>NC_140992.1:262685578-263324328 GCF_052327205.1 Somniosus microcephalus | reverse complement strand
CGGAAGTCCCGCCCCGGAAGCAGCCGGGAGCGCCAGCACAATATTCAGTTTGAGCACCCCAAGAGGGATGCGCTGCGCTGCTCGAGGCGCCCCGCATCCCTCTTGGGGCGCTGAAACTGAATATCGCAGCGCAACGTGCCGCAGCGCCACACGCTGCGGCACGGCGCGCTGTGGTACTGCAGGTCTTCCTCCCCTTCTTAAAGGGGAGGGGCCTGCACCAGCGCGATCACCGATCGCGAGTGCCGGCAAAAGAGCCCGGCACCGAGGAGGAGTGCCAGGCTAACAGGACACAGCCGGCACTGCCCGGTGGGGGGGGCGGTTAGGAGGCCGGGGAGGGCGGCGCGAGGAGGTGCTGGCAGGCGGCCACCGAAAAAAATGGCCGCCCCGCACCTTCCCTTTAATTAGCGCCACTACCGCCACAGGTAGGCCCCCTGAACAGGTCGCGATTTGCGACCGGCGCTACGGGGGGGGCGTGACCCAATATCGCGTTTGGGGCGGTAGCGGGGCGCTGCGCACACCGATGACATCATCGGTGGCAGCGCAGCGCTACAGGCTAACGCCGCCATTAGCGCCCCGCTAAATTTCGCGAGAGGCGTGGCCAGTGGTGCTAAAGCCACTGAGTGCCCTCTTTAGGCGCTAACTGGTGGCGCAGCCCACCGAATTTCTAGGCCAATCTGTCTAAATACATGGTACAGCATTACTACAGCACAAGTGGCAATTAGCATATATGGAAGCCACTTTATTTTAAGGCTAGACTTACGCAGTGTGGTATTGGGTGATATTGATCAGAAGGTCCCAGATCTGATTCCTGATCCGTGCTTAGTTAGCAGATCCAGTTGGAGCAGCAATTGAGATGCTAGGATTGGCCTCAAAAGTAGCTTGGCTGTGAAGGTGATGGTGAGGGGTGAGAGGGAAGAGAAGGGAGGGGGAGGTGGAAGAAAAAGCCAGGATTGCTGTTCCTTGAGGATTAGATAGTGACCCCCCCCCCCCAGCTGTAATGGGTGGGTGTAGAAGTCATAGAAACATAGAAGATAGGAGCAGGAGTAAGCCATTTGGCCCCTCGAGCCTGCTCCGCCATTCAATGCGGTCATGGCTGATCATCCAAATTCAGTACCCTGTCCCTGCTTTCTCCCCATATCCCTTTAGCCTTAAGAAATATATCCAACTTCTTCTTGAATATATTTAATGAATTGGCTTCTACTGCCTTCTGTGGTAGAGAATTCCACAGGTTCACCACTCTCTGGGTGAAGAAATTCCCCCTCATCTCTGTCCTAAATGGCTTACCCCTTATCCTTAGACTGTGACCCCTGGTTCTGGACTCCCCGACCATCAGGAACATCCTTCCTGCATCTAGTTTGTCTAGTCCTGTTAGAATTTTATAAGTTTCAATGAGATCCCCTCTCATTCTTCTAAACTCCAGCGAGTACAAGCCCAACCGACCCAATCTCTCTTCATACGTCATTCCTGCCATCCCAGGTATCAGCCTGGTGAATCTTCGCTGCACTCCTTCCATGGCAAGAACATCCTTCCTCAGATAAGGCGACCAAAACTGCACACAATACTCAAGGTGTGGTCTCACTAACGCTCTGTACAACTGCAGCAAGACATCAGGATCAAGTCAGGATCGGACTCAGCAACGCTGCGCTCGTGGTGAATAACCCGCTGACGAGCTCTGCCTCGGCTCACACACGGAGAACAGACTTGTTCAAGTTTACGTTTTTTTACTGCTGCCCTTTAAGTAATGCTTTTGAGAAAAAAAATTCAACTGGCATGCAGCGCAGGATTACTGTATTATAGACCCAAAGTTGTGTGTACAATCAACGACACTCATAACATAAAAGCTACCTCAATTTAGGCAACATGATAGATAATTTAACACACAAATCTCACCAGAATTCATTTGAGTAAAATCGAACAACAAAGAGAAAAAAAAAATCTCAAGAGTAAAGCAGATAAAATCTACTTAAGCAGCTGTATGTTGGAACACGAGAGTTTTTAGAACAAAAATACAACGCATTCGATTCTGCTACTCAAAAGGAGATTGCTTTTTTCTCTAAAAAATAAAAATCAATTTACCGATTTACTGATTGTAAATGTTCTTCCTAACTCGTAATAACAGTGAAGACCAAGCTTAAGCGAAGTACCAGAGTTCTCATTTTTCCCAATTAATGAATAAAAATCAGCAACCATTTTATCTGTTATCTGATTTTTCAGAAAAGTTAGGATAAATCTTAGCAGTCTCAACGGTGGTTTCATAAACATAAAATGATTTTTTTCTTACATAAAACTAATTTCAACCCAAAGCATGAAAGCTTTTACAGGAACATACACAGGAAAGTAAAGACTGAAAAATATTCTGAAGTTCATCTGTCTAGTCCCAAAAACTAATATCCCTTAATCACCAACTCGCTTAAACATAATTCTCCCTTAAATTTTTCCACACTATCTGCCTGCACTCACTCCCTGAGCAGTCTATTCCACATGTTCACCACCCTTAAGCCTGGCTTAAGTTGGTGGAATTCATATGTGAATCTAATGCCCATATTTCCACTGGCACAGAAACCCACTCACTGGCTTCAATGGGGGAGGGGGGGAGGTCAGTGGGTGGGAGCGGTGGCGGGTCGGGTGAGAAAGTGTTTATATTTCCCATAGCGGGTCGGGACCCCACTGTCAAATCGCCGCCATGCACATTTCCCAATGTCGGGTCAGTCAGCGCTGAGCAGACCCGACAGGCTGCAGCGGGGGACCCAATTAATCGTATTAACATCTAGTTGACAGATCATTAACAGGCTTTTTTAACTGACCTTTTCACTTTAACTTCATGGCCATGGGAACCACGCTGTTCGGGGACCACGGCTGTCAACCTGAGGCGGGAGTTCAGTGGTCATTGCTCCAGCTGATTACTTGACAGCTTCAAATGTACAGTAAAAGCTCCCGCCTGACAGATCATCACTTTCCTCAGCCTCCAGCTGTTTCTCAGTCCATTTCCAGCAGAGATTCTACAGGCTTTCCACTCTCCATCCAGTATTACCCCATTGGAGGAGCTCTCTCACCATTGACAGAATGCTTCTGTCATCTCTACTTCACCTGCTGTCTATTCCCTCAACATGGGTGCCCGTTATACTGTCTCACCTTGGTCCTCAGAATCCGACCATGATCAGCCCCAACACCAGCAGCACCAGTAAGAACACACCAACCTTCTCTGCAATCACCTGATGCTGCACAGGACAGCGGGCATCAGCACCCGACCACATTGTTGCCCGGGAGGCCAGGCATGGCCTCATCAAAGCCAGATTTACTTCACTTGACGCTGTATACCCTGGCTGCCACATGATTCGTCAGGTTGGCACCACCCCACACCAACATCATAAAGCATTCCTGCAATGCCTAAGGCATTCCTTTCACACTCATCACCATTGCGGAGGGTACCATTATGTTTCACCATTCACTGCAACTCACTAAGCCACTTCCAAAGGTGCACACAAATCTGTCCAAGACCGGAAAGTGTTGAAAATAAAGATTTCAATGTTTGACAGCACATTAATACGAACTTTACATAAACATTGGATAAAACACCCAAGTGACTACCCTTGCGTGTTGTTAGTTGGTATGATTCCACCAGGATGAGGGTGAGTGTGAGGGGTGGCTAGTGAGATGGGGATGTGATAATGTAGACAGAGAGGGATGGGTGGAGGTGCAAGATAAGTTGGTGTAAGGATGTGCAGGAGTCGGGTAGGGAAGGCAGAGTGATGGGGACGTGATGAGAGGCACAGCAGGATGAGGTTGAGCGTGGCTTTGTACTAACATTTCGTGATCTACTGAGATCATTGAAAGGTTTGCGCCACTGCACCCAGGTCCTCCTGACGACATCCCTGCTTGTGCCCTCCTCTGCAATGTGCAACCAGGATGTTTAGGTCTCCTAGGGAGGTCTCTTCTGCCCTTTGGAAGGGAAAAGGACCTCCCTGCTTGCTGTGACTCCCTCCATAAGCATATGGAAGGAGTCATGGGAGAGCCTGGGTGCAGCCCTGCGCCTTTGTGCAGTGCTCGTCAGTGTTTGCAGCACCTCAATGCTGTAGAACATTGACAGCACAAATGTCAAGATAAATTTGGACATGGTCCCTTTAAGGACATCAAATTATGTCATCAGACCCGTTTCCTTTAATTGGCCATGAAACGCGCTGGGCGGGCTTAACAAGCCCTATCGATGGAAAGTCATTTCACAGAGCGGGATGGAAACAGCAGGGGGCCGCGACCCACCACCGACATCGCCCGCCCCGGACCCGCTGAGGTAAGTAAAATCTCAGCCACTGTGTTTGAGCTATGAATGGCTTTTGGAACTGTCAGGGGGAGGAAACAGAGCAACCCCTTGAACACCCTGTGCAGCACCTTCTAATTCCCCTCCACCACCCTCCCCCCCCCCCCCAATCCCAGGTGTACCATGACTACTGGTCAAAAAAATCCATCGGTTAAAAAGATAGGAGGTGTTGACTAGAACTATGAAAACGTGTTGTAGAATTATTATGTCTTTCATTTCGTGAATGAGGCAAAGAAAATGAGAGAGTAAGGCTGAAAATTTTGAGTTTCTGAAGTGATTGGCAACGCACGAGACTCATGATGAGCCAATGAACTTATTGTTCACTGTAACCTGCACTGTCAACAAACCGGTTTATTGTATTTATTCTTAATAGTGAACACTGCGAGTGCCTCCGTTGCTCTGGTGGGTAGAACAAGTCCTCTCACCTCAAAAAGTTTGGGTTTAATCCAACCAAGACTGTGGTGGTGTTTTTCTTTTTGTAGTATCATAATCTTCTTCTTCTTCGGCAGTCCCTCGGAACCGAGGTTGACTTGCTTCCACACTAAAAATTAGTTCTCAGGTGACTGATGAGTCCAATGCGGGACCTACAGTCTCTGTCACAGGTGGGGCAGACGGTGGTTGAAGGGGCGGGTGGGTGGGGTGTTTGGGTTGACATGCGCTCCTTGCGCTGCCTGCGCTTGGCTTCTGCTTGCTCCCGGCGAAGAGACTCGAGGTGTTCGGCGCCTTCCCGGATGCTTCTCCTCCACTTTGTGCGGTCTTGGGCCAGGGATTCCCAGGTGTCGGTAGGGATGTTGCACTTTTTCAAGGAGGCTTTGAGGGTGTCCTTGAAGCGTTTCCTCTGCCCACCTGGGGCCCTCTTGCCGCGTCGGAGCTCCGAGTAGAGCGCTTGTTTTGGGAGTCTCGTATCGGGCATGCGGATGATGTGACCCATCCATCGGAGCTGATCGAGCGTGGTCAAAGCTTCGATGCTGGGGATGTTGGCCTGAGTGAGAACACGGACGTTGGTGCGCCTATCCTGCCAATGGATTTGCAGGATCTTGAAATAAGCTTCAAGAGATCCAACCTAGCTCTGAATGCGCTTAGCTCCCCAGCAGGAAGCTGCCCAGAAGTCAGCACTAATTGGCACTCTCACTCCCTCAGAGACAATAATGGCTGATGTGGGAGTTTAAGAATGTCGCATTGGCACGGTACGGGATGTTTCTCCGAAACTGGAGTTGGGGTGCAATATGTGGGCAGAGAAGCAGAAGCTTTACAGCTACATACAGTAAGTGATTGATGCTAATAGCAGGGCGTGCAAAGTGGGAAAAAAATTCCTTTCCAGGCACGATCATCCCTCACCTCAATGAGCACAAAATCACTAAACATTTATTTAAAAAAAAAAATTAATAACCAAGGATGGCTGGTGTAGGATTACTCCTAAACAATTAGCCCTTTCTGTACAGGTTTCTAAAATAAGGGATTTTATTAGCTCCCTTTCCCCCGTTAATAATGACATACTTTATTACTTTTGCTGTGAGGGCGGACATCGTATTTTTGGATCACCTGAATTATTTAACGGCTTCAATCTGCATATTTTATAAAGGTTATAAAATCCTTCTAGAATCAGTTAATATCAATGACACTAACTGTAATTCAGCTGGAATTACTGGTAAAAACTCCCAAGCTACCGTACAACGTTCAGGAGCCTGTGACCGACAAACTCTGTTATGTACTCGATGGTGTATACTGGTAAATACAAATAAATAGACCAGCTTTCGCCTGCACTCATTCACTCTCCAAAATACCTAGCGGACTTGATGCTTTCTGGCATGGTTGTTATTACTCGACAGTCATAGGATTACACTGTAACTTGGCACTGAAAAGAATTGCTGACCCTAAAAAGATGCTGACCGTGATAAGCGATGTTAACTCCCGGAAAGTAGCTGGCCTTTTGTCAGTCTTGTTAACACATTCTGAAAACACACCAGGGTCAGCAATTCATCATGAACCTTATTCATAGTAGATAACAATCTTTGGTGGAATTTGGAAGTGACATGATTAAAAACCATGTATAACAAGAGTCACCAGAAGCTCAAATGTTGGAGCCAAAACTTACTAGCAATTAACCCGTCATATTTTAATGAGTTGAAAAGCAAGCCTTCCAAAATTGAGGATGCCTTGTCGAAAAAAAACACAAATGTCAGAAGTGGGATTTGGACCCATGACCCTAGAAAGGGCCCAGAATTCACCAAACTTCTGTTATGGTAAGGATTAGCATTCCTTGAGTCTGGCGCCTTAGATCACTCGGCCATCCTAACAACTGGATGTCAAAACACGCTTGCTCCTTTGAGCCGGAATCGAACCAGCGACCTAAGGACGGCTTCCCTTACGTTTTACCACTACAGTCCTCTGCTCTACCAGCTGAGCTATCAAAGAGAATGAGACGGTTGACAATCGGGTTGCTTGAGAAAAGAGTCTCTTGAGACACACAAGGGTGGGATTCTGTTGTTTAGCTAGTTTAATTTTATACAGTTATTGTTGTTGGTTGTAATGTTGAAGAGTAGAAATGTGTAAAGAATATTTAAAGCAAAACAGGAATGCTGGAAAAGAGAAGCTATCGAACAGTAGCCCAAGTTCTCAAAATATAAGAAATACAGTAAACACCAGAAGAAATCTGCTATAAGTTAGTTGAAGACACAACACAGCAGTTACTAAAAAAGAAAGCCAGGATAAATATAACTTTATATATATATTTATATGTGGAAGCTACAAACAGGTAGATTGGAAAGGTTGAAAGGGTGAGATAAGACAAAGAGTAATAAAAAAACATTTCTATAGGTATTTTAGTATTAAGCGGATAGGAATGACGGGGTAGGGCCTCTAACAGTTGAAGGAGAGAAGATTGTAATGGAGAGAAGATTGTAATGGAGAGAAATCACAGGTGTACTGAATGAGTGCTTTGCCTCATTTGTCAGAGAGGATGTGGATACTGAGGTTGCAGAACAACAAGTAGAGGGCATAGAACATTCAGTTGAGGTCTTACTTCAGTTGTTGATAAATTACGAGGTGGCGGCTAGGCGGAGAGATTTAGAAAGGGCGTTCCAGAGTGTTGGATCAAAGATGCTAAAGGCTTTGCCTTCACTGGTGGAGCAAAGGGAGTTGGAAAAGCAAAGAACGCTGGAGTCAAAGGAACAAAGTGTTCTGTTGGGGTTACAGGATTCAAGGAGACTGCAGAGATAGGATGAGACAACTTGTGGAGAACGAGGATTTTCAATTGAATGTATTGGAGGGAAACAAACGTTTGCAAGGATGGGGGTGATGGACGAGTGGGCCGTAGTGGAGACAAGATATGGGCAGACTAGGTGGCTCACGGAGCAAATGACCGTCACAGGTGTGATGAGCCATATGGCCTGTTTTTTTTGCTGTAACGTTCTATACATTGTGTGTGGTAGCTGACAGGTCTCCTGTGAGATCATCGACTGGAGTTATGCCTTATTTAGAGCAGAATTTCAGGATACATTTATGCAAAGCCCCCAAGGAGCAAATATTATCAACTAGATGGGGATAGGACAAAATTCCACTTGTCTTATTTCTGCCATGACTAAAAAGGCAAATACTGGACAACAGGTTGGCATCGGTGTAGACCTTCCCCCTCACCAAGACTCAACGTTACTCACTTAGAAAAAGTATCATAGAATCATAGAATGGTTACAGCACAGGAGAAGTCCATTCGGCCCATCGAGCCCATGCCGGCTTTCTGCAAGAGCACTTCAGCTAGTCCCACTCCCCCGCCCTTTCCCCGCAGCCCTCAATATTCAACTTTCCCAGATCAGGGATAGCATGGATTCCATGCAGGATATAACCTCTTTGACACTGTTCCAATAAAATCCCTTCACTTCGAACACAGATGGACAACCTCCAACTGCACCATTTCCTTTTTCCACACCAGTAGTTCTTACTTCTTGTCTAAGTAAGACTGTCAGAATTATTGGCTGATCTTGTACCTCAACTCCACCTTCCCGCACTATCCTCATATCCCTTGATGCCCTAATATCTCCTTATATGACTGGGTGTCAAATTTTGTTTTTGATAACACTCCTGTGAAGCGCCTTGGGAGGTTTTATTACGTTAAAGGCGCCATATAAATGCAAGTTATTGTTGTTGTATGTAATCTCATTATGAATGCCAATCTATCTGTGGATACTATACCCCACTTCATTACTATCTGATTTGCCTTGATTATTATTATGTTTTTATGAAGAGAAATGTGTAAAAGTTATGTTAACATTTTCGTTCTGGCAACGGTCACCTTACAGGACCTAAAATTGGAACTGAAGATGCAACTTTTTCTACTCTATTTTATAATTACAAAATACTGGTTTTAAATACCTCAAAATATATATGTAAACAATAGAAATCTTTCTACGGTAAATTTGGACAATGCTATGATGCCACACAAACCACAGCTGTCTGCCATATTTATTACAATCAGAATATGGCAGATATATTGAATGGATTTGTCACCATCAGTTTTCACTTATCTCTGTGCTCCTTGAGTAAAGAATCAACATGTTATAATGGTGGGAGGAACAAGGAGTGCGTCCATAATAGAATAATCATACAATGTCTTTAGATGGTGCAAGCTTGCTGGGTGGAATGGTCCTTTACCATTCCAGATTCTACACTATTAATAAGCAAGCAGTATTTTCATAATTATATGGTATTAGCATGTATGTGTGTGGGTGTGAGTGTAACTTCAGAAACAAAATCACTGTACATCGTGAGAAATTCAGACCAATGTTGGGAAGCTTACAGCTGGAGTCATAGGAAATACATGCAGGAAAAGTTGGGTTAAGGACAGTGAGCTAAAATGAAATGAAGGCGGAACACAAGAGCAGTCCAGCGAAAAGAAATCAGATCCACAATGAACTCGAAGAGATCTCCAGGAAACAGGATCAGAGGCCAAGGGAGGACCATCAAACAGTGAATCAGAAGATGCGTGCCCAGCAACAAACAGCAGACTTAAAGCTTACCAGGGAAAAAAATAACAATAATAAAGCATAAAATGAAAAATACATTAAAAAAATAAGAGTTTTTTTTGTTGCATGCTGCTAGCATATCGGGAGATTCGTGAAAGATGGAATACGGAGGACTATATGTGAGTGATTTCCCATTATGCACTTCTAGCAGGCCAGGCTCTGCACGAGGGGCACACAAGTGGAAAAAAAACCTTATGAAGACATCAGTAGGAATTATACAACATTGTGCATCTATTGCAGGGCCCCCAGCGCCACCCGTTGCTATACAAAGGAAGATGGATAGCTTAAACTGAAATAAAAGCAGAGAGTGCTGGAAATACCCAGCAGGTCAGACAGCATCTTTGGAGAGAGAGAAACAGAGTTAATGTTTCAGGTCTGTGACCTTTTGTTCTTTCCTCGCCACTGCCCGCCCCCGCCCCCCCCCCACCCCCACCCCACCACCCACCCCCGCCAACCCCACCCTACACCCTACCTTTGTACTTGCTTAAAACCTGTTACAGGAAACTCTCGATTTATTGGCACCTAAATAACTGTAAATCTCGGTTAACCGGCAAAATTCAGGAGTAGGTTCAGGTAAGCTTTACTTCATATTACTTGCCTTCCTCGATCTGTTGCTGTGCAATCGGGTGTGGCTGCAGCTGTTGCTAAGCTACAGAGACGCTTGGAACTTGTGGCCATTGTTCTGCACCTGTTGCTAAGCAACAGGGTTTGTTGCTTTATACGGAGCTCTCAGCTCTCCGTATCTTTTACTATAGCTCTCGGTTATCCGGAATTTTTGATGAACCGGCACCACGTCAGTCCCGTCGGTGCCGGATAAAAAAGAGTTTCCTGTACATCTCTTTCGTCAGAACATCGACCTGAAACGTTAACGCTGTTTCCCTCTCCATAGGTGCTGCCTGACCTGCTGAGTGTTCTCCAGTGTTTTCTGTTTTATTTCAGCTATCCAGCATCCGCAGTATTCTGCTTCTGTATTAACTTAAACTGAATGCAGCTATGCGTGTTGTCGGGACATTTTACCAAGGTATTGGCTTGTACTTTTGATGTGTAGCAGATGCAAAACTGTGTAGTTTTATTTCAAGATTTATGTTTGACAACAAGAAATTTGCTGGTGAGAAAACACGATTTCTTTTAGAACAACATATGCAGTCCCTTAAATAACAATTTAAAAAATATATAAAAGATCGCTGGTTTTAAAAGGTGAGGGACTGTGCAGGACGTAAACTCATATCATTTGAAGTGTTCAGAATGCAAGGATTTTCTTCAGAGAGCTATAAAGTCATCCAAGCCTGCTGGGCACATATAATAAACGAGGAACTAATACATAGAATTACATAGTATTTACAGCACAGAAACAGGCCGTTCGGCCCAACAGGTCTATGGCGGTGTTTATGCTCCACATGAGCCTCTTCCAACACCTCTTCATTTTTTTTTGTTCAATGCATGTGGCTAACATTTATTGCCCATCCCTAATTGCCCTTGAGTGGCTTGCTAGGCCATTTCAGAGTTAACCACAGTGCTGTGGGTCTGGAGTCACATATAGGCCAGACCAGGTAAGGACAGCAGATTTTCTTCCCTAAAGGACATTAGTGAACCAGATGGGTTTTTACGACAATCCAGTAGTTTCATGGTCACCATTACTGATACTAGCTTTTTATTCCAGATTTATTTAATTAACTGAATTTAAATTCCCCAGCTGCTGTGGTGGGATTTGAACTCATGTCTCATGGATTATTAGGCCAGGCCTCTGGATTACTAGTCCCATAACATTACCACTATGCTACCGTTCCCTATCATCTAACCCTATCAGCATACCCTTCTATTCCTTTCTCCCTCATGTGTGTATCCAGCTTCCCCCTAAATGCATCCAAGCTATTCGCCTCTACTCCCTGTGGTAGCAAGTTCCACATTCGAACCACTCTGGGTAAAGAAGTTTCTCCTGAATTGCTTATTGGATTTATTAGTGATTTTTGACCCACTTCGGCAGAAGGCATCGACCGCCTTGTCGGTCCATGGGGAAACGCCACCCCATGGCACCTTGCCCAAGTGCCCATTAGTCACATCTGAGCTTTGATGGAAAGTTAGTAGGTATTTGATTGTGGAGGACATCCCGTTTTGCTCTCAGTCAGAAAGGACATACACACACTCCCAAGCGGGGTATGCTAGATGTAGCACAACGCAGTCAGGGTCATACTTGTGGGGATGTTATGGCCAGGACTTTATTTGTGCAGAAGGCTGACCAGCTCCAGCCATCTTACAGTTAACAGTCCTTGCAGCTCTGGAGATTGTACTTGTATACATCAATGTAGCCGGGTTAAGTTGCACTGAGCTGCAGTACATTGTATTATATTAATTTCAGCACAAGGTACACTCACAATTGAAAGGTGAAAGCTATATGGAAAGGAAGGTTATTTGCATGAAATTTCTACTAAGAAAGCTAGGAATTACAGCGCCCACAAGGTTTTTGAATTTTAATATCATCTGTGTCTCATTGGTGTATTTGCACTTATTGCAAAGCTCATTGCAGCATAGCACTGAATTAGAGTTATTGTGACGTTCAGTTTCACTTACATTTGTCACCATATACTTCTCCGTCTTGAAAACAAGGAATCCCTATTTCCACTCTAAATTTGCTGCAGGTGCAACTTCTACAGACTAAGTACAATCACGGTTGATTTTGATAGTTTTTTCTCGAAATGTCTCCAGCAACAAGACAAACAATTATTTCAAGTGTAATAATCATTCGCCAAAAGTCATCCATAATTACTACTGCTCACTCTTCTCTTGTCTCCATCGCATAACAATGTAGCAACAAGAGGCAGCCATTCTGTCCCTTCGGTAACTCTCTACTTTAGTTATCAAGGCTCCATTAGCTGCTTTCATCTCATTCCTATTCCAGACTCCACGCACGGCTGACTCAGGAATCAATTCTGTTCTCTTTTGAATGCTTTAAACAAGGCAGCATTTACTGCACTGGATGACCATCCATTTCAAAATTAACCACTCTGAAATATTTATTCATCAAGTCAAGTCTGTATCGTGGCTTTATTAACTTACAATCATATCCTATGATTATCCATACAAGATGCCTTTCCACATTCAACCCTCTGATTCTCTTCATTACTTTAATGACTCAGATCATGTCACCCCACCCCAACCCAAAAATAAATCTCTCGCCATCTGTACAAGGGACCACCAAATTATGGTGAAATCCATCCCTGAATAGAGATCTGCAATTGCTGGTTACGTACTTGATTTCAACATCAGCACTTCTGTGATTCCACTGTGTTATTTGATATTGCTATACCTGTAAAGAGCAGCAAGAGTAATTTGCCTGTTATTTACAATAAGACGGAGAGACATACAGCAGTTTGTGACTTCAGGGCTCTATCATATAAATTTTGCCTGGGTTGGGCCTGAATTGGGCTTTTACCCCTCCACCCCGGATAGAATATTAGTCTAAAATTAGCTTAAATTCTGACGCAATTTTTGTTGCTTAAAAACCTATGCAAAACTTGGGCAAAGAAACAACAGCGATACTGCGTGACAAAGTCGATCAGGAATCAGTGATTAGGCAATGCCAAGCTTGTTTTTTAAAACTCGTGGGCCTAGAAATTGAGTTTGCGCTGCGCCAGGGCTTTAGCGCCGGAAGTTAGCGCCGGCGCTAAGTCCCTTTGCGCGCGCCAAAAATTCAGTAGCGCCGCGCCCAAACGGCTGCCGGCGCTACTGAAGGGTTTTAGCGCCTGAAAACTGGTGCAACGCGCCGCATTGCGGCGCTATTCCGGCGCTGCGGCGCCCGCTGCGGTGCGGCAGGCTCGGGAAGTGCAGGCCTCCTCCTTCCGTTAAGGAGGAGCTGCCTGCACCCGGCCGCGGCCCGCGCAAATCTCCTCAAAAATGAGCCCGGCACCTCGGACAAGTGCCGGGCTTGCATCTGTTTGGGGGGGGGGGGGGGAGAAGTCCGGGGGGGGAGAAGTCCGGGGAGGGAGCTGCGGGCAGGCGGCCGGCGGGAAAGCGGCCGGCCGCCGCGCCTCCTTAAAGCGCCGGCGCAGACTCCGGCAACACTCGTTTGCCGGAGTCTTAGTTGCGGCTGCCACTGGCAAGGCGGCCGCAACTGAATTTCGGCTTGGGGCCGGGTTACCACGGCAACCGGGACGCTGCGCACACCGATGACGTCATCGGTGCCGGCGCAGCGCTACCGGTCTGCCGCCGCGGAAGGGCCCCAGGCAATTTAGGAACCGGCGCCAATTGCAGCGCTAGGCCCTCTAGCGCCGCAAAATCGGTGCTAAGGGCACTGAATTTCTAGGCCGTGGATTATAGGAGGAAAGAAACACTGAGGGAGAGAACGAGTTCTGCAGTCTTAAGGTCCTGGGAGTGAATGAGTAGGAGTAGAAGATTGTGCAATAGAGAAAGGAGAATGGTGTATTTGCAGCTGAGAGGGAACAAGAGAGTAAAAATTCAATGGAGTACTGACCACAGTAGCAGCACCAATAAAATAGAAAGAGGAAAGAAAAGTTGAAATGGAAAGGGGTTTGCGCTGGAAGTTAAAGAAGAACTGGCTATCAAATGATAAAACTTTTGCTTGCATCCTGTCCAGGAACACAAAACTGGTGTTTGAAGAACATCCTCTGATATGGGACGAGTCTTCAACTTTTGAAAGGACTTGGGCTTTATAGAGAGTTAAGTTGTTGAGAGCAATAGAAGGCTTTGGCTAGAAAGAGAAAACTGAGCTTTCTTGGAGGCAACTTTAAGCAATGGAGTTAATAAATCCGTGATTTCAAAATGTAGTTAGATTGCAAAAACAAGTCAGGTGGCACCAAAAACACTTAAAAAGTATGGAAGATGGAAAAGGCACTCTTTCGCAAATAATTCAAATTAATTCAGGAGTGAAATTAGGAAACACTTCTACACACAAAGGGTGGTAGAAGTTTGGAACTCTCTTCCGCAAACGGCAACTGATGCTACATCAGTTGTTAATTTTAATTCTGAGATTGACAGTTTTTTGTTAACCAATGGTAAGAAGGGATATGGGCTAAAGGCGGGTACGTGGAGTGAGGTCGTAGGGCTCGCAGATCAGCCATGATTTCATTGAATGGCGGAACAGGCTCGAGGGGGCTCAACGGCCCAGTCCTGTTCCTATGTTCCTATAATCAGGTAACAACAGACGATTAATGCCACTCGGGCCACACTTTGAGTAAATAGAGCCAACAAGTAATCAATTGTGGCCACATCTGTAATCAATCCAAACTGATTAATAAGCAGCAGTGCCCTACAGAAATGGGATACACTTTGAGTCACAGCCAAAGGTTCTCTCAATATTCAGGGAAATACATTCAACTGAAGGACTGGAGGTGTTGAGGAAATCTGCAGAACGCACGCAGTGTGCTAAGCATGACCAGTCTGGCTTTACCTCGCTTCATCATGCTGCAACACAAGTAATAGAATGTCATAATGAGTTCTGATGATTATTTGTTGACTGCCTTGCTGCTTCATAAATCCTTACCAAGTCTTATTGTGAAATACTGTATTTTCTTTATGATTTTTAGGTACAGTGGTTTAATGTTTTTTATTACAACTGAACCATAGGTTTAATGCTTATTATTACAACTGAACCTTGGAGAAAGTCCTGAGAGTTGCATCCTTAATGTAATAGAAAATGGTTTCATTAGCATATTATGTAGGTTTACAGTCAGTACACAGAGGGCAGATAAATCCACGTAAAGACCTGCTTCTGTGTAATGCGATATCCAGGCTTGGAACAAGATCTCTCTCCTTTATTACAAGGTTTAAAGCCAATGAATAAGTTTCAGTATTCTTTTGAATAAGCCCTCATACTTCTTTTAGCACAGAAACAGCCCATAGCTTTTTATGCATTATTGATTTTCTTTGTCCATGTTTCTTCAATTGTTATTTAAAATGTTACACATAATGTGATGCTGCACATGTTTGGAGAGACAGACAGCAATACACGAGAACATTCCTAACCATCAGGCTTCATACCGTATTGATGTACTTTTTCAAAACGTCAGCTTGTAATTCGCCTTAATATTGGATCTGAAGAATAGAAATTCTGAGCAGGCATGAACAAGCTGGATGGGGGGGATGAAGAACTGCTTTGTGAAAAGGAGACTGCAAGTTTAACACAAGCTGGAACTAATCTTCTTCTTAGGCAGTCCCTCGGAACCGAGGATGACTTGCTTCCATGTTAAAAATGAGTTCTCAGATGACTGATGAGTCCAATGTGGGACCTACAGTCTCTGTCACAGGTGGGGCAGACGGTGGTTGAAGGGGCGGGTGGGTGGGGTGCTTGGGTTGCCTGCGCTCCTTCCGCTGTTTGAGCTTGCTCCCGGCGAAGAGACTCGAGGTGCTCGGCACCTTCCCAGATGCTTCTCCTCCACTTTATGTGGTCTTGAGCCAGGGATTCCCAGGTGTCGGTGGGGATGTTGCACTTTTTCAAGAATGCTTTGAGGGTGTCCTTGAAGCATTTCCTCTGCCCACCTGGGGCTCTCTTGCCGTGTCGGAGCTCCGAGTAGAGCGCTTGTTTTGGGAGTCTCGTATCGGGCATGCGGACGATGTGACCCGTCCATCGGAGCTGATCAAGCGTGGTCAAAGCTTCAATGCTGGGGATGTTGGCCTCAGCGAGAACAATGGAAGTGGCCGCCAGAGTGGGATGAGTTCATGACTTGCAAGGCCACTCAGAAAACCTAAGTAATTAGCACCAAAGCCCTCCCACCCTGTGCACCTGCCCACAAATGAGCAATATCAGCTCATTGTAATATTTAAATTTTGCTTCCAGCGCATTGCAAAGGATGTGCTGGAGAGCACCGAGTTTGCAGGGCTGGGATTTCCAGCACCAACAGCATGTAAATGACTATGAGCACTTGAGGAAGCAAGAACCTTTTTAGGACAGTGGGGAGGAGCAGGGTGTCTGACCAAAATTGGCCGTTAGGCCCAACACTGTCGCAGCACGTAAGGTGGGTGACTCTATTGGAAGGACAGAGCTCACCAGGAAAATATATAAACCATAATTCTTGCAGTCCTCCCGTCTGGCATCCGCTTGTAACCAGCGCTAAATGACTGATTAGGCACACGACAGCCTTCCAGACCCAACACTGAGTTCAATAATTTCAGATCATTACCTCTGCCCCCATTTTTTCGGATGGCAGCTGTTGATGATTCTGTTATTCCCATTTACACCTCTTCCATTCCGAGTTTTTGGTTCTTTACTTGTTCGATTACCATATTCTTTTGCCTCGCACCATCATCCCTTTTGTCTTTGAATCTTCCCTGCCTTCCACCCGATCACAGACCTTCCCTT
Organism: Somniosus microcephalus; assembly: GCF_052327205.1. Taxonomy (NCBI): domain Eukaryota; kingdom Metazoa; phylum Chordata; class Chondrichthyes; order Squaliformes; family Somniosidae; genus Somniosus; species Somniosus microcephalus. Next base: position 263,307,683 of record NC_140992.1, on the reverse strand, counting down.
TTGTTCTTTCCTCCCCTCCTCCCCCACAGCCCCCCCCCGCACTTGCTTAAAACCTGTTAGAACTGTAACTTATTTCAGTTCTGACGAAGGGTCATCGACCTACATAAGAACATAAGAAATAGGAGCAGGAGTAGGCCAATCAGCCCCTCGAGCCTGCTCTGCCATTCAATAAGATCATGGCTGATCTGATCCTAACCGCCAATCCACTATCACAGAACCATCTCCTGAATCTAACAGAATTAGACACATGAAATAGGAGCAGGATCAGGCTACACGGCCCCTGGGCCCGCTCCGCTACCCACAGGGCCATGACCGATCCGAACCTAGACTCATGTCCAAATTCCTGCCCGCTCCCCGTAACCATTAATTCCCTTTACTTCTAGGAAACTGTCTATTTCTGTTTTAAATTTATGTAATGATGTAGCTTCTACAGCTTTTTGGGGCAGCATATTCCATGGACCTACCACCCTCTGAGTGAAGTAGTTCCTCCTCATCTCAGTTTTGAAAGAGCAGCCCCTTATTCTAAGACTATGCCCCCTAGTTCTAGTTTCACCCATCATCGGGAACATCTTCCCTGCATCCACCCGATCCAACCCCTTCACAATCTTATATGTTTCAATAAGATCGCCTCTCATTCTTCTGAACTCCAATGAGTAGAGTCCCAATCTACTCAACCTCTCCTCATATGTCCATCCCCTCATCCCTGGGATTAACCGAGCGAACCTTCTTTGTACTGACTCGAGAGCAAGTATGTCCTTTCTTAAGTATGGACACCAAAACTGTATGCAGTATTCCAGGTGCGGTCTCACCAATACCTTGTACAACTGAAGCAATACCTCCCTATTTTTATATTCTATCCCCCTAGCAATGAAAGCCAACATTCCATTGGCCTTCTTAATCACTTGCTGCACCTGCATACTAACCTTTTGAGTTTCGTGCACCAGGACCCCCAGATCCCTTTGTACTTCAGTACTTTCCAGTTTCTTGCCATTAAGATAATAACTTGCTCTACGATTTTTCCTGCCAAAGTGCATAACCTCACACTTTCCAGTATTGTATTCCATCTGCCAAATCTCTGCCCACTTATTTAGCCTGTCTATGTCCCCTTGAAGGTTTTTTATGTCCTCCTCACTCACTACTTTCCCCCCATCTTAGTATCATCTGCAAACTTTGATATGTTACACTCGGTCCCCTCCTCCAAATCGTTATTATAGATTGTAAAGAGTTGGGGACCCAGCACTGACCCCTGCGGAACACCACTGGTTACTGATTGCCAGTCTGAGAATGAACCATTTATCCCAACTCTCTGCCTTCTGTTAGATAGCCAATCCTCTATCCATGCCAGAATATTACCCACAATCCCGGTGATTTTTTATCTTAAGCAATAATCTTTTGTGTGGCACCTTGTCAAATGCCTTTTGGAAGTCTAAATACACTACGTCCACTGGTTCCCCTTTATCCACCCTATATGTTACTTCCTCAAAGAACTCCAGCAAATTTGTCAAACATGACTTCTCCTTCATAAAACCATGCTGACTTTGTCCTATTAAATGATGATTATCCAAATGTCCTGTTACTGTCTCCTTAATAATGGACTCCAAAATTTTACCTACCACAGATGTTAGGCTAACCGGTCTATAGTTTCCAGCCTTCTGTCTACTGCCCTTTTTAAATAAGGGTGTTACATTAGCAGTTTTCCAGTCTGCTGGGACCATTGCCGAGTCCAGGGAGTTTTGGAAAATTATTACCAATGCATCCACAATCCCTACTGCCACTTCCCTCAAGACCCTAGGATGTAAGCCATCAGGTCCAGGTGATTTATCCACCTTGAGTCCCATTATTTTACCGAGTACCACTTCCTTAGTGATTTTGATCGTGTTTAGTTCCTCCCCCCCTTTAACCCCCTCTTTGTCCAGTGTTGGGATATTCTTAGTGTCTTCTACTGTAAAGACTGATATAAAATATTCATTCAGTGTTTTTGCCATCTCCATATTTCCCACCATTAATTTCCCGGTCTCATCCTCTAAGGGACCAACATTTACTTTAGCCACCCTTTTTCTTTTTATATAACTATAAAAACTCTTACTATCTGTTTTTATATTATTTGCTAATTTACTTTCATAATCTATCTTCCCTTTCTTAATCAATCTTTTTGTTATTTTTTGCTGTCTTTTAAAGTTTTCCCAATCCTCTATCCTCCCACTAGATTTGGCTACCTTATATGCCCTTGTTTTTAGTCGAATACTATCCTTAATTTCTCAGTGGAATATATATTTTTTGGAAGTTGTAAAATAACTCCTTAAATGTACACCACTGATCATGTATCGTCTTACCCTTTAATCTATTTTCCCAATCCACTCTACTCAATTCCGCTCTCATACCTTCATAGTCTCCTTTATTCAAGCTTAGCACGCTTGTTTGAGATCCAACCTTCTCACCCTCTAATTGAATATGGAATTCAACCATGTTATGGTCACTCATTCCAAGGGGATCCTTTACTAGGACATTTTTAATTAATCCTGTCTCGTTACACAGGACCAGATCTAAGGTTGCCTGCCCCCTGGTCGGTTCAGTTACATACTGCTCAAGAAACCCATCCCTAATACACTCAATGAACTCATCCTCAAGGCAGCCCTGCCCAATTTGATTTGTCCAATTAATATGATAGTTAAAATCCCCCATAATTATAGATGTTCCCTTATTACAAGCCTCAACTATTTCCTGATTGATACTCCGTCCAACAGAGTTGCCACAGTTCGGAGGCCTATAGACTACGCCCACTAGTGTTTTTTTCCCCTTATTATTCCTTACCTCCACCCAAACTGTTTCATTGTCCTGATCTTTTGACCCAATATCATTTCTCTGTATTACAGTGATTCCTTCCTTTATTAACATAGCCACCCCACCTCCCCTTCCTTCCTGCCTGTCCTTCCTGATCGTTAAATAACCTGGTATGTTTAATTCCCAGGCATTGTCACCCTGCAGCCATGTTTCTGTAATGGCCACAAGATCATACCCATATGTAGTTATTTGTGCCATTAACTCATCTATTTTGTTACGAATGCTATGTGCATTCAGATAGAGAACTTTCAAAGATGTTTTGTGACACTTAGTTCTTGCTTTTGCCCTTTTTATTACTTTACCTTTTACTCCATACCTTCTGCCCCTTCCTGACATGCTCTGGTTTTTAATTTCCCCACTGCTACCTAAGTCTATGACCTTCTCTGTTGTCATTTTTATTATTTGCTCTCTAGGAACCTCCCCCCCACTAGTTAGTTTAAAGCCCTCTCTACAGCCCTAGTTATATGATCCGCCAGGACTCTAGTCCCAGCACTGGCCAAGTGAAGCCTGTCCCAAAACGTTCACTCTGTTTCTGTCTCCACAGATGCTGCCTGACCTGCTGAGTGTTTCCAGCATTTTCTGCTTTTATTTCAGATTTCCAGCATCCGCAGTATTTTTGCTTTTGTGTTTTGTGCTAAATGACTGAATCGCTTTTCAGGCATTCCAGTCACTTTGTGGGAACCAAGCTTTATTTGAATGAAGAATGAGGTCTTAAATAAGCCTTCTGCATACTTTGTGCCCAGGTTCTCTGCATGCAACACACAAAGGGGCACTAGACTCCTCGGGCACATAATAGGCCTTGGGCCTCTACGCCCAATTATATGAGGAGCTGGCACCCGATGCACCTCAGCGCAATGGGCACTATATTGCCCCATGGTGCCTTCAATGAGAACTGTACTTGATTTTAAATTGCTACGCTATAGAGCTATGTTTTCTGTTAAAAGCATGCAATTCTCTTTCGTTTTAGAAAAATGTGTTTAAGAAGAAAGGTCCTGCAGCTACAAGTGATCACATCTCAAGTCCCAGCGTCAACCTAGGTTACCATTCGGACATCTCCTGAAAGAACGGTGCTGCCAAACTTGGCCAAGTTACCTGGCAGTGGAAGGAAAAAGTAATCAGATCATCAGTCTGGAGGCTCGATCAAGAGACAGTACTAGTGGCATCTGAAGAAAGTGTATACAGATGGATATTCAGACCGTCCCGATGGAAAACGGCATGGACGGGGCGGAGGAGAGTGAAAAAAAATAATTTGCCAAAAACTTATCAAAAGAAAAAACAAAGCAAGGTAGACGAAAAAGTTACAGTAAAACCTAGATTGGAATTCGGAAATTGTAGAAGCGCCTCAATATTATCCAACCCTTCCCCCTCTCACACCATGTTCCCTATTGAGAAAACACTGCAGAATGTTTCAGGAACTGATCAGAGCCCTAATAAACATTTCCATGAAAAGGACATTCCCACTTCAGTGCATCCATTAAAAAGGTTATATATTATCGGACAAAATCCTGGTTAAGCAATGCCTCGATTTAAAAATTCTCATCCTAGCTTTCAAATCCCTCCATGGCCTTGCTCCTCCCTATCTCTGTAACCTCCTTCAGCCCTACAACCCACCGAGGTATCTGCGCTCCTTCAATTCTGGCCTCTTGCGCATCCCCCGATTTTAATCGCTCCACCATTGGCGGCCGTGCCTTCAACTGCCGAGGCTCCAAGCTCTGGAATTCCCTCCCTAAACCTCTCCGCCTCTCTACCTCCTTTTCCGCCTTTAAGACGCTCCTTAAAACCTACCTCTTTGACCAAGCTTTTGGTTATCTGCCCTAATATCTCGTGTTGCTCGGTGTCAAATTTTGTTTGATAACGCCCCTGTGAAGCACCTTGGGACGTTTTACAATGTTAAAGGCGTTATATAAATACAGGTTGTTGTTGATGGGGGGACTGCTGTTATTTTGGAGGCGAAAATAAAATGACTTAGTTCTCATTGCGAATCACTGTCGTGTCACGTAAAGTTGCAGACAATATGATCAGATTAACATCACTGTGCTATACATATATTGAATGATGTGTATTGTAAAGTCCACGAAGCCACCACGTGTTAATAATCAGAGTCAAACACCTTTGCATTAGAACCTTCCAGCTGATGGAGGGACCAGTGCCTCTTTAGCACCCTAGTTTGAGCACCTCAATGGTGCCGTGGATACATGTACCATGAGGTGTGATACTGTGGCATTCAGGTCAAGAAAGTCACAAGTTTGCTTGCAGGCCTGGGCTAAGTTAGCTGATCAGTGGGGAACTCCAATTATCCCTAGGCGGGGAAAGGAGAAAACCTGCCAGGACTCCCTCTCCTGATCCCTGTGCAGTAACCTTGGAAGAACAATCCACATGCTATAATTGGTTGAGAATAAGATTGCAGTCTGCTGTGATGCCCAAGCAGTCGAACAACCTAGCAACACTGACTTGCCCAGGTTCACATGTGAAGAACAGACACTTGGATGAGGAAGGAAAGATGCCAGTACCCTTGGAACTGTACCGCAGGATGCATCATCACATTTAGAAGATGGGACAAAACTGGAAAACAAATTGAGAGTTCTTACTGGAATTCTAGTTTTCGCATAATTTCAGAAACCATATTTGGATGAGTGTGGGTGATTATTAACACACTGTTTGGAAGAGGAATTGAAAAGTAGCTTTTCACAGAAATATCTTGCAGTAAGCAAATTTTCAGTTATTTTGTTAAAAAGAATATATCTCTATGTACAATGCAAGTTTTTACTGGTGAACAGGGTCAGTTTTCTGCCAAATTTCATTTATTCTTTCTCCATTTTAATTTTTTTTTATTTGTTTCGACTTCTCTTTCCTAAAGGTACGAAATAATAACCCATCAATAACCCTAAGAATTTGTTTTTAAGCAAATGACTGATCGATTTGTATGCCTAGTTGTGCGTGCATTTTGATTCAAGTCAATTTTTGCTCAAGTTTGCCGAGACAGGTTTTAATGGAGAAATGCAAACTGATTTATGAGCTGCAGTAATAAAAGAAGTATTTCTTTACCCAGCTCCTTAATATGCAAATATGCAAAGCTTACAGGAGTTGACAGAATGCCATTAATAAAGCAATGTCCTGAGCATGTTGGACTTTACGTCCTCAGAAAATACATGATGATGATTTTACTGTGTGTAATTTTCAAAGTTGGAACTAGATGCACGTACATGCTTCTGAAATGCTGCAATATACACTCATTACTCAAAAGGGCTTAACCAATTTAACATCTCCCCAAAGTGAAAAAAAAAATATGCTCCATGCATGCATTTTGCATGTACAATCCACCGTGGGAGCAGAGGGACATGATATGAATCCTGCCTTTTTATATTTCAAATGTTGGTTATCAAGAACCTTAAGACGATTATGGAAATAATTAAAGCAGAAAGTTGGGCTATTTTGAAATGTACATTACTGTATCTTAAAAAAAAAACAAATCTACCACACCTTTTGTCTAGGCATGCATGCCCACACATTGTAATCAACTGGATAATTTTGTGATATATATATTTACACATAAAAAAAAGTCTTTCCACCACACACCATACATCATATACCAATCTCATACTTTGTTAAGCAGCACAAATAATCTTCCAAAAAAAGAGAAAGCAAGCCAGACCTTGATCTGCAGTCTGAAATTTACAAGCTATTACAACCAACCTCTGAGTGACCTCCATAGTTTATCTACAAGTACCTGAATTTGCCTATTTAGAGCAGTGGCCTTAAAGGCACAGGCCAGATTAGCAATTGAACATCACAATGGTGCTCGAAACCCAAGAATACCCGAGAACAACACCATGGGAGGTGTGTGCATGCGTGTGTGTGTGTGTGTGTGTGTGTGTGTGTGTGTGTAAGAAATAATAGATACTAGGGAGTGATTTCAAGGCTGTAATCTAATCTTTCAGTTCAGACAATGGTTCGGTTCAACCCTCTTGATTAGATACAACATGCATACGAGAGCCTCCAAAGAGAAAATCGCTGGCCAGATACAATGAAATCTCTGAAAGCAGCCTTCGAATTGTGGTAATACTTGCCTCTTTATAAGAAAGTTCAAGGGCAAAAATCTAAGTAATTTTTTCCCCAATTTCCATGACTTTAAACCTGTACATGGGTACCAGTGGGTTATGCAGTAAATCTAGCAAGAATTTAGTGGATGAAACATTTGACATACGATGCAAAGGAACAAAAAGTTAAAGAAAAGCATTTTTTGCTTATCAGCATATACCTAATAATTGCAGGCAATATTGTGAGCATTATGGGTGATCAGGCCAAGCTATTAAGAATTCAGGTGAGTAAGGGGCCATAAATTACACTGCTTCCGCAAGAATATCAACACGTTGTTTTAGTTACCCTCTTTCCCCGGCCAAAAGATTGGCCCAGAAATTCGGGTCTCCACGGGTGAGTACGCACAGGGTACTCACCCGTAGGCCCAATGGAAGTGCCGGTTTCCTGCGTGCACTGCGCATGTGCAGGAAACCGGCACTTCCGTTCCCCTGAAAGAAGGGGTTCAGAGTTCGAACGCGTGCGCGGGAGAGGCAGCGTGTGCGCATCGAACTTCCGTTTTTTTTGCAGGTTTTCCCGGGAGGGTAAGTCTCCAGAAGTTACACATTTAAAAAGTAGGCGTAAGGCCTGCTTTTTACAAGGTAAGTGGTGAATTAATTAAAATTAAAACATTTTTTCCACAGGTTTATTATTTTTAAATACTTTAAAGCAAGGTAAGTTTATTTTTAGCCCCGTTAGAAAATAAAATTATTTTTTTCAAAAATTAAAATTATTGTTTAAAATAGTTATTTCATGTAATTTATAGTTTATTTAAAAAATGTGATTTAAAAAAAAAAAATTATTTGAAGAATTAGTGATGTTTTGAGGCCGTAGTATTTCTAAGTTTTGACAGCCCTTCCTGTCAAACTTATGAATGGGCATTTCCCTGCTCCGATTGGCTCTCCATGGCCCACGTGATCCCAGGGGACGCTTCGAATTAACTGCGCCCCTGGGATACGCAAGCACTGCGCGCTGGCAGTTGGAGCAGGCCCAGGATCGGAATTCCACGGGGGCCCACAGCTCAACGGCCGGCGCGCTAGGTAAGTGCAGGTTGGGGGCTTACACCCGCGGGAAGCCCCCGACCCGAATTTCTGGGCCATTATGTTAAGCATATTAAAAAAAGGATATATGGAGTATTTAAGTGTCAGCCTTGGCTCAGTGGTAGACTCTCACTTACGAGTCACAAACTTGTGTGTTCAAGTGCACGCGAGGACTTATCTAGGCTGACACTTCAGTGTAGTTTTGGAGAAGGAATGCAATGTTGTTAAAGGCGCCATCTTTCGGATGATACATTAAACTGAGGCCCCGTCTACCTAGTCACACGAGCGTAAAAGATATCACGGCACTAAGCGAAGAGCAGGGCGCTCTCCCGGTGTCCTGGCCAGCATTTATCCCTCAACCAACACCGTCAATAACTCAGCAGGCTAGGCAACATCCGTGGAGAGAAAATAGAGTCAACGTTTCGGGTCAAACCCTTTGTCAAGACTCGGGTCTTGACAAAGGGTTTGACCCGAAACGTTGACTCTATTTTCTCTCCACGGACGTTGCCTGGCCTGCTGAGTTTTTCCAGCATTTTCTGTTGTTATTTCGGATTTCCAGCATCTGCAGCGTTTTGCTACCATCAATAACTGTTTAACTGGTCGCTGTTTGGAGGATCTTGCTGTGCACAAATTGGCTGTGATGTTTGCCTGCACAACAACAGTGACTATGCTTCAAAAGTCATTACAAAGCAGCTTGTGACATCCTCAGGGCCGGAACGAGGCTACGTAAATGCAAGTCTTTAAAAAAAAATTAGCACCAATGTTCCCGCTAAGCTGCGCGGCGGTCTGGACGTCCCGTGCAGAGTGCTCACCGGCCTTTACAGGAAAGAAACCGCGCATGCGCGAACATTTGAATGGGTCGTGCAGCCAGTTAAAGGGACCGCGCATGAATTTTTTTTTTTTTTTTTTAAACAGGGAACATTGATTAACACTCCTTTGTTTTATTGTAAAAGCAATGACAATTATGATGGCCATGAACAGGATGCCTTTTTCAAAATGCATATGCAAAAAAATAAATATTGTGTTTAAACTTGTATGACAATTTCTGTTGTGCTTCAGCGGGGGGTGGGGGCTGGTTGGAAGCTAGAGAAAGAATGATGACCAAAGGATGTGAGCAATGCATTTTAGCCTCAGGCTATCTCTTAAGATACAATCCCTAGATTTTTTTCCCCATAATTTTATTTTTATATAGGGGCGGGGGACAAAGGCAGACAAAAACTATCCATGAAGCAGTTGAATAAGATAAATTAAAAAGAAAAATGGGCAGGTCAGTTTAGCTACTAGTTGTAACTGAAATGAACAATTTATAAGTTCTCTTTTCTGTATAATATACACATGCACTCTTACATATGTATATGAGTGTAATAGACAAGGGCTTTTTTAGAATCTTTCAAAGATTAGACTATACAATATCAGAATGCTTTACAGGCTCGAGGGGCTGAATGGCCTACTCCTGTTCTTATGTAATGCCAAGACACAAGTTCACCAGCCTTACTAACAAGCCCCTGACAGTGCATAGGAAGACAACCATTTATTATTTTATGTAAATGAATAGTCCATAACCTGAATAGTCCATTTTTAGTTTGAGCAAGATCTTTTACCATTCTGCTTCAAAACTGGTTCAACTATCTCTCGCGCCCCAAAATTATGAAGGATAAGCTCTACCTCCTCCTGTCAGAGGCCACCCCCCGAAAATAATATTAAAACTCTTGGCATAGTGTCGTTTGGCTTTGCATGTGGCCGTGCATTAGTAAATCGCATCAGTCACTGTTTGCCCTAGAGTGTGCCTTTAAAATACACCTTCTTACACTCTGCTTAGGGAGGGGAGGGCGAGAAAGGAAACGCTCCAAGGTTCCTGTTTTATTTTTCCACTGATCTTTCATCATACTGCAGCAGTGCTTTGAAGGCTGAATGCGAATGAGTTTCGGTGCATTCCTTTAGGACGTGTCTGCATATTGACCTTCAGCTTAGCCTGTTTCCCTTTGAGCCCTCTAAGCATGATCCATTGGTTTCTCAGGCCATTCTACCTTCACCCCATTGATGGATTTCACTGCTACTTAAATTTCAAAGTGTTGATGCATTTCAGCACTGTCCAAGACTGCAACTCACTTATAGATCTTACAAGGTCACAGTCGAAAAGCTATAGCTTTATCAGGATGTATTACTTTACTTTTTCTATCCATCACAAAGACGATGATTCTATTTTAGTGATATCCATTGAACTCAGATCAAGTCCGATGGCTGTTATCATTGGAAACTCAGGAGCTGTCAGCTTGAAATCAGCACAAATGACAAACAACCTGTTAAAAGCGGACTTTGCGCTGGCTTTCCGAAGGGAAAGAAAAACGAAAAATGAGATGAATATTCCCATTTCTGAGGACACCGCATCTGACTGCTGATTAAACTGTGCAATTTTTTTTTGTGTTTTATTTCTTGGTATCCAAAAGTATCCCATTTGAGAAAAGAGTGTCCTATGACTAGAGACAGAATAAATCTCAGGCAAGCGACTGATCCCCTCAACGTTCCAAAGTACTGCTAGTCTGTAACTCAAGATTCATTGTTTTGTCCTTAATTTCTTTCTGATTGAATTCTAACAGCATGAAGTAGTGCGTGGAACAATAGGCTCCCAATTACCTAATTATCACAGCGAGAATTAAGTAAATCTGGCCTTTAGGGATAATTCTGACATCATCTGCTTCAGCCATTAACCTTTACTTCTCTGCCTTCTATCCTGTTATACTGAATAGATGGCCCTAAAAATATGCAGTGGCAGTTCTCCGTATAATGAAGTCTATACAGTCTTTACACAGCTGATAAATGTGGCCCCAATACAGAAAACGTCAAGGCTTTCATTAAGAAAACCTTCCCAAGTTCATTGTATTGAACCAGGGCTCCTGCCATTAGGCTGAGGTACGATACATTTAAAAAAAACTCACTCACTAAACTGCTCTACCGGCTGATGCTGTTCTTAGCGCTAAATCATAAATGTTTGATAAGGAAAGGCTAAATCCAGACAAATAACTGCCCAATCCCTTTCTGTATCAGGCAGATGCGGTCACACAAGAAATCAATGTTCTATACTGAATAAACTGCCTGGTCTGGGCTCTCTGAGTCGGAAAGGTTATAAATAAGGCCATACAAGGAGTTCATAGCAAAATCTGAATAATATGCAGATGAACAATTTTCACACTTCGGTTTTTTAAAAAAAAACAATACAGCCCGAGTTGGAATCACAGCACAGCTGAACAAGGCGTGATTTTAGATAGCATCGCTTTACTCAAATACTAATTATGATAGCACGGTTTCAGAAATTAACCCTTAGCTCGCAGATTTCAGATTTCCACTGGGTACTCAAATGGATTTTCAGGTTTTCAGCAGGTTGAGGTTTATGCAGAATTCACTTTGCAGCTCGAGTTATTACAGGCAATAAAATGTGCCCGACTAGAATTTTTGCACCAGTGTTAAAAAAATTAAGAGGACCTGTCATGGTGCACTATCACCGCAGGTAATCCTGGCCAGAAAACACACAAGTGGGGGAGGGGGAAGAAATCATATGTGTGGGTTATAGTCAATCACAAAAGTGGAGATGTTGGTATTTATCACACAGCTGCACATAGCATATTCTATTTATAACACTTGCAGCACAGATTCAGTGGGAGAAAACAAAATTGAACTGAGTAGTTTTGTACATTTTGCAATTCAAGAAAAAGCTGTGTGTGAAATCAGATGTGCAAATACGATTCTTTCTCCTCATATTTTTCCACACCAGTGTTACAAAATAAATGACTGCAGCTGAATTTTCATATTTGAATAAAATTAGCATTATATCACATCAAATTATCATTACGGAAATCTTTCCCTTTAAACTGCAGCTTCAAACATTAAAGTACCTGTTTTTCTTAAATAAATGTAAATCTGCATATTATATATTGATATAGACTCCCATTCCTCATCCTCCCTGAGCTTAAAGGTCATCATAATTACAAGTTGAGATGCTGCTGACAAATGAGTTTTATTTCTTTTAGTAATGTGTTTGGTTGTATAGATTTTTTTAAATTCACATTTTTAATCTGCATTTTGCACGCACATTATATTTATGGCAATATTATAACACATTCAATACTTCTGCATTGCTAATATATTTGCACATTTCAAACACACCCCTGTAACCCGAAAAAAAATTCCCTTCCCTATATTTTCTTAATTTATCTTGGTGCTTATAGATTTCTGTTGCATGTTCGATTAAAATATAAATTAAAAAGCACACCACTTTAAGAACAGGAAAATCAGAAAATGATGTTACTTGTGCTCTGGAGAGCACAGTTAAAAACTGAACCAATATATAGAAGAGAGAAAGTCCCATTTCACGAGATCAATGCCTTCTGCAGTGACACAAAAAGTGCCTTGTAACTGTTCAAGCTTTTCTGAACTGACATACAGCAACTTTAAATATATAAAGACATCATTCCACAGCTGAGATGGGGCTAAGTGACCTTCATTCGACCCTCACTATAGATTCTTCTGCATAATCCAGTTAGTCTCTGATTTTCGCTCCCTTCTGTTCTCACCCATAACTTGCAGGGGAACTGTGGATGTGATCCTGCATTCTACTACTACAAGGCGGAATGCATTAAAAAAAAGTAACATTCTGTACCACTACAGCATTTATAAGCAGGGCGGTCAAAAGGTATGGCCTTTCACCGAGAAACAAGACTATTTTATTTGCTGTGGTACAGTAGATCTCATCACTATTCTGACACACCAAAGCTCCTGATATTAGACACATTTTTATGGTTCTCTCATTAACCAAGTACTATTATAAAACACCCCCTTTATAAAAATGTTTTTTCTACGACTCCCAAAGGAAGCCTTATAAAAGAATGCACCGGCTTATAACCACAAATTTGGAAATGAGAGTATGTCATTTTTGTCACAAGTTAAAAAAAAAATTCAATCCAGTTAGCTGCTTTTAAAAAAAAAATTATTCCATGAACCATAATTTTCTTCATAAAGTTAAAAAGAAATCTGCAGGAGAAAAAAAATGACAAAAACATATGCAATAGTTAATAATTTCATCTGTGATGTGCCTTAAGTTTCGGTATTTTTTTTTTAACAGGCTCTTGTAGCAGGCAGTTAGACTTGAGGCAGTGCTATCCACCTCGAGGTCTACAATAAATAACAACAAATAAATAACAGGAGAGAGAGAGTGAGAGATGAAGCAATGGTTACACTTTTTTTCCGCTCGCCCACACTTAATCAACAGCAGATTTCATCAAACAAAGGAGGAAAATGTAAATCAGTTTCATTAATTCTACCTTCGACAACCAGCCCAGGAAACCTGGACATAAATTAATGTACTTTTTATCTGTAGGGCTTCGGCAGGTTTGTAAGAGGGGGAAAAAAAATGAGCGTTTAAAATGCTTCTCAGATTATATCTGACTGCGAAAGGCTGGGGTTTATGTATGGATTAGTGGAGTGATAGACCCTGAGCAGCTAAAGGCTGATGACTAATTACCTGACAAAACCTCACTCCATTCAGCTTGGTCATTGAAATTAATTTCTTTTTCAGTAACAGCCAGCAAACAGCTTCAAAATTCAATCCAATACTCAAATTAACAGGGAGTCTAACATTATTTCCCAACAATTAGGTTTTTAACAGTGCATAGATATTTTTTTTTTGCTAAGTGAATTTTAAACATTAAAAATGCGTCTGTTCCTTTTCTAGTTTCCTCTAAACCACTGCTCCCAGTCTCCCTTGCTCACACAACTGTTAACACTGAAATGTTTTACAAGATTAGCTTTCAGCAGTACATAAATACCGATATACCCCAGTTTAAACAATTTACAATCTCTTAGGGTTAACCTGTAAAAACAAAACATTGCCTGTTAAAGACTCATCTTAAATCTTAACTCAATATCCCTTTGAATACTTCACGGTTTCTTTTCTTGCCCTTAAAATAAGCATCTGTTTTCTGCGAGCACACTTGCTAGCAAAAGAAAATCTCGGTGAATGTTACGCTGTATCATTAGGGAAATGCACAGTAACAGAAAGAAACGGCGCCACCTCACTGTGTACTCAGAATCTCTTTCAAATGCACATAAGTGTTGCTTTACTTAGGGGTTGCTGCTGAAATGCCACTGTATAGGACTGAGCAACGAAAACAGCACATACAATATCCTCGTGATATACAATTACGTCCTTCATGGGGTTTTAAAATGCTGCGCCAAAATATTCGCTTACTTTTCAACACTATGCAGACGTCATTATTGCCATGATAAAATGATGTTAATGCTAATGTTTATGTATAGTTAATAGCACCAAGTAAGAATGCAAGAATGCAATGATACTGTCCCTCCAGCTCAGGCAACTGCTTTTCACACACATATAATGATTCCTACTGCAGGAACGAAAAGTCAAAACCATTAAAACCGTGTCAAGTGCCTATAATGTTCATATTCTATTACAGTCAATGACAATTAACATTGTCATTCAGAAAAGTCAGGTGCAGTATCAGGTAATCTAAATGCGGAAAATGGAGCAACTTAATACGGTCGATTGCCAGTGACTCTGTGATCGAGTGTCAAGAGAATCTACTAGATTAACTATTTTAAATCTGTAGTCAGTAAGTAAAAATAAAGAAAACTGTCAAAGGATACCAACATCATTTATCTGTAATTGGTGAAATTATCACTAACTATAAACAAGCCAATTGACCAATGAAACAATTGACTGCAAGGCAAATACTGATGATTTCTGTTGTAAAAATAGAAAGAAAGACTTTGCATTTCTATAGCGCCTTTCACGACCACCAGACGTCTCAAAGCGCTTTACAGCCAATGCAGTGCTTTTTGAAGTGTAGTCACTGTGGTCATGTAGGAAACATGGCAGCCAATTTGCGCACCGCAAGCTCCCACAAACAGCAATGTAATAATGACCAGATAAACTTTTTTTTAAATGTTGATTGAGGGATAAATATTGGTCAGGACACTGGGAATAACTCCCCTGCTCTTCTTCGAAATAGTGCTCATGGGCTCTTTTACATCCACCTGAGAGAGAAGACGGGGCCTCGATTTAACGTCTCATCCGAAAGACGGCACCTCCGACAGTGCAGCACTCAATTTTTTTTTTTTTTTTTTTTTACAATTTAAATCGCTTTATTGGCATGATAAGTTACATCTTATGTTGCCAAAGCATCAAAATACATTTATGGTTTAGCACATAAACGCAGTTCTATTCATACAGTGTATAAACAGGTATATCCCTGAGTGTATAAATATACATTCGCATTGTTTATATATATTTTTTTCTTAGTTTACTGGTTGTCCCTCTGTTCATGGCAAGCTGTCCTCAGCACTGTACTGGAGTGTCAGCCTAGATTTATGTGCTCAAGTCCCTGAAATAATATAAAATACATTTTTTAATACCAGGCAAGCAAATAATTAAATGGACAGAAGTTCCAAAGACATCTTCTCTCTACTAGCGCTACTCATTATAATCACTGGCTGCAAAAATCCCTCTCAATTGAAACAGAAAGGAGGAAAATAACTTTTGTCTCTATAGGGTCCTCAGGACGTCCCAAAGCGCTCTACTGCCAATGAATTACTTTTGAATTGTCATCACTGTTGTTTTGCAGGCCAATGTGGCAGATAATTCACACGCAGCAAGGTCCCACAAACAGTATACGAGATAATTGAATAGATAATCTGCTTCGGTGGTGTTGACTGGTTGCCATGGGATCTTTTACATCCACCTGAACCGGAAGCACAGGTCCTCAGTTTAACGCCTCATCCAAAAGATGGCAACTCCGACAAATATAACAATTACTCAATACTCCACTCAAGTGTCAGCTTATATTGTGCAGTCAAGTCCTGGAGCGGGGCTTGAACCTACAACCTTACAACTCAGAACTGTTACCACTGATGCCACTTTATGTTTGGTGTCACCTGACCCAGTTTACTACCATTAGCACCCATTACCACTTTCTACACTATATACCCATCTGCTCTCTCAGGTGGACGTAAAAGATCCCATGGCACTATTTCGAAGAGGAGCTATCCCCGGTGTCCTGGCCAATATTTATCCCTCAATCAACATCACTAAAAACAGATTATCTGGTCATTATCACATTGCTGTTTGTGGGAGCTTGCTGTGTGCAAATTGGCTGCCGCGTTTCCCACATTACATCAGTGACTACACTTCAAAAAAGTACTTCATTGGCTGTAAAGTGCTTTGAGAGGTCCGGTGGTCGTGAAAGGTGCTAGATAAATGCAAGTCTTTCTTTCTTTATCAGTGGACAGCGCTTATATGAGGAGCTAACACTCAGTGAATAAGAATTCAAGCTTCATATGAATCCATCTAAACACTGGAGATATTATTGGAAATGATAGTCATGTAACATTAATACTGCATCATGAACCCGAAAGGCAAGACTGTGTGCAAAATAAAGGCATCGGAATCATTTGGCATCCCTCTACTAGAAATGACTGATATTTTGAATTTCTGCCAAGTATAGACAGATCAGTAGACCATTACGTTATTCTGTTTGTATGGCAACAGCCAAAAATAGGAAAGTGCATAAGCTTTTAAAGTTATTGTCCTGTGAGAGATGGATTTAAATGTTTTACAGCTTTGATGTAATAAGAGACAAGTCGCTAAAGGTGATACAACACTGAACTCTGTCTGGTACAAACATGCCGCACCTAGGAACATACTTCAATCCACTTTGAAACGGAAGGAAAGCAGTTCTTTACAGATCATGTTCTACATGTAAAATAGTTGCTTTTAAGAATTTAAACACTTGTAATAAATTTTTCATTGCAAAGTGTGAAATTTGACATAGCGCAGAGGTCTCTGAAATACTGTAATTATCCCCATTAGACTACAGCAGCTCAAATTCAGTCCCTTTTAGCTTTTTCTCCTTTCAAATCCTCAATAATTCTTCTCTCAAGGTTCACTTGACAATCTGCACCCTCTGCCAGTGCCCACTGCGTAACCACAGTCTAATCTGCCAGCGCCTTTAATGTCACTTCAGAAACTGCCACCAAATGCCATGATTAAAACAGGACAATGAGGGCAGAATGCCAAATTTCCTTTCCCTTGAGTTTAAAAAAAAAATGGGGGTCAGTTAATTTTATCTAGACCAAGAAGTTGACAGTGCAGGGGGTTTAAATACTTTGTTCTGATGAATAAGGATAAATAAGAGTTAATCAAAAAGACTGCTGCCCCAAGGGCATAGAGCCAACAAAAATATTGGTAAACTTCAAAGTCCGAGAGAGAAAAGTGGGTGAATGGCCCATTGTATTGGCAGCTGTTTTCTCAGCACAGGATGGAACATAGAGGCTTTGCCATTAAGTTGCAGAGGAAGCTACGTTCGATTATTTGCACATGGTGCATGCACGGGACTGCACTGAAGCTGGAAATTACATTAAGTTGCTTTCTGTGTTGATGGCGTAATCTTGATCTTACCTATGCCGAGATGACACCGCTGCGTATAACAATATTAAATTAAGCCCCTAGCTTCTATAATGTAACACATATACTGTAGCTGTCATTTCAGCACTAGACCCGTGCAGTTCAGCTTTTTTTTAAAAATACGTTTCCTTTTACACCAGGCAACCCACTCCCCTGTACAAAATATGCCAATTAAACATGACAAATTTTATCATAATCGACGTGTGGCATTCATTCCTGCACTAAAGAAAGACTCACCAACAGTTCCACTATTGAGCTTTT
This sequence comes from Somniosus microcephalus, assembly GCF_052327205.1. Classification (NCBI taxonomy): domain Eukaryota; kingdom Metazoa; phylum Chordata; class Chondrichthyes; order Squaliformes; family Somniosidae; genus Somniosus; species Somniosus microcephalus. The sequence goes on along the minus strand of NC_140992.1, from coordinate 263,289,995 downwards.
GTAGTTTTTCTCATTTCATTGGCTGTGAAGCGCTTTAGGAAGTCCGGAGGTCATAAAAGGTGCTATATAAATAAATACAAGTCTTTCTTCTTAAATTTATTGATTACAGCAGATTCTATCCCTAGTGTGTGCTGCGTCAGCTGATCGCAGCTGGACAGCAGTGAGGATGCAGTTATTGGCTTAGTGTCCCTACGTTAAGGAGCGGGGGGGCGGAGGGGGATTGAAAAGGTCAAGCAGGGTTGCTGCTCCTCATCATTATAAGGTGACCGCTGGTGGGATCTGGCTGTGCTTTAAAGCCCCTTTCCACCCCACCCTGAATACCCTTACCGTCTAGGCTTATGCATGAAGGATGACCACTTTGGTCAGATACCAGAGGGCAATTGACACCTTTGGAAGGGAAGGGGGGGGGGTGGGTGGTGGGAACGAAACAGAAAAAAGAAACCGAGTGCTGGCGACCTATGTGACTGTCCGGATTTGAGTGCTAGTCGCCCAAAAATGAAAACAGTAAAGTGAACATGTGTTCAAGGAAACAGTCACCCCCTGTTCCGCCTTGGATCACACTCCATCAAAACCACACTGATAAAGTCCAAAAGCGATCGGGAATAGTTTCAACAATGCTATCAGATCACATTAAAATCAAATTTTGTGGAAGGTTTCAGTCTTCTAAGAGTACCAATCATTTTCACAAACGATGCAAAGAATATCATGTTGGAGCAAAGGCAGTTAATGGTCTGTGTAAACTTCTTAATAAACAGAAGTAAATTATAGAAAAAATAGAAGTTGATCATTTTGCACAGTACCAGTTGGGAAGGGATAGGGTTAAAGGTTTGCTTTATTGTAGCAAAAGACAAGAATTGTAGAAATTTAAGGAGGACGACATTTTGGCTCATTATGTCCGCTTCACACCAAATCTATCTACTCTAGCCCCATTTCTCTGGTCCTTCCCCATACACTTAGATATGTTTTGTCTTCAAGTGCTTAGCTGTAGCCCTCTTAAACGTTGTGATTGAAATGACTTTGATAGCCACTTGTACTTCTGTTTTCTATATTCTAATAATCTTCGCCATGATAAAAAGTTCTTCTAACCTCTTACTTTGTGTTTCTGGTACTAACCGTAAATTTATGCCCCCTTGTTATTTATGATCACTGTTGATGGACACAAATTCAATTCTTTGCACAAATACGTTATTTCCAGAAGAGGTGAACATATCACATGTGCTGTGCAGTGCTTACAACTGAGACAGTAGAGTGCAAAGCAGCACAGAATTAAAAAGCAATGGAAATTAACTAAATTTAACCAACTTTGCTTTATTAATATCTCCAACTCCAGGTTTTATTTACGACGCCCAACTGATTTTGAAAGAAAGTAATTGTTCATTAAAAAAAATTATTTGAAAGAAGAAGAATTCTACAGCGGCCATAATTTGGTGGTGCCTGTACTGGGCAGGGGGAAGGGAGGTTGTAGTCCCCCAGTTCTAATACATTGCTAGTAAAGGTAACCTGGTGTCCACAACTGTTACAACAAACACGTGCTGTTAAATTATTCTCGTTATCCTGGGTGGTGGAGAATCAGAAAGTTCAGCGTTGTTAATCCAGCTGCACTGATATGTGGCTCCCTCATTGAGTCTCACAGGTCAGCCTTGCACTATTCCATCAACCAGTGGCAGATAACACCCTGTTATAGATAGTGCATTACACTAAGAACGTAAGTGTTTGAAGCAGTCTAATCTTTCAAAAGCTGGAGCAGAACTAGTGCATAATGAGACCGGTCTCTGAGTGACAATTACTCAATTTCTCACTCTCTGTAATTAATAAAATTAAAAACACTTCCTTTAATTTGTTTCCTATTTTTACTCCATTCTCCCTCATTCAGCTCATACTTGTTTTTGTTTTGTTTTGTTTTGCCATTTCCTTGCCTGACATAAAATAACTTTTGTCTTGCCTTCGCATTCTTTGTTCCTCCGTCATAATTATTCTGCATCATCTTTGTTCTTTTATTTTTCCAATCTCTTGCTTTAGTTTGTCTATTTTTAGCTCAGTCAACACAGACACAAATGTACCACTGCCTCTCCCACTACTTCAAATTTTAAACTTATTTTATCTCAACTATGTCAGAAATGATCTAGAAACAAAAGCAAAACGAAGATTCATTTAGCTTATTTAAAGGTAAGTACAGTAAGTTTTCAATGTAATTCTTCAAAGGGAAGTAGATTACATTGAAATGCCTCATAATTCCTAAATGTGAGAAGGAGAGATTACTTATGCATGTATTAGTGTCTCTCAGTTATCCCTTGTTTTATGATTTAAAGCTGCCAGTTAGAAACAACCAGTGATGAGGGATTTTGTGTAGAACTCACCCAACATGACATCACAAAGTTCCATTACAGAAATGTTCTGAATGGGAAGTGGTGCCAACCAATGTTCACTGTAAGCTGTGCTTTGTTCTGCGGGGCCTGTTTCTTTTAGTGCGCGGTCCCTTTAAATTTCCGCGCATGCGCGGTATTTACAGTAGTGAAGCCGGTGAGCGGCCCGCGCGGGATCTTTCCCATTGCTGCACGGCCGCGCAGCTCAGAGGGAACATTGGTTCCAATGTCCTAAAGCGTTCCATTTTGTCACTGGAGTGGAATTCCTTCACGTCACATCTGGAGATATTCTACACGAAACATCGGACCCCAGATAAAGTCTTTGGCTCAGTTTGCCATTTAGCGAGTTATTATCAGAGAGGCACGTAGGGCTCAGCAGGGTTTCAGCCCATAACTGAACAATTTTCTTCGTCTGGAGTTATACTGCACTCTTTGTAAACTCAAAGCAGTGTGAGGTGGCATCCTGGAGGGCGTCTCACACCTCACGGCTCTGGTGAGGTCAGTAATCTTTGCACAAAAAACTTGGAAGCATGAGGTGCCCTCACACTGGCTGGGTTCACAGAGTACTGGATAGCATCAGTTTTGTGTAGATGGACACTTAAATCACTTTGGAAAGACTTTAACCATTTCAAACACTGAAACAGAATTCAAACTCATAATCCAGTCTCTTCACTGTTTCAAATGCTCTATCTCAAAAATGTCTTCTTTAAAAAAAGTTCTAAAAATGCATTTCGAAGTATAAAACAATCCTGGAGATTTGGCATCCCTGTGCTCTGAATGAGTTAGCAAGGCCACATGTATATCGATTCTGTGCCGATAGATGGATCAGTAATGTTGCTGAGGTACAGAATAACAACACTGATGAATATTACATACTGTGGGGGTGCACTGCACAGAGTTAAAAGTTTGAAAGGTTGCGAAATGTCTATTGATATTCTGTTATGCCATTCAACTGTTAGTTAGCATTATGCAAACTGTTAGCTATTATAATGTGATCTTGGTAACTAGTATCGTAATTTTTTTTAAAACTCCATGAACGAGATACAAGGAAAACAATTTATCCTCACAGAGTTTCTTTTCTGAGAAAAAATAGGAGCTCAATGATTTTCTTCATAGTCTATTTAATTCTATAAAGGGGGGTGATAGCACCCAACAGCAATAATACAAATTCCAGCTTACACACACACACACACACACACACACACACACACACACACACACACAAAGAGTTTGATAACTTTATTGAAAACTAATGTCATGGATCTTTGAATTGGAACCACAATGATCAATTTACAAATAGAATTTTTTTTAAGTTCTTCTGCTCTCCCTCAAATAATTGATTGTTTTCCCCCTCAGGTCGCACATCCCTGTTCTAAGACTCAACCTATGGCAACCATAGTTTTAGACAGGGTATAGCTGAAAGCAAGTGCAAAGAAAAAAGGGTAAAGGGAGATTTGGAGTATTAGCTGAATTCTATTTTTCCCTTTAAAAAAAAAACCATTTCCAGTGCAAGATAAAGCAATCAAATGCATTGAGAAAAGATTCAAAAGCAACAACAGAGGACACCTTGAAATAAAGACCTTGCCACACACCAGAAATGAGCCTTGCTGAATAAGCATTCTTTATACAGATTGCAATCATACATTCAACCAGTTTAGAGATATGCCTTTTACTAAATAAAGGTCATTTGTGTGAGTGATTCATGGAATCGGATTTTTTTTTTTTTTTATAAACAGAAGCACCAGTCATGTACACTCCAACACACTGGATTTACATACAATATCTACAGAAGCTCTGCAACTTCCCACTATTACAACAGCAACAATGTTCGCAGATCAATACCCCTTACAGGGTACAGTCATTACATCCGTTCCTCTTGCCACATGGCACAATTGCCACCATCTTGGAGTCATGCCAGACGATTGTGGGCTCTTGCACTTTGGAAGCCGCTGGGTTCGCCTGCTAAAATTTCATGGGCCAAAACAAAACAAGTATATTACACTAAAAACAAAGCAAGAAACGAGGAAGGAATAGAAGGTTGTGCTGATTTTTTTTTTATATTCATTCACGGGATGTGGGCGTCACTAGCAAGGCCAGCATTTATTTCCCATCCCTAATTGCCCTCGGTGGTGGTGAGCCTCTTGAACCACTGCAGTCCATGCGGTGAAGTTACTCCCACAGTGCTGTTATACTTCCTTGTAGCAGTTAAGAGTCAACCACATTGCTGTGAGTCTGGAGTCACATATAGGCCAGACCAGGTAAGAACGACAGATTCCTTTCCCATTAGTGAACCAGATGGGTTTTTACAATCCGGTAGTTTCATGGTCACCATTACTGATACTAGCTTTTAATTCCGGATTTGAACTCACATCTCTGGATCATTAGTCCAGGCTGCTGGATTACTAGTCCAGTAACATAACCACTGTGCTACCGTACCCTAGGTAGGGTTAGATGAAGAGTGATAGGAAAAGAACATTTAAAAATACAAATTTGATGAAAATTGGAAAGCTACTATGATTTTAGAAAGACACCACACGAAAAAGGAATAGCATTGCCTATTATATGCAAAAAATTACCATCATAAATTACTAAGAGCTTTCCCCAGCGAGAATGGTTAAAAAGCACTTAGTAAAAATGGTCAGATAGAGTCTTTATAAATTCATTAAAAAAAAATAATTGAAAGCTTCATGTCTTAAAATATTGCTTGTATTTAGTATTTGTATTGCCACTGTTTGGAGGGGGGGGGGAGGGGGGATCTCATGAATCGAAGCTAAGTCAATTAGACAAAAAGCTGGACACCACCACTGCTGTGAATTAATGAGCTGCTCACTGGACAAGAGACAAGGGGGTGTATTTTGCTGCGTGTGAAGTTTCAGAAAAACTATTTTACTGAGCTGTCATTTTAAGCTTGCCAGTGTAGTAAAATAATTTATCTTTAAACGTGGATCAGAATGCACCCTAAGATTAGAATGGCTTTGGTCCCCCTGCAGAGCGTGCATTTCACATTGAATCGGATGCGATCAGCACTTTATTCTCACAATTCTTCCCTGCATATCATTCAGCACAGGTCTGCAGAGAGACACACACTAGGATAAAGTGCTGCTGCAAAAATACAGTACTCTGAGGGTTAAACTTTCAACTGTGAATTGCTTTATCTAATAAATGTGCTTGTGGTGCTCTCATGCATTATGCTCCATTGTAATGGAAGTTTTTTTTCATAAATTGTCCCTACACAAGGACAGTGTCTTGTCCCACTATATGAAATAAAAATTAACTTGCACAATGTGTTATTACTGTGCGCTGAAGATGATTTTCCACAGTTCATCTCCCTCACAAAGCTGCTCACTGGGCTGTGCAAGTGCTGCGTTACATTCACATAAGAATAATTCATTTGTCCCCAACAAGTGGACTATTGATTTTGTTTCCCCTTCTTTTCCTATGAACTGAACCAGGGCTTTACAGACTAGAACAATACAGGGCCTATTAAAAGCAGGAGAATACCAGGAAAATGATCGCTCTACTCTCTCTCTCTCTCTCTCTCATCAATAACATGGGTGACCTCATGCCTGTGTGGTGCTATTTGTGTATTCACACAGCCACAATGTTTCAGGGCGTTTAATGTGATGAAACTTTTACAACTACACTGCAGTTGATCTTTCAGGATTAAACAGAAGATTAAGTCTGGAGCCAGTGACATCCTATCTTTGTGTAGTTGTCCCTGAAACAGACTGGTATTTCATTCCACATTATAGAAAGAAAAAAAAATTGTCAGCAGCACTTCGCAATTGTAGCTAGTGCGTGGCAGGAATGTTAATCTTGGGCCTGGGATACACTGGGTCGCTCTCTCGCACTACTTTTATTTCTTTGCATTTATAACCCTTCAGAAGCTCTTCTGTTTTTATAGTGTAATGAAAGAGTGCCATGCACCTTCAATAAATCTCCCTCATCAGTTGAACTGTTTCCCCACTGTGGCAGACATTTACAGCTTAGTTTTACTGTCCTATTATCAGCTTAATCTGTCTTGTATTGTTTTTAAACTGGAACATAATATGCAAAAATAACAGCAGACTATCTGCGCAATTATCGTCTGTTCCGCAAAAACACCTCATTAGTAACAAGATATGCACACTGAAGTGCAAAATCTGAAAGCCTATTTAAAAATCATTTCATTTACAGTTACATATATCTTCTTTTCTTATTTTTAATCCATATTTATAGAAATGTATTGATCAAGTACACCGAGAGATGTTTTGTTTTCGCCTCATCTGGAATCCGATTGGGGTCTTGGCTGCTGCATCCATTTTCGGTTCAAGGTGTTTTTGTCACATTATGATGGCTGGAACATCTCAGCAAACTAATGATTAAGTAGCAGATGAATCCATCATTACCCGATTAAATGTGGCCAGTTTCGTGCAAGTGAAAAATTGGGAATCGGCAGCGAGTCGATGAAAATAACGAATGGTGAACTTGAAACTAATTTGTTCTCTAAACAGCTGGTGTCTTCCATTTCTGTGGGGGGGGGGGGGTTTGGGGGGGGGGGAAGTGGGAGGATTTACTGAAAAGCAATCAGCTCAAATGAGATTATGACAAGTTGGACTAAGTGGTTTTGGAGAAAAGGCTCCCTTCTTCTAGTTTAATGACGACTGCAAATGCACTGTTAACCCACATCATCCCTAAGTAGCCAACAGGATTATCTCAATTCTCACTGCAAACAATGCATATTTGTAAACGTGCTGAGTATGAAACAGTTAAAATGGTGGGCAATTTCTACCCCATCATGATGATGCATTCTGAAAAGTAATATTCAGAGTCCACCGTACTATCCCACAAACTATCGACAACTTCTTCTTTTCATTTTTATCATTATTTGTAGAGAACTATAATCTCGACATGACAACGCATCGCCAAGTAACACAACTGATGGAGATTCTGCTTCACGCCCAGATCACTTGGTTGTGGTTTGGACCTCATGTAACGAAGTAATGTGGAAGCAAGTCATCCTCGGTTCCGAGGGACTGCCTAAGAAGAAGATGTAATGAAGTCATTCAAATCCACCTTCTCCTCCAGTAAATGTGATCACTTCTCAGACTAGCTGATAGATACAGTGCTGTGTGGAAGGAAATGCTTCCACACACAAGGGGGGGGGGGGGGGGGAAACTGGTACTGCTGTTTCTTACAAGGCTCCCTATTGGGTCTTTGTGGCACATCAGTGATGTACTGAAATTTCATTGGATGCGCATCAAATGAACTTGGGATTTGCCTCAATGCAAATTAATTTCACATGGTCATCTCTCAGTGTTGCAGCTTCACTCCAGCATCAAGTGTTACCACTTTTAAATTAAAATTCACATATATAATATATATATAATAAAACCTGCCTCAATAACAGAAATATAGGGAGCTACAAAACACAAAAGACCAAATTGGATCTGCAATAATACGCTCATTTTTTGAAAACAAAATAATTCTAAAATAATCATAGCCTGGCAAAATGAATCAGTTTCCAATTGCCTTTCATTACTAAGGACTAGTAATTGGAAAGTTGTACATACTGTATTTATTTTCTGAACTGTCATATACATGGGTGTGGACAGGGACCGCGTGCTGCTGGGCTGCAAGCTGTGGTCCCGCCCACACTCACCAGGTTGATTGGCAGTTCCGAAGGCAAACAAATGCAACCAGCTTTCAATTAATGTGCCTTAGTAATGAAAAAGGACAAAAAAAGACTTGTATTAATGTAGCACCTAATCAAATCTCTCAGAAATGTTCCAAAGCATTTCACACAGAAGTGCAGTGACTGTTGTTATACAGGTGAAAGCGGCAACCATTTTGGGTACACCAAAATTTCTCAAATAGCAATGGCATGAAATTAGCTGTTAGCCTGTCAGTAGGGGGGGGGGGGGGGGATGTTGATTTGCAGTGTTGTATATTAGAGCGCTCTCTGTTCTTCAGATAGTGCAATGGGTTCTTTAACATTCACATGAACAGGCAGATGTGATTTAATTTTGACATCTTCTTTAAAGGATGGCATCTCCAACAATCAGCACTCAACCTGTATTGTACTGGAGTATCAGCCTTGATTATGTGCTCAGGTGCTGGGGTTCAGCTTGAACTCACAATCTTCTGACTCAGAGATGAGTATGCAACTAACTGAGCCAAGCTAATAATTAGGAGCTGAGAAAAGTTATTTCTTACTTGTTTAAACTGCAGTTATTTAAATTGGTGCTCCTGAAAAAAGCGGAGCGATGCAGTTCCAAATTGTCTTCTCTGACCACATGCTTTCCTTCTAACTTGCGCCAACTTCAAGTTTAAATATTCCTTCCGTTTTCTTTGTCCTTTCATTTTCTATTCTGGTTCTCCACTCCTACCCCAACCTTCATTCTCTTGGTACACTAAACAGAAAATTCATGCTCAACAGTAAGAAAACAGCCTTTTCAAATTCTGGCAAGTTGAACATCCTGCCATTACGACTCCGTGTTACAAGGGCATTGAGAGAGGAGAGCATGGTCTCACCCCTTTAAACCCAATTGCAGGACAACAGCAGTGACAGCCATGTTGAAGATTGTGGTCGTGACATTTCAGCTGGAGAAGGCAAGCAAGAGTTCCTTTAAATGAGACAAAATGGGAACAAAAAAGAGGCAGAGGAATGTGATCTTGTTTTTTATTATCAAAGTGCATTTAATATTATGAGCTGTGATGTCCAACTTTGTCATAAAGTTTTACAGCACAAAAAGAGGCCCTTCAGCCCATCGTGTCTGCGCTGGCCATCAAGCCCTGTCTATTCTAATCCCATTTTCCAGCACTTGGTCCGTAGCCTTGTATGTTATGGCGTTTCAAGTGCTCATCTAAATACTTCTTGAATGTTGTGAGGGTTCCTGCCTCTACCACCCTTTCAGGCAGTGAGTTCCAGATTCCAACCACCCTCTGGGTGAAAAAGTTTTTCCTCAAATCCCCTCTAAAGCTCCTTCCCCTTACCTTGTAACTATGCCCTCTGGTTATTGACCCCTTTGTGACTTGCTATCAAAGTTAGACATCTTAGCAGTTTTATTTGCTTGCTATTGGCATGATGGTAGGTCTATACTGAACTCACGGCATTTTCACATTACAAGGTGGCAGCACGGTGGCATAGTGGTTAGCACTGTTGCCTCACAGCGCCAGGGACCCGGGTTCGAATCCGGCCTCGGGTGACTGTCTGTGTGGAGTTTGCACATTCTCCCCGTGTTTGCGTGGGTTTCCTCCGGGTGCTCCGGTTTCCTCCACAGTCCAAAGATGTGCGGGTTAGGTTGATTGACTATGATAAATTGACCCTTAGTGTTAGGGGGATTAAATACGTGGGGTTACGGGGATAGGGTGGGATATGTGTTGGTGTGTAGGGGTTACGGGGATCGGGTGGGATATGTGTCGGTGCAGGCTCGACGGGCCGAAATGGCCTCTATCTGCACTGTGGGGTGTCTGATGTCTGAAGGTAGACATGGATGAGGTGGGCCAACTGATCCACCCTAGCTCCTCCATCTAGAAAAGTTCAACAGTGTACCCAGCACAGCTTCCAGCTACTTCTTAAATGATTCCAGGGATTTTCCCTCCAACACCTTACCCAGAGATCCATTTCACACGCTCATTACTCTGTGCGAAGAACTTCCAAACATCAGTCTAAATTTGTCTTTCATCAGTTTGAACTTGTGCTCCTTTATCCAACTGTCATAGTTTAATTTGAAGTAATGTTCCAGATTTATCTTTACCATGCCATTAATTGCAAGATCCACTCTCGGCCGCTCCCTTTCACAAGGGTGAACAGCCTAAGTTTCTCCAATCTTTCTTCATAACTCAGTCCTCTGACATGAACAATCAGTCTCGTGGCTCTTCTCTACAGCATTGCTAGAGCTTGGATATTTCCCACGTGTCTCCGTGACCAGAACTGGGCACAATACTCAAAGTATGGTGTTTAAAATAGCACTGAGCTGTTAAAGCATAACTTTATTTGCCTTGTACTCCACTGTTATGGCTTTGTAGTTCATCATTCTATCTGCCTTGTCCATTGCTGATTAGACATGTTGGCCTCGATTTTAACTGACCCGTGGAGTTGGGATTGGAGGCGTGCGGGGGGTTAAAGTCCCGAATTCGGGGGTCCCGACACCATCCCACCCCTAATCCGCTTCCATGTAAGTTTCAAAGGAGGCGGGTACCCACCCCGCACTGGGACCCGCCTACCCGAGGCAGGAAGGGATTAGTGACAATTAACTGCCTGTTAACAGGTAGTTAACAAGCAGTTTTTAGCCTAATCCCTATTTTGAAGCTTGAAGTGTGGGATTCCCGACGGCTCCAAACCACGCCAAGTTAGAGGAGTTGGGCCGTCGGGTTGAAGGACTTGGAGGGGTCGAGATGTCGGTGTTCAGGTGAGTGATGTGTGCATGAGTGCAAAGGTAAGTGTGTTTGGTGTGTCTAAAGTGTGTAAAGAAGTTTAAATTACCTGTACTTACCTTTTTAGCCTTCCTTCCTCTAGGTTTCGGGAGTCCATCATCTAACCGGCACGGAAAGCAGAACGGCTGCGAACAGTCAAAAGTGACAGCCTGCAGCTTTCTGTGCCGGAGAGATTTCTAACTGAGTCTGTGTAGAAGGACTCAGGTTAGAAGTAAGACTGTCAGTGTTTGACAGCTTCAAACAGCTGTGAAACACTGATATTGCATCTGTCAAAACGTCGACAGATGAAATTTCAGTCTGTGACGTCACCTGTTGCCGGGTGGCCCTTAATTGGCCTGCTGAGCCCACTGGGCGGGCTCAACAAGGTCAATCAAGTTAAAATCGTGTGGATTGGCTGCATCTCGATGGAGGCGGGACTTCAACCCCGAAAGATGTAGTCCCGCCTCCTTCCCGACTTCTGAGTGAAAATCACCCCCGTTGAGTGCTGAGTCGACGCAAACCCTTAAATCTTTTTCAACTTCACCTTCAAGTATTTCAATACAAATTATGCAGGACTTACAACTCCTATTTTGTACTTTTCTGTGTTAAATTTGATTTGCTTCTATTCTGCCGACTTACATATTCTGTAGGTCCATTGCAAATTCAAGATCGCCAACATCTGCAAATTTGGTCAGTTTGCATTGAGCTTCTCAATCCAAGTCATTAATATAAATTAGAAACATCCCAAAAATGATCCCTGGGCCACTTCACTCAGCAGTTGCCCCTAACCCTGACAGTGCTCCTCTAATAGATACCGGCTGCTTCATTAGACAATTTCTTAGAATCATAGAATGGAATGGTTACAGCATGGAAGGAGGCCATTAGGCCCATGCCGGCTCGCTGCAAGAGCACTTTAGCTAGTCCCACACTCCCGCCCTTTCCCCCTAGCCCTGCAAATGTCTTTCCTTCAGATACTTATCCAACTCCCTTTTGAAAGCCACGATTGAATCTGCCTCCACCACCCTTTCAGGCAGTGCATTCCAGATCCTAACCACTCGCTGCGCAAAAAAGGTTTTTCTTATGTCACCTTTGGTTCTTTTGCCAATCACCTTAAATCTGTGTCCTCTGGTTCTCTACTCTTCCGCCAATGGGAACAGTTTCTCTCTATTGACTCTGTCCAGACCCCTCATGATTTTGAAAGCCTCTATCAAATCTCCTCTCAATCTTCTCTGCTCCAAAGAGAACAACCCCAGCTTCTCCAGTCTATCAATGTAACTGAAGTCTCTCATTCCTGGAATCATTCTCGTAAATCTTTTTTGCACCCTCTCTAAGGCCTTCACATCCTTCCTAAAGTGTGGTGCCCAGAATTGGACACAGCACTCCAGTTGGGGCCGAACCAGTGTTTTATACAGGTTCTTCATCATTTCCACACTTTTGTACTCTATACCTCTATTCATGAAGCCCAGGATCCCCTAAGTTTTTTTAACTGCTTTCTCAACCTGCCCTGGCACCTTCAACCATTTGTGCACACATGCCCCCAGGTCTCTCTGATTGTGCACCCACTTCAGGATTGTAGCACTTAATTTATATGTCCTCTCCTCATTCTATCCACTCCCAGGTTTTTCCTTGAATCCCCAGCATTTTAAGCTCAAGTAGCAGGTATATGGAGCCAAGGATACCATGTCAGAATTTTCTTCTTCAAGTGGGACGATTACATTCGTTTCAAATGCTTTGAACCTCAAAAGCTGAAATATGTCATGCGATTTTCTGTATTCTTTCTGAATCCAGCCGTAAGTCAAGTAAAACACGAACGCTGCCCCTTTAAACAGGGAGATAAATGCAAAGCTTCTCCCAAAAGGCACATCACACTGAGCTTCCTGTATATTGTTGGCATGTGATAACATTTGAACATGAAAAAGAAAGAAAAAAGAATAGCAGCAGCTGTTAGATTATTTTGCCATTCTATAGAGCCAGGCACCCAATGGGGAAACACAGAGAATGTATCAAACAGAAATGCACACCCCATAGCCAGCGCTTGATCTATCCTTCATGCAGTTTCAGCGGTAACCCCACAGTGTAATCCCTTCACGCAGTCATAGAACAACCAATACGCAAGCAAAAGGGCTCTTAAAAATACTTCAGCTGTAACATTGCTCAGGAGATCATTGCACCCATTTTGTTGTGTACTTTTGTTTTGCTAGTGGCAAATCAAGAAACATTAATTATTGATGCTTTCCACACTGACCTACTGCAATGCCTGGCATGTGTGTTTCTTTAACAGAGTCTAATCAGCAACTCCAGAGTCCGCCATCCATGTAAACTGGCAAAGTATTGCAGTAAATAGCTCTAGAAATGTATCTGGCACAGCAGAAGCTGTTTAGGTTGGTATGGGCATTTTCAGACCTTGTACTCCCAACTCTTGCACAAATCCATGCTGTGAGATCACTTCGACATGATCATCGTAAATCCCATAAATGTGAGTTAAGTGAGATTCCTTAGGTAAAATAGAAGGGATTTCTCTGTTGCTAGGTAAAGTTCTCTGTAGATTGGAACTGACTGGCCTTCTTTCACCTTTTTATATTTGCCTTTCAAATGTGACATAGAAATTAGGTATGTGATAGTGTGACACCCAAAGTGTGATGGACATAGCTTAAAGATATTTTGACTCAGGAATGCAAATCTTTAATGCATGCACAGAAACTGGCCCTAACCAGAGATTAACCCTAGTACTAGTCTGCTGCTACTCTTCCATGGAGTTCAACTCCAAGCATTCGTCTTCAACCAGGACAGTGGACAGAACTACTCCACACTCCCCCTCTCAATCCCAAGGTAATTTGGTTCTCATCTGTAAGGAGAGCTGCTGGCTGTGGGGCAAGAAGTGGAGTACAAACAGCAATAACTCTCTGCATGCTCGATCTGCAGCCTGAAACGAGGAAAGATCATTCAGCTCATTTAGATCAACTGCCATTTAGATCCAGATACAGGGCCCACTGAATTTTCAAGAAACCAAATATTTCCATTCACAATTTTGACTCCAATAAAGCTTTCCTAAAATTTGAGGTGTACAGTAATGTTCAGACTTCTGAAATTAAGAGCAGTACTGTCTTTGTTCGCCAAACATTGCTGCAATGGCTCCCCAAAGAAAAGAAAGACTTGCATTTATACAGTGCTTTTCACAACCTCAGGACTCCCAAAGAGCTTTACCGCCAATGAAGTACTTTTGAAGTGTAATCACATTTGCAATGTAGGAATCCCTGATGGCTCAACAAGTTTATCTAGTAAGTAGTTGAATCACACAGACCAGGAAAGTCCTAGGTTAGACCTCTCGTCTGTGCTCTGATCTCAGGTTTGGCAACAGAAGTTGGACTACAATCGGCCCTAGTGCCCCCGTGAGAGGGAAATCGGCCACAGTTCAAACTCCTGATCACTACCCAGTCAAAAATACGTGGGTGAGGAAGGTTCTGATGACTTTGAAATGACAGTCAAACTAAATGCCAATACTCAACGTCAATATGAATAACTGGTGCCTGTGAAACCAACTTCCAGCAAGGAGTCAATGCTTTCAGGAGAGGAGGAGGAGGAGGGGAAAAAACTGACAAGTGAAAGAGCAACAAATCAAAAATGTCAGGGTATCATTTGCACGTGCCACCACAATAAAAAATATTCAAGACTGTTCTCTCTTCCCAGTCATAAATAATTTGCTCTCTTTAAAACAAGCTACATTTTCACAAAAGCATCAAAAGCTGATTATAAAAGAAAACACACTGGTATTATTTTAGTTTATGGGATTTCACCCCACAAGCCACACCGTCATTGTTAGTCAGATACGCAAAACAATCCAGCCTGCTTTTTTAGTTATTCGATCACGGGATGTGGGCGTCGCTGGCAAGTGGCCCATCCCTAATTGCCCTTGAGAAGGTGGTGATGAGCTGCCTTCTTGAACTGCTGTTCTTTGTAGTGGTTTAGTCCAACTGGGCGGCTTGCTAGGCCATTTCTGAGGGCAGTTAAGAGTCAACCACATTGCTGTGGGTCTGGAGTCACAGAGATAAAAAAAGACTTGCATTTATATAGTGCCTTTCACAACCAACAGCGCTTTACAGCTTTACAGCCAATTAAGTACTTTTTTTGAAGTGTAGTCACTGTTGTAATCTAGGAAACGTGGCAGCCAATTTGCGCACAGCAATGTGATAATGACCAATGTTGGTTGAGGGATAAATATTGGCCTAGTACTCCCCTGCTCTTCTTTGAAATAGCACCATGGGATCTTTTGCATACACCTGAGGTAGAAAATGGGAGTTTTATGTTGTCCTTTATTGAATGGGAAGAACGCTGTTGATTTCTAGTGCTAAAGTGAATGGAATTTTAAATTGATTAAATTTACAGATTTCTTACATTTTTTCCATTCGCTGGGAATTCCCTTCTCCCGCTATGCCACCGTACCTTCAGTGGAAGCCTTTTATTCACATATAAACGCCATTTCTGCCAAAGTTACAGCGGCAAAGCACGAGAGACCCCGAGCAACTTCCCGGCCAGCGTATTTAATGATCATACTGTACTTAGATACGTAAATACTTAATTCAGAAGCCAGAATAAATTGACTAATACACTGAATAGGTCGTTAATGAAATCAAGATGCTCTATTACAGAGCTCTTTTAGTGGTTCAAAAAAAAATCTGTGACTGGCTGAAGACGGACCTTTTAAATCTCATTGACTAAAATCTGCATGGCTAATTCGTGAACCATAGCTCAGAGATTACTGTGATGTAGCTGGATACATATCAGCAGTGTTTTGTGGTATTCTTCTAAAGCATAATAGAGAAAGTCTAAGTATTGCAAATATGTACTCACTCGAGGAGTGTCGTGTGGGATTGGAAGGGAAAGAGAAGAAAGCAGATCATACAGTGTAGTTTATAAAACCATAAGCTGTATATAATCAACTCTTCGAATAGATCTTTTCTTCTTCCTGCAATCATAGCAGTTGCCCGTTGTGGGACTGATTGCATTAATCTATGAAGCACAGGCTAGGCTAGCAGCAGAGGGAATAACCTCGGTGCCTGCAGTCATGCCCCAGGGTTGTTATTCTCCACTTTCCTCTTGGCCCACAGGAGACCTGCAGAAGCATGACCACTGCATTCAGAAAGCTGAATAGATGGGATATGCGTGGATTGAATCACAACGTTCCGTCTGAACGAGAGCCATCAGTCATGGTGAGCTACGACTCATGGCAGTATAAACAAGGCAGAAATGATAGTCAATAAAATCACAATTAGGTGCACTGAATGTCAGCTTTCCCGTGTTCACAATCAACAGAATCAATAGGCAACAGTCTGGAAATTTCTCTCTTCTCGCTTTCATTCTCATTTTTTTTTCCAGCTGAATCTCCTATTAGTGCAAAAAAAAAGCCCAATTACTGCCGGTGTCACCACAGGATAGCTAGCTAAAAGCTGCCAAATTAGTAAGCGTTAGTTCTTGACAATGAAATACAATCAAGAGGGTGAATTCAACAAGTTTGTGAATGGGCCAAGTGCAGAAGCACACTTCTCTTCTCCATGGAATGACCGGGTTGTTTCCAAAGCTGTATACAACAGTAAAACAAATGACATGTGCACTCGAATACGATGTGAGTGGCAATTTCCATATAAATTAACACAATAAATTCTCCTAATCTTTACATAAAAGTGCACAATTAAATTTACAGTACTTAAATGTGATCACACATTTCTACTAAATTGATTTCTCACCAACTATTTGTCCTGAACTATTGACTAGATTTAATTAAAGGTCATGGTTTGTCAAGCCATTCGACCAGTACATTTTTGCGTTGATGAGATTGTGGAGCTCCAGAGGTCTCATTTTCTTTTGCTTACAGGTTGTTGACAACAATAATGTCAAGTACTTCAGCACCATGAATAAAACGTTCCTATCCAACAATGCAGCACGCAATAAAAGCAGCATGTTCTTGTGTAAATAACCTCTTAAACTTAAACACGCGACTTCTCCCTTCAAGCTAATCAGCTGCAGGTATTCAGCAATGTGCTACATCGGGAAACTGTTCAACCTCCGTCATCTCCAGTCCAGATCCAAGGTCGCCCCATCGTCTGACGTTGAATTACAGTATGCAGACGACGCTTGCGTCTGCGCTCACTCGGGGGTCGAACTCCAAACCATCGTCATCACCTTCACCGAAGCGTAGGAGAGCATGGGCCTTACACTAAACATCCGTAAGACAAAGGTCCTCTACCAACCTGCCCCCGCCACACAGTACTGCCCCCCGATTATCAAAATCCACGACAAGGCCTTGCACAACGTGGACCACTTTCCATATCTCGGGAGCCTACTGTCAACAAGGGCAGACATCGACAACGAAGTCCAACACCGCCTTCAGTGTGCCAGTGCAGCCTTCGGTCGCCTGAGGAAGAGAGTGTTTGAAGACCAGGACCTCAAACCCGGCACTAAGCTCATGGTCTACAGAGCAGCAGTGATACCTGCCCTGCTATATGCCTCAGAGACATGGACCATGTACAGCAGGCACCTCAAAGCACTGGAGAGGTACCACCAACATTGCCTCCGCAAGATCGTGCAAATCCATTGGCAGGAAAAGCGCACCAACGTCAGTGTTCTTGCTCAGGCCAACATCCCCAGCATCGAAGCTTTGACCACGCTCGATCAGCTCCGATGGACGGGTCACATTGTCCGCATGCCCGATACGAGACTCCCAAAACAAGCGCTCTACTCGGAGCTCCGGCACGGCAAGAAAGCCCCAGGTGGGCAGAGGAAATGCTTCAAGGACACCCTCAAAGCCTCCTTGAAAAAGTGCAACATCCCCACCGACACCTGGGAAACCCTGGCCCAAGACCGCACAAAGTGGAGGAGAAGCATCCGGGAAGGCGCCGAACACCTCGAGTCTCTTCGCCGGGAGCAAGCGGAAGCCAAGCGCAGGCAGCGCAAGGAGTGCACGTCAACCCAAGCACCCCACCCACCCGTCCCTTCAACCACCATCTGCCCCACCTGTGACAGAGACTGTAGGTCCCGCATTGGACTCATCAGTCACCTGCGAACTCATTTTTAATGTGGAAGCAAGTCATCCTCGGTTCTGAGGGACTGCCTGAGAGAGAGAAAGAGAAGAGCATCACCTCCATTTACTGGAGGCAAATGGTGCTTTTGTCCCAAAAGGTTATCCAATCAGCTATTAAAAGTGAAACATTAGTAACGATCTTTTGTAAACATTTAATCGGAATGGAAGATTTTTTTTCAAAAAGGCATATTGTACAATGCAACCATTTCTTTTAGTTTGCTATAGTTAGTTGACAACGTAGAAACAATACGAGTCATGCAATACACTGTTATACAGCTGGTAACAACAGTGTGCACTTCAGGTTCCATAATCCAGCAAACAAGTATTTACATAAAGGGTAAATTCCAGCCCTACAACCCTCCAAGAGATATCTGCGCTCCTCCAATTCTGGCCTCTTGCGCATCCCCGATGGCCGTGCCTTCAGCTGCCCGGGCACTAAGCTCTGGAATTCCAGAGACAAATTGGGGCTTTCGCTTGTTTCCATCCCCTCACCCACAGTCTCTGCTGAGTATTTGCTATGTTTTAGCAGATACTCCAGGGAGAAAGTCTAATGTGTTGCCACTTATCTTGAGATTAATGCTTACTCTCCCTTATACCATAGTCCCACTTTAAAAGGAATTCACAACTGAATGATTCAGTTAATAGAAATTAATACAATGGCCACTGACAGAAAATGGTTTAGGAGTTTCATTTTCTGGTCATTTAACAGAAACGTTCACTGACCACGGTTACAAATTGTCTTAAGTCTGAAATCTACATGGAATCCGCACTAAATGTGCAGTATAACTAAACCCGTAGCTACAATCAAGCAGACAAGGCTCCTTTTTACTTCAGTAACCTTTTCTTGGAATAGTCTGAACAGTGTTTGTGTGAGCCTATGATTCTGAATTTTCATATTAACTTGCAGACAGGTTATACTTCTTATAGAAAAAATAACAAAAGCAGATTAAGTTGGAGGGAGGCGGTGGGGGGGGCTGCATCCTATATGTGAGTTAACAATTATTTATTTTCCTGCAGAGGCAGTTCAGGTTTGAGGTGTGACCTATATACAGGGGCAGCCTACGTCACTTGCAGTATCTCAATAATGTAAAAATTGAATTTTTTTCCTCATAATATTGATTTTCAGCACTCATTTAATAAAAATGCCACTGCAGTTGAAATGCAAACAAGGCAAGTTGAAACATAGCGAAGTAACTAAAGAACTCGAAGAGCTACACGCTTCTGTTTATCTGCAGTGAATATCTTGACAATACTTCCTCTCTTCTTTCACCACCCACCCCACAATTTTTTTCTTCCAAATTTTGCTTCCCTCTTTTTGGTCCCAGCACGTCACGAACCATTCCAAAGATAAAAGAAAAGGGAGGCAAGGCAACTCTCCTCAAAACCGCGGCCAATGGTTCAGTGAGTGAAAGGACCACAGATGTTACACTGAGCGGTACTGTTATCCTGGTGCAATCCGTGGTCTGTGTTAAACTAGCTGGTGGAATGCTACAGATGACCTCAGAATCCCTGGACTGAAGGGGGCGAGTAAACACTATTCCTGTTACAGATTGTTATCCAGTGAACCCCACTGCAGGACATGTGCAGATGAGCGCTCCACAGTTAAATAGCTTTACGACACTCATTCACTGCAGTCATACTCGTGCTTAGCACGAGTCATGACTTTTAGTGGAAAGAGGTTGAGGAAGGGAAATTAGATGGGGCTGGAAAAGGAGGAGAAGCAAAAAAACTTAATAGATGGGCATTATCCATGAACAGATGTTGCAATCGGTACCTTCAATCACAATGGAAACTAAGCAGGTAAGAAATGTTTTGGTATTTTCGGTTACTAAGGGTTTTAGTCATACATATGGAAATGCTCAATCGGCATTTCAGGGAAAAGGTTGCACTGTCACAGCAATGACAGCTTTTCCACAAGCATTAACGTCGCCATTTTTACAAGCTTAGATTAATATTCTGTGCAACCCCAGCAACGTTAGTATTTTGCCTCTAGTGTGTAGGCTTCGAATGGGACTTGAGCCCACGATTGCTCCACCGAGCCAAGGCTGACACCTTGGAGAAGCATAGCGAGCTCTCTCGGTGTCCTGGCCAACATTCCTCCATCAGCCAACACTACCAAAAACAACAGACAACTGATCATTAATCTAACTACAAGTTGTGGAATCTTGTGATGTGAAAACAGGCTGCTGCATCGGTCTGCATAGCATTTATTGTTTGAAGTGCTTTGAGATGTTTCTGATAAGGCACGATATAAACGCAAATCTTTCCAGCGTTCAAAATAACTGAGTACAGTACTTTCACCAATCTGATTCCACGAGACCATTGCAATTCTTCATACAGTTCAATGAACGAGAGGTTTCCATGTGTTCATGCAATGGAAGTTCCAGCGACACTCAGCTTTCCGAAGACTGAGTTTCCTTTAATAACACAGCACATTCAAAGAAAGCATTTGTGTGATCTCAGTTGGAGGGAAGCAGTAAGGTGCTCCAATTGGCTTCAATGCTCAAGGGTTCGGGAAACATATTCAGCCAACGACTTCTGCCCTTGATTGCTATCCAATGTCTCCTGCTGGAAAAGGTGCATGTGGACATCAGGTGCGAGCGAGAGTGCACTCAGCTATGACACCCCCGTTATTGAAGAGCCTGCCAACATTCTTGGCTTACTTGGCTGAGGTATGGGAAGGTAGCTGGCACTTATTGCAATCAAGAGAAAAAAATTGGGGGGGGGGGGGGGGGAGCGGGGGGCATAAAAAAAACCCAAGAGAAGCGAAGGATATCTGCCAGCAGCGATCCGAAAGAGGAGATTATACTGTGTGTGTTGTCAGCTTTAATGGTAATTATGAATTGGATACAAAAATTATTAGTCATTACGGTTTAGGAATAATAGGACAATAACAAGAAACAAAAGTTCATACAGAAAATACCGTTTGCTGTGCTTTTATGACACTTGTGTGGGCTGCCGACTGTTGGTGCTGGATTATGATCAGGTTTGTATTCTTTAGAAAATGCATTGGAACTGCTTCTTTCGCACAGAGCTCTTGCACCCAGCAGGGAAACTCTAGGGCATGTGCTGCAACTGTTTTGTGATTTTCACATTATGGTTGGCAATCATTTCATGCTTTTCTGTCTTTAAAGTTTAAAAGAAATCAATGCTCTTTTTCAACACCTGAAAAACATAGCAAGAATTGATAAAGAGGATATGCAATAGGGGCACTGGCCTTTCATGTCTGGAATCCAGGTTAAAACGCAGCCCAGATTGATGGGGAGAGAGTCTGATGGCTGTAACTCTCTTACTTAAAATGAGTCCTTCCTCATTCTCCTTGACCTCTCTGCAGCCTTTGAGATGGTCGACTACATAATCAGTGACATGAATCAACTGAGTGGCCTGCGGGTGGCGCTGTCCAGGGAGAGTATAAATACACGGACACAGGCCCAGCTTGCGCAGGACATTCTTAACAGGAACTAATGAAGGACACAATTAGACCTCCATGTTGTAAAACAGTTGATTAAAGCTTTAACGCTTAGACCAAGTGCCTAGTAGTTTTCTTATGTCAATCAGCCTCCAACACCACTCCTCCGTTGTCCAGTTCAATGGGACTGGCCTTGCTTGGTTCCACCAGTACTTTTCCCATTGTAGCCAGATCAGCTCCAGCCATGGCTTATCTTTCTGCCCCTGTAAGCTTACGTCTAGAGTACTCCAAGGATCTATCCTTGCCCCCCCTCCTTCCACACTGGCTTTGTTCATCCAACGCTTCCAATTTAAAATTCTGAGTCAGAAGGTTGTGGGTTCAAGTCCCATTCGAGAGACTTGGGGCGCGATCTTGCCAGCCCTGGGGAGGCAGGTATGGAGGCGGGACTGCTGGGAAAATGGCAGAATCTGGGGGCAGGTGCCCAACCCGCCTCCGTGCCATCTTGCCAGGAGGCGGGTAGTCGACCCGTGCCGGGTCCCGTCTCCTTGGAGGCGGGAAGGAGATTAGTGTCACTTATCTGCCTGTTAACAGGTAGTTAACAGGCAGATAAGAGGATTATCCCCATTTTACCCACACAAGTGCGGGCTTCCCGAAGACTCCGAACCCCGCCAGGGTCACCGAGGCGAACAGTAGGTCTGCGGGGGTCGGAGGGGTGCAAAAGTGCACGATGAAGGTAAGTGATGGGTGCAAGTGTGGAGAGGTGAGTATGTGAGGTAAGTGGAAAGTGTTAGTAAAAGTTTACTTACCTTTGTTTCTTCCTGCAGGCTTCAAGAGTTGGGTATGCGGAGAGTCTCCAATGCAACAACCATCTAACTTCTGTTAAATAAAGAGGTTTGATGAGTCTTGAATTCAAGAATTCATCAAACTACAGAGAATGTCAGTGTTTGACAGCTTCACAGAGCTTTCAAACGACGACAATTCATCTGTCAAAAATTTTTGACAGACGAAACGTCGTATGTTGACGTTTTCTGTAACCAGCTTTCCCTTAATTGGCCTGCTAAGCCCATTGGGCAGGCTTAACAAGGTAAATCAAGGGAAAATAGCGTGGGTTGGCCAGAAGTTGATGGAGGCGGGACTAAAACCCAAAAAGTGGGAGTCTCGCCTCCAAAAGCTCCCCATTGGCCCTTGAGCACAAAATCCAGGCTGACACTCCAGTGCAGCACTGAGGGTGTGCTGCACTATCTTTTTGGATGAGACGTTAAATCGAGGCCCCATCTGCCCTCTCAGGTGAATGTAAAAGATCCCATGGCACTATTGAATTGGCCAACATTTATCCCTCAGCCCACATCACTAAAAACATTGGTCATCGTCACATTGCTCTTTGTGGGATCTTGCTGTGCGCAAATTAGCTACCGCATTTTCTACATTACAACAGTGCTTACACTTTAAAAGTGGAAAGTGTTAGTAAAAGTTTACTTACCTTTGTTTCTTCCTGCAGACTTCAAGAGTTGGGCATGCGGAGAGTCTCCAATGCAACAACCATCTAACTTCTGTTAAATAAAGAGGTTGTTGGGATGTCCTGAGATTATGAAAGCCGCTATATAAATGCAAGTTCGTTCTTTGCACCTGACCTGGAACTGCTCATTGCTGACACTGGGTTCCCAAAGTGGAAAGTTTTTCACTCAGCAGCATCCCTCACCTTGATGAGCACAACATTTATTTTTAAGTAGTCAGAGAGACTCTATGACAGTACCATCATATCTACTCACAAACCTGCCTGTAACTTGTGCGTGCAGCTAAAATGTTGTGTTTCACAAGGAGGCAACAGGTATCTTTAGAAGGGATATTTTGTTGAATGAAAAAAAATCAACGAGAACTTTGCCAAAGGATCCCTATTGTATTTTGAAATTTCATCCTAGGATCACCCTGTACAAGAAAAAGAGAATTGTACGTTGTCTTACAAACCCAATGAGATTTTCTTTCTTTTTTAAATTCCCCAGACCAATAGAATCACAGAGTGGTACAGCACAGGAGGAGGCCATTCGGCCCATCGAGTCTGCGCCAGCTCTTTCGAAGAGCAATCCAGTCAGTCCCACTCCCCCGCTCTTTCCCCATATCAGTGCAATTTTTTCTCCTTCACGTATTTATCCAATTCCCTTTTGAAGGCTACTATTGAATCGGTATCCACCCCCCTATCAGGCAGTGCATTCCAAATCCTAACCACTCGTTGCATAAAAAAGTTTTCCCTCATGTCGCCTCTGGTTCTTTTGC
This sequence comes from Somniosus microcephalus, assembly GCF_052327205.1. NCBI lineage: Eukaryota > Metazoa > Chordata > Chondrichthyes > Squaliformes > Somniosidae > Somniosus > Somniosus microcephalus. The sequence continues at coordinate 263,266,480 of NC_140992.1, read as the reverse complement.
CAATCACCTTAAATCTGTGCCCTCTGGTTATCGGCCCTTCAGTCATTGGAAACAGTTTCTCTTAATTTACTCTATCTAAACCCTTCATGACGTTAAACACCTCTATTAAATCTCCTCTTAGCCTTCTCTGCTCTAAAGAGATCAACCCCAGCTTCTCCAGTCTATCCACGTGACTGTAATCCCTCATCGCTGGAACCATTCTAGTAAATCTCTTCTGTACCCTCTCCAAAGCCTTCACGTTCTTCTTAAAGTGTGGTGCCCAGAATTGGGCACAGTACTCCAGCTGGGGCCGAACTAGTGTTTATATAGAATTGCAAAATACTGCGGATGCTGGAAATCTGAAATAACAACAGAAAATGCTGGAAATACTCAGCAGGCCAGGCAGCATCCGTGAAGAGAGAAACAGAGTTAACGTTTCAGGTCTGGGACCCTTCATCAGAACTGGAAAAAGCTGGAGATGTAACAGATATTAAGCAGGTGCAGAGACGGGGGGGGGGGGGGGTTAGGAGGGGAGGAAGAAATAGAAAGAACATCCTGTACTTTTGTAAGAGGCAGGAAAGATAAAATGTTGCAAATGGGAATGGCAAAAATCATACTGCATGAAAAATGGGGGCAGGGATAATTATCTGAAATTGTTGAACTCAATGTTGAGTCTATGCGTTATTAACTGCTTTGTTAACCTGTCCTGCCTCCTTCAAAGATTTGCACACAAACAACCCCAGGTCTCTCTGTTCTTGCACCCCCTTTAAAAATGTATTTTTTTAAAAATTGGAGACAATCGACTTTCTCTGTGAGACCATCTTTGGGGCCATGTAAAGAGGATGAATATAAATAGAATGATAGGTGGTTTTGCAAGTTACAAGCCTGCAACATATATGAGGAATTCAGACGATATCATAAACCACAAGAGTCAAACTGCAATGTCACATAAGGCATAGATGGGTAAATTCATTGAACGCATGCTCCGAGCGGGGAGCCGAGCTTGGAGGGAGGACGGGTCAGAGGTAGGGCTGCAAGACTAGAGTCTTGATTCTCCAACTTATGTCCTCTTTGAATTCAGAATCAGTGAATTTATTGAATGTCAAGTGAATCTTTAGTGTGAATTCCTTATACTGTAACATAATTCCAGTTTTTTATATATTATTAAAAATGTTAAGATTTGAAGCACTGTGGCCTTCTAATGGCCTGATTTAGTGATGTGAGCCAGATGCCTTCATTTCTGCTCTAACAATCTGAGAACCAAGCGATGCGCAGAAGTAGGACTCACAAGATTTCTCTTTTGCTTAGAAAGAAATGGCAGGAACTCTTCCACCTATTTTCTTGTCAGCACGCTCTTGCCTCAACCTGAAGCTGCAGATGTGCCCCTCACTCTTCCCCAGACTCTTTCCCCAAGCTTCAAACCCCATCCTTCTCATTCTCTCCCAATCCTGCAGGAATTTGCTGCATCATTTCTTCAGGTTAGAGAAGTAGTGAGTAGAAATCTCATAACCCTTGTTGTCTTTAGTGTCAAAAGGCCAGTAAAACATTGTTGACAGCAGGTCATTAAAAATTTAAACTCTTTTAAAAGCCACTGTGCATTTGGTAAAAATAACTTTTTGGTTCAACATTTCCCAATACGCTGCTTGGCTCCAGCCAACTGACATGAGCTTCAAGGACCTCGAGCTTGGTTCCGTCTGTGCTCTTTATTTGATTCCAAAGCGGATCAGTATCTGAAATGCCTTCCCCATAAATTAATTTTTTTGATCTTATTGTCTCGACGTTGCTTGCCAGTTGCTTCCACATTTTTACTATCCAACAGATTTTTGAAGTGGATAAAATATATGAGATAATAATTTAGTGATGAAGAGATATGTGTTACAGAGAGGGCACGGTTTCACCACTGGGGAGGAGGTCAAAAGTACTGCACACTATATCACAGGTCATAGCAAAAATTGCTGTAATGAGGGGCTGGTACCTTATAAGAGGAAAGGTATTTTGGCAAATTAATGCAAACTTTTAGAGTACTTCTGCGGTATTTTGGGTTGAGAACTTTTTCTTTGTTTATTCCTCAGAAACTAAAAAATGGTTTGGATATTTATTTAATCCAATATGCTAAATACTGAGATATTAGTACAATCTACTGGGATGCTGACTCAAGACCACAGTTCACCTCAGCTGAGCTCCTAATTCTCAATCAAATCCTTATCCGGGAGAGTGCAAAATTAGAGGCCAGGCACTTTCTCACAAAGAGTGAGAGAATAAATCAAAGTGATAGGAGATTTATCCCTGCTTGCTGTTGTGCAGTTACTAGAAACCGATTACACAACAAAAGCAAAAGGCTGGTAAGCAGGTCAAATGCCTGTCCACTTTGGCCACAGAATGGGGAGCACGAGGGTACCTAATATAGGAGACAACAAATTATAACTTTGAAAAATAACTAAAAAGGTAATACATTATTGCAGAGAGTAATTTTATAGAAAGCATTCAGCAAAGCATTGAAATCAGCAAAAAAAAAAATTCTAATCCTCATGGATGAATAGTAAACTTTAAAAATTCCCTCATTAAAAATGAATGCCGAGCTCTGCAGAAGAAAATAAATAACCTTCCACAGACCACTTCACACATACAGATGCAAGGAAAAAAAATAGTGTTTTTGGAGGATAGTGCAAAGGAGACAGGAAGACACTGTTTGTCCTCTGTGGTTTACACTTCCTGCTCTGATTCCATCCAGCAAAAGTCTGCAGTCATTTTTTCCCAGAGCTTTCTTGCTTTTGCTGGTCGAACCACATCCCTAATTCAAACAGAACTTCAGATCATCAATAGTTTTGAAAGCGGTTTCCTTTAACGTGGTCTTATTTGTCTAGCTGGTTCCTTGGGTTTTTGGTTCATATTTATAAGACTGTTCAGTCAGTTCCCATGAGCTAATCTAATCCTGTGAAAAAAACTCAACATTTTTTTTCTATGACAGAAAAAGAAGCAACTCTAGTCTTCACCTGATTGAAAAGAAAGACTTGCATTTATATAGCGCCTTTCACAACCTCAGGACGTCCCAAAGCGCTTTACAGCCAAAGAAGTACTTTTGAGTGTAGTCACTATTGTAATGTAGGAAACGTGGCAACCAATTTGCACAAACAGAAATGTGATAATGACCAGATAATCTGTTTTATTAGTGATGTTGGTTGAAGGATAACCATTGACCAAGACACCGGGGATACTCCCCTGTTCTTCTTCAAAATAGTGTCATGGGATCTTTCACGTTCACCTGAAAGAGCAGACGTGGGCCTCGGTTTAACATCTCATCTGAAAGACGGCACCTCCGACAGTGCAGCACTCCCTCAGTAGTGGCACTGGGTGTGTCAGTCTGGATTATGTGCTCAAGTCTCTGGAGTGGGTCTTGAACCCACGACTCTCATTCAAGCAGGGTTCCCACACCTTCTCACTGTCCAGTGACACCTGCTGGGAAAATACGTATACTGGGGAGAACTCCCCTGCTCTTCTTCAAAATAATGCCCATGGGATCTTTTACGCCCACTAAGAGGGCAGACAAGGCCTCGGTTTAATGCCTCATCCAAAAGACGGCACCTCCAACAGTGCAGGATTCCCTCAATACTGCACTGGAGTGTCAGCTTAGTAGAAGATGCTTCCAAATTCAAAATGAAAAACAAAGGTGATCGTTGTGCCTCACGGTTCCCTGTGAGAATCCAGCAAATAATTAAAGCAAGTTTCAACAATTTATTGCATCACTATATGCAACATCGAGAATAAATCTGTCAGAAGATTATCATGGAGTCAATTTTATATGATGCGCACACAGAGAACTTCCATATCATCTGGAAATTCTCATAAATAAATGACAGTGCATAACGTAGCCATTGAAAAGACACACAAATTTATGTCTTGCATGTGATTCAACGGAACGCAATTTAATATTCCTCTTAAAAGCTGTGCTGGGTTTAAAAATAAAAAGACATTAAGTCATTTATTCCTTTAAAGTATGACTGAAAACATGTTTGCAGTGCATCTTAAAATTAAATTAAATTGCGATTTCTTTTAGTAGTGCATTTTGTTATGGGAGGAATGGATGACACCTTTTCAGTGTATTAACACAAAAACTGGGACAAAATGATACTCTATCTTAGAACAGATATTAACAGATGAAAGAAAACATGATGAAACGTTTGGTTTATTCTGTACTAGCTGGGGAGCCCCGCGTTGCGAGGGCAATTTTGGGGCGCTTGGTCTCCCTGCCCCTGTGTCCCCCCCCTCTCCCTGTCATGTCCTCTCCCTGTCCTATCCCTCCCTCCCCTCCCCTCTCTCCCTCCCCTCCTCTCCCTCCCTCCCCTCCCCTGTCTCCCTCCCTCCCTCCCCTCCCCCACCCCCACACCTACCCTCCCCCACCCCTACCCTCCCCTCGCCCACCCCCGCCCCTCCCCTCCCCCCCGCTCCCCTCTGTCCCTCTCTCCGGCCCCTCCCCCTGCCTAGCGCCTGAGGTCCGGTGCCGTTGCGATAGCGGCCGTGCGGGGCCTAGCGCTTAAGGCGCGGTCGGGTTCTGAGGCCGGGACGGACCGGAGCTGAGGTCCCCCGCGTATCGCGCGGCTGATAGACGGCCGCTGCGGGCGGGCGGCGCATGCGCGGTCAGTGCGGGCAGCGCATGCGCGGTCAGTGCAGGCGGCGCGAGGCGGCCCGCGGGGAGCAGGCAAGGGCGGCTTGGCGGCCGTTAGCGAGCGGGAAACTTCGGGCGGCCCGCCCGCGCTCCGTCCGCGACACCGTGAAACCTGAGAGGGGGAAGTAGAGAGAGACAGAGAGGGAAGAGGAGAAGGAGAGAGAGGAGAGAGGGAAGAGGAGAAGGAGAGAGAGGGAAGAGGAGAAGGAGAGAGAGAGAGGGAAGAAAGAGAGAGAGAGAGAGAAATTGTTTGAGCTTCAGGCCCCGAGTCCCCCCTGCGCGAGGGTGAGGAGGAGGGGGGGGTTGCTAAACACAATATAAAACTCAAATAAATTGTTAATTAATTCCCTAACACATAATTCAAATATTTACCTTACTTCCCTAACACACTGAAAGTGTGGGGAAAAAATCGTGAAAAATCAAGATGGCGGCCACTCACCTCGGTTCAGAAGGATAAGGCCCGCCCACACACGCACCGATTGGTCGACCGGTCAGGTCACCGAAGCGTAGGATTGGTCAATCGTCGAGTCACTCGACACTCAACTGTAGGAAGGAACCCGCCGTCCGATTGGTCGACCTCGACGTCACACGGTCGCTAATGAGATGCTAATGAGCGGAAGGCTGAACGTTTTTCGGATACCGCGGGCGGGATTTTTGTGCGGCCGAAACGTAAATACGCCTATGACCGGTCCGGAATCGCAAGCTTTCTTTTGAGGCGACGCACGCGTCGGTACGCTCTGTAACTTTCAAACGTATAGAGAACAGACAGACAGACAGAAGAGCCGCTTTATATATATAGATGAAACATATAGAACTGTCATCCACATCCACAAGGAACGCAGTACTCTCTACAGACATTGAAACATTCTATATGCAATATATATTTTTCACCTGCAGTGAAACATCCCATCTACTGTATCTTCTCTGCTAAGTCTTAAATCTATTATATTGTATATAAAATTGTAATTTCTCAATAATTTCCAAATCCCTTTCCTTCTTGTTTTCTCAACCTTGTCTTAAAATCTGTCTTCACTTAACTCATTCGTGTATATGTTAGAAGAACTGCTTTAGTGGAGAGTTTGGATGTCGCAATCATTTCTCATCAGGCATTTTCATCTGCCTTTCAATTTAATACTGAGGAGGGCAATAACGGGTTAAATACAAAAAAAAGCTGCAGTTTCTTTTAAGTTTGGTCCCAAAAATATTATTTACTAAATTTTCAAAATCTAATTTTATAATATTAATTTTTGGACATTAATCACAGGAAGAAAAAGATGCACAGGATTGAAAAGCTGTGTATACGGATCCAGCTAAAGGTTATCAAAGGTCCATTAAATATAATCTGGTTGTTTTACTCCTCCACTGAATACTGAAGGGGGCAACAAATGTACAATAATGTTCAACTAAGTTCATCCCTATATATCTGTTTAATAAAACCAGATTACTCGCAAACTACCGTGGCTAGTTCCTTAAGCCAGATTGCTAGAGAGCACCAGGAATCTTTTTGTTTAAACTTTTATTTTCTTCCAATCCAGCCATTATGTTACAAACTTATTTGTCCGCTAGCTGCAAGAATAGAATGTGGGAATGTGCGTGGCGAGCCAACCTGAAAGACTGCGTTTTCTTTCTAAGCCTATTTCAGCTGAATGCTGCGGGTATTTGTCCAGCTGATCTCAATTATATCGTGCCTAGTACTCCACCATGCGTAGTATTCCAGCCCAAAAAAAAGGGATCAGAGCTGTCTTTCATAATCCTATAATGCCATTCATAACCCTGGCGATAACAGTAACACACACATAGAGGCTTCTGCCCATTGGTAACCCGCCTGACCCTGGTGACAGGCATATCTATACAGAGATCTTGCTGGTCGTAATGAGCCATAAACCCTGACAAACAGCCTGACAATCTTATTGTACATGTGCTACTACAAGGCACGGAGCCTGTAGCACTCACTTGGGTTATCCATCTGTTTACCTAGCTGGAAAAATAACAAGCCCTCATGTGTGACAGCCTTCATGTCATTAGCTTTATCTGCAAATGGCCTTAAAGCCGCAGAGGCAAGCAACACAGTGCTTAAGACAGTTTTATTATATCTATTTATTTTTTTATTGCGCAGCATCTCTCACAGAGCTAAAGCTGGTTTTATTATCCATTTCGGGTTTATGGCATATCATGGCTTGATTTCACTGCCAGGAGCAAAAACAATCAGAACCGGCCAGGACAGCTTCATGGAAAAGCGGTTACTCATAAACGGAGAGCTTCTTTTGCAAGGGTCAATCAAAATTCAAGAGGGACAAAGGTTAATAGCAGAAAGTAGATAAGGATATCACATTCTCTATTAAACAATTATTACACTACTTGCCTCCTCATGAGAAGACAGCACAGTGTGCAAAAACATCCGTTTATCCAATCACGCCAATAAACTCTGCAGAATGTATTGTCAATGACTTGGAGCTAGACCAAATGCTTCTCTTAAACAAACATTCCCATTTACAAAGGGCCATGTAGGAATTAACCCTTTGAACGCTGAACTGCCGTTTCCCTAGTACACGAGTCCTACAACAAACAATTATCTGCATGTTTCTAACACTAAATATTTTTAAGAGAAACTTATGATACCAAAGATTATTTGCACAGTGGCTATGTAAGAGTTATGCAAAGGCAGAGAAGAGTTATACTAGTTGGACTAGTTTGTGTACAAACTAGTAGCCAATTAGGAGGAATACTTTAACTAAAATGAAGAGAAACATGTAGGAAAAAAATTGAAGACAAGATGACTGATGTGACTAATGACAGCTTAAATGGAGCATGAGTAACTTCAAAGCGCTAAAACCTCCGGATCTGTCAATTTAACCAGGAGCTGTTTCAACACCATTCATGGAGTACTTATATCACCCATATTTTCTTCCTATTTGCAGTACTTTACACTTGTCTGTATTACATTTTATCTGCCATTGTTCCATCCATTTATGCCTTCCTGTTAGTAGCGCTCTCATTTCTGAGACAGTAGGTTATTGGTTCAAGCCGCATTCTAGGACTTGAGCAAGTAATCAGGCTTGATAAAGTATCGTATCTTCGAAACTAAGGTCCCGTCTGCCAGTTCAGGTGGCCGTTAAAGATCTCATGGCACTCTTCAAAGAAGAGTTGTGGAAATCACCCAGAGTCCTGGCCAAAATATATCCCTCAATCGACACCACCAAAAACAGATGAGCAATTATTTGTCTCGTTGCTATTTGTGGCATCTTGTTACGCTCCAACTGACTGCTGCATTTGCCTACAAAACAACCGTGACCACACTTCAAACTGAATTCATTGTCTCAAAAACCCTTTGGGACGTCCTGAGGATGCAAAAGGCGCTGTATAAATGTAACTTTTTTCTTTCTTTCTTAAGTGCATTCCCCGTACCTGGGTATCATCAGGAAGCGGAACAGAGCTGAAGCCAGGTGTTTAATTACAGAAAAGTGAAGAAAACTAGAGAATGGATCATTCCGAATGCTCTCGCACACCTTCAAGTAGGTGGTTCAGCAATGAGGTTCATGGAGGCCTTGGTGCAGGTAACGTACTAGCCCTTGGTCAGGGCACCGTACATGGACCCAGGAAGATCTTAAGAGATGGAGAGATCATTTAAAAATGACATCATATCACTTCCATATGCAGAAACATCAGGGAGCTTTTGAAATACTTCATTCCAAACTCCCATCAACCTTCAATTTTATTTTAATTATAGCTCGAGTTGGCATTTCTCAGTGAATAGCGAAATATGATTCGTTTATTCTGTATGCAGGGAGCCAAAATTTGTGTACGTCTTGTCTTAAGTTTTAAGCATTAGATTAGTTCATTCCTTAAAACAATTCCACAATCCAGACTTTTCCTGGACAAATCGTCTGTAAAAATGAAATCGGAACGACCTAAAGCGAAACAAGTAGCTGCTAGCCCGCAGAGTGGAGATAGGTTTAAGATGCCACATAGACATCTAGTGACCCCATAAGCAGAATGCTTCCGTAGTATTAACAGTGATTAACGGTTTTGAGTTGTATCCACAATCTAAATTTTGGGAACTTATTTTCAACTGTGAAGGTTTCATATTTTACTTAATTGTTGATTTGTGTAACTGGAACAGAATCAAATACAATGAAACTCAAGAACAGTTTAAAAATAAAATAATTATAGGACGATCGTCCTACCATATAGCACAACAACATGCTTTCCATTACATAACAACATTAAAATGCCAAGCAGCCAGAATATTTTGCAGGAAGTAACAACAGATTGGCATTTTGTTTCCCACTCACTAGGAGATAAGTTGATTTGAGTTACCACACTTTCACAGACTGTGCACTAAACATGTTATTGTGCTATTTTTGGCTTTATCCAGGGTCACTAGTTTGATTATTTGTAGGAAGTGGCCACATAGGACTTTGCAACACAAGGTGCCTCTGTCCTTTCCTTGAACAATTGCTTTATGTTCCTAGCTAACAAAACTTTTCCTTATATTTAAATAATGCTAAATGCTAACCTGCATCAGTAGAGCCAGTTTAATTAAGAGGATAAACTTTCCCTGGTGTATCTTTCCATTTTTAAATGCCAATCGAGAACACATTGGTCAGCAGTCTTTTCCACTCCCCAAGATCAAAGGAAAATTAAGTCAAGCCGTGATCAGTTTTTCAACTGTTTTCACACAATATCCTGTGTTACTGTATAGGCTAAACACAATAAACCACAGACGCTGGAAATCTGAAACAAAAACAGAAAACTAAATAAGGGGAAGGGGAAGCTAGATAAGTAAATGAGGGAGAAAGGAATAGAAAGACATGCTAATAGGGTGAGATGAAGGAGGGTGGGAGAAGATCTCTTGTGGAGCATAAACACCGGCATTGACCAGTTCGGCCGAATGGCTTGTTTCTGTGCTGTAAATGTCTACGCAAGCCTATATAAAATGCTGAAAACACCCAGCAGGTCAGGCAGCATCTGTGGAGAGAACAGACAAGTTGACTTTCAGGGGTGAACCCTTCATCAGAGCTTCAGCCAGTTGCCTATTCTCTCCACAGATGCTACCCGGCTGTTTCCCCTGGCTGGCGAGTCTAGAACTAGGGGTCATAGTCTCAGGATAAGGGATCGGCCATTTAGGACTGAGATGAAGAGAAATTTCTTCACTCAGCGGGTTGTGAATCTTTGGAATTCTCTACCCCAGAGGGCTGTGGATGCTCAGTCGTTGAGTCTATTCAAGACAGAGATCGATAGATGTTTGGACACTAAGGGAATCAATGGATATGGGGATAGGGCAGGAAGGTGGAGTGAGGTAGAAGATTCCCCATGATCTTATTGAATGGCAGAGCATGCTTGAGGGGCCATATGGCCTGCTCCTGCTTCTTATTTTCTTACGTATCTGACCTGCCGAGTGTTTGCCATATTTTCTGGTTTTGTCCCCGTGTTACTGAGCTGTGATCAATTTTCAGATTTTGGGTAAACGCATCACTTCCTCGTCAACGCAGCAATTTGGATCAATTCTCTTATGACTTTTTACAAAATTCTAATTTCCCAAACAACTACATCACACAGTATGTTCAGTGCACTCTGTCAGGCACACTCCGGATGACGCACCAGACATTAAATGCCGTTACAGGTACAAAGCAATATCCAAAGAAAAAGAAAGCCAGTCACTTCATGCTGGCATACAGCATTTTCCACAATTTCCTCATCAAACAGTTGAATTCTGATATACCCGAGGCTTTGATTACTTAGAAATTAGTCCCTAAAGGGGCACAACTCCACAATAGCAGAATAATATATTATAGATGACATGGTACGATAGTCCTGCCCTTATATCATCTCACTTACCACGAACAACGCTATGAGAGATTTGCCTTAATAAATCTCCCATGGCATTGCTCATGGTAGCTGAAGAGCAGAGAATGTGTGTAGATGAAAGTTCCAGATAAAAAATGAACAGGGGAAAGTTTTAGGGCACAAATGTGGATATAATATTAAATATCAGTCATAAGTAGTTCCAAAAATGGAGAACTTACAGGAACTTTAAAAAGGAGAGGCTGACACAGAAAATTCAAAGGTGTCGATACAGAAATCTGCCACAGAGCCACCTATTGGATGGAAGCCTGAATTGTGACAGCGCATTGTAAATTATTTCTTCAAATGTTGACACAATTGTTGACATAATAGGACCACTGAAGAATTGTGACAATAGGAAGTTAATTAGTTGGGACAGTAAGTCTGCCCATACATAATATTTTTAATATAATGTATAGACAGGAACTAAAAAAAAATGCAATTAGTGGCAATGTTGCCTCAGATTTTTTTTTAGGTCCCTTTAACTGGCTGCGCGGTTTCTTGCATCGAAAAGCCAGTGAGCGGCCTGCCCGGGACCTCCAGACCACTGCGCGGCTGCGCAGCCTAGCAGGAACGTTGCTTAGTGTATGTCCGTCACACACCAGAGGCCGTACTTTGTTAAAGATATAAAACAGTCTTAAGAAATAGAAAGAAAGCCAGTATAACAACAGAAAATGCTGGAAAAACTCAGCAGGTCAGGCAACATCCGTGGAGAGAAATTTGAGTTGACGTTTCGGGTTGGACCCTTCTTCAAAACTGGAAAGAAAAGAAACTAGATCGAAGGCAGGGCTGCGATCGGACAAAAGAATAAAAGAAACAAAAGAAGTAAAAGAGATTAGAAGCTAGACGAGATGGTAATAGGCTGGGATTAGGTGTAAAGTGTACTGGCAGGGCAAAAGATAGCTGCCAGGTGTGAGAGAGAAACAAAAGGAAAGGGGGGGGGGGGAAAAGGAGTGGAACAATTACAAGAGAAAATGAAATGGGGGCCGAGCTTATGATCTGAAATTGTTGAACTCGATATTGAGTCCGGAAGGCTGCAGACTGCCTAATCGGAAGATGAGGTGCTGTTCCTCGAGTTTACGTTGAGCTTCCGTGGAACAATACAAGAGGCCAAGGACGGTGAGGTCCGAGTGGGAATGGAGCAGCCTATTACCATCTCGTCTAGCTTCTAATCTCTTTTACTTCTTTTGTTTCTTTTATTCTTTTGTCCGATCGCAGCCCTGCTTTCGATCTAGTTTCTTTTCTTTCCAGTTTTGAAGAAGGGTCCAACCCGAAACGTCAACTCAAATTTCTCTCCACGGATGTTGCCTGACCTGCTGAGTTTTTCCAGCATTTTCTGTTGTTATTTCGGATTTCCAACATCTGCAGTATTTTGCAATCGAAAGAAAGCCAGTCATTGATGTAAAAGTCTGAAACTTAGCGGACTATCCAATCCACAAAGTTCCCAAACCAAACAATAATTAACCTCTAACCTGAGCCTCTGTATACTTAATGAGATTTTGCAACCTTAAAAAGACATAGGCCCCCTCAGCAGCAGAATAATGCATTGTCCATTTTATGGTATGATACTCCTGTTCTTATGAAACGGCTTATTACCCGATTTACTGTAAGCTAATATTTAGATAGCATCTGCTATCATTCTGTGATGCAGAGGATAGAAACAAATTATTGACCTGATTTATTTCACAGTGCAAAAGTTGTCAGCTGCTATATAAAAACCACAGCATGAATCGGAATATTTCATGTACACACATCGGTATGTCTTCTACTGTATGCTGGTGCATCTGAATGTCATACTTCGAGTAGATACGCCTTGTAGACTTAATTGGAGCATGCATTAAACGATAGCATCAGTTCTGCTGTACAAAAACCAAGACAATTTGTATTCCCATGTTGATGCAGTCGTGGCCTATGTGGACACGTAACTATGAACCTTGTGATACATACACATCTAAATTACTAGTCCATAAAATATCCACATCAATGTTGGTCTATCAAATATAAGGATATCTAAGATCATCTACTGATACAAATATGTCACATTTGTGCTTGGTAATGCTAAAGTCACTACAGTATTTCAGGCTATTTTAAAGTTGTTTGCTGCCTTTTTCACCTGATCCTTTCAAGTTCCAATCCTAGCGCTGTAATAATAAATACAAGCGTAAAAATTTTTTTTTCAGTTCCTCCCATGGAACAAAAGTTTGTACACATTTACCAACCACTGGGACAAATCATTTTGTCAAAACTGCGATAAATCTTTTTGCTCCCAATATCTACAACAGCATCTCATCCAATATGGAATTAGTCTATTCTTGCTCATCAGAACTAAAAACTAAGAATGTAGCTTTAAAAAGGCATGCAACAAGGGCAGGCCAATTTGCAAGGGTAATTTTACACGATGCGGTATAATTAACCAGAAGGCAAGCAGGCAGGCAGCGGTGCTAGTTTGGCACTTGTACACTTGGGGTCAGCAAGATGGATGTTCAGCGGTCGCATTTGGCCATTTCTACTGTGCTCACAGGTACGGTGTCATTAGTCAGTGTTCCAGGTAGGATGTGTGTAGGTCAGGGTGCTCAGGAGTACAAAGGGCGAAACCTTGGCGGCGGAAAGGGAATAGAACACACAAGCCTTTACTCAGAGGAGACCACACACAATCTGCACAATTCACAACAAAAGCTGTGGCTCTTTTGAGTTTTGTGAAGAAAACCTTGCGCTGACATTACCCCTTGCTCCCACTAGTTCCTGCAGTAGAAGACGCTCGTACTGTCCCACAAAATAGCTCTCGTTAATGGCCAAAAAGTCTTCATTGACATCCAAGTGCATCCCTCATTTACAGAATTCCCAAGTCAATGTAGTTTTATTACAGAAACAAAAAGCAGTGCAAACCAACCTATGAAACCAAGATAGCAAAAACAGTTAAAATCAGGAAAGGTAAGTGCAGAAGATCTTCCCCACATTATCCAAAGGGCATGTACCTTTAAATGTACAACAACCATTCCGAAGGAGGTTCCTGGGAGAAACAACCCAAGAGGACATAGCCATCGCCAGCGAACCGCCACAAAATGAATGAAAAATCTCAGTGATTTGGATTCACAGCTCTAGCTGTAGATTCAAGATTCTTCATAACATTAAGAAGCATTTCAAGTGAAAGGCTCCTTTGACCCATAAAGCCCGATCCTTCCAAAGATCTTTCTAATTTAATCATCCAAGGAACGGTTCTACAAGTTTCAGTGAGCCCCCTAATCAGTACAGCATATTACCGGTAGGGCCAACAAAGGCTTTGGATGACCTAGGTGCTATTTTAATACCAGAAAAAATGCACTGCTTCGCTCGATACCAAAGACCCTCCCCTTTTCCGTATCAAGCCATCAAGAGAATTGCAGTCAATGAGATATATCTTTTTAGAATGTTCTTTTTCAAAACCAAAAATGCACAGAGCCCATTAGAAAACCCATTGTTAAGTTCTAACAATACGTCAAAGTTTTGTAAAAGCCCTCAGTTTGAGGAATTTCTCTCAGTGTAGCAGCCTCAGCCTCACACCCCTTGGTCGCTCCCCCCTCCAAAAAAAATGAACCTTAACTTTAAAAATCCAAACGGTTAAGAATTGTCCTGGGCTCAATTTTTTAATTAAAGATTAAATTCTCCTAATTAGAGCTTCACGAAAAATGTTTGCCAATTTTTTTTTACTTATCACCACTCAGTATAATGAATTTGTATTCATTACGGAGGACTTAACGTGGTCCCATCACATCGACGTTGTAACCAAGAAGGCATGCCAACGCCTGTTCTTCCTCAGGAGACTGAAGAAATTTGGAATGGCCCTCCAGATTCTCACCAACTTCTACCAGTGCACCATCGAGAGTATCCTGTCCGGCTGCATCACTACCTGGTATGGCAACTGCACCGCCACAGACCGCAAGGCTCTACAGATGGTAGTGAAAGCTGCACAACACACTACAGGAATTAAACTACCTGCTGTGCAGGATATCTACCCCGAGAGGTGCCGGGTGAAGGCCCTGAGAATCATTAAAGACGCGAGTCACCCCAGCCACAACCTCTTTGCCTTGCTCCCGTCCGGTAAGAGATACCAAAGCATACAGTCTCATACCAACAGGTTTCGAAACAGCTTCTACCCCAAGGTCATAAGACTCATGAACAATTAATTTATTATTATTTATTACTGTTGTTTTATTTATTATTACTGTCTTTCTATTAGTATTTCTATTAGTATTTTTATTATTGTTATGCCATATTTATTCCAATGTTGGGAGGACTCGTAAAAATCAACATTTCATTGTGCAGTACACACGTCTGCTGCATATATGACAAATAAAATTGAATTGAATTGAATTGAATTGAAAGTGAATCTCTTGCATGCTTCATCAGCTCCTGGCCCTTTCCAAACACCTTTGTCACATGACTTTCTGTGGTAACCTGTGCCTGAACTAGAATTTAAATGTTAACTTTAATGCCGCTCCTTTACGATTCTAAGGCAGTTGACTGAGACTATTACAAGGAGCTGAAAACTATTGCAGGGACCTTTAAGATATGGAAGTCATAAAGTGACACTGGCTGGTACAGGAAACTTTCTGCTATCCGGCACCGACGGGACCGAGCTGATGCCGTTAGATCAAAACTGCCGTAGAAACCAGCGCTAATGTTAAAACATACAGCGCTCCGTGTGAAGCAACAAACCCTGTTGCTTAGCAACAGCTTCAAAACAGTCGGCGCAGCTTGCAAGCGTCGAGCTGAAGCTGTTGCTTAGCTACAGAGACACTTGCAGAGCCAGGACTGGAGAAAAGAAGCAACGAAAAGAAAAAAAATGATCTGAACCGACTCCTGAATTTTGCCTGTAGAAAGAGCTTTCTGGACATTTAACCTCCGGATAAACGAAAATTTCCTGTACTGTGTTCTCTCAAAGCAGAAGGCAACTTTCTTAACAAATTCACATCAAGTAGTACTTTGCATTGTAATTAAACCTTTTTTCACTCACAAATGTGGCAGTTAGCTTCACAATAAACCATTGCTCTCTTTGTGCAGAATGCTTTAATATTGTTTTGTTTCCTATGGTTCATTACAAAGTTATGTACAGCACTGAAGGACAGATCTATTTAGCACTTGAAGCAGCATATTCATAAAAATAAATACAGCTGTTTGTGAGCTCCAGAAGGCTGATTAGGATACAAAAAGTAATTAAGAAACACTGTTTATCTCCTAAAATGAAAAAGGTTGAGCTAATCACTTGTGCAGCGTTCGGCATAGCCAAATAAATACATCAAAAGCCCAGTTGGCAACTGAACTATTGATTCAGATCAAATCTGAACAGCATGCAATGCAGATTGTGTAACTAAGTTAATTCAAAGTTAACATTGGATTAGAAATTCAATTAGTTTGACTGTCAACTAGTTTATTGCATACTCGGTTTGGTAGCCCACCAAAAATGCTCGCAGCCCAGGTCACATGCGCATGTATGAAAGAAAAGATAAAAAGACCTGCATTTATATAGCGCCTTTCACAACCTCAGGACGCCCCCAAAGCACTTAACAGCCAACGAAGTATGGGTGAAATCAGTCCTTCTGTACTTCTGATGAGGAGTTACGATTGTCACGTGGCAAAAATGCGGCATCATTCCGCACACTTTTAGTCGCACAACGTGATACTGACCCCCACCGTGAGGGACGAGGCATGATAAAAACTAATGGTCAACGTTCGAAATTTGGTACACAAGCTCACTAGGGGTTGCTGTGCAATTTAATCCTCTTATCCAAATTCTAAATGTTGTACAAGGCTCATTGCAACGGTCACCGGTGACCTAAAACGAAGGTTCATCGCAGCATCTGTACAAATAGTCGCTGCTGTTGGCTGTGGCTGACTGGAACTGAACTGCAACTGAAGCAAGCATGCAAACTGAAGATGTTATTTCGCTACCTCGGTGTTAATGTGGTCATCAGGGTTACAGGCATGGTGAGCAGAATTTCAAAATTGTCTCAATTTCCTGGTCAAAATTTCCAAACACTACAACACACTTTCCCCAAAAAGGATTCAATACTTTATAGGTGGGTATAATAGGACTTAAAGTGGAGGAAATTAAGATTAATGTAATCCAAAGACACTTTATTTTCCTATTTTCAACTTTTGCTTGGGATTGAAAAAGCTGTTATTAAAGTCTCTGCTCAACGCTACCAGTACAATGTTGTTCCTTCACAGAACGGGATACACAGGAGACATTTTATTGATCACACAAGGATAAAAATAGTAGCTCAGACTTAATATAGGATAATACTATCCTGAAGGCACTTTGTTCAAACCCACAGTGCATTTCAGTTTGTGCTGGTGAAACGGGCTCATGATAGAACTTTTCTGACAGGTACAATTACTTACCAAAACACTGGAAAATATGTATAAAGATTTCAAAAAAAAATGAAAAATGCGCGTGGCAAAAAAAAGATGTTGTTCGTGTTTCTCTTGTGCTTGAAAGAAAAAATCCAGAATTTATCTTGAGCTTCGAGCCTCGAAAAGCCAGGTGTAAGTAATTGACAGAAGTAAAGCAGATGGGACCAACAGAGGAGCAGTGAGGCCGCTCCCAGAGATAGATGATGCCCCTCAGTAAGGGGAACAGAATATTCCATCATCAAAATTCCCCATTTGCACAGTAAGCCCTGACCCAAAAAGAACTTTGCTCCGTTCCAGTCGCGATGATGGAAACACTCTACCTGTCTTGACCAGTGGCTGACAGGAAGCCATATGTTACTCTCTGCAAAAACAGACGACACTGAATGGCCGCGTTGTTTAACTCCAAATTCCACGTCATCTGTTGCACAATGGCCGTGATCACCACTTTCGCAAAAAAAAATATATATTACTAATTGACCCTCTTGTGTCTTTGAAAAATCTTGCCTGTAGTCTCTAATTGACCCTCTAGGTACCTGAACGGAACAATGAATGAATCTCAGTAAATAAAGTACTTCTATGATTAATAGCTTGGATTAGTCCAGACCAGTGGCTGCAGGTATTCCAATGGTTTTTATTTTCAGACACAACACTGTATTCCCAGTATGTCAAGCCAATGCAACCAACAGCAACCAAGTTGAGCAAGAGCAGAAGTCAATGGAACAGCACCTCCAGAAAACAACATTTTACTCCGTTCACCATCACGTTAGCCCCGATTTTAACTGCGACACGGGAAAGGGGAGGTCGGGCGGTGGAGGCGAGAGCCATTTTAACTCTCCGGGCTTCATTTTAATTCTTCAAGTCAGACTCCCGGCCGAAGCCGACGGGAGTGATGCAGTGGCCGGCGGGCGGGATTGGAAATCCGTCGCGGCAGTAAGGCGTTGCTGGGGGACCCAAGGGCGCAGCCTCCCAGAACCCAGAAGTAAAAACTGCAGCTGGTGAGAGTGCAGCGCTGCCACCATTTTAACCCCCTCTCCCTCACACGCCACCACCCGCGCCCCCCCCCCCCCCCGCACCCCTCTTCTCATCAGGTGCACGGGGTTAAAATCGAGCGTGTTGTATTTAATACTGAAGAAATTGTTACCTGCAAATGCATACAGAAAAATCTGATGCACAACAAATCTACTGTTCATAATTATTGAAATGTGTTGTGTACCTAGCTGTACTGTTCCCTTACAGTTTGCCTGTATGACTTGTACACTAACCATACAGTGTCTTCAACAAGAATTTTCTTGGAATCATACAGCACAGAAGGAGGCCATTCGGCCCATCATGCCTGTGCCGGCTCTGTGAAAGAGCTATCCAATCAGTCCCACTCCCCCTATTCTGTCCCCATAGCCTTGCAATTTTTTCCTTTTTAAGTATATATTCACTTCCCTTCTGAAAGTTTCTGTTGAATCTACTTCGACCACCCTTTCAGGGACTGCATCCCAGATCATAACAGCTCACTGCGTAAAAAAAAATTGTCCTCATCTCCCCCTTGGCTATTTTGCAAATTATCTTCAATCTGTGTCCTCTGGTTACCAACCTCCTGCCAGAATAAACAGTTTCTCCCTATCCAGTCTATTAAAACACTCATCACTTTGAACACCTCTATTAAATCTCCCCTTAACCTCCTCTGCTCTAAGGAGAACAATCTGAGCTTCTCTGGTCGCTCCATAAACTGAAGTTTCTCTTCCCCCGGTACCATTGTGATAAATCTCTTCTGCACCCTCTCCAAGGCCTTGGCAGCCTTCCTAAAGTGTGGTGCTCAGAATTGGACACAATATTCTAGCTGACCAGTGATTCATAAAGATTTGTCAACTTGTCCTGCAACCTTCAAAGGTTTGATAATGTGAACCCCCAGGTCTCTCTGTTCCTGCACCTTCTTTAAACTGGTATAATTTAGCTTATATTGCCTCTCCTCATTTAATAAAGGGAGGATAGTCTACCTGGAAAAGCAAGAGTGTGTAACAATTAACTTCCTTGCAAATGCTGTGATACATATTTAATAAACGTATGAACTGAGAACCAGACCTCTTCAGATATTTCACAAGGAGAACTCAGATCTTTCTGTGTCAGAAGTTTATAGTGATTCTGTGGAAATGATCCATGATCCACAATGAAACGTATTGATTCCATGATCTGGGGTTCTTCAGATATACATGAACAACACCACCCAGAAATAGTCCCTTTGAAAGATTGCCTTTCTTTCTTCCTGACATAGTGGGATGTCTTCAACTGCCTGAATCTCATCACGCGAGACTGGTAAAATCTGTTCACATACGAGATTCCAACCTACTATTTAGTCGGGAGGAATCTACAGAATGGCACGGAATTTCTCCTCTTGCATTATTTGTCTCAGGATCCTGAGAAAAAGCCTTATTCTAAAGCCAGCATGCAACTCTGCTGTACTGGAGCCTCAAGAGTCCAAAAAGTTGCTTTTTGTACCTTTTAGGAGAGAAGATTATAAATCGCACTCAGGTTCTAACCATGCAAATCTTATGGAGAACCCTGTTGAGACTCAGGAGGTGAAGGAAAGGAGTACCAGGCTACATACAGATTGGAGATATTCCCCACGCCCAAAGCTAATGAGCTCCCAAACAGAATATCCAAAGTTTGCTATTCTTGTCCGAGCTATAAAGGTCTACTTCTGAACAACCTAGATATGGTCTACAAATCTCCTACTCGAGTTTCTATTGAAATGGAAGAAATGTCTGGATGATGTTGCCCAGGCGACAAACAAATCAAGGCTTCCTTCAAAAATTAGTACGATAGCAAAATACTGCAGATGCTGGAAATCTGAAAGCTGGAAGGGTTCACCCGAAACGTCGACTCTAATTTCTCTCCACGGATGTTGCCTGGCCTGCTGAGTTTTTCCAGCATTTTCTGTTGTTATTCCTTCAAAAATTGTTGGTTTCAAGTACTTCTTGCTTCCTTATTGATTTATATACATCATAATTTGCTTGTTTGGCTTCATCACTGGACAAAAATGAATGATTTAACCATGTTCTTGAAGGGATCTTACGGTTGCTATGTCACATTAGTATTTCTTTTGTCTCCCCCACGTCAGTCATCAACCATCATGAATACATGATTGGTCCTCTTGTGAAGTCTACTGCAATGATTCTGTAAAACTTGAAACCTTAATAAGATGAAAAAGTATGTAGATACTAGATATATTTTTTGTTGCTATCCTTGGGAAGCATACATTTGAAAGTAAGTACCCTGAAGGCAACATAAATTCTAGAAGAGAAACAATCAGATAATAGTGACTAGGATTTGAATATGGAATACTCCTTGAAAATCCATCTAACCTTTTCATGTCCAAGAGGTCAAAGCCCGAGAAACTTAGGATACTTGAAATAAAAACTTATGCCAGTCGCTTCAGTGACTGAAGCAACAGCATCCAGAAACAAAACTTAATACACCTTTGTTTTTGGAATGTGGGCGATGCTGGCAAAACTGCATTTATTACCCATCCCTAATTGCCCCGAGAAGGTGGTGGTCTGTGGTGATGATGCTCCTTCGATGGTGTTAAGTAGGGGATTCCATGGCTTTGGCCCAAGCACAATGAAAGAGTGGTGGTGAATGAAGTCAGGATGATGTGCCCTTGGAGGGGAATTTGTAGGTGATGGTGATCCAATGATCTCGCTGTTGTTGTCCTTCTCTGTGGTGGAGGCTGCATCGCAGGGAGGTGCCGTTGAAGTAATCTTCTCAAGATGATACATACACAGTACATACTGCAGCCACAGGGCATTGGCACCAATCAAAACTAAAAACTGTTCTCTCCTGTGTAGTGCTGAGTTTCTTAAATGTTGTTGCAGCTGCACCCATCCAGGCAAGTGGTGAGTATTCCATCACATTGCTGACTTAAGCCTTGCCAATGGTGCAGAGGCTTTGAGGTTGGAGTTGGGTCACTCATCTTCTGCCCTCCTTGCAGTAACAGTGTTGCTATAGAATCATAGAATGATACAGCACAGAAGGAGGCCATTTAGCCTGTGCCGGTTCTTTCTCCCCTACCCTTCACCCATAGCACTGCAATTTTTTTCCCCTTCAAGTATTTATCTAGTTCCCTTTTAAAAGTCATTATTGGATCTGCTTCCACCACCCTTTCAGGCAGTGCACTCCAGATTTTTGCCAAGTACCCTAAATACTAAGGGTTGTAGGGCTGGAAGAGGTCACAGAGATAGGGGGCAGGGGAGGGGAGGGGAGGGGAGGAGGCCTAGAGGGATTTGAACACAACAATGAGGATTTTAAATTCATGGTGTTGCCGGCCCGGGAGCACACAAATGTAGGTCAGCGAGCACAGGGGCAAACAGGACTGTGAGAGAGTTAGGATACGGGCAGCAGAGTATTGGACGAGCTGACGTTTACGGAGAGTGGAAGGTAGTAGGCTGACCAGGAGAGCATTGGAATAGTCAAGTCTGGAGGTAACAGAAGGAGGGTGACGATTTCAGTGTTTCTCCAATTCTACCCTCTTGTGCATCCCCGATTTCCATCGCTCCACCTTTGGCAAGCGTGCCTTCAGCTATCTAGGCTGTCTAGAATTTCCTGCCTAAACCTCTCCACCTCTCTCTTCTCCCCCCCCCCCCCCCCCTTTAAGACGCTTCTTAAAACCTACCACTTTGACCAAGCCTTTGGTCATCTGTCCTAATATCCCTTTATGTGGCTCAGTATCATGTTTAACTGATAATTCTCCTTGTGAAGCGCCTTGGGACATTTTACTACATTAAATGCAAGTTGTTGTAAAATGATAGAATGCCAGTGTTCCTAATTGCAGTAATATCACGAACAGCATACATGTTTCCATTTTCCATCTGTGTACTGTGTGTGGTGCCTCTGTGCAGCTCTACAACAAACTGTACAGTTATTGGCCTGGATTGGACTTGGTAAGGCTTCATTATTCATGTATAGTGTAATTTGGTAAGACTCCCTATTGATTAAGAAAGGATTGTCTACCAAACAATGCCACTTCAATCATGTGCTTGGAAAGCTCCCAGATTCCTGCCAATATTGAGTGACTGATTTAAAAGATGGATAAAAAGTAGATATGCTGAAGCAAGATGTAGTGATTAATGAAGGGTATGAATACCAGTGAACTATGTATCACCTGTTTCAGAAAAGCCTTGATGAAGAGATTAGGAAGGGGAAAAAATTACATTACTACAGAGAATAAAAAAAGCTTGCCTTCATTGGTTCTTATCTAAAAGCTTTAGAGTGCAAGTAACTTGAACAAATACATTAACATTGCGAGCTAGATTCAATCAATTTGAATGCGATCCAGAATTTATATTAAAATAAGCTGCACATTTGAAACATGAAATGTGAATGCATTTATGACTCACACTAAACCTATTAACATGCAGATTTCTGCTCAGTCTGTCTTACCACAGAGGTTAGAGTGTCCCCCAGGTTCAGACTGGAGAAGAATCTTCTGAATGACAAAATCATTTTAGTGCACAGAAAAATTAACAATTAACCAAACACACCTCAACCTTAACTTTCTTGTGAAAAAACAATCTTGTCGTTAGGAAACAATTTGAATGTTTCATTCAATCTGTTAATAAAATAACTGCAGATTTATACCATTAGTTCTTTTCAAAGTACAAATGGTGAAATGTTTATACGCTTTACGATTAATTTACTGCTAACAGCCTGGGTAACTGACTGGCTTTACTAAAAATGTGCCAAGACCAAGCAAAAAAAAAATGTCCAGCTGGCACAATCAAGGTTATAGGAGAAGGATACCAGTCACTTACTGGAAAACAGTCTTCAGTGCACCACAGATTCTCCTTAGAGCTCTCCCACAAAGCGCAAACTTTCTACAACCCATTCTAGTACAGGTACACTATCCCTTATCCGAAAGCCTTGGGACCAGCTTGTTGTGGATGTACCTTTAAGGGAATAACTGGTCTCAGACTGCAGTACCGGCAGTGACCACCCCTGTATAAAAGGCCCTAGCAGGCTTCTGTAGTTTCAGTTTCCAGGTTGTCTCCATTCAGTAAAGACTTGTTATAATCAACTCCTGCAGTCCGTGTCTCAATTATACACGGACGTAATACAGCTGAGTTTCGGTTTTCGGAATTTTTCGGATTTCAGAAGGTATTATTATAAGACTGGGAAATTTGTATTTAATATAAATTTTAAAAGTTCAGGCTACCTCTTGCAACTGTTCCGTGTCTCATTCCCCTTCCTGCTGCTCTGGAAAGCCGGATATCGGCTGACTCCTACTAAGCTGGCCCGCAAATCAGGTCGGGTGGGGGGGGAGAAAAGAATATCGGACGGGTCGGGGGTCAGGTCGGGTCGGGTCGGGTCGGGGGGGGGGAGAAAAGAATATCGGACGGGCTGCTGCAGCTATCGGACGGGCCGCTGTATTGTTGGGTTCACTCTCCCGGTACCTCCTTCACACTGCCCGGCTCGGCCTGCAATCTCCTACCCAGGAGGGAACTCTGTGACCCTCTGCCCTCCTCAGCGTAAGTCGTGCGCCACTCTGGTCATGTCGTGCGCACGACTTACGCTGAACGAAAAAACTTTCGGTTTTTAGAGGTTTTCGGAAGTTCGGATAAAGGATAGTCTACCTGTACAGCACTAATTTGACGATCTTTCGCCATAAACAGAGAAACCATGTTTTACACGGTTCCCAAAGACAACCCAACACAGGAATGTCTAATCCTTAAATTCTTGGAACTTCCCAAGAACTGTATGTGGAGTACCTCAACTTCCTAAATTAAGCACTAAACCTTACCACTGAGTAAACAGTCAATGTTCGTGGGTATTTTACTACGAAATTAAACTGGGTTCTGAATGTAGTTTCTTCAAAATCTACACAGTGGAATAATGTCTTGACAAAATTCGCCATATATGTTTATCTGGTGAAACTGCAGTGCGTCTATACAAGCACTCGCAATTTAATTGGTTAAGCACAGAACTCACTGGATATTTTATTTTTCACAATTCCAAGGTCTAAGCCTGTATTTTATTGATGCTGAGACCCAGAGATACAAGTCAGATTCAGCAACCAATCCATGCAGGCAGATTACATAGAACGGCTCTGTTTATACTACTGTGTAGCTCCATTGTGTACTGTTTTGTTTTATTTAATGTTCTCTTCCCCACCCGCTCTTTAGCCTGCTGCATGCATGTATGTGTACAGTAAAAATTGCATATTGTACAGGAATCCAGATTATAAATATTTATTGGACTCTAGGGGAATCAAGCGATATGGAGATCGGGCAGGAAAGGGGGGTTGAGGTCGAAGATCAGCCATAATCTTATTGCATGGCGGAGCAGGCTCGAGGGGCTGTATGGCCTATTCCTGCTCCTAATTCTTATGTTCATACTGCTAGTTTTATACGGACACCCTTCTGGATCAGCACAGGCATGAGGCATACCATGGACTGTGCCAATTCAGATTGCTTATCTCAGTTTGCAGCAACAAACTTTGGGACAAATGTGACCTCTGTTCATCACATAGAAACATAGAAGATAGGAGCAGGAGTAGGCTATTCGGCCCCTCGAGCCTGCTCTGCCATTCAATGCGATCATGGCTGATCATCCAAATTCAGTACCCTGTTCCTGCTTTCTCCCCATATCCCTTGATCTCTTTAGCCTTAAGAAATATATCCAACTCCTTCTTGAATATATTTAATGAATTGGCCTCTACTGCCTTCTGTGGTAGAAAATTCCACAGGTTCACCACTCTCTGGGTGAAGAAATTCCTCCTCATTTCTGTCCTAAATGGCCTACCCCTTATCCTTAGACTGTGACCCCTGGTTCTGGACTCCCCAACCATCGGGAACATCCTTCCTGCATCTAGTCTGTCCAGTCCTGTCAGAATTTTATAAGTTTCAATGAGATCCCCTCTCATTCTTCTAAACTCCAGCGAGTACAAGCCCAATCGACCCAATCTCTCCTCATACGTCATTCCTGCCATCCCAGGTATCAGCCTGGTGAATCTTCGCTGAACTCCTTCCATGGCAAGAACATCCTTCCTCAGATAAGGCGACCAAAACTGCACACAATACTCAAGATGTGGTCTCACCAAGGCCCTGTACAACTGCAGCAAGACATCCTTGTTCCTGTACTCAAACCCTCTCGCTACAAAGGCCAACATACCATTTGCCTTCTTAACCGCCTGCTGCACCTGCATGCTTACCTTCAGCGACTGGTGCACAAGGACACCCAGGTCTCATTGCACTTCCCCTTCTCCCAATCTACTGCCATTCAGATAATAATCTGCCTTCCTGTTTTTTCCACCAAAGTGGATAACCTCACATTTATCCACGTTATATTGCATCTGCCATGCTTCTGCCCAATCACCCAACCTGTCCAAATCATCCTGGAGTTTCTCTGCATCCTCCTCACAGCACACACGCCCACCCAGCTTTGTGTCATCTGCAAATT
This sequence comes from Somniosus microcephalus, assembly GCF_052327205.1. NCBI lineage: Eukaryota > Metazoa > Chordata > Chondrichthyes > Squaliformes > Somniosidae > Somniosus > Somniosus microcephalus. Next base: position 263,241,159 of record NC_140992.1, on the reverse strand, counting down.
TGGAGATATTACATCTAGTTCCCTTGTCTAGATCATTAATATATATTGTGAACAGCTGGGGTCCAAGGACCGATCCCTGCGGTACCCCACTAGTCACTGCCTGCCACTCGGAAAAAGACCCGTTTATTCCAACTCTTTGCTTTCTGTCTGCCAACCACTGTAAAATACAGCTCTAGGGAGGTGTAGAGTTTACAGAAAACTGTCTGTATTACGTATAAAGTTAGTAAAAACACTAGTAATTCAGGCATTGTTTTAAAACTACATGAATTTGGCATATTATACAAAAAAAAACACAATTCTTTCAACGCCAATGTTTTTAATGAATATTTTCACCGTCCAGAGTCATAAAAAAAGGACACAGCTTATGACATGTCAGTGAGTTGTGCAGAAAGATCAAAATTGGTTAGTTCAATGGGATGAGCAATAATTTTTGTAGTGTTACTGTGGTAAGCTGCTTGAAAGTAGCTTTCATCAAATCATTCATCCTGACGTCAGTCAGACTCATCCTTGTACTAAGAGTAAGCACCAGCACTGTGCTTTTGAACAGAACTGCCAGTGCACTTGCACACACTGGCCTTTACTGCGTGGGAGATCCTGCTTCAAAACAAAACATTCTACTTCATGACCTATAATGCACCGATAACTAGTTATGGGAAGTGATCTTTTGAAAAGATTAGTAAGCGGTGAACCTTCTCATGTTACAATGTACTGCCCAATAATAAAATATAACCAATTCACAGGGCATGAATCCTTTACTCAAGGAGACATCTAGGGTTAGATCTGTACCGATTCTTTTCTTTAACATCTGTATGATTGTACAAAAGATGTGGGGGGGGAAAATTAAGCCAAAAAACCCCCAAATAATATGACACAAATAATTGCCGTAAACCTTACAACATAGCTATAGGACGAGGAGATTTCAGTGCGTAACACCAGCATTTCATAAGCATGCACTGTACCAGCTGAAGTGCTTAAAATCTACTGAGCCTTTTGCAGAGTACATTAATCTACCTTTCAAAACATAGGAATTTTTGCACACAGAGAATATGCCTTCAATTTGCTTGTGTTTGCACTTTTCCTGAAGAACTTTGATGTAAAAGAAATTCAACACAACATTCTGAATGCAGAATTTCTCTGCCAAATTAAGAATGAAAATTTCAGTTACCTCCGAAGCTGCAGATTTCTCTCATTTAGGTTCATAACAAACAGCACGGGAGAGGCGCAGAAAATCACTCTGGCATTTATTACACACACATAACTGTATTTCTTCTGGGGAAATAGATGGGTAGACCGTATTGGAGCAATCTGGCTGATTAGAAAGCTGTTCTGATATTCACATGCCACGATTCGATTTTAATTTCATTTGGGAAGGAAGGGTGGGGGTTGGGGAAATTAAATTCCCACTATAAATAAAAGCAATCGGTAGCATGGTTCGACCAATATGGCACCAAAAAACGGATAAACGAATTCTACACAAACTAGTGCCTGTTCATCAAGCCAGTGGTGCATCCACCAAAAGAACAACGCTTGGGACACTGGATAGAACTGTTTGGAAATAAAGCTAGGAAAGTTGCCCTGGCACCTGCGCCCAAGGAGTTAGGACTCGGGCTGTAAGAGAAATAAAAAGAAATATATAAAATATAAATATAAAATACAACGGGTCGGCCATTTAAGACTGAGATGAGGAGGAATTTCTTCACTCAGAGGGTTGTGAATCTTGGGAATTCTCTACCCCAGAGGGCTGTGGATGCTGAATCGTTGAGTATCTTCAAGGCTGAGATAGATAGGTTTTTGGACTCCAGAGGAATCAAGGGATATGGAGATCGGGCGGGAGAGTGGAGTTGAGGTCGATGATCAGCCACGATCTTATTGAATGGCGGAGCAGGCTCGAGGGGCCGGTTGTCCGACTCCTGCTCCTAGTTCTTATAAACGCAGTATTACAGTGATGAAAACCAGCTGGTCAACTTCACAATCAACACTACCAAAGGTAAGTGGGAAAAGTCCTTGCGGGAAAACTCCAAACATCATTCTCTTCCTACTTTGTTTGAAGAAGAAAAATATGCTGGGTAGATGAAAAATAAAAGCAGCAAGACACTTTCTGTAGACATAAGCCCCGAGGCTCCTCCTACGGTGTGACATTACCTTCCCTTTAACCTAAGATTATCAAGGTTCTGAAGGGAATTGACAGGGTAAATGCTGAGAGGTTGTTTCCCCTGGCTGGAGTGTCTACAACTAGGTGGCATAGTTTCAGGATAAGGGGTAGGCCATTTAAGACTGAGATGAGGAGGAATTTCTTCACTCAGAGGGTTATGAATCTTTGGAATTCTCTGCCCAGAGGCGGAGCAGGTTCGAGGGGCCATATGGCCTACTCCTGCTCTTATTTCTTATGTTATTATGTTCTAAGCCAGGTCCCTGCTCATTGGGCAAGTTTTGTGGAGGGAATGGGACTGTGGATGTTATACAGCTCAGTGTTACTGCTGCTACTGGCGACAGTAGCGGTAGTACTGTCAGATCTACCACTCCCACTCCAATTCCAGTGCTTTTCATGTCAACCACAGTGGAAATGGAGCCCCACATCAGTCTGACTGCCATATTCTTTGAGAGGCGTGCAGAGAGTAGTGAAAGCAGATTCAATAGTAACATTCAAAAGGGAATTGGATAAATAATTGAAGGGGAAAACTCTGCAGGCTATGGGGAAAGAATGAGGGAGTGGAACTAATTGGATAACTCTTTCAAAGAATCAGCAGTGACACAATGGGCCGAATGGCCTCCTTCTGTTCTGTGTCATTCTATAATTCTAAGTCCCTTGTTGGTTGTAAAATATGCATTGTGTGATGAAAGATTAAAGAACTATTAGGAAATCATATATAAAATGAAACTGCAAATAAAAAAAAGAAAATACTATAATTCAGTATTAGATCTGTCAGCACCTGGAGAGAAAGAAGTTCTTTAACATTGTTTAAAATCATGAAGGGTTTAGATAGAGTAAATAAAGATAAACTATTTCCAGTGGCTGAAGGGTCGATAACCAGATTTAAGGTGATTGGCAAAAGAACCAGAGGCAGCATGGGGAAAAACTTTTTATGTAACGAGTGGTTAGGATTTTGAATACACTGCCCGAGAGGGTGATGGATACAGATTCAATAGTAGCCTTCAAAAGGGAATTGGATAAACGTTTGAAGGAGAAAAAAGTGCAGGGGTATCGGGAAGGAGTGAGACTGACTGGATTGCTCTTCGAAAGAGCCGGCGCAGACTCAATGGGCCGAATAGCTTCCTTCTGTGCTGTACTATTCTATGAGCGACAGCCAGCTGCAGCACTTGGTTGTACAATAATTGATTATCAGCCAATTCTTGTCCTGAAACAGAGCAATCTTATTAACTTATGGAAACATATTTCATGTTTAGCGCCTTCAAGCAATAAGCTTTGGTCAACTATCCGAAAGTCTCATTAAAACAGTGCATCAAGCCCACACATTTGCATTATTATTCTCGAAAAAGATTTTTTTTTCTGTCCCGTCGTAGTGATGTGGCAGCTGAAGCGATGATGCAGGTCTAATTCAATCCATCAGGTTACCAGCTTTTTGGGTTGCAGTTTGACATACAACTCTACCACCTAGATTTTCCACTTCTGGCACAGTTCACATCCATGATCTTATTGAATGGTGGAGCAGGCTCGAGGGGCCAAATGGCCTACTCCTGCTCCTATTTCTTATGTTCTTACATGAGAGTGGCTAGAAGCAGATTTAAAACAGACTCACATGGAAGTCTACTGTTTACACCCAATTTTCCTAAATCAGCTCCAGGAGCTGATTTGGAGGGTTACAGAAGATACACTAGTGATGAGAGAAGACAATTGCATGCAATTGAAATTTAAAGGGATAGGGACATTTAAAATGCAGTGTTAGAATAAGACGACAAAAATTTTGAAAGACTTTGGCGAGCCTCAAAAGATATCTCAACCCCAGAGGCTTTGCAAAGGCTGAAGAGGCGGGCAACTAAGGAGAGCCAGGCAAAAATTAAAGGAATTCCAAAATGAAGGCACGAGTCTGTAGACAAGTCTGTTGTGTCAGATTAAAGCTCAGGCTAATGAATAGGAGTTGAGATGTTTTGGATTGCAACGGTACTGTGGGAGATCTCTGTTTTAAACTAAGGTAACCTAAGACAAGGCACATGCAATGGACAACCACTTTTGAATACAATCATCATAGCGAAGATTCACCAGACTGATACCTGGGATGGCAGGAATGACGCATAAGGAGAGATTGGGTCGACTGGGCTTATACTCGCTGGAGTTTAGAAGAATGAGAGGGGATCTCATTGAAACTTATAAAATTCTAACAGGACTAGACAGACTAGATGCAGGAAGGATGTTCCTGATGGCGGGGGAGTCCAGAACCAAAGGTCACAGTCTAAAGATAAGGGGTAGGCCATTTAGGGCTGAGATGAGGAGGAATTTCTTCACCCAGAGAGTGGTGAACCTGTGGAATTCTCTACCACAGAGGGCAGTGGAGGCCAATTCATTAAATATATTCAAGAAGGAGTTGGATATATTTCTTAAGGCTAAAGGGATCAAGGGATATGGGGAGAAGGCAGGGACAGGGTACTGAATTTGGATGATCAGCCATGATCTCATTAAATGGTGGAGCAGGCTCGAGGGGCCGAATGGCCTACTCCCGCTCCTATCTTCTATGTTTCTATTATCATGTAGCCTATCTAAAACCTTAAGGCCTCAGTTAGAGTACTGGGTGCAGTATTGGGCTCCACACTATATGAAGGATATTGATCTTCAGAGAGGTCGCAATGCAGATTCACGAGGGTGCTGCCTGATATGAGGAAATACAAATATTAAGAAGGGCTTGAAAAATTGGGTATTTTTTCTTTAAAACAATGCAGATTACAGGGCAATATGATAGAAGTGTTTAAAATTATGAAAGGGTGGGACAGGGTAGATGGAAGCTGTCTGTTTTCAGCAGTTGAACGAGGTCTAGAACGAGGACCATGAATTCAAGGTTAAATGTAAGAGATTTCGAACAGCGGGCAGGAGAGACTTCTTCACAGAGAGTTGTCAGGCTGCGGAATTCACTTTCAGAGTCAGTGGTTGAGGCAGAAACATTCAATTTTATATTGCATGGGCGAATGAAGTAAAAGGGATTGAATGGATATGGAAACAGGGTGCCTAAATGAGATTAGAACCATTTACGCGCATGGAGGGGAAACACTGACACAGTTTGGTTGGGCCGAGTTGCCTGCTTCCATGTTGTAACATATAGGGATATGGGGAGAAAGCAGGGACCGGGTACTGAGTTTGGATGATCAGCCATGATCGCATTGAATGGCGGAGCAGGCTCGAGGGGCCGAATGGCCTACTCCTGCTCCTATCTTCTATGTTTCTATGTAACTGTTTCTGTGCATTTTCTATGTAAGTAATGCAGCAATCCAGCACCCTGTGGTGGATGTGGTGCTGCATGAGGTGGATGGGAGGCGAGTTGTCCCCGTGCAATTCCACAGCACCATCCGCATAAATCAGCATTGCAGCATGCCTAGAAGGAGCTGCGTTTCAGGCTACAGCTGACCATTACGGTCACTTCACGGGCCAGCTCGATATTGGAGGTGCTCTTGCAGCAGTCTGTCTCTCTTGCTGACCCAAACCCTGTAGAAATGGATGATGGTACCTTGGAAGGTGCGCTCAATCTGGCTGCTAATCATCCTGGATGCCTTGCTTCATGCAATGCCACTGAAAGCCTGAAATACTCCGACTGAGGTGCTTCCAAGCAAGCATCCAGCATTACAGTTTATCAGTCATTCACATAGCTGGGTGTCTACTGTTGCAGCTTCTTTTGGGAATACAAGCCTGCACAAGTGCCAACTGTCTACCAATTGAAGTACTTTCATCTCTTTCCTGCAGATGTGGGCGTTCAGGTGAGCACAGAGCATGCAGCCTGACCAGCGTGGCATCTCTCTTCAGATAGGGGGATTTGTATCGGACAACCCTTAAGTGCCAGTGCTGGTACTGGCGGAAGCAGAGCACGTTACAAAACTTGGCACTAAGACCCAGCAAAAAAGCTGAAGAAAGACAATGAAAAAATGGCTTAAATATACATGTTTATAATATTGCGCCCTTTCCATGATCTCCAGTATACTTACTGCCACCTACCATGAGACAACCAGTGAGATATGAAATGCAGGACAAACTCTCCCCCACCTAAAATTAATATTCAAATGAAGCACCCACTTTCTTCACCACTGGTCCACCCCCCGCACCCCCACCAGCCCCTCCCCTCCCTGCCCCCACTCCCCTTTCTGGAAAATGCAGTAAGGTGCAAATTTGGTCAAGTTCTGGAAGGCTGAGTCTTCGGTCCATGTTCCATCCCCAACATCCCAAAGATTGGGCAGCATTCATCGGGAAATCAGGGTTTGCGTGCCCTCATTGGGATGAGTATAACGAATGTGGAAATTACAGATTAACTTTGAGACGGCTAACACTTCAGAAGAATCAATGAATGAAATCAGGACAAGATAACAGGCGTCAAATGTGAAAACAAAATGCCCACATTTGGAAACAATGTATAATTTTTCAGAAAACGTCAGTTAAAAGGTGGAAGGTTGGTGACACAAGTACAATTTTAATCATCACAGTCTCTAGAAATGCACGTGAAGTACAAAATATGATTGTCATCTCATTGCTGCAGCCCTCAGAGGGTTAAAGGAGCAGGCTCGTACGGACATTCTTTGAGAGTGGTTCTTGGCCAGACTCGGTTTCTGTCACGGCCCGCTCTGCTCTGACAACTGCGGAAAAGCTGCCACACTGGGTGCTGCAGCAGCAGTAGCTACATGCCATGGAAAGTGCTGCACTGAATCTGCAGCTGCACTATGAACGGAGATGAAAAAATATTTAATCGCTGTGCCATTCGCCAGTGCAATATTCTGCAACTCTTCTACCAACACCCAGTAAAGTGTCCTGCGTAGTGAAGTGCCATCACAGCAACACCCGCCTCTTTAATTTAGATACCAAATTCACTTCCACCGTTTGATTGAATGTTTAAATTCGTGCTGTTGAGGTGTTTATTAAAATGCATTTGCATGTCCAATCAAACCTCATTATTATGAACTCCTGGGAACCCGCAAAAGTAATTCATTTTATGATCATCTTTATCAACATTTCAGCGCTTCTATCGATTATAATAAATTTTATATATTAATATGTACACATACCTACACACAGAAAGACAGACAAAAAGAATTATTGATACCCAGGAGTGATTAAAAGGCCATAATCTCAACGAGAAATTCAAGCTGTTTATAACCATCTGAAGCCCAAGATGAGATTACAGCCTTGAAATCATTAAAATTATTTTAAAAAGCATTTACTGCAGTCAATGGAGTAGTTCCATTCCATTTGCAGCACTTCTCTTTAAAGCAGTGGTAGATGTCACTGAAGCCATCAATGCCCAAAACACTCCATGCAGTTTGATGTGTGGTGACATCCTCACTGAAGGATTGATGACTGCAGCATAATCACTGCAGTTTATGGAGTGATAACCCGCAGCAGATTACCAGAAAATATGTCAAGTTTACATTGTAATACACCTCACACTGTGCAATCAATGGGCTGATGCTGCTGAAAGGGTTAAGATGTGAAATCCTTTCCAGAGTGACACACGGGTGAAGTGCAGACTCTGCAGTAAATGAGGTGAAAGTGCAAAACAATTTTAGCGCTCGGGACACATTTATTTGGTTTAACGGAAGGGCATAAGCCAGGCAAAGGCACTTTGAGGTCAGCAGAACTGTCAGCTCCTCTTCGACTGCGCTGCTGGTGTCACGTGTTGGTACGACAAAAAGTTACAGGCCGTGTGCACAAAGCCACAGTGTGATCCTGCTGGCTGGCTCAGGCGATGGTGGAACCTTTCATTCCCACAAAGTCCGAAACAGAAAACAGTGTACAACTGAACACCACCTTATACTTACAGACACATTGTGCTACGGCTGGCCTTACAGCCAGGACTGCTGAATAACATGCCTCCATCACAAACATTCTTTGTTAATAGACTTTGTGAACCCACAGTTGACCAGATGTTTAGCAAGAATTTCCTTAACCCACAACATGCTGGTTTTCAAAAACCAGGCTGTGTATGTGACACTGAGGGAAGCTGCGTCTCTGAGTCAGAAGGTTGTGGGTTCAAGTCCCACTCCAGAGACTTGAGCACAAAAATCTCGGCTGCCACTCATGGCGCAGTGCTGAGGGAGTGCTGCACTGTCGAGGTGCCGACTTTCGGATGAGATGTTAAACCGAGACCCCGCCTGCTCTCTCAGGTGGACGTAAAAGATCCCGTGGCACTGCTTCGAAGTAGAGCAGGGGTGTCCTGGCCAATATTTATCCATCAATCAACATCACTAAAACAGATTATCTGGTCATTATGTTTGTGGGAGCTTGCTGTGCGCAAATTGGCTGCCGCATTTCCTACGTCACAACAGTGGCTACACTTGAAAAAGTACTTCATTGGCGGTAAGGCGCTTTGGGATGTCCGGTGGTCGTGAAAGGCGCTATATAATTGCAAGTCTTTCTTTCTTTATGAAAAAAAAGATGAAGACTATCTGGTGGAGCGTCCAATTAGCATACGAGCGTGCGACATCACGGTCTGATTCCCTACATGAACTTAGGAGTTTCTAGTCCCAGGCGAGCCTTTGGAGGCAAAGCAAAAAACTGCATCTCCCTGAAAGAACATGTTAAAAAAAAATCAGAGAGCAATTTAACTATTGTCTGGTTTCATCATCTCTTCCTATCAGATCGTTTCCGAGCTGCATAGGGGACAAACCTTACAGCAGATGTCTGGCCACATCCAAGCTCAGGGAATGATGGGTGACATGGAGGAACTCAAAGAGAGGGAGAAAAATATGATTTCTCCACTCACTGCTATTGTGTACACACATATATGTATATATATATTTTTTTTAATGTACCATGCATTTACTTGGGAAGTTCCTTGATTTATAAAAACAGAGCCTCAATTAGCAGTGCTCCACGAGAATTCCTGCACGAGGGGATTGGACCAGGAGGAATCAGGCTGCTATCATTTATTGAAGAAAACGGGAAAAAAAAGCTCAGCTACATACAGTTCCCTGCAGCATCAAAACCTTCTGGCAGCACTCCGCACTGCCATCTGGAGAGGACAGTACACGAAGGGAAGGATGTAGGAGGTAGTTCAGAGAGTTGGAAGGTGGGTGATGCGCAGGAGAGGGAGGGGTAAGATTTTCATTACTGCAATACACAAACTCACATGTTCGCATCTTCAGTGTCTCAATATTTTTCATTAGCCTTCTTTCTAAATTTTCTTTGGTACAGTATTTGTATAATGATTCATATCTATTGCATTATGTATTTTTGAATCTTTTATCCTGATGACTACACATACTGTATTACAGCACTGAATGCTGGTCCAATTTCACTAAGGAGGGAAGAGGAGATGAGAGGAGGAGAGGGAGGGGAGGGGAGGAGAAGGGGAGGGGATAGAGAGGGGAGGGGATAGGGGGAGGGGAGGGGGAGGGGAGGGTGAGGGGAAAGTGAGGGGGAGGGGTGGGGAGGGGGGAGGGGAAGGGGTGGGGAGGGGGGAGGGGGAGGGGTGGGGAGGGGGGAGGGGAAGGGGAGGGGAGGGGAGAGGGGGAGAGGAGAGGAGAGGGGGAAGGTAGAGAGGAGAGGGGAGGGGGAGGGGAGGGTAGCGGGAAGGAGAGGGGAAGGAGAGGGGAGTAAAGGAGAGGGGAGGGGAAGGAGAGGGGAGGGGAGGGGATAGGAGGGAGGGAATAGGAGGAGGAGAGGAAGGGAGGGGCGGGGAAAGGAAGGGAGGGGAGAGGAGTGGAAGGGAGGGGAGAGGAGTGGAGGGGAGAGGAGAGAAAAGGAGAGAGGAGAGGGGAGGGGGAGAGAAGAGGAGAGGAGAGGGGGAGAGAAGAGGAGAGGAGAGGGGGAGAGAAGAGGAGAGGAGAGGGGGAGAGTAGAGGAGAGGGGATAGGAGGGGAGGGGAGATGGGGAGGGGAGGGGAAGGGCGGGGCGGGGAGAGGAGGGTACAGGAGAGGAGAGAAAAGGAGAGAGGAGAGGGGGGGGTAGAGGAGAGGAGGGGAGGGGGAGAGGAGAGGGGGAGAGGGGATAGGAGGGGAGGGGAGGGGAGATGGGGAGGGGAGGGGAAGGGCGGGGCGGGGAGAGGAGGGTACAGGAGAGGAGAGAAAAGGAGAGAGGAGAGGGGGAGGGTAGAGGAGGGGAGGGGAGGGGGAGAGGAGGGGAGGGGGAGAGGAGGGGAGGGGGAGAGGAGGGAGGGGGAGAGGAGGGAGGGGGAGAGGAGGGGAGGGGGAGAGGAGGGGAGGGGGAGAGGAGGGGAGGGGGAGGGCAGAGGAGAGGAGAGAAAAGGAGAGAGGAGAGGGGGAGGGTAGGAGGAGAGGGGGGGAGGGTAGGAGGAGAGGAGGGGAGGGGGAGAGGAGAGGAAAGAAAAGGAGAGAGGAGAGGGGGAGGGTAGAGGAGAGGAGGGGGAGAGGAGGGGAGGGGAAGAGGAGAGGAGAGGAGAGAAAAGGAGAGAGGAGAGGGGAGGGGGAGGAGAGAGAGGGGAGGGGAAGAGGAGAGGAGAGGAGAGAAAAGGAGAGAGGAGAGGGGAGGGGGAGGAGAGAGAGGGGAGGGGGAGGAGAGAGGAGAGGGGAGGGGGAGGAGAGAAGAGAGGGGAGAAAAGGAGCGAGGAGAGGGGAGGAGAGGAGAGGGGAGGAGAGGCCCTGCCATCATGGTGGATTATTAAGGTTCCACTCTAGATATGTAACAATGACTTGCATTTCAGTCCTGTTTTGGTCTTCACTGTTGCAAGGACATTCTTTTGGCAATGCAGCTTAAATTGTAGCATGTATTTATATCAGTGTCTACTGTACCTAAGTGTGTAGCAAGGCAGTCACATAACTGATAGCATGATGGTCTAATGAGTTGCAGGATTGTAATTCAAGCAATTTGTACATCACCTGAGCCATGAGAAAGGTAGTGTGTGTATTATAGAAACAGACACACACACCTTGTGAGATATATACAGCCTACAAGATTCACCTTTTCAGACAGATCTCCAACACATGCCCCAATAATCCCTGCAGTGAGACTTCTCTCAAACCATTTACTTTCAAACCAGATGTGAAAGATGTAAGCGAATTCAGGATGAAGAAATCAGAGCTTTCTACCTTGATCTCAATACAGTGTTGTTCATCAATAATTCAAGCACCCTGTGAGAACAGGGATGACAGGTCTCTCTTCCTAACACGTTTGAGTGCATGGTCGAACAGGTCTGATAGAAAGGGGAAGTACATTAGCTATTTTCATGTCATGGGAGCCGACAAGCAGCAGAGACCAAGATTTAAAAAAAACTACCTGGCTTCCTTTTTTTTTACACTGAATGTACGTTCATTCATCGCTTCCTCAATAAAGTCTGCTCGCTCACCTCCAGGTCCACCTGATCTTCTTGCAACCAAGACACATCATCTGCTCAATTACTTATTTGTGTTGCAAAAGAATCTCATTACCTCTCACAGCTGATAAAATATTAATAAAAACAGGAATATTGCACTTCCCCAATCTGGCCGTCTTTCAATGGTAGTACACAGACTCTGTGAAAGATCTGAGGGTCAGGTAATAGCTTCTGAAGGATGGGAGGGGTCTAAAGATGAACATTTCCTTGATTAGTAGCAGTCTGATTGAAAGCCACATGCTCATGTACAGGTAGGAGTCGATTGTCCCGTCTCCTAAAAGTTGGAATATTTAAACAAGTTGATTTAGCCTTGCACCCTCACCTTTGATCTCTGCCTTTCCGACAATGAGAGGTGCCGAGCCATAATAAACACAATCAATGCATGCAGAATGCTAAACCTGCAAATGATACTCATGTCATTTATTAAGCCCTCTTTTTCAAATTACCCTTTTTTAAGTTCAGTCTTAATATCTGATTTATCTTTAATTGTGCTTGGCTTGTACAATCATGTTTAACTATAATGGTGTGTGTGTTCACGTGAATGGATCCCTTATTGTAACTGCCTGTATACAGTAGTCGGGTTTTATGGATTCCTTCTTGGAAGAATTTCCCATCAGTACCATACTTGAAAGTCATAGAATCATAGAAACATACAGCACAGAAGGAGGCCATTCGGCCCATCGTGCCTGTGCTGGCCGAAAAAGAGCCATCCACCCTAATCCCACTTTCCCGCTCTTGGTCCGTAGCCTTCCAGGTTATGGCACTTCAACTGCATATCCAAGTACTGTAAATTTTAAATGCGATAGGGGTTACTGCCTCTGCCACCCTTTCAGGCAATGTGTTCCAGACCCCCACCACCCTCTGGGTTAAAAAAAATTCTACTCAACTCCCCTCTTCTTCTTCTTAGGCAGTCCCTCGGAACCGAGGATGACTTGCTTCCACATTAAAAATGAGCTCGCAGGTGACTGATTAGTCCAATGCGGGACCTACAGTCTCTGTCACAGGTGGGGCAGACGGTGGTTGAAGGGGCGGGTGGGTCGGGTGCTTGGGTTGACGTGTGCTCCTTGCGCTTGGCTTCCGCTTGCTCCCGGCGAAGAGACTCGAGGTGTTCGGCGCCTTCCCGGATGCTTCTCCTCCACTTTGTACAGTCTTGGGCCAGGGATTCCCAGGTGTCGGTGGGGATGTTGCACTTTTTCAAGGAGGCTTTGAGGGTGTCCTTGAAGCGTTTCCTCTGCCCACCTGGGGCTCTCTTGCCATGACGGAGCTCCGAGTAGAGCGCTTGTTTTGGGAGTCTCGTATCGGGCATGCGGACAATGTGACCTGTCCATCGGAGCTGATTGAGCGTGGTCAGAGCTTTAATGCTGGGGATGTTGGCCTGAGCAAGAACACTGACGTTGGTGCGCCTATCCTGCCAATGGATTTGCAGGATCTTGCGGAGGCAGCGTTGGTGGTACCTCTCCAGTGCTTTGAGGTGCCTGCTGTACATGGTCCATGTCTCTGAGGCATACAGCAGGGCAGGTATCACTGCTGCCCTGTAGACCATGAGCTTAGTGCCGGGTTTGAGGTCCTGGTCTTCAAACACTCTCTTCCTCAAGCGGCCGAAGGCTGCACTGGCACACTGAAGGTGGTGTTGGACTTCGTCGTCGATGTCTGCCCTTGTTGACAGTAGGCTACGAGGTATGGAAAGTGGTCCACGTTATCCAAGGCCTTGTCGTGGATTTTGATGATCGAGGGGCAGTACTGTGTGGCGGGGGCAGGTTGGTAGAGGACCTTTGTCTTACGGATGTTTAGTGTAAGGCCCATGCCCTTGTATGCTTCGGTGAAGGTGCTTACGATGGTTTGGAGTTCGACCTCCAAGTGAGCGCAGACGCAAGCATCGTCTGCATACTGTAATTCGACGACAGAGAATGGGACGACCTTGGATCTGGACTGGAGGTGACGGAGGTTGAACAGTTTCCCGTTTGTTCTGTAAATTAGCTCCACTCCAGTGGGGAGCTTACTGAGGGTGAGATGGAGCATTGCAGCAAGGAAGATTGAGAAGAGCATTGGTGCGATGACACAGCCTTGCTTGACCCCGGTTCGTACGTGAATTGGGTCTGTGGTGGAACCGTTGGTCAGGATCACGGCTTGCATGTCGTCGTGAAGCAGGCGGAGGACAGTGACAAACCTTTGAGGGCAGTCGAATTTGAGGAGGACACTCCATAATCCCTCACGGTTGGCAATGTCGAAGGCCTTTGTGAGATCAAAGAAGGCCATGTACAGTGGTTGGTGCTGTTCCCTGCATTTATCTTGTAATTGATGTGCGGTGAAGATCATGTCCATTGTGCCCCTTAGTGGGCAGAATCCGCATTGCGACTCTGGGAGGAGCTCTTCAGCCACTGGGAGAAGGCGATTGAGGAGGATTCTTGCGATGACTTTCCCTGTGGCAGATAGCAGGGAAACTCCTCTGTAATTACCGCAATTGGATTTGTCACCTTTCTTGAAGATGGTCACAACTACGGCGTCTCTGAGACCCCCTGGCATGCTCTCCTCCTTACAGATAAGAGAAATGAGTTCATGAATTCGTGCCAGTAGTGCCTCGGCGGGGATTCCATCTGCTCCTGAGGCCTTGTTGTTCTTCAGTTGTCGGATCGCCTTTTCAACCTCATGCCAGGCTGGGGTTGTGCTGAGATGGTGGCGGGTAGCATGCTGTGGGATGGAGTTGAGGACACTCGTGTCGAAGACAGAGTCGTGGTTAAGGAGATCTTCGAAGTGCTCCTTCCAGCGGGCACTGACTGCTTCCCTGTCCTTGATGAGTACCTCTCCGTTCTTGGCCCGCAGTGGGGAAGGGCCTTGGGTCATAGATGGTCTTGATTGCGCTAAAGAATCCACGCACGTCGTGGTTGTCGGCTAGCTGCTGGATCTCCTGCGCTTTCTCCACCCACCATCTGTTCTTTAGGTCGCGAGTTTTTTGTTGGACCTCGGCCTTCAGACTTCTGTAGAGCTGCTTTCTTGCTCTCGAGTTCTGTTGCTGTTTCCAGATCAGAAATGCCTTACTCCCCTCTAATCCTTCGACCAATTACTTTACATCTATGCCCCCTAGTTATTGACCTCTCTGCTAAGGAAAATAGGTCATTCTGCTATCATTTCACATTCATCAAATTGCTCACTCAAACTATATTACCTGCATTTGCAAAGTACTGAACAACTCAGATATTTTGTATCACACTGTTTGGAACATGCACTGATATTACACCAGGAAAACATGAGACAACCCCATAAACATCCACGCGCAAAAGTCAAAATTATATTTAAAATGCCAAATATGTAGCAGGTAGGCAAAGACAGTAACACATCCTAAGAATTTAGATACCTCCTATAGATTGTGCTGACCTTCCCTCCCTCATGACTCATAACATTATTGGAACTCCACCATTGGATTGCTGTCTTGTAACACTTTCCGACCTATTTTTCTAATTATGCTAACAGCTGACAACCTCTCTCAAACATAAAACAGATTGCTGTTTTATAAATTACATCACAAGCAACACGGTGGTGCAGCAACTTGGGAGTATCGGCACAGATCATCCTCACATCCGAGGTTATTGATCTTAGCCATGCCACCATTGGGAGACCTTAACTGAAGGTCAGTGATGGGAGGGAAAATTGGAGGCAGTCAGGTTGACCTCACATATACCTCCAAAAGGCTGGTGTCATAACAGCATGGGGAGCAGCAGGCCCATGCTCCCCTTCATCTATAAAAGGTATACAATGGGGCAAAATTTTGAAACATAGAAAAATAGGAACAGGAGTAGGCCCATCTGCCCTTCGAGCCTGCTCCGCCATTCAATATGATCAAGGCTGATCCTCTATCGCAATACCATATTCCCGCTCTCTCCCCATATATGCCTTGATGCCTTTTGTGTCTAGAAACTTTTGATTTTCTTATCTGAGGAAGGATATACTTGCCTTAGAGGGGGTGCAACTAAGGTTCACTAGATTGATTCCTGGGATGAGAGGGTTGTCCTATGAGGAGAGATTGAGTAGATTGGGCCTATCTGGAGTTTAGAAGAATGAGAGGTGATCTTATTGAAACATATAGGCCTAGAAATTCAGTTGTTTGCGCCAGCCGCTAGCGCCTTAGGAGGAGGAGATGTGGGGTGCTAGGCGGCTAGCGGCCGGGCGCTGCGCGATCTGCGCCTCTCCCCAACTTCAGTAAAGATTTAGCGGCGGCGCAAAGCCTTTGCGCGCGCTCAGCTGCGCGCGCAGATCCTGACGTCATTTCATCGTGCAACGCCCTTTGTGCGCCCCAAACTGGAAATTCAGTGGTGCCGGCCTATTGAGCGCCTGGCGCCCCTAGCGACTGGTAGAGGGGAACGGTTCCCAGTCGCTGCGGGGCGCGGGGGGCGCTAATTAAAGGGCACTCCTCCTGCAGTAGAAATGGCAGCCATTTTGCAACACTCCTTCTTTGTGAGAGACGGATCTTTGCAGAGAGACAAAGGTAGAGAGCTTTCTGGTTTGGCTCAACACTCGCACAGGTACTTGTGGCTTCAGGCCACAGCTTTGCACTTGTCTTTAACTTCAGAGCCATAGCATTGATTGGAAACATATAATGGGGGCTGCAATGGGTGCAAACGTTGGCCTTCTCCATTGCATTCAAAGGGCTCAGAGACGCCGTGAGAGAGTGGCAGTCATGGCCAGAGGGAGAAGGGGCAACAGGCGTCGGCTAAGGAGGCCTTACCCACCCAGGGTATACCGCCAGCAGTTCTCATATCTGAACATGTCTGATGAGCAGTGTGTTCGGAGGCTGCGATTCCGAAGGGCGGTGGTCACTGAGATCTGCCACCTGCTTCGCGGAGATCTGCAGCCACAGCTGAGGAGCAGGACGTCTCTGTCGGTGGCAGTGAAGGTGACGGTGTCTCTCAACTTCTATGCCACCGGCTCCTTCCAATCCGCTGCTGGGGACATTTCCAACATCTCCCAGTTTGCCGTACATTGCTGCATCCGCCAGGTGACCAATGCCCTTTTCAGAAGGAGACATCAGTTCATCTCCTTCTCCATGGCCCTTGTCAAGCAGCAACAGCGTGCAATGGGCTTTGCAGCATTAGCGGGCTTCCCCATGGTGCAGGGCGCCATTGACTGCACGCATGTGGCTTTGCGGGCACCTCTAGAGCATGCCGAGGATTACCGCAACCGGAAGGGCTACCATTCGCTCAACGTGCAGTTGGTGTGTGACCACAGGCAGATCATCCTAGCTGTCAATGCCCGCTTTCCAGGCAGCAGCCACGATGCCTTCATCCTGCGCCAGACTTCTGTGGCAGACATGTTCCAGGCCCAGCCTCACCCACGAGGATGGCTTCTCGGGGACAAAGGCTATCCTTTGTGCACCTGGCTGATGACCCCGCTCCGTGCGCCCAGCACCCCTGCTGAAGAGGGATACAATGACAGCCATCAAGCAACCAGGAACCTCATTGAACAAACAATCGGCGTCCTGAAGCAACGGTTCCGCTGTCCGGATCGTTCCGGAGGAGCCCTACAGTACTCGCCTGAGCGAGTCTCCCATTTCGTGGTCGTGTGCTGCATGCTGCACAACCTGGCTATCCGCAAGACTCAGCCACTGCCACCAGACATTGGAGGACCACCAGAGGAGGAGGAGGAGGAGGAGGAGGAGGAGGAGGAGGACCAGCACAGGAGGGAGGCAGAAAGTGCAAGGGCCGCCCGTCGGCGGCTTATTGAACGTCGGTTCTAGGCCCCCTCTCAGGGAATGGCTTGTGCCCACAAGATGAATGTAGCCGCTCCACAAGCCCTCAGCCGAGCAGGGCAACCAGGACTTCCAAAAGAAAGCATGGACAGTGCGATTTAAGAACATTTATTACTTTGATACCTCTGTGCCCTTCCCACATAACAAACTAATGGAGAGAAGCCCCCCCCAAAAACACAAATCGAGCAGTCTCGGCCTTTCAAAAAACACAAATACACCAGTCTCGGCCTTTCAAAAAAACAAATCCACCCTCCCCCTTTAAGAGCTCACCGGCGCCAGAGTGTCTGCCGTCAATCAGCAACTCGCCGCACCTGCGCTGCACCCGCCCTCGGGGGTTTCGCCCCGGGCCGCCGGCTTAGCGCCTAATGATAGTCGTGCATCGCCTGTTTTAGCGCAGCAGCAACCTCTTGGGGCGATGCCACTGAATATCGGTGAAGGTGGCGCGAAGTTGCGCCGGGCGCAAACTTTAGCGGCCGCCCGGCTGTAGCGCCCCAAATGTGGCTATACTGAATTTCTAGGCCATAAGATTCTGAGGGGGATTGACAGGATAGATGCTGAGAGGCTGTTTCCCCTGGCTGGAGAGTCTAGAACTAAGGGGCACAGTCACAGGATAAGAGGTCGGCATTTAAGACTGAGATGAGGAGGAATTTCTTCACTCAGACGGTTGTGAATCTTTGGAATGCTCTGCCCCAGAGGGCTGTGGATGCGGAATCGTTGAGTATATTCAAGGCTGAGATCGATAGATTTTTGGACTCTAGGGGAATCAAGGGATATGGAGATCGGGTGGGAAAGTGGAGTTGAGGTCGAAGATCAGCCATGATCTTATTGAATGGCGGAGCAGGCTCTGCTGCTCCTAATTCTTATGTTCTTACACTTTACATGCTTTGAAATAAATCCCTTTGTTTCAGATACAAAAAGGGCAATACCACTGTTGCCACCAACCCCATCCCGCACCACCCCCCAACTCTTTAAAAATTACCTCTAAAAAGTTCAGCAGATTCAGGGCGGTGTCCTAGGCCCAACCATCTTTATTGCTTCATCAATGACCTTCCCTCCATCATAAGGTCAGAAGTGGGGATGTTCGCTGATGGCTGCACAGTGTTCAGTGCCATTTGCAACTCCTCAGATAATGAAGCGGTCCATGCCCACATGCAGCAAGATAAGTGGCAGGTAACATTCACGCCACACAAGTGCCAGGCAATGATTATCTCAAAAAAAAGTGAGCGTCTAACCACCGCCCCTTGACATGCACCAGCATTACCATCAATATCTTGGGAGTCACCAGTGACTAAAAACTTAACTGGACCAGCCACATAAATACTGTGGCAACAAGAGCAGGTCTGAGGCTGGGTATTCTGCGGCGTGTGTCTCACCTCCTGACTCCCCAAAGCCTTTCCACCATCTACAAGGCACAAGTTAGGAGTGTGATGGAATACTCTCCACTTGCCTGGATGAGTGCAGCTCCAACAACACTCAAGAAGCTCGACACCATCCAAGACAAAGCAGCCCGCTTGATTGGCACCCCATCCACCACTTTAAAACGTTTACTCACAGTGTTATCATGTGTACCATCTACAAGATGCACTGCAGCAATTCACCAAGGCTTCTTCGGCAGCACCTAGGGCAGCCAGTGCATGGGAACACCACCACCTCCAAGTTCCCCTCCAAGTCACACACACCATCCTGATTTGGAAATATATCGGCCGTTCCTTCACCGTCGCTGGGTCGAAATCCTGGAACTCCCTCTGTAACAGCACTGTGGGAGTACCTTCACCACACGGACTGCAGCGGTTCAAGAAGGCGGCTCACCACCACCTTCTCAAGGGCAATTAGGGATGGCTAATAAATGCTGGCCTTGCCAGCGACGCCCACATCCCAGGAACGAATAAAAAAAGATGCCATACCAGATTCTCCAGTGATTTGAATGCCATCACTCATCCCAAAGTTAGAATCTCCCACCACAATAGAGAATGAGCTGATAATGCTCAGTTTCTGAATGAAAAAGAAGTCTCCCTGATTATGAGGACACATGAATGGAGCAGACAGTATCAATAATGAAAGTACTCTGAGGGCAGAAAGACCAGGCTATCACAAACCACTCTCCCAACAACTTATATTCCTAATCCTCTCTCAAATATCTTGCATCTTTTTCATTAATTTGCGTCAACTATTTAGTACAACAGCTACGTTGGAAAATTGAGCACTCAATAAGTAATGCAACTGAGGACCATCAGTGCTTGAAAGTACAAATGTTCTGGCTAAGGAATAGTGAGCCCAATTGAGTACTCTCACAAAATGCTCAGATATATAACGAGGTGTCAACCAATCATCCTTTTCTGTACGTCAGCAGCAATGAATAGCTTCCCACTGGAGTGTGTGCCTAAGCTACAAAGTCAGTAGCTCAAACAGTAGCAGATCCTAGTACTTTCACATATTTGTATATACACACATATACACACACACACAAAATCATTGCACCTATTTTTGTTCCAGAGACTGAGGGCAGTAGGCCAACTGAAAGACAACACCAATTGACTTGTCTGTACTTAGTTCCCCAGTACAGCACGAGCAGTTGTCAATTAATATTACTTTGTTAATATCAACAATGTGAACTCAAGTGAAAATAAAAAACTATCAAACTCCCCACTTCTTGTCATTAAATTGATTGAAAACAAACACCACAAATGTGTTACGACGCATAGAAACACAAAGGAAGATAACTGGGTCAAACAGGAACATGCTGAGAGCATGCCAGACCTTATAGATTATGTTACATCTGTCCTGTATATCAACAGAGTGTTTGTACTGGACCATGTATGACATCTATCAGTAGAACAGGTTCCAGCAGAGATTTCCCATCTGTCCCAGTCTCTGAGTGAAAGGCTCGTTTCACTTTCTCTGAGGTGAATGTAACCACATTGCATGCATAGATTAGCTTGGATGTCTAAAAAGCAGAGCTCATATCTTAGCCTATGGCAATCATCAGTGCTAATAAAATTAATGCTAGCTGGCAGAACAGAGAATTCCACACGGCGACTGATGAAAATCTCATCAGCACCTTTGCAGGGAAATGAAAAATACACCCCCCAACACAGGAAGCCTCAAAAGCAAGGAACTGTGTCGCGCTCTTTAGAGATGTGGAGAACAGCCACGGCTCAAAGGCATTATAGAACGTAGAACCATAAGCCGACCTGTGTATAAGTAACTTTCCCCGTAACAGGGTTAAAGGGTACCGAGCTTGGAAGAGAGGAAGGGAGGGAGGAAGAAAGAAAGAAAAACCTACATTTAGATAGTGCCTTTAACGATCACTGGACGCCCTAAAGCGCTTTACAGCCAATTAAGTACTTTTTGAAGTGTAATCACTGTTGTAATATAGGAAACGCGGCAGCCAATCTGCACACAGCAAGCTCCCACACACAGCAATATGATAATGACCAGATAATCGGTTCTAATGGTGTTGACTGAAGGATAAATATTGGCCAGGATACCAGGGATAATCGCCCTGCTCTCCTTCGAAATAGTGCCGCGGGATCTTTTACATCCACCTGAGAGGGCAGACGGGGCCTCGGTTTTAACGTCTCATCTGAAAGACGGCACCTCCGACAGTGCAGCGCTCCCTCAGCACTGCACTGGGAGGGTCAGCCTAGATTCTTGTGCTCAAGTCTCTGGAGTGGGCCTTTGAGAGATAATGCAGTCTTGTGAATTACCGGTTTCAATTTCACTGCAGCACAGAAAACAATAGCAATGACCACACAGAAGAAAAAAAGATCTATTATAATTCTGGAGCGGTATTCAATATCAGATCAAGTCATCGTTGTCTGGTTCCAGCTAACTATTTGACAAAAGCCATCCACTGTCTGCCTTGAGCATCAGTAGTAGTTGAGGACAAATGTCCAAATGCACCTAAAATCAATTAGCCATCAAATTCTGACCCTTAATTCCAAACTATCGGTGGCATTTTAATTGCAGCCACCATGGGCAGGTGTTACTAAAGATATTGACAGTGAGCGTCGCACAATAAACTTTATTGGCAACTTGTGTCTGATTGCAGTACTGAAGCTGAATAAAGAGGAATGGGTAAGGCTGTGTGTAGTGAGCAGATCATTATCGCCGTAAATTTATACAGTTCTTCTGGATTCTCCCGCCCCCCTGCCCTATAAACTGCAGACATGGCAGTTTTAAAAAAAAAAATCAAGGACATTTAATTTTTGACAAGTAAAACATTCAAATGTTTCTATGTGTGATGAAGCAGCTCATTTTCGTTTTCCGTACATCCATTCTGTCAGATTAATGGGCAGGAGCCTCTGTCAATGACCATAAAAGATTTTTGTAACTAGGGGCCATTTGGAAGATGGATTTCCTCCCCCCGCCTTCAAATTTTTCCACTTTTCTTTGAACGCCTTTTTGAATGGTTTGTACAATATCTTCTTATAGTGATCCACAACTGCAGCTGAGCAAATACATTAAAGAGAAGCCTTTTCTAAACAGGAAAGAACTTTTAGGACAATTAAAACCACTACGCCTCCTAGTGGCCGATGCTGTTAATGTCCTCAGACAAAAAAAAATGTACAACAAAAGCATGGCTTTTCACCAAAGGTAAAATAATCCTTATTTCAGCAATAACAACAGAAAACGCTGGAAAAACTCAGCAGGCCAGGCAACATCCGTGGAGAGAGAAACAGAGTTAACGTTTCAGGTCGAAGACCCTTCGTCAGAACTGGAAAAAAGCAGGAAATTAAACAGATTTAAAAGCAAGATAGCAAAATACTGCAGATGCTGGAAATCCGAAATAATCCGGTCGCCTGTCATTTTAATTCACCGCCCCATTCCCACTCGGACCTCACCGTCCTCGGCCTCTTGCATTGTTCCACGGAAGCTCACTGTAAGCTCGAGGAACAGCACCTCATCTTCCGATTAGGCACTTTACAGCCTTCCGGACTCAATATCGAGTTCAACAATTTCAGATCATAACCTCGGCCCCTATTACATTTTTACTTATATTTTTTATCCACACCTTTGTTTTGGCCCTTTCCCATTTTTTTTTCTCTCCCACATGGCAGCTGTCTCTCATTCTGCCAGCGCAGTTCACACCTAATCTAGAGCCGTCATTTGTCTCTCCACTAGTCCTATCACCATCTCAGCTCGTTTTGAATACCTCTGAATGTCTCTTCACTTCTCTCATCCCCATTTCCCAGCCCCCAAACTGGCCTTTTAATCAGTTTAATTTCCTGTGTTTTTTCAGTCCTGACGAAGGGTTTCGACCTGAAACGTTGACTCTATTTCTCTCTCCACGGATGTTGCCTGGCCTGCTGAGTTTTTCCAGCATTTTCTGTTATTTTTTCGGATTTCCAGCATCCGCAGTATTTTGCTATCATTCTTCATAGCTCTCTCATTGAAAAGAAAACCACATCCAATGGCTATTTGTAACAGAAACCAAGTTAGAAGGGGTCTGCTTCATTGCCATATCAGCATCCCAGAACTGAACAACAACAACTTGTATTTATAAAGCCCTCGAACGTTGCAAAATGTCCCAAGGTGCTGCACAAGAGCATTATCAATCAAAATATGACACTGGGCCAAAGAAGGACAGATGACCAAAAGCTACGTCAAAGAGGTAGGTTTTAAGGAGCGACGTAAGGCCGAGAGGTTTAGAGAGGGATCTCCAGAGCTTAGGGCCCAGGCAGCTTAAAGCACAGCCGCCAACGCTGAAAGGATTAAAATCAGGGATGCGCAAGATGCCAGAATTGAGGAGCGCAGAGATCTCAGAAGCTTGGAGGGCTGGAGGAGGTTACAGAGATTGGGAGGGGCGAGGCCGTGGAGACCCCACTTATTGAATGTTTCAAAGTCTGTTCTACATGGTTTGTTCTTGCTAATACTCCTGAAACATTTTTTAAAAAATCATTTCAGAAGTACTGTCGCACTTTGATAGATTGCACAGTTAATAAAGTGGAGTCTGATGGAGTTCGAAGAAAACTGCCCTGCAGGAAATAATACGATTCACCATTTTAACTCCCACACACAGTGGCTATCAATAAACAACAAGCAGTTTTTGCTTTAGAAACTTTCAGAACCAAATTATTTTCAAGTTTACATAGATGATTGTATGGCACCAGCTGCACCATACAGTTTATTCATTCTTCTACCACAAACAAACTCAGTTCCACTGAGCAAAGAGGACATAATTTGGTTTTACTGCTGGTGGTTGCATGAGGGTCCAAAAATTCCTGATCACGGCTGCCAACCATGCAGAGCAGAGTCCCTTTGTACAGTGTTTGGTTGAGTCAAAGAAAGACTCGCATATTTGTTGCATAACTGCTTCCAAGACTAGGGCCATCATCGGAACGGGTTACAGATCGGGGAGTCATGGTTTACAGAAAATAAGCCCAAGGCATCAAACCCTTGAGCATCGAAGATGCAAGTGAGTTTTGTTGTCCATGTCAAGAGTGCCTCACGATTCATGGTCCACCGCTAAACAGAGGTAATACAAGAGCAAAATACTGCGGCTGCTGGAATAACAACAGAAAATGCTGGAAACACTCAGCAGGCCAGGCAGCATCCGTGGAGAGAGAAACAGAGTTAACGTTTCAGGTCTGGGACCCTTCATCAGAACTGGAAAAAGCTGGAGATGTAACAGATATTAAGCAGGTGCAGAGGCAGGGAGAGGGGGGTGGGGTGACGTGGGAGGGGAGGAAGGAACTGAAGGAATATTGTGTGCTGAGGTAGGAGGCAGGAAAGATAAAATGTTGCCAATGGGGATGGCAAAATTATACAGCATGAAAATTGGGGGCAGGGGTTATAGTCTGAAGTTGTTGTTGAACTCAATGTTGAGTCCGGCAGGCTGTAAAGTGCCTAATCGAAAGATGAGGTGCTGTTCCTCGAGCTTACATTGAGCTTCACTGGAACAGTGTAAGAGGCCAAGGACGGAGAGATCAGAGTGGGAGTGAAGCGGAGAATTAAAGTGACAGGCGACCGGAAGCTCGGGGTCACCCTTACGGACTGAACGGAGGTGTTCCGCAAAGCGGTCGCCCAATCTGCGTTTGGTCTCCCCAATGTAGAGGAGACCGCATCGTGAGCAGCTAATACAGTATACTAAATTGCAAGAAGTACAAGTAAATGGCTGTTTCACCTGGAAGGGGTGTTTGGGGCCCTGGACAGTGGGAAGGGAGGAGGTAAACAGAGGTATTGGACTATAGCACATGCCTTTGCTTGAAATATTATATTAGCTGGCTTTTGTGCTTGATCTTAAAAAATTGTTGTGGCATCCTACGTATTGCAGCACTTGGATTGCTGGCTGGTTGATAATGATCTGTGGGAGGCCACAGCCATCAGGAGCTCAGCCTGGGACTGTGGAATCTTTCATTCATGTCGTACAGTTCTACAAAATGTAACTGGAGCAGAGGGCACAGGGAGGAAGGAAGGCCTGAGAGTGGGAGAACAGAGCGAACGATACACAGATGCACACAGCAAGTGAACAGATCAGGGGAAAGGGACAAAGAGAGATCAGAAAGAAAGAGTTAACCGTCAGGTGGCAGGCCAGCAGGGGGGAGAGTTGTGAAAGAGTTTCAACAAACGTCAGACACGTAAACCACCAAGCACAAGCCACCAGCGTAAATCTCACAAGTGGTCAAATTCACAATGTCCAGCAACCTTAACAAATTTGGAGGAAAATTTTATATACGTGAAATTAGAAAATATGCATGGATGCCTTAGGTTCATCATGTATTCTGTGAATCGCAGCAGTCAAAACCAAAATGAAAGCTAAGGGGCTGGTTTGTGGCATATAACGTGATCGAGTGCAGGCCACAATAAACAATGAGTACACTAAAGTTTGACTTGCATATGTTCCGGGCACTGAACCATTTTATACATAGAAATAAGACTTTGGGCGCGATATTTGGCAGTGCCCATTACGTTTTAACTTTTTGAAAAGTTAGCGCCCGGCGAAATCCATGGAAAAATGTTGCAAAATTCTGAGTTTGCGCCCCAGGAGTGAAGCGGGCAGTAAATGAGGCACGGATGGTCTCAGTGGCGCGCTGCAGGGGCACTATTGCCAGAGCGTTACCCAATCTCAGCTGACTGGCATTCAGCAATCAGCCTTCAAGCCTTGACTCGAGCTTATTCCAGCTCTTAAAGGGGAGGTCATTTCAAGCTGCACCTGCTCATTGTCAGCATTGCTGCTCCTGCGTGCGAGCTCTCAGCTACTGAGACAGCTCTGTGCCATGGCTGCTGCAAGGGAGAGGGGCTACTCGATTCAGCGACGTGGAATTGGGGACATTGGTGGGGGCAGTGGAGAGAAGGAGGGAATCGCTGTTCCCTTCATCTGGCAGGAGGCCATCGCCACAGATATTCAGGGACATCTGGCGAGAATGTGGCCGAGGAGGTGTCGGCCAGCACTGTCATACACCGAACCCTTACACAGCGTCGGAAGAAATCCAACGACCTCAGTCGGGTGGTGGAGGTGAGTACATGCTTGCAGACCTCCTACATACCAGCTCTGAACCTCTGTCTGTGCACACTGTGCAAACCACCACTTCCCCACCACTCAACCACCGAGCATCTGCAGCTACTCAAACTCACATCCTCATCTCACGCCTTGCCTACACTCAAAGCTATTCAACCACGGCATAGCTGGCCTGTCACTCACACAAGTTCCTTTCTTTTGCAGGCCAAGATGGCACATAATATGAGGGAGCAACAGCAGACTGAGGGGGGGGGGAACTTCAACTGCGAGACCTCTCTGACCTTGAGGAGTGAGTGCTGAGGCTCATTGGCCCGCAGGTGGTGGGCGCTGTGGCCGGCGGAGACATTGACCCAGCTGGGCACAACAACGGTATCTTTATCCCCCCTCCTTTTCTCATCCCACTTCCCCGTCAAAGCAGAAGCATTTAAAATTTTCACCTCCTGATACTGTCTGCCTTCCTTGCTCCCTACCTGCCCCCTCTGCCCTCACCTTAACGCGAGTCTTGTGCCATTTATGCTTTCTGATAATCTCCCAGCAGCTGTGGTGCCTGTACCTGAGCCCCCCCAACACACTCAGGAGGGAGAGGAGGAGGAGGAGGAGGAGCAACCAAGCACTGCGTCACTGCATTTCTCACCCACAGACACCAGCTCAGAGACTGGCACTACACGTTCCTTAGAGGTTAGCTTTGCACAGGGGCCTACACTGGGTGATGTACCAGGGACGAGCGGGCTGCAGCAAGGCCAGGGGGAAAGGGAACCCCGGGAGCCATCTCCCCTGGAGGGAAAGTTTGCGCGCAAGTTCTGCCGCACAGGACTAAGATGAGGACCTCGATGGGGAGGCTTTTAGAAGAACGGTGATGGCCATGCACTCCGAGATGATAGGTACAATGGCAAGGGTGCCCAAGAGCCTCTCAGCAGTGGTAAGGAGCGTGGAGGAGTCCACCTCCAGCATTGCACAGAGCACTGCGTGCACCATGGAGCCCATCATTGCCAGTCTGCAGATGATGGTGGACTCCCAGAGGGACCGTGCGGATCCAGACATCATGACACGTGTCATGGGCGATGTGTCAGCTTCCATTGCAGCACAGGTGGAAGCAACACAATGTCGTAGTGCTGTAATGCAGACAATGGTTGGTGGCATCAAAGCTCAGACTGCTCTCATCCAGTCTCAGCTGCATGCCACGCAACGTCTTGGTGCTGTCATGCAGTCTCAGCTGGATGCCACGCGTGCTGTGGAGACGGATTCATTGAATATATTCAAGGCGGAGATAGACAAATATATGAGCTACAGGGGAGTCAAGGGTTCTGAGGAGCAGGCGAGAAAGTGGAGTTGAGGCCAAGATCAGATCAGCCATGATCTTATTGAATGGTGGAGCAGGCTCGAGGGGCCAAATGGCCTACTCCTGCTCCTATTTCTTATGTTCTTAAGTGCTCTGACTGCTGCCATCGCCGCTGGGTCCACCACAGTCCACCGGGGAGCTCACGGTGTCCCAGCGGCCCACCGATCTGTGCTGCAGCAGATTGGTGGGGATGCTGAGGGCCTGGGGCAGTGTCAGTAGGTCGGTGGAGCAGGAACCTGCTGTCCTCTCTTCAGGATGACAGCATCCCTGATCCCACCACTGCCACTCCGCCATTGCACTTGTCACTGCCTGTCATCCAGCCAGCCCCAACTGCCGCCGCCATCCTGAGGTGGTGCAGTCTACAGCCATGCCTTCCAGGCCCAGAGCTGGTCGAGGGCGTCCTGCAAGGCCATCTGAAGTCTCTAGCCCTCATGCACAGCAGCCTTCCACCAGCCATAGGGGTCACACAGCATAGGAGCACTGGAATAGTTGAGCCAAAGAGGGGATATAAGGAAATGCACAAGAGTGATTCTTCAATAGATTGTTTGTTTATTATACAATCAAACATTATAACATAAATTTAAATTGGAAAGCTAAATGTTTACTGTTGTGTTTCATGTAACTAACTGGGCTTGGTTATGGAAGGCCATATTGATGTGGTCTTGGGGAAGTCCAGAGGAATGTGGTAGTGGGATGACATTCAGTTGAACCGAGCTGCTATGAGATGGTCGCGGACTGCCCTTGCATAATCCCTATTGACTGGATGCCTCCCTCCATCGCTGCTGCTCCTCCACGTCCTCCTCCTGCTCCTCCTCCTGAGGTGGTGCATCTATGCCTGGTGGCAATGGCTGTGCTCTCATAATAGCGAGGTTGTGCAGCATGCAGCAGACGACAACAAAGAAGGAGCCCCGATGAGGAGAGTACTGGAGGACTCCTCCTGAGCAGTCAAGGCAGTGGAACCGTTGTTTCAGCACTCCTATAGCCTGCTCAATCGTGCTCCTGGCAGCGGCATGACTGTCATTGTAGGAGTGCTGAGCAGGAGTGTTTGGGTTGCGTAGGGGAGTCATCAGCCAGGTGGAGATATCCCTCATCGCCGAGCAGCCGTCCTCGAGCTTGACGTGGTGGCTGGAAAAGATCTGGCACACCGGTCTGGCGTAGGATAAAGGCATCGTGGCTACTTCCAGGATATCGGTCATTGACAGTTAGGAATCTGCGTGTGTGGTCGCACACCAACTGAACATTCAGCAAGCGGTAGCATTTTCGGTTGTGGAATATCTCAGGATTGTTCTGAGGTGCCCGCAAGGCAACGTGGGTGCAGTCAATGGCGCCCTGCACTGTTGGGAAGCCTGCTATCCTGACAAGTCCGCATGCACGCTCGTGCTGCTTTTCTCTGATCAGAGGGAAGGAAATGTATTCCCTTCTCCTTCGATACAGTGCATCTGTGACATCTCGGATGGAGCGATGCACGGCATACTGGGAGATGTTGGAGATGTCTCTTGTTGCACAGTGGAATGATCTATTGGCTTAGAAGTTGAGTGCGATGGTCACCTTCGCTGCTACTGCGAGAGCCATCCTCACCCTGGTCTGAGGCTCGAGGTCTGGCTGGAGGAGGTGGCAGAGCTCTGTTACCACCTCCTTGCTGAAGTGCAGCCTTCGTAGACACTGCTCCTCAGTGAAATGGAGGTACGAGAACTGCTGCCGCAATACCCTGGGAGGGTAAGGTCTCCTGTTGCCAGCCTGTTGCGCCTTTTCCCTCTGGCCACATGTTGGTGTCTTTCTCCAGGCCCTTGTCCCTGCATATCTCCAGGCCCTTGTCCCTGCATATCTCCAGGCCTTTGTCCCTGCATATCTCCAGGCTTTTGTCCCTGCATACCTCCAGGCTTTTGTCCCTGCATATCTCCAGGCTTTTGTCCCTGCATATCTCCAGGCTTTTGTCCCTGCATATCTCCAGGCTTTTGTCCCTGCATATCTCCAGGCCCTTGTCCCTGCATATCTCCAGGCCTTTGTCCCTGCATATCTGCAGGCCTTTGTCCCTGCATATCTCCCACCTTTGTCCCTGCAGTGCTCTCCTCCCAAGAAGCCTCCGATGCTCACGATGGAGCAGGTAGTCGACTGCCAACAGAGCCCCCATTAAAGTGTATAAGCTGTTTTGGAAAGTATTCAGAGTTAAATACAGCAATTGTTAACACTCACGACAGCCCTTGGAGCTAAAATCGCAGCGATATGTTCAGCAGCTTGGCTGACAATGAGTTATGGCCGATAAAAAAGTTTCCCCAAGATGGCGCCTTTAAATAGTGCGCGCAGAGCAGACTCTCGACAGCTGATTCTGTCGCTGTTAGCGCCAGGCGGTAAAGTGAGGGGGCGCAGCTGAATTTTGCATCCGGGACGCTGTGCACGGCGATGACTTCATCATCACCAGGCACGGCCGAGCGGGGCGGTACCTACAGGAGCGGGGCGCTAACTCTTTGTACCTCTGCAAAAACCCGGCCCAATTTAGCGTGGGGCTCTAATATCAGCACGCCCAGGTGAAAACCCATTTGCGCCCCATGGAGGCGCTAACGGCAGGCGCAAAGCAGCCGAATTTCACGTCCTTTATGTTTTGCGCTATTTTAATTTTTATGTCACAACAGATTAGCGGTCGCTAGGAAAAAGTCCCTCAGCATATAATTCGAATGAGAGATCTGAGTGATGATCTTGTCAAGTGGCCTCGACTGAAACCAATTTTAGTTTTCACATTTTAAACCAGAAGTAGCTTTAATAAACTGTAAAAATTTACATTATTTAGGGAATCACTAAGTAGGAATAGAATTTGTTCAGCATTTAATTCCATCAAGATAACTTACAAGTCACAAAGAGGAACAGGATGGGAGGGGAATGCCTAAATATTCAACGTATTTAGTGAAATTCTCTGCTGGTAAGCAGTACTGTAGTTATTAAAACATTATATTCAATCAATATTTGTTAAAATGAGACACAAATTATATTTTTCTTATTTTTTTTAACAGCTGTCTCAGAATAATAGACGCTAAAACTGGCAATGTCAGGGATTAGAAGCTGAAAAAAATGACCATGTACTAAGGGCTACAGTATTTAATTTCACTTCCACTTTTAAATTCAAAGCTTATTATGTACAGTAACAGTGGAGTTTAATAAACTGGGTCACCGATAATTAAACACCTTGAATAATTTATCTCGTTGATCTCAGACCGCCTTATCCTTTGAAAACCGATCCACACTGACACCCTGAATAAAGCTGCCAAATAGCTGTACCAAGCCTAGAATGTAAGTGGATTTGCCTTCAATAACGTATGGAACACATGCTGGGTCGTGGAACCCTAACAAAAGCAGGACAACAACAATCTGTTCCTTTCATCGGAAGCCAGTATTAAAGTGAAGGTGCTGCTCCAAATCAAAAGCACAATCACTCATTCGCAAGCAGATGTCCTTCACACGGCAGGCAGTGGTTTATATCTAGTCATACGATCCCACTGCTGTGAAACATCTTTCCCTCCACTTTACCAAAAAATCCTAGCTGTTGCAATAATTTACCACATAGTTTAGCAGAATTAACTTCCCATCAGTGTAATTTTAACGCATTCATGGATGTGTATATATAAAGATACGCAACCGATTTATGTGGATAACAAATTGCAAAAGCACCCTTCAAAATGTGAGATGGAAAAAGGCATGTTAAATTGACACATATCTTAGGATCAAGGTGCATCTTTCCAGTAGAAACACCAGCAGTGATTCCCAGGAATCGGAACCTCAGTATAATTTATCAGCATATAAACCACATTTAAACAAACTGTCTGATGGGTAGTTATTTACCTATATTTAAATGTGCACATCAACTGCATTCCTTTACTTGACTTGAAACATTTCAGAGTTGTGTTGGCATTTGACCATAAGCAGATGGCAGCTGAATGAAGACTTGAGCAGAATTATTTTTAAGAACTTCACTCAAATACCTTCAAAATAACACTTCATGTCGAATGGAGCCTAGTGTTTTCAATGACAGCTTTTCAACAACACAATCTGTTGGTGAAAGGGTTAGACCTGAAGGCGCTCGTCACAGCATTTGTTGTGTTAACCATATGGAGCTCTGGTTTGTTCAGCAGGGCAAGGGTTAAGAGAATCAAACAGTGGGGGATTTTGTATTGAAAAGGATTACAGACCCAAACCAACTCTGTACAAGTATGAACATTTGGGCACTTCCGCTACCATACAGAGGCACATCCATGTACATTGGTGAGTGAGATAGATATTCCACCGTAAAGATCACGAAAGGATTGGGGCAACAGTGGGCAATTCTTTATTTATGAATTAGTTTTAATCTCTTTTAAAAAATCAGTGATAGGCATTCAAAGGATCAATAAAATCTCCTATACTGGGTAGCATGCTACAGGCATCATTTTCAGTAAATACAACAACTTATATATTTATATAGCGGCTTTAACGCAATAAAAAGTTCCAAGGCTCTTCACAGGAGCGTTATCAAAAAAAAAGACACCAAGCCATATAAGGAGATGTTAGGCCAGATGGCCAAAAACTTGGTCCAACAGGAAGGTTTTAAGCAGCGTCTTAAAGGAGGCTTCCAGAATTAATCATTTAATATACCACCTTCTTTTAATTCCTCAGTTTAAATCCCATTTGTATCCTTGAGGTATCTTGATTATTTGATAACCCCCTTAAATGTTACAATACAGGGACAAATTCTTATTCAAAAGCAAAATACTACAGATGCTGGAAATCTGAAATATAAACAGAAAATGCTGGAAATACTCAGCAGGTCAGGCAGCATCCGTGAGGAGAGAAACAGAGTTAAGGGGGGCAATTTTGCGGGACTGCCGGGAAAATGGCAGAATTTGGGGGCAGGTGGCAAACCCGCCTACGTGCCACCTTCCCAGGAGGCGTGTAGCCGTCCCGTGCTGGGTCCTGTCTCCTTGGAGGCGGGAAGGGATTATAGCCTATTAACTACAATAGCAAAATACTGCGGATGCTGGAAATCCGAAATAACAACAGAAAATGCTGGAAAAACTCAGCAGGCCAGGCAGCATCCGTGGAGAGAGAAACAGAGTTAACGTTTCAGGTCGAAGTTCTGACGAAAGGTCTTCGACCTGAAACGTTAACTCTGTTTCTCTCTCCACGGATGCTGCCTGGCCTGCTGAGTTTTTCCAGCGTTGTTATAGCCTATTAACACACAAGTGCGGGCTTCCCAAAGGCTCCAAAACCCGCCAGCTCAGCCAGGGGTCGGGGGGTGCAAAAGTGTGGTGTGAAGGTAAGTGATGGGTGCAAGAGTGTAGAGGTGAGTATCTGAGGTAAGTGCTAAGTGTTTTTAAAAGTGTACTTACCTTTGTTTCTTCATGCAGGCTTCAGTCGGTTTCTAAGCGGAGAGTCTCGCACCTCCGTGTTGCAGATGAGAGATGGCCGTTGCATTCTCAGATGCAACAAACATCTCATTTCTGTAAAAGATCTTGTATGCAAGACCTCATCAAACTGCAGAGAATGTCACTGTTTGACAGCTTCACAGATGAAACGTCATACGCTGGGCGGGCTTAACAAGGTCAATCAAGGGAAAATAGCGTGGGTTGGCCCCAAATCAATGGAGGCAGGACATCGACCCGACAAGCAGCAGTCCCGCCTCCAACGCGCCCCGAGTCACAAAATCGTCCCCAAGGTTTCAAACAGGTAGTAAGAGGAGGGGTGGGACCGATTAGGGACCAAAATGGTGCCCTATGCATGGAGGCAGAGGGCATGGCTGAGGTACTAAATGAGTACTTTGCATCTGTCTTTATCAAGGAAGAATATGCTGCTAAAATCATATTGAAACAGGAGGCAGTTGAGTTACTGGATGGGATAAAAATTGATACGGAGGAGGTACTAGAAAGGCTGGCTGTACTTAAAGTAGATAAGTCACCAGGACCGGATGGGATGCATCCTAAGATGTTGAGGGAAGTAAAGGTGGAAATTGCAGAGGCACTGGTCATAATCTTCCAATCCTCCTTGGATACAGGGCTGATGCCAGGGGACTTGAGAATTACAAATGTTACACCCTTGTTCAAAAAAGTCAGTTTAACCTCGGTAGCGGGGAAGCTTTTAGAAATGATAATCCAGGACAAAATTAACAGTCACTTGGACAAGTGTGGATTAATTTAGGAAAGCCAGCATGGATTTGTTAAAGGCAAATCATATTTAACTAACTTGATTGAGTTTTTTGATGAGGTAACAGAGAGGGTTGATGAGGGCAATGCAGTTGATGTGGTGTACATGGACTTCCAAAAGGCATTTGACAAAGTGCTACATAATAGGCTTGCCAGCAAAGTTGAAGCCCATGTAATAAAAGGGACAGTGGCAGCATCATTACGAAATTGGCTTAGTGACAGGAAACAGAGAGTAGTGATGAATGGTTGTTTTTTGGACTGGAGGAAGGTATACAGTGGTGTTCCCCAGGGGTCAGTACTAGGACCAATGCTTTTCTTGATATATATTAATGACTTAGACTTGGGTGTACAGGGCACAATTTCAAAATTTGCAGATGACACAAAACTTGGAAGTAAAGTGAACAGTGAGGAGGATAGTGATAGACTTCAAGAAGACAGACAGGCTGGTGGAATGGGCGGGCAGGTGGCAGATGAAGTTTAACACAGAAAAGTGCAAAGTGATAAATTTTGGTAGGAAGAACGAGGAGAGG
The DNA here is from genome assembly GCF_052327205.1 of Somniosus microcephalus. Lineage (NCBI taxonomy): Eukaryota > Metazoa > Chordata > Chondrichthyes > Squaliformes > Somniosidae > Somniosus > Somniosus microcephalus. The sequence goes on along the minus strand of NC_140992.1, from coordinate 263,207,448 downwards.
CAATATAAACTAAAAGGTACAATTCTGAAGGGGGTGCATGAACAGAGAGACCTGGGGTTATATGTGCACAAATCATTGAAGGGGGCAGGGCAGGTTGAGAAAGCAGTAAAAAAAAAGCATACGGGATCCTGGGCTTCATAAATAGAGGCATAGAGTACAAAAACAAGGAAGTTTTGCTGAATCTTTATAAAACACAGGCTTGGCCACAACTGGAGTATTGTGTCCAATTCTGGGCAGCGCACTTTAGGAAGGATGTGAAGGCCTTAGAGAGGGTGCAGAAAAGATTTACGAGAATGGTTCCAGGGATGAGGGACTTCAGTTACGATGATAAACTGGAGAAGCTGGGGTTGTTCTCCTTAGCGCAGAGACAGTTGAGAGGAGATTTGATAGAGGTGTTCAAAATCATGAGGGGTCTGGACAGAGTAGATAGAGAGAAACTGTTCCCATTGACGAAAGGATCGAGAACCAGAGGACACAGATTTAAGGTGATTGGCAGAAGAAGCAAAGGCGACATGAGGAATAACTTTTTTACGCTGTGAGTTGTTATGATCTGGAATGCACTGCCTGAGAGGGTGGTGGAGGCAGATTCAATCATGGCTTTCAAAAGGGAATCGGATAAGTACCTGAAGGAAAAAAAATTGCAGGGCTACAGGGAAAGGGCAGGGGAGTGGGACTAGCTGAAGTGCTCTTGCAGAGAGCCGGCACGGGCTCGACGGGCCGAATGGCCTCCTTCTGTGCTGTAACCATTCTATGATTCTAGGTCGATGACCTTTTGTCAGAACTGGAAAAGTTAGAGATGCAACAGATTTTAAGCAAGTGCAGGGGTAGGAGAAGGGGAGAGGGGAGGAAAGAACAAAAGGGGAGGTCTGTGGTAGGGTGGAAGGCAGGAGAGATTAAATGACAAAAGGTATGACAGTACAAAGCAAAAGGAGATGCTAATGGATCAAGTAAAGAAGCAAAAGGTGAGTCTAGATGAGGTGTAAATGGGAATGGCAGATTCGTCAATAGCTGCCATGTGAAAAAATAGGGGCAGAGGTTATGGTCTGAAATTGTTGAACTCAATGTTGAGTCCAGAGGCTGTAAAGTGCCTATCTTATTGTTGCATTTGGCTTTTATACCATGCATATTTCTGGTTCTCTCTTTGCCCCTCTGACTGCCATTTTTAAAAAGATTTTTTGTATTATTTCCATTGGTTTCCCGTATCTTGCACGCTACAGGCTTTGTAGAATTTGTTTTCTTCATTATTTCATAACATCTCATCAATTCATTTAGGATCCTGTTTATTTCTTTGTGCTTGGTATATATTTATCCTGTGTGCTGAATAGTACTATTTAACAGTAATTCATCCATCATGCTCAGTAGTACTTCCTTAAAGGAATTCCATTCATCCTCAGCTGATAGTTTTTGTGAGTGCCACCCTAGAGTTGATTTGTTTAAAATCTATCCGGTTCCTTTGAAGCTGGAAGCCAAGGGACTATAGAAGGACCATAACTTTCTTTGGAAGGATGAGCCATGGAGGCCAAATGGCCTCCCTCATCTTTGTTACCCCACTACCAGTTCCAGTCTAAACTTACCTTACAATCAGTTCTAGCCTAATCACATGGTACAATTGTGAGCATCAATGGTCAGGGTTTTTTCATGTGTCACAGAATCACAGAAACCCCACAGTGCAGATAGAGGCCATTTCGGCCCATCGAGCCTGCACTGACACATATCCCACCCGCTCCCCGTAACCCCTACACCAACACATATCCCACCCTATCCCCGTAACCCCATGTATTTAATCCCCCTAACACTAAGGGTCAATTTATCATAGCCAATCAACCTAACCCGCACATCTTTGGACTGTGGGAGGAAACCGGAGCAAACCCACGCAAACACGGGGAGAATGTGCAAACTCCACACAGACAGTCACCCGAGGCCGGATTCCCCCATGCTAAACAAAAAGGAAAACAAATCACAAATAAAAATGTAAAGCAAAATTTATACATCATAAAAATAACACGCAATATATTAAAGATTAGCACGTTCCTGATTATATTTACAATACCACATCTGTTACTGCACTAAAACTGAAAACATATTCAACAAAAGCTGTTTTCCAACTTGAAAATATAAACAATATTAACGTTTATATTATTCCATCTGTATTTTTGTGCTGCAGGACGTACAGTTAAAGAAAAGAAAGATTTATATAGCACCTTTCATGACCTCAGGATATCCCAAAGAGCTTTATAGCCAGTGAAGAAGTACTTTTGAAGTGAAGTCACAGTTGTAATATAGGAAATGCGGCAGCAAATTTCATAGTAAGGTCCCACCAACAGCAATGTGATAATGACCAAATAATTTGTTTTAGTGATGTTGGTTGAGGGATAAATATTGGCCAGGAGAACTCCCCGGCTCTTCTTCAAATAGTGCCATGAGATTTTCTACATCCACCTCAGAGGGCAGGCGGGGCCTCGGTTTAACGTCTCAGCCACAAAACTAACACATCATCATTGGAAAAAGTCATAACCTTTAACTTTTCAAACATTGCACTCATACATTCAAAGTTTTTCCTGATATCTTCTTCCTGATTTTATCAGGCATTGCAGGTAACAATGAATGGGTCACAAAGCAGTACATGGAAATGGGAGTATTCATTTCACTACAGTGAAAATTCTAGTAGGGGCTCTTGAAAATGTAATGCCTTGTCTCCAAGATTTTATTTCCTGGATTCATTCTGCCCTGAGGTTTTGATCTCTCAACATAAGGGAAATGATTGTCTTTTTAAAAAGGAAAAATCCTCAAAATTTAACAGTTAAAAAAAATTGAGGATCAGGAAGAGGTTCAAATGCTCAGTGCTAAGTACACAATGTCATTCCTCCCCGTAACTTGCAACTTGGTGTAATAGCAAAACAAATTCAAGAATTACTGTGGATAATCATATATCTGCCTGACCTTTTATTTTGTTCAGACCCAAGCTTACTGTCCAAAATAAAATCCATTCCTACAGGCTAGTATCATCCAATCATAATTTAATTAATTAAAGCAGATTAGCTTAATGTTATGAATCAGAATTTTTTTTTACCATCCTTTGATACTGAAAAATCATGTCACTTATCTGATCCGATTATATATCTGCCTCTGCCACTGAAATTAGAAACTGACATATATTTAAGGTAAATTTAAAAAACTATCAACACTGGAGTACATCAACTACTTAAAACTGCACAGGGTGCCTCAGAAAGATACTTTACACACTTTCATCATAGCCCGGTGCCTCCGGGTTCAAGCCGCAGTGATAGCCCACACTAACATTTGGCCACAATAAGTGCATGTTTTGATACTTCTTGGCCACTGCAGTCGAAAGGGAAATTTCTATCTTGATGGGCAGGGGGGAATGGCAAAAATCTATCGGGAAGGGGACAACAACTTAACTGAGGATCCCCATTTTCCCCTTTTGCCGCAGTGCTTTATTGATCATTATTGTTTATTATCACTGGCACGGACAAGATGGGCCGAATGGCCTCCTTTTGTGCTGTAGATTTCTACGATTCTATGATTGAAAAAACAGTAACACGCAAATTGAAACCTATGCAAACTTCTTTCTCAATTGAAATAAATTGTGGGACTCGTCTAGAATGTTGTCATTCTCAGCCGGAGCTGGATTTTTGTCCCTATTTTCCTACTCGTTATTCTTTTTCAGTGGTAAATAGGTTACCTGTAAGCACAGTCAGGGAAACACATTTTAGACAGTGCAAGAGGGACTAATCAAAGGTCTGCTTCTCATCGCCCCTTTGAAAGATAATGTAGATTTGTAATTTACAGGAGGCTCAATTTTAAAACCACAAAACACAAGAGTTTTAAAAGAATCTTCCTTCCAATTTAGCTGTTGCATTGTGTTTGTGCACCAATGTGTCGTATTACAAAGTGGTTTAGTGCAGGTCACACTGTCAATTTACCACATAGCACATTTTAATTTCAGCCATACTGGCAGGGGCAGATGGGAAGTGGTAGCCAGGTACCCGCGCCCTGCCCCCACCCTTTAGAGAGAGACAAGGAAACAAAAGAATAAATAAAAAGGTGGGCAAATTACTTTACACTGCTCTTCCACACCTTCTAGTGGCCAGATCAGAAGTGGTTTCACAAACCAAGTTGCCTGCCCTTACTTGCAGCGGGGGATCTTCCAGGTTTTTACTAATTCAGAGTGACACTCGCTCAATTTTTAATTAAAATATTATCTATTTTAATATGTCCTCTTAAAGATAAACAGCGTTCCACATATTTAAATAGGTTTGAAATCTATCACTCTCGCTGATCGTGAATCCTACGATTATCTTACCAACATCTTCCTCGCCCATGTGTTCAAATCACTTGAAAATGATGCTGTCCATTGCTCATACTGTGCAATCTGACAAAAAACACACACAAAATGTATTCCCTGTGCACGAGGGCACTTAAATACAGGGGCAGTCTGAGTCCACAAAGTGTCTTTCACTGCACAGATTCACCAATTTAATGGCCAATTAATAGTTAACTAAGCAATCAATTATATACAGGAAAACCGTGCCCACATAAAGCTAACAATTAATTTCTAGAAATCACTTCTACTTTTTGGAATGTCATTTTGTAGAGTATGTGCAGCACAACATGAATGCTTCAATTTTCCCTTTTATTTTCACAGAAAGCCCAGAGGTTAGGTTTAATAAGGATCAATGGCAGTTTATCTGGGACACAGCTACTTCAGAATGTGCAAATTAAAACCAACACTTGAAAGAAATGGATTTAATTAAAAAATGTAGAGCCACAGGCTTTGTAAATTCAATTAAAGGATTTATGCAAAGGTTCAGTAGTTGTTTTTTTTTAAGTTACCGCCTATGTAATGAGATCTTCATATTTAAAATCAATAGGTAATCTGGGACAGAAGATGATTCCTTAAAAACATTTTAAAATCAATTTTAAAAATACAGGTTGAACCAAGGAGACATCATCCAACACGATGGTTCTGCTGCGTGAAATAACAGTGGTATCACAAGGTACAATGTTTTCATTGACACCCACTCTTGCAGGAAGTCGATCACTTTGGGACTGTATTGTGGCACTACTTCAAGGAACAGGGCAAGGTCACATTTTTCAGGTCACTAACATTCAAAGAATATTATTCAATAAAGCAACACTCTTTCTGTCATTTCCTTCGTACTTATGCCCCCTTCTTTATAATATTTCTTGTCTCAATTGCATCCAGTATAATCCTTCTCACCATATACAAAAAAGAAAAAGAAAGACTTTCACGACCACCGGACATCCCAATGGGCTTTACAACAAATTAATTACTTTTTGAAGTGCAGTCGCTGTTGTAATGTAGGAAACGCGGCAGCCAATTTGCGCACAGCAAGCTCCCACAAACAGCAATGTGATAATGACCAGATAATCTGTTTTTAGTGATGTTGATTGTGGGATAAATATTGGCCAGGACACCGGGGATAACGCCCCTGCTCTTCTTCGAAATAGTTGTAAACAAATGGGGAGAAAAACTGAAACAAAAAATTATAACCGTTGCCATATATACAAAATCTAAGGCCGTGATTTTGCAAATGGATGCGGCTTGGGAGAGGGTCAGCTGGTTTCCGGGTTCCAGTCCCACCCCCATCTGCATCCGGCCCACGGACCTGATTTTAAGTTGATTGGCCTTGTTAAGCCCACCCTACGGGCTTGCCGGCCAATTAAGAAGCCGCCGGTCAGATGACGTCATTTGATGACGCGTCATCTGCCAGTTTTCTTAAAGGGACCATGCACAATTTTTCTTTGACATTGAGGTACTGCAAACGCTGACAATCACTGTACAAAGGTGAGCTCTTGCACCCAGACTCTCCAATGACTCCCTCCATAGGCTAGAACAGATGGCAGCTACAGGTGAGGTTACAGGAGCGATCTGTCACTAGTGAGAGAGGTTCTCCCGATGAGGTGGGACTAGACAGCCAATTCAAAACTTGTTACCTACAGAAAAGTGTAAATGCATTAAAAATGATTTTCCCAACATTTTCTTACCTCTGAAACTCACTACTGCACCACTGGATCCTTCATACCACTTCTGTAGCTGTCATCAATGCAGGAACATTACAGCAGGCTCACAACATGCCACACTTGCCTGGCGTGGTGTCTGGACGTCGGGGAACCCGAGGCAGAAGCGGCAAAATTGAAAAAGAGCCTGTTAACAAGTATCAAGTACCTGTTAACAGGCAGGTAAGTGTCTATAATCCTCTTCCCGTCGCTAGGTGTCGGGTCCATGCGCTATTTGGGGACCCGATACTTGGGAAGATTGATTGGAGGCGGGTTGACGGTGGGTTTCCTACCCGCTGTCAATCTTTGTGATTTTGACAGCGGTCCCGCCTCCAAACCCGCACTCTGAGGACCGGCAAAATTCCAGCCACAGTCTTTACAAATGAAAGTCTGGAATCAATGAATTAAATAACATGGCTACAACAAAGAACTCTTATTTTTTCTCTTGCACTAACTGAACGCATGGCATTACACAAATATCATTCAGCTAGAAGATACGGAGGCTCAACCTCTTCAAATTTTACATGATCAGTTGGTGAGAAAGCAAACATTGTGTTAATATTCCTCATGTGGTCTCTCAAGGTTATACAGCAAATAACAATCTATGTACAGCAACCACCCTAATTAACAACCAAATGTTCAGCATTTATTTAATTGCTTTGAATTTATCTGACAGTATCATAACTTCATGCAATTATACCCAGCTAGAATTACATCCTTCGTGTAATGTTAGGGATTTTGTTACATTACACATACCTCAAATGTCGTACAATCAACGCACAGAGTTTAAACCTGAAAAATTCCAGTTAATTAGCATATGTTCCAATTATATGGATCCCATTTGTTGCTATCACATAACTCTCATAACAGTGGGCTATTGTTCTGGCTACCCTTGGATTAGCACTATATTAACTCAGTTTTACCAAAAAGAAAATGTGTGACTATATTTTTGTAACCGTAAGATACCAAATTAACATTCCAGGAAATCGACTCCTGCATTTTTACACTTGCCCCAGTTTCTGAAAAGTCTGTTTTGATTACAGCTGTGTGATGCCGTGGGACATTTTTCTACATTAAAGGGGCTATAAATGCAAGATGTTGTTGTAGAGGCAAATTTGAAATGTGTCCAATGCACACATCCCAATCAAAATTAAACACACAGAGTTCAAAATGAGATTAATCCCAGAAACAGCCGACATGAAACAGTTTGGGCTATATTCTGGTTGATAACTATTTATAACTTAACGTTCCCCAGCAATTTTTCTTTCCGTGCGCGGGCCCTTTAACTGGCAGCACAGCCCATTCAAATCTTCACGCATGCGTGGTTAGTCCCATTGAGAAGCTGGTGAGCAGCCTGTGCTGGTCCTCCAGACACTGCGCGGCCGTGCAGCTTAACAGTAACGTTGGTCTCATTATATTTAAAGAAAACAATTTTTTTGTGACCAGCTTTCCTATCCATTTTTCATGTCCATTTCCTGAAAGCTTTGTTCGACCACTAAGGGAAGTTGATAGCAAAGGAATTATTTTACCAAACCCAACAGATTAAGGGACCTGAACTATCATCAGTAGAGTCATTAACCCAACGTGCTTCAACCATCTTTATTCATTTCCACTGTGTATATGATAATTAAATCTCTTATAGCCTGTCAGATCTTCCAAGTCAATTTGTTCTCCCTCCCCTTGCCCCGCCCCTCCCCTCCCCTCCCCCCCAGCCCCCGGTGTCATCAGTACTCAATGTCAAAATAAAAACTTTCGAAAAATGAAAGTCGATAGACTTAAAGTAAACCCCAAAAGTATCTTAACATTAATCACAGTTCCAGTTAACGGTATTTTAAAAAAAGGGTCCTGATATTAAGACTTCCTGCAAATATTAAGTACAGCACAACATAATCTCCCATCAGTAAGTATCTGCATGCATACTGAGGATATATGCAACAAAACACAGTTTCTCTATCTACCAGAAGAGATTTTTTTTTCTTTTTAGTTTTTTATTACATATAAAATTAAATTTGATCCATTTCCAACTTGTATGACATTTCAATTCCCTTGATAAAAGAGCTGGAACATCAGGAAATTTTCCAGTTATAATGGCAAGAATTAGAATTTCAGCCCTTCAGCATGTACGTATTAACTTAAGTTACTGACTCCAAGTGCATAAAAACACGCATCGCTTCTCAAATGAAATGTCACACTTAAAACTAATTGAAATGAATTAATCAATTCCCCGCAGAATCAAGTGAAGTTAATATGTTAGAATGTACCCCATGATGGACCTGTTTCAGTCCGCTGCACTGTGCTGAACTCAATGTCTATGTTCTTGCAAGATTATTTTTTGCACTGAAGGAAGTGCACTGTGCAGTGGGAATAAAATAATTTTACAAAGTTTTGTACGGCTTTTTTTTTATTAATTTCGTCTTTTTTTGTTGTTGAAGGGTAATGTTGACTCAGAGTTACAACATATTATAAACCCCTGTAGTCATTAATTATGGCATCAGCTGGCTGACGAAGTTATGCAGAGCTCAGTGCTGTAGTTTTTAATTGCAGCAGGTGGACTGGAACTAAAATGAAGCAGAACTCCAGACTACTGCCTGAATTCAAAGTGAAAAGCAATTTCAGAGTGTAGGCAGAGTTCTCGCTCTTCAGAGAGGTGTTCTGTGGTACACTGGGAAATCACCACACTAAGTTCACTGAAAGGTTACCTTTTTTTTGCCCGGCGCATAGATCTTTGCAATCTGAAACTTTTTGAAATGTTTCCCGCACTTAGATTTCTCTATTTTTTTTCCTCACACTTCGCATCGCAGGCAAACACAAGAGCAAACGATATTGCTCAATCGAGGAATGAATTCCTCTGACAAAAAATGGTATTCTGTTCGTGTAAGTATGGTATTGAATATGTGCTGAGGCAGGATTGGAATAGATAAATGATCCAAAAGGAAGGCCGCAGCTAGGACAGCTGACGATGCTGTCAGGCCCTCTGGTGAGAACTCAGGGAGTGAGTTGGAAGGAGTGAGAATGCAGACGGTGCCCAGCTGGAACTAAGGAAATGGGTAGAAAAGTCCAGGAAAAGAAAAAGGAATTTTAGCTTATAGCCAAGAATCTCACCTTGTGCACAGAATGCAAACAACTTAATCATATGCAAATGAGGGGGCCGAACGCCTGTCTTCGGCCCCCCTCTTATTCCCCCCCCCCCGCTCTCTGGGAAAATGGGCATTGCAGAGCAGACGGAGCAGGAGTCGGACTCCAGGTTCAACAGTGGCCGCCAACAAACCTTTGAAGAATCGTTGCTGAGGAGTCATAGAAACATAGAAGATAGGAGCAGGAGTAGGCCATTCGGTCCCTCGAGCCTGCTCCGCCATTTAATGAGATCATGGCTGATCATCCAAATTCAGTACCCTGTCCCTGCTTTCTCCCCATATCCCTTGATCCCTTTAGCCTTAAGAAATATATCTAACTCCTTCTTGAATATAGGAGGAGGAGCGCTCCCTCAATGCCACTGTATCCCAATCACTCCCCCTGCCCGCTGCCGGGGCTTACCTACCGGATGCTGCCGGCGAGATTCATCTTTATAAAATGGGAGCGCTGTCTGTGGCAGCGCGACAAGTGCCGGCAGCTCGGCCAGATAATGTTCATGTTAATGAGGCCAATGGGTGGGCGGGCGCTTCTTACGGGACTAAAGCAACTTCCGCCCCACCATGTCTTGCAGCCAGAAGTGTAGAATATATAAGTCGGGATGATGTGGTTTTCATAAAACTTTAGTAAGGCCACAGTTGGAGTAGTGTGTGCAGTTTTGGGCTCCACACGAGCGGAAGGATGCCCAGGCAATAGAGAGGACACAGTGCAGCTTCACGAGGATGCTGTCTGATACGGGGAAATACAAATAGAATGAAAGATTTGATTTGAAAAATTGGGGCTGTTTTTTGTCACATCAGAGATTATTACTGGGAGGTTTGAGGTGTTTAAACTTATGAAGGGATGGGGCAAGTATAGATAGAAACACACAGTTTTCAGTGATTGAGAAGCTAGAATGCGGGGACGTAGATTTAAGATTAAGAGATAATGCCGTTGGATTGGAAAATTGCAAATGTCACTCCATTATTTAAGACAAGAGGGAGAAACCAGGAAACTACAGACCTGTCAGTTTAACGTCAGTTGCAAGGAATTTACCGGAATTTTATTGGGGACAGAGTGACGGAGCGTTTGTACAAGTATGATCTGATCAGAGAGAGTCCGCACAGAATCCAAAACCTTGAGGTCATAAATATAAGATAGTCACTAATAAATCCATTAGGGAATTCAGGAGAAACTTCTTCACCCAAAGTATGGTAAGAATGTAGAATGCTCTACCACAAGGAGTAGTTGAGGCAAATAGCATAGACGCATTTAAGGTGAAGTTAGAGAAGCACATAAGGAAGGAACAGAAGGATATGCTGACAGGGTTAGAGGAAGTAGGGTGGGCGCATGAACAGTGGCATAGACCAGTTAGGCCGAATGGCCTGTTTCTGTGCTGCGCACTCAATGTAACATTTAAGAATAGGTGGTTGAAGGAAATGGCAATAAAGGGATATGGGAACGGGGCACATGGGATTAGGACTGCTGCTCACGTGGAGAAGAAACACCAAAATAGGGCCAAATGGCCTGTTTCCGTGTTGTAATTTCTATATAATTCTATGTAATATGTTCCATGGCATCATTCCTTCTCTGGGGTAGGTAACATAGGGAAATATTTCAAACCTTGAGTGTAGCACAGTCTGCTGATGAGTAAGACACAAGTGGTGGCCAGCTACTCTAGTTTTAAGACACGAAAGTACAGCCTTACTAACATGTATGTGACGTAAGAAAACTACTAGGCACTTGGTCTAAGCATTAAACAAAGCTTTAATCAACTGTTTTACAACATGGAGGTCTAGTTGTGTCCTTCATTAGTTCCTGTTAAGAATGTCCTGCGCAAGCTGGGCCCGTGCCCGAGTATTTATACTCTCCCTGGACAGCGCCACCTGCAGGCCGCTCAGTTGATTCATGTCAGTATGTGCACCTTTTTTTCAAATTAATTCAACTCTCAGCCACTGCCATTGTAGGCCAAAAATATCACTAGAGGTTCTTGGGCTGAGAAGTTAACCTGCACAGTTCTAACATCTGTTTGCCATACTCGTTTTAACAAATAAACCATTACAAACGATCACGATATTTTCACAGCTAACAATGTATATATGCACAAGCATTTCCACGGTTATCAATGCATTGAAGTACTAAAATCTTATGAATGAAAAATAACTCTTGTTATTTCAAGAGGCCAGCAGAGCAGCACGTGCAAAGTTTAACTTGAATATGGTTCTCATGGCAATTATAGCGTTCGTTAGGCAAAAACCAGGCTGAATAAATGGAAATGATTCCGAAATGCCCGACAACACGTGTTGAAATGAAACGCAGCGCCAAATTTGTTGAGATGGAGAAGTTAATTAAGGAAAAGCCACTTTTACACTGCTTAACTTACTATCAAACAAACAGAAAACGCATTTCCTGAAAAACTACCATTTCCCACTAGGAAAAGAATCCAGTTTCCAGACAGACAGCACAAGTCAGTTTGGCATAAAGCTCTTCCACTGCCAGTGCGAGACACGCAGGTGTACTCTATCTGTATTCCAGTCAAATCCACTTAAGTGAATGTAAACTGAAAAACTCAAGCTATTTTTTAAATCACCAACGATATTTGTTTGTGTTAACAACAGGATTTGAATGACAAATTCCAATCGAGGCAATTCCTTTAGACCAGATTACAGATTGTACAGTGTTAACAACCCAAATTACAGTCTTCTTGCACAGTACCGCAATTTGCACCGAGCAGGATTTATTTTTATCCCCACTTATACTTGTGCTGCTAACATACTTTGAGTTTGCAGCTGATATGTAGTTAATATTTGTGTACATGGTACGAGGTTGTTAACTTTAATCTTTGTTCAAGGTAAGACAAAACTCCTTTGGTTGCCAAATCTGAAGGCCAGACAAGCCATCGCTTTTTTATAGTCTAGCCCACTCATTCACTCTTTCACCATATCCCTCAACGTCTTGTCTCTTTAGGAAAGCATCACATTGGCCCAGAAATTCGGGTCTCCACGGGTGAGTACGCACGGGGTACTCACGCGTCAGCCCAACAAAAGTGCCGGTTTTATGCATGCACTGCGCATGCGCGGGAAACCGGCACTTCCGTTCCCCTGAAAGAAGGGGTACAGAAGTCGAACGCGTGCGCCGGAGAGGCAGCGCGTGCGCATTGAACTTAGGTTTTTTTTGCATGTTTTTCCGGCAGGGTAATTCTCCAGTAGTTACACTTTTAAAAAGCAGGTGTAAGGCCTGCTTTTAACAAGGTACAGGAAACTTTGGTTTATCCGGAGGTTATATGTCCGGAATACTCGATCTAACGGCAAAAATCAGGAGCCGTTTCTATATGTTTTTTTAGTTCTCGTTGCTTTTTTTTCCCCCAGTCAAGCACTGCAAGGTCTGTAGCTATAGCAACAGCTTCAGCTACAGATGCTTGCAGCTGCAGCCGACTGTTTTGAAGCTGTTGCTAAGCAACAGGGTTTGTTGATTCACACGGAGCTTCTCAGTTCCGTATGTTTAAACATTAGCTCTGGTATGTCCGGCACTTTTGATGTTACGGCACCAGCTCGGTCCCGTCAGTGCCGGATATCAGAAAGTTTCCTGTAAGTGGTGAATTAATTAAAATTAAAACATTTTTTCCACAGGTTTATTATTTTTAAATACTTTAAAGAAAGGTAAGTTTATTTTTAGCCCCATTAGAAAATGTAAGTAATTTTTTCAAAAATGTAAATTATTGTTTAAAATAGTTATTTCATGTAATTTATAGTTTATTTTAAAAATGTGATTTAAAAAAAAAAATTATTTGAGGTTTTAGTGATGTTTTGGGGCTTATAGTATTTATAGGTTTGACAGCTCTTCCTGTCAAACTTATGAATGAAGCATTCCCTGCTACCATTGGCTGTCCATGGCCCATGTGATCCTAGGGGACGCATCGAATTAACTGCGCCCCGGGATACGCAAGCACTGCGCGCCGGCAGTTGAAGGAGGCCCAGGATCGGAATCCCACGCGGGCCCACAGGTCAACGGCCGGCGTGCTAGGTAAGTGCAGGTTGGAGGCTTGCACCCGCGGGAAGCCCCCGACCCGACTTTCTGGGCCAGTGTCTTTTGAACCCATTTATATTGTGTGCTTCAACATTAAGAGTCAGCCAAAATAACAATATAGCAAGGCAGTTCTTAAAATCACTTCACCACATCAACAAAGACTTGAAATAGCTTAAACTTATGAATCACTTAATGTCAAACAATAAAACAAGACAATGGCCCAGAAATTCGGGTCGGGGGCTTCCCGCGGGTGCAAGCCCCCGACCTGCACTTACCTTGCGTGCCGGCAGTTGAGCTCTGGGCTCCCATGGAATTCCACTCTGGGGCCTGCTCCAACTCCCGGCGCGCTGTGCTTGCGTGTCCCAGGGGCGTAGTTAGTGCGATGCGTCCCCTGGGATCACGTGATCCATGGGCAGCCAATCAGAGGAGGGAAAAGCCCATTCATAAGATTGACAGGAAGACCTGTCTAAACTTATGAATATACGGGCCCCAAAATAACAGTAAACCTTCAAATAAATTTAAAGAAAACATCACACTTTTTAAATAAACTATAAATTACATTAAATAACTTTTAAATCATAATTTAAATTTTTGAAAAAAATAATTTTATTAAAAAAAGGGCTAAAAATAAACTTACCTTGCTTTAAAGTATTTAAAAATAATAAAACTGTGGAAAAAATGTTTTAATTTTAATTAATTTACCACTTACCTTTTAAAATGCAGGCTTTACGCCTGGTTTTTACATTTCTAAAATCTAAAGACTTACCCTCACGGAAAAACCTGTAAAAAAAAACTTAAGTTCAAAGCGCACGCGCAGACTCCCGCGCGCACGCGTTCGACCTCTGAACCCCTTCGTTCAGAGGAACGGAAGTGCCGGTTTCCCGTGCATGCAGAAAACTGGCACTTCCATCGGGTCCACGCGTGAGTACCCCGTGCGTACTCATGCGTTGGGACCCGAATTTCTGGGCCAATATTAACTAAATCTGAAGCGTTTACTTTGTACTTCACACCAGCAGTTGCATATAGACTTCTAGCTACTCCTCTTCCAATCCACAAAGTAAACTGGAATATCATGGCCATTTTTTCCACCGATAAAAATCTGATTGAAGTGTTAGATTTCAATCACCAACTTTCCCACTGCTGCTGCACACAAGCATTTCAAAAAACAAACTTCGATCCATGAAAGCGCATCCGTGTCACTAATTTGGCACCACATCTCAGACCTCCTACGTACACGATTACCAATTGCCCGGCGGCGCGGTTTAGGTATTTGGAACCACACAAGTTCTTTTTGATGTGACAATTTGGGAGACTTCTTTATTCAGTTTTTTTTTGTTTTACCTGACTGGGAGTAAACAGAGCAAGTGTGTTTTAGAAATAGCTAGCGTTAAGATTGAGGCTTTCTTTCCCTAATAAATATCAACACGGAGCCCAGAGACATGCAAGCACGATGTCAGATCTGCAGATGAGCCAGGAGGCATAGGTTTGGTCTTAAGTGGTAATCAAATTATTAGTCATTTGAAGGACAAATTTATTGTACTGTAGATTCTAAGCCATGTCACTCAGCCATAGGAATGGTTTCAATTGCTAGCAAGTGGTAAAGTAGACAAGCTTATAGTCAGATGCATTACATTGTTATTAGCGGCATCATCAAGTAAGCTTTGCTTTAAGAGGAATTCGGTGTCAAAAGCAAAAAGGTCATACCTTATCTACCTAGTTGCTAGAAATGGTTAATATCTCAACAACATGATTATTGACAAGAATTTATTTGATTAGAAAGTGAGTCTGCTAAACATCAAATAAAGTCATTTAGGTGCAGCCCTGTGGTCCCCAGTTCCTTGTTTTACACTGCCTCAAACATAAGAAGGGGCTCGCCAGGGTCTGTGGAAGATCAATCTCCCATGTAATATCCAAGAGGTTCAGTCAAGAACTACTGCAAAGAACTACAAAGATTCCAGTATTTTTTTCTTGTTTTGAAACAGTTCATACAGTGTGTTAATTAAGTATTGTACTACTAGTTTCTTGCTGTGTCTTTCTGATTCTACGTAATTAACCTATTGTAAATAAATCTGTGAGTGTTGTCTTGAACATAACACCCTGACCTTTTGGAGTATACGGGAGAATGCAGTGGGAATCCCATGTGATCTGTGCTGCAATATATGCAGAAAGTGATACTCCTGTGGCATACTAACTTACCCATGGCACACGCAAGAGGCAGGTGTCGGTGCATAGGAAATTTAGTCTGTTTGCAGAAATGGTCTTTTTGTTGCAAGCAATGAACTAAAATGTGCAAGAAAGCCTGGACTCTAACAGGTACCATAGAGCCCAATAGCGCTAGAAACAACAGATACCATTGGGCCTAGTAGCGTAAATAGTGAGCATGAAGTCACCATCTCAGAAAGAAAGAAGACCGAAAATCGACAGCACTTGCAAATTGTTACTACCTGTACTTCCCCTCGTACATAGAGCACATAGTAAAAGACTGCAACCGCCACAATGGGTATTAATTCAGTGAAATATTCTGGGAGAGATATTTACAATACACATTCCATGCAACTGTCTGATACAGACTGAATGGATAAACTATCAAACCTGGCTGAATGGGTATGCATGCTAAAAACAAAACTGTCACTACAGCTTTAAAATGCAGCTGCAAGACTGGGATGTTAAAAATGGACAACACAAACATCGCTCACTGGCAATGGTGATTCAACGTGTAAAGCACCAAACTCAATCTCGCCAGTTCATGATTCACCTCATCCTTGACCTGTAAGTGCAACAAATAACAACCTGCTGCAGAATTGTTGTGTGGCTGAAACTGCAAGGATTAAAATTTACCTATGTTGTAGATCTCTTTCCAAAATGATATTGAACAGTTGGAAATTCAGATGCATAAAATAAATATCAACTTCTCTTTTCCGGAATATCTATGTACTCCCCCCCACCCCACCCATTTGCCAGTTTATTTTCAGCCTGTCCTTGCAGTGTATCTTTACTTAAGTTTTCTAAGTGTTCATTTTTATAGTGTAGCTTTATTACTGTAATGTTAGGACCAATTTCAGCTTCATGGCGTTTGAGCTGTAAACTTGAGAAAGAACAGTCAGCCCAGGGAGTCTGGAATTACCCTCAATCTACCAATGGTTGAAGTTTTAAGTATTCAAATGTCTGCATCAGACTACCCAACAAACATGCTTTCTTTAATTAGAAATAAAAACTACAGACACGTTTTAACTCCCTAATGTCCAGGCAGCATCCCACGATACTGCTGCTAACTTACGCAATTTTAAATTTAAGTGATTTTTATTGAATGTTTTTAAATCATGTCTGACTTCCCGAAAGATTAACCTGAGCTAAGATGGTAGGTTAACCCACGAGCCTCTGGTGCAGAATTTCTATGGGATTTTCATCAGAGTGACAGACGCCTGAAAATGCAATCTTTTCTCCCACTTTCCATATAGCAGCAGAATGCCAGATCAGGTAATGCACAGCAAGTTGCAGTAGTATACTCCAGGTGATGATCAGATGACAGCAATGGACCTTCAAAAGCTATTTCTTTTTCTTTTAGGGGGCAGGATAGGATGAGAGTATAACTATTAAAACTATCAAATGATTTGCAATATTACACTGTAAATCAGGTTAATGGACTGCACATGAAAGAGAGGGTATCTTTCAGCATTATGTTAGTTTGTGTCTCCCACCTCTCCAGCCTATCAGCAGAACTTTCATTACATTTCTCTTGCCTCAATAGGAACATAGGAAAAGGAGTTGGCCATTCAGCCCCTCAAGCCTGTTGCGCCATTCAATTTAGAACATAGCTGTACTATACCTCAACTCCATTTACCCACCTTTGTTCATATCCCTTGATACCCTTACCCTATATCAATTTCATTCGAGCCCCAGCATTCAGAGTCTTTTGGGAGAGAGAGTTGCAGATTTCCACTACCCTTTGTGTGAAAAAATGCTTCACGATTTCACTCCTAAATGGCCCAGCTCTAATTTTAAGATTATGGCACCTTGTTCTGGATTTCTCCAGCCAGAGGAAATAGTTTCGCTGCAACTACCCTATCGAATCCCCTTATAAATTCAAATACCTGAATTAGATCACCCGTCTTTTGGAGGAGATTTAAAACTGAGGCCCTGTCTGCTCGCTCAGGTGGATGGAAGGATCCCGCAGCACTTTTTGAAGAGGAGCAGGGAGCTGTGTGTCTGTTCTGGCCAACATTTATACCTCAACCAATATCATCAACAACAGATTATCTGGTCATTTATCACATTGCTGTTTGACGGAGCTTGCTATGCGCAAATTGGCTTCCCCATCTATATATATAAAACGGTATGTCTCTGTCTGTCTTTCTGTCCGGCTATACAATCAAAAGTTGTAGAGCGTACCCTACACGTGTGTTACATCAAAAGAAAGCTTACGATTCCAGAACGGTCGTAAGCGTATTTACGTTTCGGCGAGACAAAAATTGTGCCCGCATTATCCAAAAAATGTTCAAAATTCCGCTCATTATCTGCTCATTAGCATTGAGTGACGTCGAGGTCGACCAATCGTACGGTCGACCAATCGCTGCATGGCGGGGGCGGGTTCGGGTTCCTGGCGCGTGCGGGCGGGCCCTCCTAGAGTCGAGTGATGGGACGATTGACCAATCCTACGCTTCGGTGTCATGACGGTCGACCAATCGGTGCGTGTGTGGGCGGGCCTTATCGTTCTGAACCGAGGTGAGTCGCCGCCATCTTGATTCCAAACTTTTCATTTCTTTTTCCCGCTTTCTGCATCTTTAAAAAAAAAGTTGCTTTTAAAACACTAAGGGCTAAAAATTCAGTTTGGGGCGCCAAGCTTGCCTGGGCGCCGGAATTACCGCTGCGCACGGAGCCACTTGCGCCATCAGGATATTCAGTTTCTGCACCCCAAATGGAAGCCGGCCGCTAAACGAGGCTTCCCGCGCCCCGCTTGGGGCACTGAAACTGAATATCGGCGCGCAAAGTGCCGCAGCGCCACCCACTGCGGCACGGCACGCTGCGGTACTGCAGGCCTTCCTCCCACTGTTAAGGGGGAGGTGGCTGCAACAGCGCAATCCCCGCTCGCGAGTGCCGGCAAATGAGCCCGGCACCAAGGAGAAGTGCCGGGCTCTCGGGAAACAGCCGGCAATGCCGCGGGGGGGCGGGTAGTAGGAGGCCGGGGACGGAGGTGCGGGCAGGCGGCCGCCGAAAAAGCGGCCGGCCACACCTCCACCTTAACTCGCGCCACTACCGCCACAGGTTGGCCCCTGTGTACTGGTCGCTATTTGCGGCCGGCGCGGAAGAGGCGGGCGCGACCTAATATGGCGTTCGGGGCGGTAGCGGGGCGCTGCGCACACCGATTACGTCATCGGTGGCGGCGCAGTGCTACAGGCTAACGCCGCCATTAGCGCCCTGCTAAATATCGCGGTGGTTGTGGCCAGTGGCGCTAAAGCCTCTGAGTGGCCTCTTTGGGTGCAAACTGGTGGCGCAAGCAACTGAATTTCTAGGCCATATTGTTTTAAAAAAAAAGTTAATTACTTTCTAAATCTTTTATCTAATCTAATTAATTTTCCTACCTTTACCCGTTTTTGCAGGTAGGCCTCGAAGCCTGGGCGTCTGTTGCCAGTCATGCTGTACCCTAGGCAATTGTTTTGTGGCAAGCTCCTCCCACCCCTCACCGCTGGGCCAGATTCCGAACCAGCGGCCAGCCATCTTGGTAAAGGCTGGCTGGGCTCACTGCAAGGCTCCTCGCGCTTCATTCAGGGAGGGGGGGGGGGCGGGGCTCGGGAGGGGAGGGGGAGCGGAGAGTGTTACCCCAGCAACCGGGCTCGCCAGCCGCAATCGGCCGTCTCAAGCCGCTGAGGCCCAGGCCCAGGCCCGGTCCCGGAGATCGGGAGGTGGAGAGGGGAGGAGGGTTACCAAGACAACCGGGCCCGGCCAGCCGCAATCGGCCGTCTCAAGCCGCCTCAGGCCCGGCCTCGGGAGGGCGGGGCTCGGGCTGACCGGGGCGCTGCGCTCGGCATGTCAGTGCGTGGGGCGGCACGGAGCTCAGCGGAGCCATCGCCGGCAGAGGGGAGAGGGTCTGCTGGCTCCCCCCTCCCTTTCTCCCCCTCCCTTTTGCCCCCCCTCCTTCCCCCACCTCCCTCCCCTTCCCCTTCCCCTTTCCCCCCTCCCCTTTCCCCCCCTCCCTCCCCTTTCCCCCGCCTCCCCCTCCCCTCCCCCTTCCCCCCCTTTCCCCCCCCTTCCCCCCCCACCTTCCCCCCCCCCTTCCCCCCAGTCGCTCTCTCTCTTCCCCCCCAGTCGCTCTCTCTCTCTCTCTCGCTCTCTTCCAACAACAACATGCCCTCAAAAATCCCTCGGCACCGCCGGGCACTTCAGCTAGTTTCCTATAAACGTGCATCGGCTGTAAAGCGCTTTGGAACGTTCTGAGGTTGTGAAAGGCGCTATATAAATGCAAGTCTTACTTTCTTCTTTCACCCCTCAACCTTCTAAACTCAAGGGAATACAAGCCAAGTTTATGTAACCACTCCTCATAATTTAACCCTATAAGCCCTGGTATCATTCTGATGAATCTGCGCTGTACCCCTTCAAAGGCCAATATATCTTTCCTGAGATTCAGTGTCAAAACTGAACGCAGCACTCCAGATGGGGTCTGACCAAGGCTCTGTACAACTGAAGGATTACTTCCTGACTTTTGAATTCCAAACTCCTTGAGATAAAGTCCAACATTCCTTTAGCTTTTTTGATTATTTTTCGTACCTGTGCACCAACTATTACTGATTTATGTACCCGGACTCCAAGAGCCCTTTGCTCCTCCACAGCTCCTAGTCTCTCACCATTAAGAAAAGATTCCAGTTCCATCCAAAGCGGATGACCTCAATGTACTCCATCTACCATAACTTTGCCCACTCACTTAGTCTGTGTATTCCCACTTGCAACTTCCTGCTCCCATCCATACAATTCACTTTGCCTCTTAACTTAGTGTCATCTGCAAACTTGGATATGCAACTCTCTATTCCTTCATCCAAGTCATTAATATATATGGTGAAAAGCTGAGGCCCCAGTACAGATCCTCGGGGAACGCCACTTGTCACATCCCAACAATCAGAGAATGTTCCCTTCATCCCTACTCTGTCTCCTACTCCCAACCAATTAATGGCCCATGTCATAAGGTTACCTCCAATTTCTTCAAGTAATTTCTTTCCACAGAATTTTTTTGTTTCATCAACTTTTAGTGGTCTCGAGTCAATCTCCAGTCTAACAACAAAACTTTAATTCTGTTCTACAGCTTTGATTCCGTTTCGAACAGAAAAGCCAAAAGTGGCCACTAGATTAAAATAAATAGTTTTTCAATGAGCGGATACCTGTATAGCAGATTTTACCCGGGCCACAACCATTATAACTCAGTTTATTTCCTTTGAACTCTTAATTTTGGATCTCATACAAACATCTGCTTAAATTCAACCCTGCAACTACAAATCATTTGCACTTGTAAACATTGCTAGATTAATCTTCCTTTATTTTTTCAACTGTAATTCATCTTCCATTGAGATTTGAAGTTCTACAAATTGTTTCACTGCATAGAAGCAAAAGCACCTGCACCTTCCTTATGTAGATGACTACTGGATTCACTTTTTGTTCTTCTTTTATATCTGAAGAAAAACCTCTTATTCTGCTCCATTCTTTTCCCCAGCAAAAGTCCGCGGCCAACAAAATAGCCAGGAGTAACACCAGAAAATGCTGGAAGCACTCAGCAGGCCAGGCAGCATCCGTGGAGAGAGAGAAATAGAGTTAACGTTTCAGGTCTGTGACCCTTCGTCAGAACTGGAAAAAGTTAGAGATGTAACAGGTTTTCAGCAAGTGCAGAGGAAGGGAAAGTGGGGGAAGGGGAGGAAAGAACAAAAGGGACGGTCTGTGCTAGCATGGAAGGCAGGAGAGATTAAATGTGGCAAATAGGGATGGCAGAATAATCAACAGCTGCCATGTGAAAAAATGGGGGCAGGGGTCATAGTCTGAAATTATTGAACTCAGTGTTGAGTCCAGAAGGCTGTAAAGCGCCAAATCGAAAGATGAGGTGCTGTTCCTCGAGCTTACGTTGAGCTTCATTGGAACAGTGTAAGAGGCCGAGGACAGGGAGGTCAGGATAGCCAGGAGATCTGGTTCTCGGTCTCAACCACAGCAGCTCTGTAACTAGAGGCTTAGTCGAGAAGGAATCACTCAGCTTTGGCTTATTGTTCATCATAACTTCCAGGTTTTAATGACCATGCTTCCCCTTTCCCCCCCCACCCACCATAAGCTTTTTGTCTTAATGCACATGAGAATAAAAATTGTGAACACAGCAGCAGAATTGTCCATATCCACAGCATAAATCAAGATGGCAGCTTTTCAGCTCAGTTGAGTTCATTCTCCATAGTGCAGAAAAAAAATTCTGCAAAACTGTAAGTGGCCAAGATATTTTCTAGACTAGTCAGTGTGATTCAGAACATTTCAACTGCTCGTGCCTGAGGATTCTCAGTGTCAAAATCAGCCGCAACTTGTGCCAAAGCAATCCATGGTGCCTTAATAGATGCAAACCCTCTATTGTGCTGTATAAAATGCACTGCCCATTATCGTAAACATTTAAATTAATTTACATTTACCACCTCATACTTAATTTCTTTTGGAGGTGATCAAGATATTGGTAGTGCGTACAGTAATGTTTCAGAATCCTGATGGGGAAACATTTTTGAAGTTAGATTTTCAAAAAAATGTCTTGACTCTAAAAAAAAAAATAACCTATACTTAACTCTTGAAAATCATTTTGGAAATGTTGCCTCAAACCCAACCTTAGATTATTCCTGAACCCCTTCTAAATGCATTGCTGTAAGCCCCATTCCCTATACACTACCCTAATGCTTTCATTTACATTTCTGGTCAACAGCGACCCTTCATGGTGCGGTGCAATGGTCAGAAGTTGCTGTCAAAGCTTTCTCTTTGTTTGAAATGATCATTACCTGTCACTTGTGTGGTGTGAATGTTACCTGCCACTTGCTAACCCAAGCCTAGATGTTATCCAGGTCCCGCTGCATGTGGAATTGGCTGCTTCATTAGCAGAGCAGTTGTGGATATATCGCAACACTGTGGAATAGTCAGCAAACAACTCCACTCCTCATCTTATAATGGAGCAAAGGTCATTGATGAAGCAGCTGAAGATCATTAGGCCAAGGATGCTTGCCTGAGGAACTCCTGCAGTGATGTCCTGGGACTGCATTATCTGCCAACCAAAAACATCTTCCTGTGTGTCAAGTATGACTCTAGCCACTGGAGGATTTTCTCTTTGAAGTTTTGCCATGGCTCCTTCTTAAGCAGTCCCTCGGAACCGAGGATGACTTACTTCCACATTAAAAATGAGTTCTCAGGTGACTGATGAGTCCAATGCGGGACCTACAGTCTCTGTCACAGGTGGGGCAGATGGTGGTTGAAGGGGCGGGTGGGTGGGGTGCTTGGGTTGACGTGCGCTTCTTGCGCTTGGCTTCCGCTTGCTCCCAGCGAAGAGACTCGAGGTATTCGGCGCCTTCCCGGATGCTTCTCCTCCACTTTGTGCGGTCTTGGGCCAGGGATTCCCAGGTGCCGGTGGCGATGTTGCACTTTTTCAAGGAGGCTTTGAGGGTGTCCTTGAAGCGTTTCCTCTGCCCACCTGGGGCTCTCTTGCCGTGTCAGAGCTCCGAGTAGAGTGCTTGTTTTGGGACTCTCATATCGGGCATGCGGACGATGTGACCTGTCCATCGGAGCTGATCGGGCGTGGTCAAAGCTTTGATGCTGGGGATGTTGGCCTGCGCGCGAACACTGACGTTGGTGCGCCGATCCTGCCAATGGATTTGCAGGATCTTGCGGAGGCAGCGTTGGTGGTACCTCTCCAGTGCTTTGAGGTGCCTGCTGTACACGGTCCATGTCTCTGAGGCATACAGCAGGGCGGGTATCACTGCTGCTCTGTAGACCATGAGCTTAGTGTCAGGTTTGAGGTCCTGGTCTTCAAACACTCTCTTCCTCAGGTGACTGAAGGCTGCACTGGCACACTGAAGGTGGTGTTGGACTTCGTCGTCGATGTTTGCCCTTGTTGACAGTAGGCTCCCGAGGTATGGAAAGTGGTCCACGTTGTCCAAGGCCTTGTCGTGGATTTTGATAATCGGGGGGCAGTACTGTGTGGCGGGGGCAGGTTGGTCGAGGATCTCTGTCTTATGGATGTTTAGTGTAAGGCCCATGCTCTCGTACGCTTCGGTGAAGGTGTTGACGATGGTTTGGAGTTCAGTCTCCGAGTGAGCGCAGACGCAAGCGTCGTCTGCATACTGTAATTCGACGACAGAGGATGGGAACGACCTTGGATCTGGACTGGAGGCAACGGAGGTTGAACAGTTTCCCGTTTGTTCTGTAAATTAGAACATGGCTCCTTAATGCCGTACTCAGTTGAATGCTGCCTTGATGTTGAGTTACGCTACTCTCACCTCTCCTCTGGCATTCAGCTCCTGCTATGATGAAGTCTAGAGACATGTGGATCTGATGGAACTCAAATTAAGGCCGCAAATTTGCCGGCGCTCAGAGGGCGGGTTTGGAGGCGGAGTACTGACCCGACACCAAGCTTGTTAAGAGCCAATTTAAGACTATTTTGAGGCTACCTTCAAATTTTACGTTTTCCCTCACGGGTTACCCGCAGTTTGGGGAACACAGCAGCTCACCCTGGCGTGTTTTGAGTCTGCTCTGATGTTTCTGATAAGCTGACAGCTGCAGAAGTGGTGTAAAGGATGCCATGTTGCAGATGGTCAGTTTCACAGCGCAGAAAATGTTGGTTGCTGCATTTTTTATACATGGAGATTTCTTCAGCTTACAAGTTTTTAGATCCAACTGTATGTCCAGTGCCACCTCATTGGGAGAACCTCTCCCACCAGTAACAGATCGCTCCTGTCATCTCACCTGCAGCTGCCATCTATTCCAGCAACATCGGAGCCAATGAAACTATCAGACCTGGGTCCTCCGAATCCTTCCACGATCAGCCCCAACACCAACATCACCAGGCACACCAACAACATCACCAACCTCATCACCAACCTTCTCCGCCATCACCTGATGCTGCACTGGACACAGGGCATCATCCCCTGACAACGTTGCTGCCCGGGAGGCCAGCGATGGCATCACCATGGCCAGATTTTTTTCACTTGACGCTGTTAACCCTGGCTGCCACATGATGCACCAGGTTGACACCATCCCACACCAGCACCATGAAGCATCCCTTTAATGTCCAAGCCAATCACTGGAACTCAGTAAGACACTTCTCAAGGTGCGCTCAGATCTGTCCAATAAGGGGTAGTTTTGGAAAAATAGATTTCACTGTATGACAACACATTACCAGAAACTTCACATGGACATTAGCTAAACCTCTCAAATGCCTGCCTTTGTGTGTTGTTAGTTGACATGCTTGCAGTAGAATGAGGGCGAGTGTGAGGGGTGGCTAGTGAGATGGGGAAGTAATAAAGTAGACAGTGGGTCGGGTGGAGGTACAAGGTAAGTTGGTGTGAGTAAGGACGTGCAGGAGAAGGGTATGGAAGGCAGAGTGATGGGGATGTGTTGTGTGGCACAGCAGGGTGAGTTTGAGTGTGGCTTTGCAGTAACATTACGTGATCCACTGAGATCACTGAAAGGTTGGCGCCACTGCAGCCAGGGACTCCTAATGACATCCCTGCTTTTGCCCTCCTGTACAATGTGCAACCAGGCTGCGTTGGCCAGCTGGGGAGGTCTCCTCTGCCCTTGGAAGGGAAGAGAACCTCCCTGCATGCTGTGACTCTCTCCATAAACATATAGAGGGAGTCATTGGAGAGCCTGGGTCAAGCGTCCACCTTTGTGCAGTGCATGTCAGTGTTTGTAGCACCTCAATACTGCCAAACACTGACAGAACATCCGTCAAACTCTATGTGGACGTGGTCCCTTTAAGTAAACCAGCTAATGACGCGTCATCAAATGACGTCATCAGACCCGCTTCCTGTTAATTGGCCGGGAAGCCCGCAGGGCGGGCTTAACAAGACCAATCAAGGGAAAATCCCGTTTACAGAGCGGCTGCAGCCAGGTTCGTGTCTGGAACCCAGAAACTAGCTCTCCCACCACCATTCCGCCTCCTCCATTAAATTCGTGGTCTAAGTGTCGTGAGCAGGTCATTGGTAATTGTCACTTGATGGCGCTATTGATGCCTCCTTTCATTACTTTACTGATGATTGGGAGGAGGCTTATTGGTCAATAATTGGCCAGGTTATATTTATACTGTTTTTTGTCAATAGTCCCACACTATATGATGTAGAATGTTCTCACTGGGGAAACAAAGGGTCTTCGCAAAGCCTGTGTGGTTGTCACTCCTACCAAATTCTATCAAGGACAGAAGTGTCTGCAACAGGTATGTTGGTGAGGATAAAATCAAGTAGGTTACTTCCTTGGGTTAGTTCCCTCAACACCTGACAGGCCTAATCTGGTAATTATGTCCTTCAATACTAGGCCAGCTCGGTCAGTGACGGTACTGCCCAGCCAATCTTGGTGCTGGAATTTGAGTCTCCTACAGCGTGCATCCAATGCTATTTATTCCCTCAGAGCTTCCTTCAACATGGAGGAATACTGTCTCATCAGTTTTTAGAGTGGGCGTTGGTGATGATCAGCAGAAGGTTTCCTTGGCACTGACTGATCTGAAGCCACGAGACTTCTTGAGTTCAGAGTTAATATTAAGATCTCTCAGGATCTGGTAAACCACGATGCCTCTACCTCTGGTGGGTCTATCCTGCCAGTGGGACAGGATATATTCAAGCATGGAGATGGACGAGTCAGATGTTGGCTGATAGATATGATTCTGTGAGTACAAATGTCAAAGATGAATACTTATGCCCACAATTAGGGATAAGGAACCTGGAAATTAATTTTGACCCTCTCAAGTCCAGTATTGTACACAAGATCCAAAGTGGTGGGGGGGTGGTGGGGGAAGATAAGTCCGAGTCCTCAAGGCCACTAACATTCTTTGAAAATATGATGCAATACAGTATTTACTAAATGTCTTGATGACATCTCATGGCATAACATCAATATTCCACCAACCTTCATTTTTATGACATTGATATGCTGCCCAATCTGGGAAAAAGCAGATTCCCTCCATAGCATCTAATTGGAATGCCAGCCAATCATCGAATTGTTGTATAAGAATAACAACAACAACAACTTGTATTTATATAGCACTGTTAACGTAGTAAGACGTCCCAAGGCGCTTCACAGAAGCATTATAAAACAAAATTTGACACCAAGCCACATAAGGAGAAATTAGGGCAGATGACCAAAAGCTTGGTCAAACAGGTATATTTTAAGGAGCATCTTAAAGGAAGAAAGAGAAGTAGAGAGGCAGAGGTTTAGGGAGGGAATTCCAGAGCTTAATGACTTGGCAGCTGAAGGCACGGCCGCCAATGGTGGAGCGATTAAAATCGGGGATGCTCAAGAGGCCAGAATTAGAGGAGCGCAAATATCTCGGAGGGTTGTGGGGCTGCAGGAGATTACAGGGATAGGAAGGAGTGAGGCCATGGAGGGATTTAAAAACAAGGATGAGAATTTTTAAATTGAGGCGTTGCTTAACCGGGAGCCAATGTAGGTCAGTGAGCACAGGGGTGATGGGCGAACGGGACTTGGTGCGAGTTAGGACACGGGCAGCAGTATTTTGGATGACCTCAAGTTTACGGAGGGTAGAATATGGGAGGCCAGCCAGGAGTGCGTTGGAGTAGTCAAGTCTAGAGGTAACAAAGGCATGGACAAGCGTTTCAGCAGCCGATGCGTTGAGGCAGGGACGGAGTCGGGCGATGTTCCGGAGGTGGAAATAGGCGGTCCTAGTGATGGCGCGGACATGTGCCCACATCCCAAAATTGGGCCAAGAGCAGTTCCTGAGAATTAGTTTCACAGTAAGAGTGCCAAACCCTGAAGGCAAAGCTGTACAACTCCAACATACCAAGCAGTATATGTACAGTACATCTCTGTAGAAGGTGATGCACTTCAGAAGCTACAAGTGAGTAATTACAGCCTGAAGAAACACTTCAAAAAAATTACAGCTGTGTATGGTTTACTTTGTGTTTATCTAATCACATTTGGACTCTGCAGCAGTACTGCCAAATATTCACCAAAAAAAAACAGCTTTTCAAAATATACTGCTGGAAATTGCACAGAGGGGAACATCAGTACTTTCAATTTAAGAAAATAGGAAATAAAACTCCCTCAAATGTCAGAAGAAATCTTTAACCCAGCTCCAACAGCCAGTTGCATATTGCCTTCTCAGCTGTGATAGCAGGAAAAGACAATTGATGTCTGTGGTGAGTGGTTCCACCAATGACAGGCTCCTTATCACTATGTGGTTGTGATCTGGAATGCACTGCCTGAAAAAGTGGTGGAAGCAGATTCAATAGCAACTTTCAAAAGGGAATTGGATAAATATTTGAAAAGGAAAAGGAAAAAATTTGCAGGGCTATGGGGAAAGAGCAGGGGGAGTGGGACTAATTGGGTAGCTCTTCAAAGAGCCGGCACAGGCACAATGGGCCAAATGGCCTCCCTCTGTGCTGTATGATTCGATGATCATCAGTATCCATCTTGGTCCTGAATGCCAATGTTAAGCTATGTAAAAACTCAGCACTGGCCAAATAAACAACAGCATCCAGCCTGTGTAAACCGACACGCTACTGACACTTCCCCAACTGCTAGGATCAAAGCTGGCTACTGCCAAGAATTAGACCTAATGTGGCAGGCTAAGGCAAGGGTATAATAACAAGAATTTCCTCGAACAGGTAGGGCTGCCATTCAGCAATCCCCCAGCGCAGGTTTTACATTAAAACACCTTTGTCGTACAGTAAGGTTCCTCTGTAAATGGTCTATGACATAATAAAACTCACTACACACTTGGTTTGAGCATAAAGCAAGGCTTTAATCAACTTGTTTCAGAACATGGAAGTCTAGTTGTACTTTGTAATGAAATCTGTTTGTCTTGATCCTGTATTCGTTTTGCACTCATGTATATTACCCTCCCCCACTGTATATAGTTTCACTTCCTCTTTCCCGACTAACCTGGGAGGTTCCAGGTCTTGGCTCTTGGCTCTGCCCCTGACTTCTCTTACATAAAGATCCCAGGATCTGTATGACTCATTCCTGTGAACCAGTCGGCGTGTTGAGATGTTAGCTCTGATCTTAGTGATTAAAAGCCAACTTGTTTAAGTCTATAACTTCTAGTTTTGTGGCTATTGAAGGCCCATCATACTTCACTAGTACCTTGTCTTACAAAATGTCCCTGGGCAAGCTGGGGCCCATGCCCGAGTATTTATACTCCTTGGACGGCGCCACCAGCTGGCCGTCCAGCGTTATTTCACGAGTAGTTTCTTGATGAATGATGAGATTTATAACAGTCTACAGTTCTGCTCATTCTTGCAATTCTGCTGCTTGTATTCAATGATATTTATTTGAAATAAAAATGAACAGGCATGGAATATGTAAAGGGTTAAACGCTGTTCCAAGTGGAAACTAAAACCTTACCAAGCTATGCTGCAGAACACCGCTATTAATGTTTTAACGTTTATATCTTTAAAACCTAACTTGCCTCAAGGGCTCTGAAGGTCGGAATTAATTCAGAGTTCTTACAGGTGTCCCCTTAAAACCACTTTCTGATAAGTACTGTACAGATACTACAGTAATGTCACCTTAAAATAATAGCCATTCTAACTTTACTGCATTTGTACAATCTTGCAGTAAAAATGGATTGCTTCATTTCACAGAATTATTAGCAGCAAAATGTGGTCCTTTTGCGCTGCCCTACAACTTTACTGCTTCTGCCAGCAGATTTAATATACGCCAGTTTGTATTAAGATGTTACAGCACCCTTCCAATCCTAATCGCCAATTATGACTCTATTAGCCCTACTTGGCAGCTCATTTGCTCTTGCCGCAGCTGAAGGGGACTTGGAGTAGAACCTCTGGTCTTTGTGTTTCTGCTTCAATGAGCGCAGCACAGCTGCTGTCATCGGCAGACAGGGATAAGCCAGGACAGCGCCTGCTTCACATAACTACACCTGACCTTCTGACAATTGAGGGGGAAAAGTACCTGCCTAACTGCAGCAAGGAGCTTCCTCCAGATAGAACACTGAGCAAATTAAAGGCAACACAATATATCTGAGATCTACCCACTAGACACTTCATTAAATTGCTGTTCTTTCTTCTTGTACAGCACTAATAGAATCAGTGGCCTTGTTAGTTGGTGAGTAAAGATCAATCACATACAGAGAGACACACTCTCTCTGCTCCCTTCCAGAAAATCACGGTTAAAAAAAGACCACCATTAGAGTCTATAGTGGCCTTAATGTAAGGTGCTTAGGCAAAATACCATCCCACATCAAACTTCAATCGGTACAAAAAAATACTCAGTGGAACTTGTTAAATCTGGCTGTGAACACGGTTGCCTAATATATGACTATTTGGTCTTGGTCAAAAGATCATAATGTGCATATGTAAAAAGGTATTAGATTGCCTAAGGGCCCACGGCAGAGGAAAATAATTGGAGCAAAATGCTGAAAGTGCTCTACAGAGGTTCCTCCAAAGCGAATACCAGTGGGATCGGTGGATACGAGCGCTGTGGCTCAAATGGATTCCAGCAGCATGTACCAGGTTCTGCAATATAACAGGAGTTCACAGTTACCTCTACAGAGCTTCATTATTTAAATTTATTTGCAGTGAATCCCACTTAGCCCTTTAGACCTAGGTAATTACCAAATAAAAATTTCAAAAGCTCCTTCCTTACAATCCTGATCTTTAAAAAAAAAAAATACCCATCAGTAAATCTCAGTACAGCGTTGGTACTTCCAAGTTATCTCAATGAATTTCAACTTGCAAGGCGACTGAAAAACACTCAAGGGGTTCAGATACAGTTGTGCTATAAACAAACGTCGCACAGTTTTGAAGCATCATTTGGAACTCAGAAGTGATGTACTGTAGTATTGAACACACTCCCAATATATTATTTTTAAGCATTCTCAACTTTCTTTCCCAATTTCCAACCATTTCTGTCCCTTGTTTAACCGTTAAGAGTTTCTGTCTTCCACTATTACATGTAATCTCCCCCATATGATCAAAAAGAAAAAGACTTGCATTTATATAGCGCCTTTCACGACCTCAGGATGTCCCAAAAGCCCTTTACAGCCAATGAAGTATTTTTGGAGTGTAGTCACTGTTGTAATGTAGGAAACACGACAGCCAATTTGCGCACACAGCATGCTCCCAGAAAGAGCAATATGGTAATGACCAGATAATCTGTTTTAGTGATGTTAATTGAGGGATAAATATTGGCCCCAGGACAATCAAGTGTTGATATGCAGCTTCATGTTAAGTGGCAAGAAGAATTTTTGAAACTCTGCGAGACCAGGATGGGTACCTGCCCAGAAAAGTGCATTTTGTGCTTAGTTAATCAGAGCAAGAACAGTCTTGTACTCATTATTGTGTTACAGGAAACTCTCGTTTAAACGGCACCTAAATATCTGGAATTCTCTATTAACCGGCAAATTTCTCACTCCGAAAACAACACCTCAATAACCGGCAATGCTGCCGAGTCCGAGTCTCCCGCGGTGGCCGAGTTAGTCAGTGGGGATAGTTTTACAAACTGCCACTACTCGGCTTCTTGGCGCTGTCGGAAGTCAGAACACCTCAATACCCCTGTAACAGGAGTCTGACTCTCCCGCGCTGCCGGTAGTCTCTTCTGATCCGCCATTTTACAGGGGTACTGTGTGTCTCCCACGCTGCTGGTAGTCATTGCATTGCATTACCCTCAACTGGCAGTACTGTACTTAATCAAGCATCTTCCACCATCCATTTAACACAACATTCTGTAGGCGAGTACCCAATTACTGTATACTGCACATTCCTTGATTTTTTTTTATTTTTCTTTGTTAAAAATAGCCTCGGTAGATAACCCTCTCTGTCATCCGGAATTTTTGATCAACTGGCACCATCCTGGTCCCGGATGCCAAAGAGTTTCCTGTATATATACACAAGACAACGATATGTAAAAATGTTGCAAGAAGTATCTACAAATCCTATTCCATCCTTCATCTGAGCACAAAGTAGTGGAGGCATTTTGTCGCAACTTTGTCCCATCCCTTCTTCATGTCACCTGATTTAAACCTAAACAACACAACTCATATGCTGGAGCTCAGCAGCAGAACTGATGGTTCAGCCAACTGTGAAATGCAGAATTATTCACTCTCTCATATTATATTAAACAAAAGTCAGCTGCAAATGCTTTACAACTGCAGCACAATCTCTGCAAGTATGTGAGTCATCAGAACCCTTGGATATGTTGTAACCTTTTAACAGTCACAGCCAACTCTTATTCTACATACTGTATAGAGTTCCATACCAATCTGACAGAATTAGGTATTGCCTGTACACTCATATAAACCATTACAAAGCAAAAAAAATAAATTGAAAATGCAGCTTGATTGTGAAATACAGACATCATGCAAACACGCTCAAATTAAACCAAAATGCTGGCAAAAATGTGTTGATAGGGGAGCTCTAACTCCAAAAAGAAGTCAGATGGCACGAGACTGAAGACCAGAATTTGAAAATTAACATACTTCGCAATGTGTCATCTGAAACCTTCTATTGGGCAATGAACTTACACTCACAACCAGGTATCAATTATTTTATACATTCCAAGACAAAATTTACCCACCAAAAGACCTCCAGGACCTCAAAGGCCTACTTACTTCAACTCACTGTTGGACTTTCATTATCCTGATTGCAAAATAATAAACTATAACATAACATAAATTACTACAAGGATCAAACCAATAGTTAATGTTTCAGGTCAATGACTTTTCATCAGAAAGTTCTGATGGAAGGTCATCAGCCTGAAAAAAAACCATTTATTTGTTCTTGGGATGTGGGCGTCGCTGGCAAGGCCAGCATTTATTGCCCATCCCTAATTGCCCTTGAGAAGGTGGTGGTGAGCCGCCGTGTTGAACCGCTGCAGTCTGTGTGGTGAAGGTACTCCCACAGTGCTGTTAGGGAGGGAGTTCCAGGATTTTGACCCAGCGACGATGAAGGAACGGCGATATATTTCTAAGTCAGGATGGTGTGTGACTTGGAGGGGAACTTGGAGGTGGTGGTGTTCCCATGCGCCTGTTGCCCTTGTCCTTCTAGGTGGAAGAGGTCACGGGTTTGGGAGGTGCTGCCGAAGAAACCTTGGCGAGTTGCTGCAGTGCATCTTGTAGATGGTACACACTGCAGTCACGGTACGCCGGTGGTGGAGGGAGTGAATGTTTAAGGTGGTGGATGGGGTGCCAATCAAGCGAGCTGCTTTGTCTTGGATGGTGTCGAGCTTCTTGAGTGTTGTTGGAGCTGTACTCATCCAGGCAAGTGGAGAGTATTCCATCAAACTCCTGACTTGTGCCTTGTAGATGGTGGAAAGGCTTTGGGGAATCAGGAGGTGAGACACTCATCACAGAATACCCAGCCTCTGACCTGCTCTTGTTGCCACAGTATTTATGTGGCTGGTCCAGTTAAGTTTCTGGTCTATGGTGACCCCCCCAGGATATTGATGGTGGGGGATTCAGCGATGGTACTGCTTTGAATGTCAAGGGGCGGTGGTTAGACTCTTGCTTGTTGGAGATAGTCATTGCCTGGCACTTGTGTGGCGCGAATGTTACCTGCCACTTATCAGCCCAAGCCTGAATGTCTTCCAGGTCTTGTTGCATGCGGGCATGGACTGCTTCATTATCTGAGGAGTTGCGAATGGCACTGAATACTGTGCAGTCATCAGCGAACAGCCCCGTTTCTGACCTTATGATGGAGGGAAGGTCATTGATGAAGCAGCTGAAGATGGTTGGGCCGAGGACACTGCCCTGAGGAACTCCTACAGCGACGTCCTGGGGCTGTGATGATTGACCGCCAACCACCACAACCATCTTCCTTTGTGCTAGGTATGACTCCAGCCAGTGGAGAGTTTTCCCCCCCCGATTCCCATTGACTTCAGTTTTACTAGGGCTCCTCGATGCCACACTTGGTCAAATGCTACCTTGATGTCAAGGGCAGTCACTCTCACCTCACCTCTGGAATTCAGCTCTTTTGTCCATGTTTGGACCAAGGCTGTAATGAGGTCGGGAGCTGAGTGGTCCTGGCGGAACCCAAACTGGCAGCAGTGAGCAGGTAATTGATGAGTAAGGGCTGCTTGAAACGTTTCTCTCTCTACAGATGCTGCCTGACCTGCTGAGTATTTCAAGCATTTTTTGTTTTTATTTCAGATTTCCAGCATCCGCAGTAATTTGCTTTTGTCAAACGAATAGTTAATACATTCCTCTAGGAATTGGAGATAAATTTTCACTAAACAACTCAAAAATGTTCTTTAGTCTGACCAAGAGTCGTTCTCCCCCAACTTTGCCCAGTCCCGATTGAGCAGTAGTTTCTCGAACACACACACACACACACACACACACACACACACACACACACCACACACACACACATTTAGATTCAAAATGGTGTCTGGTCCATCAAAAGTTCAATCTCTCTGTACAGATAATCTCAAAGCCACAAAAAATTTATAAAAAGCATGAGTGTTGTTGCCTTATTAGTCATTTTTTAAATTTTACTGTAACGTTGGATGATTACAAATAAAGAACAAACAAACTCACATTTACGGAGAACTTTTCACGTCCTCAGGACATCCCAAAGCTCTTTAATAACCGATGGCTTACTTTGAAGCACAATCACTGTGTAGTTATGTGGTCAAACACAGCAGCCAATCTGCATACAGCAAGGTCCCACAAACAGCAAATAAATGAATAACCAAATAATCTGTTTTTAGTGCTGCTGGTTGGGATGTCGGGGGGGGGGGGTGGGGGAGGGAAGGGAGGAGGGGGGAGTGGTTGTTGGCCAGGACGCTGGGAAAACACCCTGCTCTTCTTCAGATAGGTATCATTTATGTCCACCCGAGAACATCACATCCCAAAGGCAGCAGCTCCAACAATGCAGCGCTGCCTCAGTACTGCACTGACGTATCAGCCTAGATTACGTGCTCAAGTCCATAGCTGGGATTGTGCCCACAGTCTGACTCACAGGCGAGGGTACTACCCACTGAGTCACAACCGTTTTTAAATAAAAATATTTTTTTTAACTAAGATTTTTTTTAAAAAGGAATCATACAATACATATCTCACTCAATACATCTCATCTACAAGACAACTGTCGTGGCAAAACATTTTGGACTCAACAAAAAGCCAAGAAAGCCAGACTGATCCTTCAAAAACAGGAGGGCCTTTAAAAAACATTTTCCAGTGCATTTGCTTTAGGCTAAGGGGATCAAGGGATATGGGGAGAAAGCAGGGACAGGGTACTGAATTTGGATGATCAGCCATGATCGCATTGAATGGCGGAGCAGGCTCGAGGGGCCGAATGGCCTACTCCTGCTCCTATCTTCTATGTTTCTATGTTTTAGGCCAATCAGTATATACATCCATCAACTGAATACATAGAGACCAGTTGTATTTAACTTCATGGAATCATAAAATGATACAGCACAGAGGGAGGTCATTCGGCCCATCGTGCCTGTGCCAGCTCTTTGGTAGAGCAATCAATTAGTCCCACTCTTCCTGCTTTGGTTCATTTAATACTTCTTAATTGTAAATTCCTATCAACTATTTTTTAGCTCAGGTTATCGAAGTTGCAAGGCTAACAGCCCAAAGTTAACAGCATTCTACTCTGCAATGTGCCGTTTGTGGCTACTACGGAGTTTTTATGGATTTCCAGGAGATAAAATAAATAAATCCATCTACACCTGGGGTTTTATTAAGCTTTAAAGCAGGGAAAGAGTGATAAAAGTAACAAGAGTGATAAAAGTAACAAGAGTGACAGAAGCAAGCACAATGTGTAAGCTACGCAAGTAGCGCATTTTTCTGAAATCTGAAGCTGTCAATTTATGAAAACAGAGCACAGATAAGAAAGGAGAAAAGATTCTCTTCCTGCCTGCTCTGAATGCAAAGCCCTCATCCACACACATCCTTCTACCCATTGCCATTAACTGAATACAAGGCGTTGAGACTTTCCATTGAGAGGACTTGTTCAAGTGTGTGTTTACCTAAGGGTGGATGAGAGGAAGGACTGTCAGAAACCAAACTCCATCAGTTAAAAAAAAAACAAAAAGCTGGAAATGTTCAATATGTGAAGGTCATGAAAAAGCATTCTGATATAATATGTTCTTGGCAGCAGTCAAAAATAACTTCAGAAATGTTCTTATTTGAGACAACAAATAACAAAAAAACGCACTTTGCACTGGGCAGTCTGTCAAATCAAACCCTAATATTCAATGCAATCTTTAGGCTTACCCAAAGTCTGAGTGAGTCAAGAGAACATGAAAGTCATCCAACTCCAGAGGACAGAGATGGTGTAACATCTGTATCATCTGTGCGCAGAAAGAAATAGCTTGAGATCACCAAATTCCACCTTGGTCTGACCTCCAACTCCACTGGCAGCTTCTCCTCCTTTGAGCATCTCACCTTGTTCCACCCCTCTCACCTCTTCTTTGAATCTTCATTTTCTACCCCCACCTCAAGTTTTTCTCTCAGAGATTTCCTCACTCAGCCTCTGCACTAAACGACCTTGCCCTTGGTGGTTTCAACCTCCATCTCAACTCACCTTCCCCTCTTTCCTCAGAGTTCACTGCCCTCCCTCCTGTCCTCCCTTAACCTCTCCCTCCATATAAACTCTCCAACCCATATTCACAAACACCTCCTTGACCTTGCCATCTCATGTGGCCTCTCTATTCCCTATTGTCTCAATCACAGATAAGGCCAGTTCTGATCACTATCTTGTATCCCTCAATACTCACATTCCCACTTCCAACCCCACTTCCTTCTGCATCCATCCCTGGAAAAAACTCTCCTCCAATTCACTTACAATAGCACTTTCAAACTCCCAACTGACTAATCTTTGGTCACAATATTTCTGCAGCTGTCGACCTGCTCAATCACTTCCTCATCTCCGCCATTAATGCCCTTTTCTCCAGTAAAATCTTTAGTCGCTTCCACCCTGGTGATTCCCCCGGCACTGCCCTCACCTCCAGTCCCTTAAGTCTAAGGGCGCAGACTTGAATGTATATGGTTTAGCCATTGATCGCCAGATCTGGCTGGACCATATCAAGCACCATCGGGCCCTATTCTCCACTGCCAATACTGTTCACCACTCCAAGATCATTCTGGAATGCAAAGGTAACCAGCGGCTTCTTTTCTCCGCAACAGTCTCCTTAAACCCCTCTCCCTTCCACCCGCACCTCCAACAACAGGTGTAAGGAGCTTATGGACTTCTATGTCACTAAGATTGAGAACATCCATTCAGCTGCCTCTGCCGCAACTCTCCCTTCCCTTTGCTCATCAAGCCAAGCTTCCCTCCTGCCCTAGCCCTGACCCAGCGTTCAATGAGAGGAAATCCTGGCCTGTCCATGACTTAAAGTCAGATGGGCAGTCTGATAGCACAGAGGTGGCCATGGGATTGAGGAAAGATGTGGATAGGTGAAGCTGAGTGTTAGCTGCATACATATGGAAGCTGACCACATGCTTATGCATGTTATTACCGAGAAGCAGCACATATATGAAGAGGAAGGGGTCAAGGATGGATCCTTGGATAATTCTGGAGGTGACTTTGCAGGGCAGGGAGAGAGGCAGTTGCTGTAGTAGTAGTAGGACTGATAATGAGTGGAACCAGGTAAAGGCAGTTCCACGGCGCTGGGCCATGTAGTTGGGGAAAATGGAGCAGTCTTTAATGTTGAATGCCACAGAGACATCGAGAAGGTCAAGGAGGGATAGCGCACCACAATCGTAGAGGTTATTCGATTTAATTTCAGAGGTGCTTGTACATAGACTAAGTGCCCCAAATATTCTACGTAATACTTGAATACGGAATAAGTCGATGGTTAAATAGCACTCAGTCATGTTTTGCAGTGGAAATTCTTTTTAAGGGAACAAAGGGCATCACAGAACAAACATGGAAATGAGAGCGCTGTGTTTTTTCTTTAAACTGTTCCAAAATAATGTTTTTCGTGATTTTAAAAGTTGCAGAATTCTAAGTTCCCCTGGACCAGCCGAAAGGAATCATTTCTAATGAATGACCTGTTTTGAAGTTGATATTTAACATTCAAAATGAACTGGCCAGACCATTAACTCTGCATAATTTTGGAGGCGGTGAATAAATTACCACAGTGAAACAAACATTTGAATAAGTTTTCAAACAAAAAACTTTACTGGAATTAAGTCATTCGTTTCAGAAAGGAAGGCTCCATTAGAGTACAGGATGCAGCTTCTCCTACACAACTGCCCACGCCTGGTGACAGCTCTGAGCAGAAGAAAAGCATTTCTCCAGCGAAAGGGCAAAGACACTTGTTAAAAGTAACTCAAAGAGTTCTTGTACACCTCCTAGTGTCTGCTTCAAGACTGGGATTGATGAAAGTAGGGAAAATAACTTCTCTTTATTCCTCATTTTGTACTTTTTTTTTAATGTAAAAAATATACTTTCTGCTGTTACATTTTTGAAAGAGCATACTTCATCCATAACCGCAGTTTTAACAATCCACAAGTTAAGGAATAATGGAGTATCATCCCAAAGTTCAGGCTGCACACAACAAACAGCAGAGCCCAAAGAACCAAACACCTAAAACATAATGGCCTGTAATTTGCGGTCAGTGGCGAAGCAAAGATGTTCGCCACTGGCCCGAAGTAAGCTTCCCACAAAGATCTTGCGATGTTTGTGGCGAGTAGTTTGGCTTTTCCGGCATTCAGTTGATGAGTGTAGGTTAATGGGGAATCCCTAACGCGAGCTGCTGTGACATTAACAAGCTGTCTAAGCAGCCAATCACAATGCAAAATTCTCACAGACCGATAACCAGGAAGTGAGTAAGCTCCTTTGATTCTAACTTTTTAAAAAAGGTTAGAGAGCAAAACAAAGATTGGGGCTCTCACATGGGGAAAAAGCAAACCTGAAAAAAAGATGAACAATTAAAAACATTTTTTTTTTTTTTAAGTTTCTTAAAAATGTTACTTCTTATTAAAATGGATAGATTTGATACACCACAAAATTTAAATGAGTTTTTCAGGGCCATAATGTTTGTTTAGCAGTTAATACGCTGTTAAAACCCCAGTTACACCTAATCCTCCAGGGTCTAACTTTTAATGGGGTATTTAACAGCGATATTACCGTGGAAAACCTGACGTTTTCGTCAGTTGCTCTGATTGCCGGCTATGGGGGGGCGGAGTGGCGGTGGGGGGGGGTGGGGAGGCAGAGGTTGCACAGTGCAGCCAGTGTCGGAGCAGTGAATGACTGACCGCAACGTCGGGATTTTCATGTCAGGATGCGCCTGCACTAAATCCTGAAATCGCGGTCAGTTTCAAAGGAGCAGTGACAGCGAATGCTGTTCGTGCGCTGTTATGACCCACCACAAATTGCACACCATTAAATATGAGGGAGAGATGTAATGGTGGTAATAAAGGAAAACAAAAATATCGGAAAAATATCTCAGTTTAATTTCAAAAAGAAAAGAATTCTATTTATTAAAAAGGACACAAGTATAGTATATTCGCTAAAGCTGGTACAGGATTATATTTGTTTTAGAAAAGAAATCTCATTCAGAAGAAGAACCTTTGTGTAATGAGCTAAACGAGCTATTATTAAAGCTGCTTGAAGTTTTAAATCAGCTTTGGCCTCGCAGAACAAGCCTGAATATTTGAGAGGCAAACGCGAGTAACGTATAATTATAAGAAGAGTACTAACAGAAATAGTTAAGAGTAGGTGAAATTCCCCAGTCCCTGGCTTCTAATCAAACCCAGCAGGCATTCTAATAAATCACTTAGATGAATTGCTGCTTGCATTATGTGGATCACGCTTGAAGTGTGACATTCTGAGCCAATTACGTCCCCTTACTTTTTTCGTTAATAATTTCCCTCTTTATTACAACTTTCGTTTACATATCAGGCATCTCCCACATCATTTTATTTAAGTTGTCCCAGAAACAATGCTCTTTTTTTGAGGGGGGGGGGCATTTATTTAAGAATATATAATCTGAGGAGGGGGAAAAAAATCAATCTCTTCCTTTTGTTAGGATCCTACAGCCAACATTACATTTTCTTTTCAGCCCATACACTGTTCCTCTACTCTGTACTGGCTGCACTCCCAGCTTCCCCATAATTATCTGATTGATTCACCACATTAACACGCCAACTGCCCACTCCTCATTGCTGTAATTTTTATTTTTGCACTGCTTCCTCCTTGATAATTTATTGCTGAAGTCAATTAATTAAAAAAAAATTGTGCAACTTTGTTTCTCTATTGCACGATTTATAGGACAAGCTTCCAAAAAAAACACAGTATATTTAAAGACAAAGCCCTACATGCAGAATTCTGCCGAAGCATCCTTCGCATCCAAAGAAAAACGCCAACAAATGCATGCAGAGCCGAACTAGGCAGATACCCACTGATAATAAACATCCAAAAACGAGCACTAAACTTCCTAAATCACCTCAAATCTAGCTCCCCAGACACCCTTCATTTCAAAGCCTTTCAGACCCAAGAGCTAAACCCAGAAAAGAGTCCCCTGAGTCAGCTGCTACTGAAACTAAGTACTCAGCCGGACCCTGACCAGCCCCAGACCAACACAGCCGTCCAAACACCAATCCGAGTGAACCAAATCATTAAACAATGCAAAGAAACCTACCTGGAACATTGGAACAAAATAACCGAAAGCCAAAGCAGATTAGAATGTTTCCGGGCCCTAAAAAGAGAATATAAACTGGCAGACTACCTCACGACCATCAGAGACACAAAACAGAGACAGACCCTCACCAGGTACAGACTAAGCGACCACCAACTGGAAATTGAAAAAGGCAGATACAAGAAATCCTGGCAGCCTAGAGAGAATAGAATATGCGATCAATGTCTGGCCGGCGAGGTTGAAACAGAAATGCATTTCCTCCTAAAATGCGAAAAATTCAACACATCAAGAAACATATTATTCAACAAGCTAAGCCAAACAACCCCAGATTTCAAGGAATTGGATGACCTGTCAAAATTGAGATTAGTCCTGGGAGAAGGAGACAGACCATACCTTGGGGCCAAATATGTAACAACATGTCACAACCTGAGGACTGTTTAAAATTAAGACTGTTTAAAATTAATATTGTTTAAAAGTAATATTGTATGTACCCAACAAATGTCAAATCGATTTGACACCTACAGAATGTTTGAAAATGTACCTTTTTGCTATGTGAGCTTTGGCAATATGGTTCTCTGTAAACTTTCATGCCAATAAAGCATTTGAATTTGAATTTGAATTTGAATTTGAGTGCCTGGAAGAAGTGCCGAGTATTGCGCTAGACCAATTGCTAACACGCAGCTCTGCTAAGGAGTGAAAGATGATGAATTTCAGCACAGAAATTTAGTATAAGCGAACCTTTGCGCATATTCTGTTAATCACAAAATCGAAATATCACATTAAGCAGAACAGACTTCTTATAACATTCTATATTGGTGTTCAAACCCACTGCGCCGTGAAGTGGTAGGATGTTAACTCACTCACACCTTGGGTTCCCCACACACTGAGTTCTCAGTCTCAACAGGGCTATCATGGAGAGCACCTGTACAGATGCCAGGCTGTTCTCTAGAAGGCTGTTCCCCAGAAGGCAGGCGAGTGTTCGTTCCGGCAGAGTAAGAACACCCCTCCGACAGGATGCACCACTAAGTAAAGACGGTAGGCAGATGAAGAGCAGCATAGCCGGAGGACTGAAAAAGCAGCACCTGAGTGGGTAGCACACTCACCTCTAAGTCAGAAGGTTGTGGGTGCAAGTCCCACTCCAGGGACTTGAGCACATAAAACTAGGCTGACACTCCAGTGCAGTGCTGAGTGAGTGCTGCACTGTCGGAGGTGCCGTCTTTCGGATGAGACATTAAACCGAGCTCTCCCAGGTGGACGTAAAAGATCCCGTGGCACTATTTCGAAGAAGAGCAGGGGAGTTATCCCTGGTGTCCTGGGCCAATATTTATCCCTCAACCAACATAACAAAAACAGATTATCACATTGCTGTTTGTGGGAGCTTGCTGTGTACAAATTGGCTGCCGCGTTTCCCATATTACAACAGTGACTCCACTTCATAAAGTACTTCATTGGCTGTAAAGCGCTTTGAGACATAGAAACATAGAAGATAGGAGCAGGAGTAGGCCATTCGGCCCTTCGAGCCTGCTCCGCCATTCAATGAGATCATGGCTGATCATCCAAATTCAGTACCCTGTCCCTGCCTTCTCCCCATATCCCTTGATCCCTTTAGCCTTAAGAAATATATCTAACTCTTTCATGAATATATTTAATGAACTGGCCTCCACTGCCCTCTGTGGCAGAGAATTCCACAGGTTCACCACTCTCTGGGTGAAGAAATTCCTCCTCATCTCTGTCCTAAATGACTTACCCCTTATCCTTAGTCTATGACCCCTGGTTCTGGACTCCCCGGCCATCAGAAACATCCTTCCTGCATCTAGTCTGTCCAGGCCTGACAGAATTTTATAGGTTTCGATGAGATCCCCTCTCAATCTTCTAAACTCCAATGAGTATAAGCCCAATCGACACAATCTCTCCTCATACATCATTCCTGCCATCCCAGGTATCAGCCTGGTGAATCTTCGCTGCACTCCTTCCATGGCAAGAATGTCCTTCCTCAGGTAAGGCGACCAAAACTGCACACAATACTCAAGGTGCGGTCTCACCAAGGCCCTGTACAACTGTAGCAAGACATCCTTGTTCCTGTACTCAAACCCTCTTGCTACGAAGGCCAACATACCATTTGCCTTCTTAACCGCCTGCTGCACCTGCATGCTTACCTTCAGCGACTGGTGCACAAGAACACCCAGGTCACTCTGCACTTCCCCTTCTCCCAATCTATTGCCATTCAAATAATAATCTGCCTTCCTGTTTTTGCCACCAAAGTGGATAACCTCACATTTATCCACATTATAGTGCATTTGCCATGTTTCTGCCCAGTCACCCAACCTGTCCAAATCGTACTGGAGTTTCACGACATCCTCCTCACAGCACACACGCCCACCCAGCTTTGTGTCGTCTGCAAATTTGGAGATATTACATCCAATTCCCTCGTCCAGATCATTAATATATATTGTGAACAGCTGGGGTCCAAGGACCAATCCTTGCGGTACCCCACTAGTCACTGCCTGCCACTCGGAAAACGACCCGTTTATTCCAACTCTTTGCTTTCTGTCCGCCAACCAGTTCTCTATCCAAGTCAATACCTTGCCCCCAATCCCATGTGCCTTAATTTTGCACGCTAATCTCTTATGCGGGACCTTATCGAAAGCCACATCCGGTGGTTGTGAAAGGCGCTATAAAAATGCAAGTCTTTCTTTTTCTTTTTACTTCTACCCATAAATGAGACCCTGCACTCTTCATGCAGCTATGTACAATTTGTAAAAGTTTAGTGTGGACACACAACTTAGTGAATTTTGCTGGACAGAGGCAGAGTGCATTACAGTGATTTGCCAGCGGAATGTATCCCTGCCCTGTACCCTTTTCCTTATGGCAGCTTTGTATTGTCTTAAATGGATATCACAAGGAATCTGGATTGTTCCAATTGTTTTAACAAATGTTGCAAAAAATTAAATCAGCAAGTTACAACTTTCAGTATTTGCAGGCCAGCCTCTCGCTCGAATTATTGGAATTGAAGCAAAGCATAAACACTTGAGACATTCACGATATTACTTGCCCACCCACCAGAACTGAAATCCACAAGAACATCCAGGAAAAGAAATCATTCAAGACCCATGAAAATAAGTTTTTTTTTTGGGGGGGCGGGGCGAAGGAGGAGGGATACAGGTTGACGAAAGGAGAGAAGGAAACTACAAAACTGTCTTGTACATAATTAGTTTTAAATCTGTTGATCAAAGCAGACATAAATCCTGGAAAACTGAATGCTTTTTGGCACCGAACATCAGCATTATGAATTTCCAGACTATGTATAGAACGATCAAATGAACATTTCAAGTGCACCAGTATCGTATTTTTCTATCCCCTACACCAACCATCTTTGTGGTATCTGAGTGAGGTTTCCAATTGAGTGCCAAGCGTGGGCTGTTGTGCTATGAACCCAATGGAACTGGCTTGAAAGGCTCCCAAACTCAATTTCACATTGGATCCTTGTGAGGAGACTTGCACACCATCAGTCTGGACTAGAGTCAGGGTTGAAAGGACAATGTGCAGATACACTGCACCACCCATTCTTCAGCTTTTGCTTTCTTGAGGAACTTTTTTCTGCTTAATGTTGTTTTAGGACCCATGTTTAACATGACTTTGGAACATACTGATTTAAAGTGCTCTTATACTGTGCTGGTGATGCTGGGTTAAAACTGTGAGGACTCGCCAAGACCAGCTATCAAGAATAGCCATTTAGCCAATCTTCCAAGACGCTGGTATAAGCAAGTCTTACCAGTTTTGAATTTGGCTTTCAACCGGCTGCCCGCAAACTTGTGGGTGTGACCAGAACTAGGGGCCATAAATAAAAGATAATCACTAATAAATCCAATATAGAATTCAGGATAAGCTTCACTACCCAGAGAGTGGTTCGAATGTGGAACTCGTTACCACAAAGAGTAGTTCAGGTGAACAGCATAGATGCATTTCAGGGGAAGCTCAAAAAACACACAAGGGAGAAAAGAATCGAAGGTTATGCTGATAGGGTTAGCTGAAGTAGGGTGGGAGGAGGCTCGTGTGGATCATAAACACCAGCATGGACCAGTTGGGCCGAATGGCCCATTTCTGTGCTGTACATTCTAAGTAATTCTATGTAAACCACATTTGGAAATCTGGAGTCATTAGCACAATAACAGTGCCTTTAGAAATACATCAACAAAAATGAGAG
The DNA here is from genome assembly GCF_052327205.1 of Somniosus microcephalus. Taxonomy (NCBI): domain Eukaryota; kingdom Metazoa; phylum Chordata; class Chondrichthyes; order Squaliformes; family Somniosidae; genus Somniosus; species Somniosus microcephalus. Next base: position 263,163,302 of record NC_140992.1, on the reverse strand, counting down.
CTCCTAAGGTATTTTTTCAATGTTACCTAAACAGTACAGCATGTAAAGTCAAATAGCTGGTATTTCTACCTAACTCATAAGCAGATGTATGAAATCGTTAGTGTTTATGAATAGTTTCTGGATCACATCCCACGTAGTGTTGTAGAATTTGAAAATTGTGTTTTAGTGTTCAGCACTTTTTTATGGACACCAGAGTAATTTACTTTAATAAAATGTTGAATTGCAATATTCCCAAAGTGACTGTACAGAAGATGCTACATAAACAGCTGCACAATATTAGTCTCCCACTCCCCATACACATTGACCTATTGTTCACAATATTAGCCAGCAAGTGCTTAACGCATTCTTATGACATTCCTCTGTCAAATTTTAATAGAAACATTAATCTGTTTTGTGCAAATTAATCACAGAAAATGGCCCAGAAGCAATCCCTGCATTGCTCCACTCAGCACTTATTTCCATGTTGATGTTGCTCTTTTAATTACTATAACTTTGCATCATCTTATTCGATCAGTTACTTATCCACTTCAAAAGCTTCTTACTCTTTGTCTTTCCAATAATTTGTTAAGTACTATTCTCTGATGTGGCACTCTGTCAAAGACCTTGCGGAAGTCTCGAAATATTGGCCCGGACTTTAAGGTGGGTAATGACGGCGAACTGTCAGCGTTCGTCATCATTACCCCTCTTAAACCGACTGTAAATTCAGGATTTAGCACAAGCGCATCTAAACGCAGAAATCCTGAAGTTGCAGTCAGTGCTCCGACACGGGCTGCGCTCTGGACCACCCCCATAGCCAGCAATCAGTGACATCAGTGGAAGTGACAGAAACTTGAGCTTTTCCACGTTAATATCGCTGTTAATCACCCCATTAAATGTTAAGCCTTGTTGGAATAGGTGTAACTGGGGTTTTGACAGCGTATTGACTGCTCAACAATCGTTCTGGCCCTAAAAAACTAATTTTTATATTTGTGGAATGTCAAATTTCTCCATTAATGATAAAAATTACAATTAAAAAAAATGTTTTTATAGTTTGTTCAAGATATTTCAGCTTTTACCTTAACCCCATGTGTAGGTCCCAACCTTTATTTCGCTCTCTGTAACATTTTTAAAAAGTGCAGATAATGAGTGCTTTTCATTTCCTGGTTTGCTGTCTGTGAGAATTCTTCAATGTGATTGGCTGTTTAGACAGCTTGATAACGTCACTGCTGCATCGCGCTAGGAATCTCCTATTCACAGCACTACAATCAATTACACATCGAGAAACCTAAAGTTTTCGCCACAGAGCTGACGAGATCTCTGTGGGCAGCTTTCTTGCAAATTACGGGCCATAAAATTTACTGAGTTCCCCTTGTCAGCAACTGCAGTTATATTCTCAAGGATCTCAAGTAGATGCATTTGGGGAGGGCTAACAAGGCAAGGGAATACACAATAAATGGTAGGATTTTGAGAAGTGTGGAGGAACAGAGGAACCTTGGAGTGCATGTCCACAGATCTCTGAAGGTAGCAGGACAGGTAGATAAGGTGATTAAGAAGGCATACGTGATGCTTTCCTTTAGTAGCTGAGGCATAGAATATAAGAGTAGGGAGGTTAAGCTAGAACTGTATAAAACACTAGTTAGGCCACAGTTAGAGTACTGCACACAGTTCTGGTCACCACATTACAGAAAAGATGTGTGCACTAGAGAGGGTACAGCGGAGATTTACGAGGATGTTGCCAGGACTGTAAAATTTTAGCTATGAGGAAAGGTTGGATAGGCTGGGGTTGTTCTCTTTGGAATAGAGGAGGCTGAAGGGAGATTTAATTGAGGTGTATAAAATTATGAGGGGCTGAGACAGAGTGGATAGGAAGGATCTATTTCCCTTAGCAGAGAGGTCAATAACCAGGGGGCATAGATTTAATGTAATTGGTGGAAGGATTAGAGGGGAGTTGAGGAGAACGTTTTTTCACCCAGAGGGTGGTGGGGGTCTGGAACTCACTACTTGAAAGGGTGGTACAGGCAGAAACGCTCATCACATTTAAAAGCACTTCGATATGAAGTGCCATGACCGACAAGTCTACAGACCAAGAGTTGGTCTTTTTCGGACGGCCTCCCTTCCGTGCCGTAAACTTCTATAATTCTATGTATCAAGCAAGATCTATCACCTGTTGACTACTTCCTAACATAAAAAGTCTGTGGCTTCACCATTCTCTCTTTCAAGGTACTTTGTATTTTCTTAATCCACCATCAACATCAAGTTTATGGATCTGTACCCTTTGATTACCCTTTTAATAGACTGGCACCAAAATTAATTTCTCTTCAGTCCCTTAACACAACTCCTCTCTTCAGCAATTCCCTCAAAAATATCCATACGTGACCAATTTCATGGTTACTTTCTTTGCTACTACCAGTTAGATAAATCCATCAGGATAGGTCCCTTGCAATCTTTTACTGTCCTTAATCTGTCTATCACCTCTTAGTGGGCAATATCCAATTTTATGGGGTGAATTTCTTTGGAGCTTCTCACGCTCCGTCACCGTAACTTTGGCGGAACGCCTATTTACATGCGTGAACAGAGCTTCCGCTTCAGTTATGGCGGTGGGCCAGGAGAAGCTCAGAGGAAATTCACTATCCTCTCAGTTTTTCTTTCCCTTGCCCTTTAAATTCTAGCCCTGCATGGGGAAGGCAGTCGTCTGATGCATCTATAAAAAGTGACACAAAATAGTCACAAAGGACAGCTGCCATTCGTTGGCCATCTGTTATGTCCCCCATATCCCACAGAGGTACCAAGGGCTCCCACTGTTTTCTCCAAATATATCTATTTTCTGCGGTCTTCATCTTCTTGTCTATTCTGCGTCGCTTTTTTTTAAATATAAAAGTCGGTTTTATCAAGACCTAACCCTAACTTGATTCCTTTACCCCTTTTTTTTATTCCCCTTCCACTCTTCAATTATACCTGTAGCTTTACTCTCAAAGCAAGACCTTTTTTATCCCCGTATCTCTTCCATTACTTTTCTTGTTGCCCATGTTGTTGTTTTCTAAATTCATTCACGGGATATAGACGTCGCTAGCAAGGCCAGCATTTATTAGCTATCCCTAGTTTCCCTTGAGAAGGTGGTTGTAAGCCTTCTTCTTGAACCGCTGCAGTCCTGTGGTGACGGTGCTCCCACAGTGCCGCAATATTCACGAATTACAGGTGCCAGATAGCAGAGAAAAACACAAACTGATCTACTGGGATCATGTCTCTAAGTTAATGTTATTAATACGAGTGTTTGTTTTGCTGCTTAAAAGTGACTGGTGGAGTGGAGAGGCTATGAAATTCTAATACCGCATAACTTTTTTTTGCTGCAAACATACAACTATGGAAATTATTGCTCTAGTACAGTTGCATATGACCGCAGACTATATTTGAATTAGAGGTCATGTTAAAACCTACTTTTTTTTTATTTTTTAAAAGAGAGAACATTACTAACTTAATAAATTGATGCATTTATGGGATATATTTTCTTTGGGATTCACAGCTAAGCTTTTATTGCTGTGTTTTGAGCAGTACATCTCTCCAGTTACAATTATATGGGTATTCTCATGTTTATTGTCCTTTACTTGCAAAGTCAGAAGAGCTTTCCCTTTACCTCAGATAAATTATATTGTGTATCCAGCTGAACAAACATAAATTTTGTAAAATTACTATGGATCCTTAAAATTTTTCCTGCCTTTAACAAGCATAATTAAAATTCACATACAACAACTGAAAAGTGCTTTTAAAGTAATACAAGATTTCTTATAACTGCACAGTGCAAAAATGGACTATGGTAAAATGGGGGGGGGGGGGTAACTCTATTCTAGCTTCATTGGCCAGAATTTTCCTTACCCTAACGGGTCCGGTGTGGCCACTGCAGGACCCGACCCCGCTGCTGGCTCTATCGCGCTGTACAAAATGAACTTAACTTAATGGGGCCTATTAAGCCCGCCCAGCACTTTACCCGTCCCAATGAGATGGAGCGGGTCTGGTGATGTCATTCATGACACATTTTAAGCCGGGATCCCTAAAGGGACCCTGGCTAAATTAAATTTTAAGTTTAATCTAACATAGTGGGTGTTGAATCTTTACTGTACAATAATATAATAGAAGTTATATGAGTGACAAATAAATATTTAAATAAAATTATCATTACATAATATGACTATCTACAAATACGATCAAGAACATAATTTAAAAAGTACATTAATTGGGAGGTTATTGGTGCTTTAGTCACAAATCTACAGACTTTTGTATCAGTAACTGGTACAAATAAAAGATGTGTGTGTATAGATAATACATAAAATTAAGCAGATTTTAAATGTAATTATAAAGGGTGGATTTACAATCTTATGCAAGTTCAGCGGAAGAGCTGCGGAATCCCTGACAAACAGTGTAAGTGGTGCTTACAATGTGTTTCTGGGATTTCTGCAGCTCTTCCGTTGAAGTTAACAATGGACAAGTGAGAGAACCTCCATAGAAATTCACCCTAAAGTCTCAGACTGAAAAAATAAATTAGTCATATTCAAGGACTGAAAGCAAATTGAACCAGTGGAACGAGTGATGAGAATAAAATTGTTACGGTTGATGACTTGATTTAATGAGTAACTGCACAATCACAGTATACTGTGAGAAAAGCCAGACCAGAAACAACACAAAAATTTATTGAAATGGTATATGTCATTTTTTATAGTGCAGATCAATTCACTGCAATTACTGTTGAGTTGGAAGGCAACAGCCGAGAATGGCCAGTGAAAAATTAACATTTACCAGTAGTTTTTCAAGTAGAACAGAATCTCCATCAATCTGTTAGCTGCTGTAATCAACATGTTTTTATTCTGGTTTGTTTACCATGCTGTCAAGTAATCAGCTGGAGCAATGACCACGGAACTCACGCCTCAGGTTGACAGACGTGGTTCCCGAGCTGTGTGAATCCCGTGGCCATGCAGGGGACTTTAGAAAGCAGGAGGAAAAAGGCTCTTAAGTGCGTAAAATACCTCAGAATGATTTCAACTGGGTCCCCCGCCGCTGCAGGTCGGGTCGGCTCCACGCTGACAGATGCGCCTGTGGGAAAGGCGCATGGGAGCGAGTTGACGGCGGGTTCCTGACCTGCTGTCAAAAAAAAACAACTTTCCCACCCGACCCGCCACCGATCGCGCCTGCTACCACCCCGGAAAATTCAGCCCATTGCCTCTGTTGTCAAACAATGAAAGACTTATTGCTGAATAAAATATGTCCAATTTATTAACGGCTCTGCATACAAAGGATGGGGAATGTAAAAGGAAAACTTGAGTTCCAGTAATATTCAGATACCTAGATACCAAACTAATATCGAGCTCTGCCAAAGAAAGCAATGAATTTCCTGCTTCGAATCAAGCTCGAGTGAAGCAATAAGCTGTAAAATAAAATCACCTGATTTGAATGAAGCGGAAAGGAAGGTGCCCACAACCAAAGTGACAGATTGGTGCATTTTACTTCGACATAATTTATACCATTGAAACAGAAGTTGGGTTGCATCCCATCTATTAATGGAGGAAAGCACATCTGTTAAAACTCCAGTACAATGGATGGCAATCCACTGGAACCGGAAAAGTAACCCAATATTCTCAGAACTTTTTTTGCAAGCTCTGGGCATTTTGATCCATCACTTTGAGAAGGGGAAAAAAAACACTTTGGTTGCTTGAAACATCTGCTGAGCTCTAGCTACTCAAACACACACTAGTCTTCTACTCATAACCTGCCAACAAAAATATTTGTCTGAATGAAGGATTGTGCAAATCACGGGATAATGGTAATCTGCTTGACAAGCCTACAAATTTCAAATATCATCACGGAGAGACCAGTTCACACAAGATCCCTCCAGATGACACTTAATTTGATGCAATTAGTTCCCATGTTTCTGAAACTGTTTTGAAAGTAGATCCTGATTTACTTTATGGATTGTTAAATATGGATGCGAGACTTTCACAATTTATAGTATTTATAGCAATGGGAGGGAACAATGCCCTTTTCTCCCCCTTCTTATTGCAATAACTGTAAACCATAACAGCAACTATCACGATTGCTGAGCACAAGAGAGTTTAAAACAAAAACCTAAGGAAAACAAGAATATTCTATCGAGAATAAACAGATTTTTATCACATGAGCAAGATTACCAGGATAATCTCTTAAATTACTAATGTACCCTAAAAATGCTCATCCCCTCTAAAGTTAAGACAATAGCATTGCAGTGAACAAATAAACTAAGGCTATGAGACATAAATTGCTCCAAGGCACTCGCTCTTTAAGGCAGATGATAGATGGTTTCATCTGAAAAATACCACCAAAGGTTTTTGTTGGAATAACACTTTACTTGGCCAATGACCCGGGTTTTACATCACAACCAGCTGGTCACTTGCACTTTCCAACAGAAAACATCATTGAGCCCTTATGGTGTAAGCAGCTGTCTCCTTTTTTAAGATGTGACAAAAATGTATCGCTGCACAAAATCAAGACTGACCAAAGAATGCGAGCAAGAACAACAAAACTTTACTACCCTGTCTGAAATAAGACACTACAGTAGTGATGGGACATTACTGCTCTTCTTTCACGCATAGCAAAGACTATGGTTCAAAAGTATCGATGGTACTAGTAAGATAATATAGAAATTTTTCTCATAACTGAAAGAGCGGCAGTAGTGCAGTATCACCAATATCACAGCCACAGACTTGATGGGACAAATGGCCTGTTTCTGTGCTGTGACATTCTCTGATGGTCTTGTCAGTATTGAAGGAATTATATGGCATCAAAAATATTTTAACATTAATATTGTACCATCACCTTTCTATAAAATACACCTTACTTTTTAAATGAATGTAGTGCACCCAAGCTGTCAGTTGGTCCTGCCTTCTTCCAGATCAGCTGAAGTGACAGACATGACAGTGGGCCTCTCCAGTTTGGCCCACCTGTTCCAAGGATTTGATGACCTTTACAAGTACAACTTTATTTTACATATTTTCTTCCATTTCTCCAAAAAGAAAATCCTCCTACGCACCAACTCAAGTATCCTACTCCGTGAAACACTGAGTTTAACTTATATAATCTCAACACGAAATGTGGACAGCTGGATTTTTACTTTGGGCAGGCACCCTCCCACGACATACAATCCGACTCATTTGAAAGTGCTGTGCGAGCTGGTTACTTACCATTGACTTGGTGAAAGGGCGAGCCAAGGCAAACAGTAGGGTGTACAACCACCAGCTGCGGTGCAGCGAGGAGTACATCATGTTTCCTGGATGCAAAGCATTGGATGTTACTCCGTGAGGTGATAGGCGGCGGTTCAGCTCATTCGAGAAGAGAACATTACACAGCTTTGACCGGTTGTAGGCGAGCATGGCCCAGTAGTCTTTCTTAGCAGGAGAAAGCAGACTAAAATCCAGCTTCCCCGAGGAATCCTTTATATCAGTGAATCTGAAATACATATGTAAAAATGGTAATTTTTCGACTAGAAATATCAAATGTTTCTAATGTCTAGCAAAGAAAATAAGCAGTTATTGTGAAACACAGCTGATGAATTCAGACCAGAAGTTTGTTCTGAAACATCACATTTTTTTAATTTAGTATTTTAACATCCTAAAGAACTATTTTATCTAATGATATTCCTAGTGGTGGTGTGGAGATGCCGGAGTTGGACTGGGGTGGACAAATGTAAGAAGTCACACAACACCAGGTTATAGTCCAACAGCTTTATTTGAAATCACAAGCTTTCGGAGCGCTGCTCCTTCTTCAGGTAAAGTGGAGAAATGCATAAAGACACAGCTTATATGGTCAGAGAATCATGTCAGATGTTTACAGGTAACCTTTCCAACTGCCATTTATCACACCTCGGCAGAGAGATAATCACAGCAGTCAAAGGTGTGAATGGTGTCCAAACAGGTCAGTCAGGGAAACATTACATCAAAGAACAATGAGGTGGGGTCACAAGGGGTCAAATATTGCAGATGCTGGGGTCTGTATGAAAAACAAAAAAAGACAAAAAACATTTTTTTTGGCTGGAAATCACAGCAGGTCCGGCCGCATCTGTGTAGAGAGAACAAGCCAATGTCGACTCGAGTCTGGATGACCCTGCATCAGGTGGGGTTACATGTAGCGTGACATGAACCCAAGATCTCGGTTGAGGCCGTCCTCATGGGTGCGGAACTTGGCTATCAGTTTCTGCTCGACGATTTTGCGTTGTCGTGTGTCTCGAAGGCCACCTTGGAGAATGCTTACCCGAAGATCGGAGGCTGAATGTCCTTGACTGCTGAAGTGTTCCCCGACTGGGAGGGAACACTCCTGCCTGGTGATTGTTGCGCGGTGTCCGTTCATCCGTTGTCGCAGTGTCTGCATGGTCTCGCCGATGTACCATGCTCCGGGGCATCCTTTCCTGCAACGTATGAGGTAGACAACGTTGGCCGAGTCACATGAGTATGTGCCATGTACCTGGTGGGTGGTGTCCTCACGTGTGATGATGGTATCTGTGTTGATGATCTGGCATGTCTTGCAGAGGTTGCTGTGGCAGGGTTGTGTGGTGTCGTGGTCGCTGTTCTCCTGAAAGCTGGGTAATTTGCTGCGAACGATGGTCTGTTTGAGGTTAGGCGGCTGTTTGAAAGCGAGTAGTGGAGGCGTGGGGATGGCCTTCGCGAGGTGTTCGTCGTCATCGATGACATGTTGAAGGCTGCGAAGAACATGGCGTAGTTTCTCCGCTCCGGGGAAGTACTGGACGACGAAGGGTACTCTGTTGGTTGTGTCCCGTGTTTGTCTTCTGAGGAGGTCTATGCGATTTTTCGCTGTGACCCGTCGGAACTGTCGATCGACGAGTCGAGCGTCATATCCCGTTCTTACAAGGGCGTCTTTCAGTGTCTGTAGGTGTCCATCGCGTTCCTCCTCGTCTGAGCAGATCCTGTGTATTCGCAGGGCTTGTCCACAGGGGATGGCTTCTTTAACGTGGTTAGGGTGGAAGCTGGAGAAGTGAAGCATCGTGAGGTTGCCCGTGGGCTTGCGGTAGAGTGAAGTGCTGAGGTGTCCGTCTTTGATGGAGAGTCGTGTGTCCAGGAATGAGACTGATTCTGAGGAGTAGTCCATGGTGAGTTTGATGGTGGGATGGAACTTGTTGATGTTATCGTGTAGTCTTTTCAGTGATTCTTCGCCGTGGGTCCATAGGAAGAAAATGTCGTCGATGTATCTGGTGTATAGCGTTGGTTGGAGATCCTGTGCAGCGAAGAAGTCTTGCTCGAACTTGTGCATGAAGATGTTTGCGTAATGGGGTGCGAATTTGGTCTGAAAAGACTACACGATAACATCAACAAGTTCCATCCCACCATCAAACTCACCATGGACTACTCCTCAGAATCAGTCTCATTCCTGGACACACGACTCTCCATCAAAGACGGACACCTCAGCACTTCACTCTACCGCAAGCCCACGGGCAACCTCACGATGCTTCACTTCTCCAGCTTCCACCCTAACCACGTTAAAGAAGCCATCCCCTGTGGACAAGCCCTGCGAATACACAGGATCTGCTCAGACGAGGAGGAACGCGATGGACACCTACAGACACTGAAAGACGCCCTTGTAAGAACGGGATATGACGCTCGACTCGTCGATCGACAGTTCCGACGGGTCACAGCGAAAAATCGCATAGACCTCCTCAGAAGACAAACACGGGACACAACCAACAGAGTACCCTTCGTCGTCCAGTACTTCCCCGGAGCGGAGAAACTACGCCATGTTCTTCGCAGCCTTCAACATGTCATCGATGACGACGAACACCTCGCGAAGGCCATCCCCACGCCTCCACTACTCGCTTTCAAACAGCCGCCTAACCTCAAACAGACCATCGTTCGCAGCAAATTACCCAGCTTTCAGGAGAACAGCGACCACGACACCACACAACCCTGCCACAGCAACCTCTGCAAGACATGCCAGATCATCAACACAGATACCATCATCACACGTGAGGACACCACCCACCAGGTACATGGCACATACTCATGTGACTCGGCCAACGTTGTCTACCTCATACGTTGCAGGAAAGGATGCCCCGGAGCATGGTACATCGGCGAGACCATGCAGACACTGCGACAACGGATGAACGGACACCGCGCAACAATCACCAGGCAGGAGTGTTCCCTCCCAGTCGGGGAACACTTCAGCAGTCAAGGACATTCAGCCTCCGATCTTCGGGTAAGCATTCTCCAAGGTGGCCTTCGAGACACACGACAACGCAAAATCGTCGAGCAGAAACTGATAGCCAAGTTCCGCACCCATGAGGACGGCCTCAACCGAGATCTTGGGTTCATGTCACGCTACATGTAACCCCACCTGATGCAGGGTCATCCAGACTCGAGTCGACATTGGCTTGTTCTCTCTACACAGATGCGGCCGGACATGCTGTGATTTCCAGCCAAAAAAAATGTTTTTTGTCTGTTTTTTTGTTTTTTATACAGACCCCAGCATCTGCAATATTTGACCCCTTGTGACCCCACCTCATTGTTCTTTGATGTAATGTTTCCCTGACTGACCTGTTTGGACACCATTCACACCTTTGACTGCTGTGATTATCTCTCTGCCGAGGTGTGATAAATGGCAGTTGGAAAGGTTACCTGTAAACATCTGACATGATTCTCTGACTATATAAGCTGTGTCTTTATGCATTTCTCCACTTCACCTGAAGAAGGAGCAGCGCTCCGAAAGCTTGTGATTTCAAATAAAGCTGTTGGACTATAACCTGGTGTTGTGTGATATTCCTAGTGTTTGTGCATCAAACATAACATAGTAAAGAAAATGCAGATCCTCTGAATTCGAAGTCTGAATCTAACAGGGCTCCTGAGCTTGGAAGTGCTAACCACTAGGTTTGTATGCGTATCAAGGATCAGATGTAAACCTCCCCTTCATTAGGCCACCAAAGATTCAGATGGATACGCCCTCCCCCCGACCGCCCCCATAACTAGACTGCTCGGAAACAAATGTGTACCCACAACGAGTCTGCCAGGAAAGCGGACCATTTACACTAAACCAAAAAAAAAACAAATCAGTGAAAACCTCTAAGCCATCATAAACCAAACAGAAAAAGTCATCCGCTTGCTGTTGCAGCATGAGCACTAGCATTGTTGAGGGCAAGCATTTGGCTTGAAAAGCAAGATACCAGCACATGTACACAGAGGGTCAGACTTGTTGCACTTTTACTTTATTATATAAAAAAAAGGGTTCAGCCGCATCGGATCCAAGTGGTCCAGATTTAGATTTTTTTCTGAATAAATCCCACTTGGCTCAGTTCAGACAAGTTTAGATCACCTCATCCGATACGGTGCTCATTTCTGGGGCGTGTGTATTTGTGCATATCGTACTTACTTATCAAGGGCAGTGATGACTGAGGCAAGGGCAATAAAATTGGCCCATATTCACCATTCTTCCAGCTTTGAAAAATGAAACTGCTTAACTATTGAATGCTAGTACTGGAGGTCAGGATAGTTATGTATCATTGACACGTTTATTGGGAACTGGTTTAATGCTAATCAAACTAATTCACCTAAAATCTTAACAGCGCACAGAGAAGACCATCATTCCCCCATTATTGGAGCTCACGTGGCATTGGTTACAAAATACTGCATTTTAATTTACCATTCTGCCAAGTTAGAAATATCTGTTACGCACAGTAATGGCCCAGAAATTCGGGTCTCCGCGGGCGAGTACGCACAGGGTACTCACCCGTAGGCCGAATGGAAGTGCCAGTTTTCTGCATGCACTGCGCATGCGCGGGAAACCGCCATTTCCGATCCTCTGAACGAAGGGGTTCAGAGGTCGAACGCGCGTGCAGGAGAGGCTGCGCGTGCGCTTTGAACGTAGTTTTTTTTTGCAGGTTTTCCCGGGATCGTAAGCCTGCAGTATTTAGAAATGTAAAAAGCAGGCGTAAGGCCTGCTTTTTACAAGGTAAGTGGTCAATTAATTAAAATTAAAACATTTTTTCCACAGGTTTATTATTTTTAAATACTTTAAAGCAAGGTAATTTTATTTTTAGCCCCGTTAGAATATAAAATTATTTTTTTCAAAAATTTATATTGTTTAAAATAGTTATTTAATGTAATTTATAGTTTATTTAAAAAGTGTGATTTAAAAAAAAAATTATTTGAAGGTTTACAGCTATTTTGGGGCCGTAGTATTCATAAGTTTTGACAGGTCTTCCTGTCAATCTTATGAATGGGCTTTTCCCTCCTCCGATTGGCTGCCCATGACTCACGTGATCCCAGGGGACGCATCGCACTAACTGCGCCCCTGGGATACACAAGCACAGCGCGCCGGCAGCTGGGCCAGGCCCCGGAGCGGAATTCCACGGGGCCCTACAGCTCAACTGCCGGCGCACAAGGTAAGTGCAGGTCAGGGGCTTATACCCACGGGAAGCCCCGACCCAAATTTCTGGGCCAATATGTTGCTCAGATGTTCTAACTCTCCCCTATTGAAATGTCATTTATAGTACAGGAAACTTTGTTATATCCGGCACCGACAGGACCGAGCTGTTGCCGATCTATCAAAACTGCCGGACATACAAAGTTAATGTTGAAGCATACGGAGGTTTTCATCTCCGTATCTGTCAACAAACACTGTTGCTTAGCAACAGCTTGTAAACAGTCGGCCCGTACCTTGGAAGCGTCTCTGTAGCTTAGCAACAGCTTCAGAGAGACTTTCCAGAGCCCGACTGTTGAAAACAAAGCCACGAGAAGAAAAAAAACCTAACAAAACGGCTCCTGATTTCTGCCGGTAGATCGAGGTTTCCGGACATACAACTTCCGGATAAACCAAAGTTTCCTGTACAATGGATCACCACAACCACGCTCCCTCTCTCTCCTCCGTCCCATGGTACACACATCTATTCCAGTTACTTAATGCCATGAGTGGCTACTGATTGTTGCCTATTACCTTTTAGCTATTACTAAAAATAGCTAGTGCATACAGAATGTTGATGTCTTGCTAGCACACAATAGTCCCAATCTTAAGAATTAATCTACATGTTACAACAACTTGCATTCATATAGCACCTTTAACGTAGTAAAACATCCCAGGAGCAAACAAAGTTTGACACTGAGCCACATAAGGAGATATTAGGTCGGTTTTAAGGAGCGTCTTAAAGGAGGAGAGAGAGGTAGTGAGGTGGAGAGGCTTAGGGAGAGAATTCCAGAGTTTAGGGTCTAGGGAGCTGAAGGCACGGCCGCCAACGGTGGAGCGATTAAAATCGGGGATGCGCAAGAGGTCAGAATTGGAGAAGCGCAGAGATCTTGGAGGGTTGTCAGGCTGGAGGAGGTTACAGAGATTGGGAGGGGCGAGGTCGTGGAGGGATTTGAAAACAAGGATGGGAATTTTAAAATTGAGGCGTTGCCAGACCGGGAGCCAATGTAGGTCGGCGAGCACGGGGGTGAAGGGTGAACAGGACTTGATACGAGTTAGGATACGGGCAGCAGAGTTCTGGATGAGCTTAAGTTTATGTAGGGTGGAAGATGGGAGGCCGGCCAGGAGAGCAGTGGAATAGTCAAGTCTAGAGGCATGGATGAGAGTTTCAGCAGCAGGGGTGGAGTAGGCAGACTTCGAGATGGAGCGCATATGTGGTCAGACGCGCATCTGAGGGTTAAATACGACACCAAGTTTGCGAACGGTCTAGTTCTGCCTCAGACAGTTGCCAGGGACCTTCCATTTTTTAAACCAACGGTTTTGGAAAGGAACAACTGAATTTCTGTTAAATCTGCTGTTGTGCTTTGAGTAAGCAGTGTTTTTAAGCTTAAGTATGGTCTTGACCAGTAGTCACCAGTCAGTCGGGACCAATGCGGTTTTATTTCAAGAGCCTGTAAATCAAGACCTTAGGTTAACCTCAATAATAGGCAAGTGTTGCATAAAGGGAATTGAAAATTTATGAAGCCGCAGAGCCTTACTAATTACAGTAATTTTAAAAAGGCTGCACACATTTAATTTGATCTAGAGTAATTGCTACTTTTATTCATTATCAAAAGAAATTTGTGTGTAATTTTGTCTTAACCTCACAAAATATAGCCACGAAGACTGAAATTTATGATGTGAGGAGTGTTTGGCAAAACACTTCTCGGGACTCGAGGGAAGCGCTATAAAATAAGATTTTTATTAAATGCACAGATGCCATTTTGATTTAATATGAGCTATAAACAAAGTACTGGGTTTCGAAGTGTAACACAAGTCCTACGCGGGCTGCTGCTCAGTGGAACTTTGTGACTGATCATTGAAATCTCTTCAGCGTATACGGTCCACGATGATGGCTTCTATATAAGGAAGCTGAATGTGCGTTGCGCAAAATGCACACCCATTTGCTCTTTTCACTGTACGGATTTAGTCAAAAGAAAAATGCAGATAAGCACAACCATTGGACAGTGCAGCCAATTCCTCCCACTGAACTGCTTGCTGGGGATGCTGCCACACCTCCAGCTCCCACAACTTAAAGGGTGCTGTTTACTGTTCAGTTCAATGGGTTAGCAGCTGCCAACACTGCTGCCCACCAGTATGCCTTTTTTGATTGGAGCCCAATCCTCTTTCTACAGGCAAGAAACAGATTATGGAAGCTCTCCACCTCCTATGAAACACCTTGGAAGGTGTCTAAGCCACTTCCGCATGCTGGTGGCGAGACGGCAGGGCACCCCTCCCCCCCCCATCAAACGGGATTAGCACAAGGTCAGACACATAAGGAACTGGCTGGAGAGTCTAGAATTAGGGTTCACAGTCTCAGGATAAGGGGTCAGCTATTTAGGACTGAGAAGAGGAGAGATTTCTTCACTCAGAGGGTGGTGAATCTTTGGAATTCTCAACCCCAGAGGGCTGTGGAGGCTCAGTTGTTGAGTATATTCAAGACTGAGATCGATAGATTTTCGGGCACTAAGGGAATGAAGGGATATGGGGATTGGGCAGGAAAGTGGAGATGCTGTAGAAGATCAGCCATGATCTTATTGAATGCAGAGCAGACTCGAGGGGCTGTATGGCCTACTCCTATTTCTAATGGAATGGCTGGAAGCGTTAACTGCTAAGATTAAGTCTGTCTGTGCACGTACATTGCCGCAAATAACTGTGAACTCCTTCATCAGCATCAAGCACAGTTAAACAAGGTTGTACCTCATCCAAAACAGGCTTGCATTTAGAGTTTGGGGAAAATCAATTTCAGTGTTACAGAGGGAGGAAACATTATAGTAAAACTAATTCCTTCAGATACTGCCCCATAAACAGAATTATGAGATTTTACATCTTTAGTCACGTTACAATCTATAGCTGTAAACTTCGCACCAGCAGTAACTTCACAAGTATGCAGAAGCACTTTACAATAAATACCGGTGCCCGTCGAGAGGAGGGGAGGAGAGGGGGAATTTAAAAATATAACTGCTTACAAACCAGAAATTAATGTGGCAGGGTTTGATGTTCCTACATCTATAAAAAGGACTGTGACATACGAGGTACCAAACAATTCTTTGATGGAGCATGAAACAAAGAAACTACATGGTGATGTTTAATTGTCTCTGACATAATCGTTAAATGCCAGATGTTTAATTTTTTTTGTTACCAAGTATTATTCATCTCACTGACTGAGAAAAGGTATAATGTAGTCACACTTAGAAAGATGTTGTTGTTGCTTGTTTAGGAAAATGCAGATAGACACCAATGCATTATTCCAGGAGCAGGTTTCTTTTGTAAATTGTAACGGGAAACATTTGAGCTGGTGGTGACACATGCTTTCACGCATGCTGGTGAGAAATGATTTTATTTTACCATTTTTTCTTTATATGCAATTACATGCAAATAAGGTTGCTTTTTAATTCTCATTGCTGACAGATCATCCATCAAGTCCAGTTAATGGGTGATTAAAACTGTAATACTGTCAACCAAAACTTAGCAAATGTGATACAGTATATCACTGATATAAAGATGCTTACACCTATTAACAATTTAAGCTAAGTACTGGTATTTTCTCCCGAAGAAATAATGAAAACAATTCTGGAATTGTGCCAAAAGGTTTTTAAAAGGAAAAGAGAACGATGCGAACTTAGATCCGCCGGCACTTTGCACAGCGCAAAAAAACATATAAAATACTTGCAGGACAAAAACCTCACAACTGTTTCACGTACCTTTACAAAGCTCCGCGCAATTTTTAGTGGAGTCGTCTCAAGGATTCCACTCCAATTCCAGTGATTACCAATTCCACTGCCCGGGGGATCGACATTCTACCCACGTTAAATTCAAAACTGATCATTTAAACGAATGAAACACTAAATAGTTGATCACAACGCTCCCAAATCAATTTGGGAAAAAAAGCATTTAGAGGTACAAGTCCACAGAAAGAAAAGGAATACCTCACCAACAATGGTAAGTAAGCCATCACTCACTCAACATCTAAAGTGAGTGAGTTATGGGTCTTGCACTCAACAAAGAACTGCCATAACTTGCCATCAGTGAAATTGCCTTTACATAATTCTCTTCTACACTTTTAGTCCAGGATTAATGGATACACATGAGTGATAACAAGGCAGTAATCTAATTGAGGGGTTCAGATCATCATTTATATATATGAAGGAATGCACAACTGATTGTTCCTGAGTAATCCAATTAAAGGATTCATCGTACATCAAAAGCCATCAGGTATGGAGCTAAAATGTTCCAACTTATCTGAACCCCATGATTAGTAATAGACTTCAAGTCAATACTTGGTATTTGTCATTTTTAATACCGTATACTACGGTGTTGTTTGCACTGAGTTGAAAGATGTGCTGCTTTATAACAACAGAGGGCTTATCAACAAGTGTGTTGGGAATGTGTTACACAGGAAAAGTGCATTGCACGCAAGACTTTCAATATATTATATTAATTTTATGGGACGGTTTAATTCAGGTTTGGCTTTGTTTTGTGCAAGTGGTAAATTCCTAAGTTAACGCAACAGAGCAGGAGCAGCTCTGAAGGAATATCTGGTCCATGTTATGATAAGAGACGTTCAAAATACAGAATTGTGGCTTTGTAATTTTTAATTAAATTAAGAACAGTAAGTGCAAGCCCAAGACCCATAGTGCAAAACACCACGGCCAGTCTGAAAGAGAAGTAAAAATTAGGTAAATAAGAAAGAAGTGCCAAGCCTGGGTTTAAAAGCTTGAAGATTGTGGGAGGTGGTGTGGCCCTTTATCACCAAGTCACACCTTGGTCTCTTCTCCTGACTTCTCTAGCACTTCTCGAGATCACCGACAAGGACATCTCTGATCACTTCCTGTATCCCTCCCCACTCACATCCCCCTACCCATCTCCAATCCCACTTCCTTCTGTGTCCATCTCTGGGGAAAAAAAAACTGTTCCCCAAGTCACTTACAATTGCAGTTTCAAATTCCCAACTGCCTAGCCTTTGGCCTTCTGCAGCTGTCGATTTTCTCCACCACTCTCTCACCTCCACCTTTAATGCCCTCGTCCCCAGTAAAACCTTTGGGCCTAGAAATTGGGTTGGGGTGCCAAAGTGGCGCAAAAGTCGCCTGAGCGCAGGATTTAGCGCAGCGTTCGAGGCTTCAGCGATGTCAGATATTCAGTTTCATTGCCCCTCGAGGGACACGGGGCGAGGCTCGAGGCGCTCCACGTCCCTCTTAGGGCGCTGAAACTGAATATCGCAGCACAACGTGCCGCCGGTACTGTAGGCCTTCCTCCCATTGTTAAGGGGGAGGGGCCTGCAACAGCGCGAGCCTCAATCGCGAGTGCCGGCAAAAGAGCCCGGCACCGAGGAGAAGTGCCGGGCTCTCGGGAAACAGCCGGCAATGCCGCGGGGGGGGGGGGGGAGGGGTGGTCAGGAGGCCGGGAACAGAGGTGCTGGCAGGCGGCCACCGAAAAAGGCGGCTGCCCCACACCTCCACCTTAACTTGCGCCGCTGCCGGCACAGTAAGGCCCCGTGAACCGGGCGCGGGTAGCGAACGGCACAACTGCGCCGTTCGCTACCAAATATCGCAAACGGGGCGTGAATGGGGCGCTGCGCACACCGATGACGTCATCGGTGGCGGCGCAGCGCAAAAGGCTAACGCCACCATTATCGCCCCAACTCAATATCGTGGGAGGCGCAGCCAGTGGCGCTACAGCCACTGCCTGCCTCTTTAGGCGCTAACAAGTGGCGCTACTCACTCAATTTCTCCCCCTTGATCTCTTTCATCCTGTTCATTCCCCCTGGTATGCCCTCATCTTTGCTTCCTCAAGTCTAAGGGGTGCAAGCCTTCAGCATATTTGGCGCACAGCTGGTTTAACTGACCATCACCAAATGTGGCTGGACCACATCAAGCACCGTCGGGCCTCACTCTCCTATGCTAAAACCACTTGGAGAACAAAGATAACCCCTGGCTTCTTTTCTCCACTGCCTCTGCGCTCCAGTCTCAGGTGGGCCACATCGAGAAGACCAAAGCCATCATCTTCGGGTCCCCACCTCACAAACTCCGCAGCCTTATCACCAATCCCAAAACTGTCCTGTTGCAGTTGAACAGGTGCAGCCCAAGACGGTTTATCTTTCTTCCCTTAACAATATGGAAACACCTGATCTCAACTGAGCACCTCCTCCTGATAACACAACCAACAGTGGATACCGCAACGTGGGAAACTAACAGGCACAAACCTGCATATAATTACAATAGGATATAGCTTTTTGGAGCATCATCGATCCTACTTTTATCCAACTTGCATTAGAGCATATTGTTTTGGTTACTGGGCAAAGCCAGCAAAATCCAAAAATTGAGTTTGGATTCTAATCTGCACGTGTCTGAATTTAACAACCCAAATAATTTTGAGAGAAAATTCAGAAATATCTACCACTATACTTTCCTTGTTGTGGTCAACTGGAGTAATTCAGGTTGTGGATTCAACTCCCATTGAGCACAAAAATTTAGGCCGACAATCCAGTGCCGTACTGAGGGAGTGCTGCACTGTCGGAGGTGTCATCTTTCAGATGAGGCGATAAAACCGAGGCCCCGTCTGCCCTCTCAGGTGAACATAAAAGATCCCATGGCACTACTTCGAAGAGGAGCAGGGGAGTTATCCCCAGTGTCCTGGCCAACATTTATCGCTCAATCAACATCACTAAAAACAGATTATCTGGTCATTATCACATTGCTGTTTGTGGGAGCTTGCTGTACGCAAATTGACTGCCACGTTTCCTACATTACAACAGTGCCTACACTTCAAATGTACCTCATTGGCTGTAAAGTGCTTTGGGGCGTCCTGAAGTCATGGAAGGCGCTATATAAATGCAAGTCTTTCTTTTTTTCTTTCAATGTCCAAATCAATATCAAATGGTAATTGTTTTATAATTGTGGAGAGAAATGAGCTGAATAAATTCACATCCATTTAGATTGGCCTACTTACACTGCAGTACTTCTTCAATTGTATATTTAATGTGCAAAGGAGAGAAACACTATGGCAGCAATACAAAACAATTTTGGGTACAAAATGGTGACTTGGAGTCAGTCAACATGATCAAATCGGGGTTTCCAAGGGTTCTGCTGTATCTATAATATGGAAGGCTGAAGCCGATGTGCATGCAGCACTTAAAAAAAAAAAAATCATATTTTATTGAAAGATCCAAATCTATGTAAACAATAGTTCAGTTGGAATGATGGAATACAATTAAGGACATTATTCAATGCTGAAGGTGGTTGGAAGAATTACTTTGTAGGTTTCATTTTTGTTATCATTGGACTGCAGTCCAGTTCTGCGACTGAAGAGAAGCTTTGTTCCAAAAAGGTTTTTAAACAGAACAGATTGTCAAAATAATCAGATGTATGCCGCCCTTGGAACCTCATACTGAAAAGGAAAAGGAAATCAAATAGCGAGTGCAGCAGGTGTGTGTGTGTGTGTGTGTGTGTGTGTGTGTGCGTGCGAGACATGGAAAAGCTCCCATTATCGAGAGTCAGTCCCCCATCATGTATAATAGTGGCTTCTCAAGCTACAACTAATGAAGTTCAATAAATACTTTATCACAAAGGACCAAAAGAGCAAGGATGGAACATATCAATCAACATGCAGCAAGTGGGAAAACGATCGCATCTCAAAATTCAACAACTACCAAATGAATAGTCAGCTAAACTTACTAATGAAAGAGAGGCAAAGCAATGAACAATTTTTTTTTTTGAAAGGCCTTTCAACCACCAACTTGATTTCTCACTGGTGCCGGAAAGGTTTGTAACATAATAGAGACACAAAAAGTTACAAATTTTACAGGAAAATGATTAAGCTTGCCTTTACAGCGACTTCTATTTACATAGCGCCTTTTAATAAAAGAATGTCTCGAGGTAGTTCACAGATAGGTGTGAGGAATATGGGCACTGAGTCAAGAAGGAAGAGATTGTGAGGTGTGACCAAAAGCTGGCCATCGAAAAGCTTTTAAAAAAAGAGAGGGAGTTGGAGGAGTGGAAAACTTTGGAGATTTAAAGATGAGGATGAGGATCTTATGTTTAATGTATTGGGGGATGAGGAACCAGCGAAGGTCAATTAGGACAGGGGTGTTAAGAAGGGGAGCTCAGTGCAAGGCAGGATGCATACAGCAGAGATTTGAACGAGTTGGAGTTTATGGAGAGTGGAAGAAAGGAGGCCCTCAAGGAGGGCATTGGCGTAGTTGATAAGAAAGGCCGATATAAAGGTTTTAGCAATGAAGGGGCTGAGGTAGGTAATGGATGCAGACAATGCTGTAGAAGTGGAAGTAAGCAGTCTTTATGATGGAGAGGATATGGGATCTGAAATTCAGCTCAGGATGTCAATGTTGCAAACCACTGGGTTGAGTCTGAGAGAAATAGAATCAGCGGCAAAGTTTTCAGGAGGGGGGTGGGATCGGGGTTTGGGGGGGGGTGGTGGGGGCGGGGGTGGAAGGGCTAAAAATGATGGCTTCAATCTTTCCAATGTTAGCCATTAGTCAAGCAGTCCGACAGCATAAAGGCAGTCAAGAGGTTGAGGGAAGTGGGGGAGAGGCGGGTCTCTTCAGCATGCATGCATGTGCAAGCCTGCAGATGATGTCACTGTAGGGATGCATGTATATGTGGAAAGGATTGATTCTCGGGGGACTCCAGTGGTTATAATGCAGGAGAGTGAAGAGAAGCTATTCCTGGAGATGCGCTAGCTACATTCGCCTAGGGAATAATGGAACCGTGAAAGAGCAGTGTCGCAAAGCTGGATGACGGAGGAAAGGCTTTGAATGAGGATGGCGTGGTCATATTCGTGCTGTGAAGAGGTCGAGTAGGATGAGCAAAGTTGTCCATCGGGGGCCTGTGCCCTTCTGAGCCGCCTGGGACCTGACTTCATACAGTTTCCCTGAGCTATCACCGTCTACTTTATTGGGCCAGAAATTCAGGTCCCCACGGGTGAGTACGCGCTGTGTACTCACGCGTAAGGCCAACGAAAGTGCCGGTTTCGTGCATGCACTGCGCATGTGCTAGAAACCGGAACTTCCGTTCCCTTGAAGGAAGGAGTTCGGAGGTCAACCGCGTGCGCCAGAGAGGCAGCGTGTATGCCTGGAACTTCCGATTTTTTTTTTACAGGTTTCTCCGGGAGAGTAAGTCTCTAGCAGCTGCACATTTAAAAAGCAGTCGCAAGGCCTGCTTTTAACAAGGTAAGTGGTGAATTAAGTAAAATTAAAACATTTTTTCCACAGGTTTATTATTTTTAAATATTTTAAAGAAAGGTAAGTTTATTTTTAGCCCCGTTAGAAACTGTAATTAATTTTTTCAAAAATTTAAATTATTGTTTAAAATAGTTATTTTATGTAATTTATAGTTATTTTAAAAATGTGATTTAAAAAAAAATGTATTTGAAGTTTTAGTTAGGTTTTGGGGCCGATCTCTATTCATAGATTTGACAGGTCTTCCTGTCAAATTTATGAATGGAGATTCCCTGCTACGATTGGCTCTCCATGGCTCACGTGATCCCAGGGGACGCTTCGAACTAACTGCGCCCCTGGGATACGCAAGCACTGCGCGCCGGCAGCTGGAGGAGGCCCAGGATCGGAATCCTCGCGGGCCCACAGCACAACGGCCGGCGCGCTAGGTAAGTGCAGGTCGGGGGCTTGCACCCACGGGAAGCCTCCGACCCGAATTTCTGGCCCATTAAGAAGTAGCAGACTATAACTCCCAGAATCCATCTGCCTCCACTTCCCATGATACCTGCACAGAATTATTTACTTAGCTGTGGTATTTGAGGTGAACCAATGTATCTCGTTATTTACGTAGTGGGTAAGAAAAACACCATTAACTTATTTTCCAGAAATCAATAAATAACACTTAAGTTTTAACATCTCTGAACACATTTCTCACAAATTTCTTTACAAGTCCTTTCAAGTGGACAGCAATTCCCCCCTAACCCCAGCAATCCTGACACTTTTACAATGATGAATCTTCAATTTCCCGTAAGCAATGCCACAGGAGATCGGAACAATAAACTTCTGTGTATGTCACAGAATTGTAGATTCTTCTTAAAATGGATTTCCATTTATCTATGCTAAAACATATATGCAAACAACTTAATTGTCACATATGTATTTTGTCTTCTTTCAAAAAATAAATCATGTTCATTGCAGTGAAAAGCTAAGGATTTTATTTTTGCATATTTACAGATCTCACAGGTCGTTCACAGCCATGACTTAGTTGGTAGCACTCTCGCCTCTGTGGGTTCAAGTCCCACTCCAGAGACTTGAGTGAAAAAAATCTAGGCTGACACTCCAGTGCCGTACTGAGGGAAGTGTCGTCTTTCGGATGACACGTTAAACCGAGGCCCCGTCTGCTCTCTCGGGTGGATGTAAAAGATCCCATGACACTATTTTGAAGAAGAGCAGGGGAGTTATCCCCGGTGTCCTGGCCAATATTTATCCCTCACTCAACAGCACTAAAACAGATTATCTGGTCATTATGACATTGCACCTCGGGAGCCCTCAGGTAAGTCCGTAGATTTCTTCCAGATCGGAGGCCTCCGCATGCAGGAAGTCTCCGATCGGAAAATACAGGCCATTGTTTTGACGTTTTCCTTTTGGTAGTTCTTGTTGCTAGGTGTTATAGTGTGCCGTATATTAACTTTTTCTAAATTAAAAACACCTATTAGTTACTACAATGTAGTGCAATCTAATGCTCCAACAGAATATTCGATATATCCAGTTGTACAGCAAGCGTTGATTTCCACAGATCCTTGCCTGGTGATATGCTGATCAGGCCATCACTGATCGGAGGTGAGCAGAGGCAATGCGCTGCTCCAGTAGGAAGGTCGGCAAATTGCTGTGACAAGCCAATCTAAGATTTCTTTCTCATACCATCCAATAATTGCCAATGGAGTGACATAAGTGGGGCCTGGGAGCTGTTAGTCCACCTGATCTATTTCGACTAGTAGTGTAGAGGAATGCTAATATGGATGAAAGGAAGAAAAATAACCATTTTCTAAAAGAGATCGGGGAAAAAAATCCCCTATGTTGGAAAATTCGGAACTTAGGAATGGGAGTAGGCCATTCAGCCCCTCGAGCCTGTCCTGCCATTCAGTTAGATCATGGCTGATCTGTGTCTTAACTCCATCTGCTCGCCTTAGTTCCGTAACCCTTAATATCCTTGCCTAACAAAAATCTATCAATCTCAGTTTTGAAAGTTTCAACTGATCCCCAGCCACAACAGCTTTTTAGGGTGGGGTGGGGTGGGGCGGTGGTGGAGAGTTCCAGGTTTCCACCACCCTCTGATGGCAGCCAAAATGATGACAGGCTCAACCAGCTGACTAGATTCAGCTATCCTAATAGTAGAAGGAAGGCAGCTGTGTATTCTTAGAAAGCTTTGCGCGTGCTGCAGGAACGTGAAAGAAACAAAGAAGACTTGCATTTCTATAGCGCCTTTCACGACCTGCAGGCCTGCATAAGAGTCGAAAAAAGTTTTAAAAACATTTTTCACTCATTTATCATTTAAAAATACTTTAAAAAAGGTAAATTTATTTTTAGCCCTGTAAAGGGGGGCACGGTGGCATAGTGGTTAGCACTGTTGCCTCACAGCACCAGGGACCCGGGTTCAAATCCGGCCTCGGGCGACTGTCTGTGTGGAGTTTGCACATTCTCCCTGTGTCTGCGTGGGTTTCCTCCGGGCGCTCCGGTTTCCTCCCACAGTCCAAAGATGTGCGGGTTAGGTTGATTTGGCTATGATAAATTGACCCTTAGTGTTAGGGGATTAAAAATACGTGGGGATAGGGTGGGATATGTGTCGGTGCAGGCTCAATGGGCCAAAATGGCCTCTATCTGCACTGTGGGGATTCTGTGATTTCTGTGAAAAAACTTTAATTATTTTTTTAAATTACATTTTTGTTTAAAATATTTAATTTATTGTAGTTTCAACTCATTTTAAAAATATGATTAAAAAATTTTTTTATTTAATATTTAACAGTGTTTTGGGGGTGATCTCCATTCATATATTTGACAGATCTATCTGTCAAGCGTATAAAGGAAAATTCCCTTCTCCTATTAGCTCCCCATGACCCACGTGATCCCAGGGATGCTTGCAAACCACATGCGCCTCTGGGATACGTGGGCGCTGTGCACTTTGAGTTGGAGAGGCCCAGGCACTCGAGAGTTTTAACTTTTTTTTTAACTATAATGTCAATTACAAAATGTAATAAGGTGGTTTAAAGTATATAAACTGGAAATTACTTTCCAGAATCCTTGATGTTGGTAGATATCTTAATTTAAACTAGCAGAAACATTTTCTAGTCTTTACAATTTTTAAACCCATAGTGTTCAGCACAGAAGGAAGCGATTCGTCCTATTGTGACTGTGCCAGCCCTTCGACAAAGCAATTAAAAACTAATCCCACTGGCCTGCTCTCTCCCCATTTCTCTTTATCTTCCGTCTGTTTCAAATGATAATCTGTTCTTCCCTTAAAAGGTGCAATGGTCAAAAAAGATACATTTGCAAAATATCTAACAAAATGACAATCTTTTTCCTTCAAAGTACGGTTTGTTTGCTTTGTACTGGTGTATTTTAAGCCTTTTAAATCTAGGTTAGCTGTTATATAACAACACGAAATAGGGAACAAGAAAGGCAATTTAGCTAACCAAGTCAATAAATTTCACAGTCCATGTACAATCCACTCTGTCATGGACTGCACCCCATCCACTTGATCTCATGAGAGCGGGGTTTAGCAGATTGGAGATCTGTCTTGTTTGGAATCATAAAAGATTTATATTTCTTCAATGGAATTTGTAAATTGTGCACATCATGCCAACTTTAAAATGTAGCCTTTACATTTGAAGCATGTTTCATGTGGCTCAGTGGGCAGCACTCTCGCCTCTGAGTCAGAAGGTTGTGGGTTCAAGTCCCACTCCAGGGACTTGGGCACAAAAATCTAGGCTGACACTCCCAGTGCAGTACTGAGGGAGTGCTGCACTGTTGGAGGTGCCATCTTTCAGATGAGACGTTAAAACCGAGGTCCCCGTCTTCCCTCTCAGGTGGAATAAAAGATCCCATGGCACTACTTCGAAGAAGAGCAGGGAAGTTATCCCCGGTGTTCTGGCCAATATTTATCCTTCAATCAACATCACTAAAACAGATTATCTGGTCATTATCACACTGCTGTTTGTGGGAGCTTGCTGGGTGCAAATTGGCTGCCGCGTTCCCTACATTACAACAGTGACTGCACTTCAAAAAAGTACTTATTGGCTGTAAAGTGCTTTGGGGCATTCGGTGGTCGTGAAGGGCGTTATATAAATGCAAGTCTTTCTTTCTTTAATTTCTTACTAAAATTTGATATGCAATAGTAGCCAAAGATACATGGTCTGCCAGTGTGGAAATATCAGAATTATACCGTGAGGCATTGTACCATTTCTACTATACAGTGAAAAGGGTTCCATTGGCCACCTTGTGGCCTGCTTTGCCAGAATACTTCACTCATAAGGTAAATTATTTGTTCATAGGGACCGAGGCCTTGCCTATAAAAGTGGACTACTGCATCGAGCACTGGAAAATGTGTCTGCAGTGACATGAATAATGAAGTAGAGAACAGGAAGGAAAACTCAGCTCATCAAGCCAATTTATTCCCTCGGCCATGTATAATTCGCGATATTATAGACTCCACAGTATCCATTTGATCTCATTACAAAAGGGTTCTTCCTGACCTTACCAAATGGTAAATAAAGCAAATCTCTGCTTTTCCATCATACGTTAAGCATCCTAGACCAGTTGTCTTCCTTGGCAAGTCGTTTTTATAGCTCCAACAATTCAGGATCCATCACAATGCAGCAGTATTTGATCATCTCTATCTGTATGTATTCTCACAACTTCCAGTCCTATTTCCAACTCGATATTAATGGAGTCCTTTCAAAGGAGGCTAACCTGGTAGAAAACTAATTTAATAGTTTTCGCTTTATTCTTACAAATGAGAAGAAATGCCATCCTTTGTTCTGAAATAAATGTAAAAAATCTGACTTGTGATAAAGAGGGTTCTACCTGGTAGTAGTTATTTCCAATAACAGCAATTTCTTTCTGCAGTACTTTGCTCTGTTCAAACATGTGGCATAAATATGTCTTTTAAGTCATAAGCAGTGTTTGTTTTAAAAGGAAAAAGGTCAAACAGTTCACAACAAAGTCATCAGCAAGCTCTAATAATGCATTTGGCGTGCGTGGTTAAACCGATATTTCATTTAACACCTTGAGCATTAGTTCGATATCACAGTAAGGTGCAAAATAAAATGGCCAAAAATGAAATAAAAAATGTCCAATAGTTTTGAATCCGGTTTAAGTGACCAATAATCAACAACTTTTTACCACGTAGAGTAATAACAGCTGGAATTTTTCGGGGGGTCAGCGGGCGTGATTGGTGGCGGGTCAGGTGGGAAAGTGGTTTTATTCCCCAGCGGCTCGGGATCCCGTTGTGAACCCATCGCCACGCGCCTTTCCCAATGTCGGGTCTGCCAGCGCTGAGCAGACCCGACGCGCAGCGGCAGGGGACCCAATTCAGGTAATAGTGGCTTGTTTAGAGGCACTTAAGAATGATTTTCAGCTTAACTTTTGCATTTGACAGCTCGCCCATGGGGTCCACGCTGCTCGTCTGTCAAGCTGAGGTGAGAATTCAGTGGCCACTGAATCAGCTGTTGAGTTGACAGCTTTAACTGTAAGGTAAAAGCTCACCTTACCTCTTCCCTCAGCCACAAGCTGTTTGTTCCTCACTGCATTTCCACAACAGATTCACCATGCTGTAAGTCTTTACATGATTCTCCATCTAGTCTGACCTCATTTCCTCTCTCACCATTGACAGATCGCTTCTGTCATCTCTACTTCACCTGCATGGGTGCCCTTTATACTCCCTTACCTTGGTCCTCAGAATCCCACCACGATGAGTCCCAACACCAGCAGCACCAGGCACACCAGCAGCACCAACAACCTTTTCCGCAATCAATTGCTACTGCACAGGACACAGTACATCAGCACCCGACCACATTGCTGCCAGGGATGGCCTCACCATGGGCAGATTTACTTCACTTGATGCTGTACACCCTGGCTGCCACATGATGCGCAAGGTTGGCAGCACCCCACACCAACACCATAAAGCATCCCTAAAATACCCAAGCCATTCCTTTCACACTTATCACCATTGCGGGGGGTACCATTATGTCTCACCATTCACTGCAACTCACTAAGCCACTTCCAAAGGTGCACACAAATCTGTCCAAGAATGCAAAGTGTTGAAAATATAGTTTCAATGTTTGACACCACATTAACAGAAATTTTACATGAATATTGCATAAAGCACCCAAGTGCCTACCCCTGTGTGTTGCTAGCTGGTATGATTGCACTAGGATGAGGGTGAGTGTGAGGGGTGGCTAGTGAGATGGGGATGTGATAATATAGATAGAGAGGGATGAGTCGGGGTCCAAGGTAAGTTGGTGTGAGTAAGGATGTGCAGGAGTAGGGTAGGGAAGGCAGAGTGATGGGGATGTGATGAGAGGCACAGCAGGATGAGGTTGAGTGTGGCTTTGTACTAACGTTTTGTGATCTACTGAGATCATTGAAAGGTTTGCGGCACTGCACCCAGGTCCTCCTGACCACATCCCTGCTTGTGCCCTCCTGTGCAATGTGCAACCAGGCTGTGTTAATCTCCTGGGGAGGTCTCTTCCGCCCATGAGAAGGGAAGAGAACCTCCCTGCGTGCTGTGACTCCCTCCATAAGCATATGGAGGGAGTCATGGGAGAGCCTGGGTGCAGCCCTGCACCTCTGTGCAGTGATTGCCAGTGTTTGCAGCATCTCAATGCTGTAGGACACTGACAGCACAAATGTCAAAATAAATTTGAACATCGTCACTTTAAGGAAATCGGCTGATGACGCATCATCAAAAGACGTCACCAGACCCGCTTCCTCTAATTGGCTGGGAAACGCACTGGGCGGGGCTTAACAAGTCCAATCAAGGTAAAATCATTTCACAGAGCAGGATGGAGATAGCAGCGGGGTCGGGACCCGCCACCGACATCACCCGCCACGGACCCACCAAGGTCAGCAAAATCGCAGCCATTGTCACAGAGAAGCTGTGGTGCAGCACATGATTTGCTAAAGAGCCCAGTTAAAGCTATAGAATCATAGAAATTTACAGCACAGGAGGAGGCCATTCGGCCCGTCGTGTCCATGCTGGCTCTTTAAAAAAGCAGTTGTGCTCAGTCCCACCCCCGCCCCCATCCCCGCTTTCTGTCCGTAACCCTGTAAGTTCCTCATCCTCAAGTACTTGTCCAACTCCCTTTTAAAATTATTTATGGAATCAGCTTCCACCAACTTTTCCAGATCCTGACAACTCTCTGAGTGAAAACATTTCTCCTCATCTCCCCTCTAGAGCTTTTGCCAATGATTTTAAATCTCTGACCTCTGGTTATTGACCCACTCGCCAGAGGGAATGGTTTTTCCTCTATCGACTCTATCAAAACCTCTCACCATCCTGAAAACCTCGATTAGGTCACCTCTTAACGTTCTCTGTTCCAAGGAGAACAGTCCTGACTTATCCAACCTTTCATCATAACTGAAGTCCCTCATCCCTGGTAACATCCTGGTAAAACCTCCTCTGTGTCCTTTCTAAGGCCTTTTCATCTTTCCTGAAGCGTGGTGCCCAGAATTATCCACAATACTCCAGTTGAGGTCCAACTAGTGATTTATAAAGTTCTAGCATGATCTCTTTTCTTTTATAATCTATGCCTATTACTTGATCACCCACCTTATCAACTTGCCCTGCCACCTTTAAGGATTTGTTTATATGGTCTCTCTGCTCATCTACACTTTTCAAAACCATGCCATTTAGAGTACACTGTCTTTCCATATTAGTCCTCCCATAGTGAATCACTTCACACTTCTCCGTATTGAACTCCATCTGCCGTGCTTCTGCCCACTTCACCATCCTGTCTATGTCATCCTAAAGTCTACTACTATCCTCATCACTATTTACAACTTTGCCAAGTTTCGTATCATCTGCAAACTTTATAATGCTGCTCCCTACACTCGAGTCTAGATCATTTATAAAATTTGCAAAGTGTAATGGACCCAAAACTCGGGGAACATCACTGCAAACTACCTTCCAGTCTGAAAAGCATCCATCTACCACCACACTTTGCTTCCTGTCACTATGCCAATTCTGTATCCGTACTGCCTCTTTCCCCTTAATTCCATGGGCTTCCATCTTCTTAACAAGCCTCCTGTATGCCACTTTGTCGAATGCCTTCCAAAAGTCCATATATACAACATCCACTTCACTACCTTGATCAACCTTTTCTGTTACCACATCGAAGAATTCAATCAAGTTAGTCAGACATGATTTGCCTTTAACAAATCTATGCTGGCTCTCCTTGATTAACCCGTGCCTTTCCAAATAAAAGTTTATTTTGCCCCGATAATGGTTTTGAATAACTTCCCCACCACCGATGTTAAGCTGACTGGCCTGTAATTTCCTGGTTTATCCCTCTCCCCTCTCTTGAATAGTGGTATAATATCAGCAACCCTGCAGTCCTCCGGCACTAGTCCTGTATCCAGTGAGGATTGAAAGATTGCGACCAATGCCTACCTTTGTTTCTTTCAGCAACCTGGGATGTATTCCATCCGGACCAGGTGGCTTACCAACTTTCTGTATGTTAGTCACATCAGAGCAGTGTGTTGACCTTCAACTATAGATGCCAAAGGAAGGGACTGAATTTGGATTTTGCCCCGTTGAATACTTTACGGTGGAAGTATTAAGGCTTGTTAATTATACAGGTAGAGTGAGTGATTTTTGTGGCAAGTGATGAGTTATAGCTCAGGTCCGCTCAGAAACCTGCATTTTCACTGCGTCTGGGACTCCTAAATGCAAAGTTGAAGTTCGCAGGCAGCAAGTGTACAGATTTTGGAGAATTTATCACAAGATGACACATTTGCCCTAATCATATGTACTGAGAATTAATATATATTCGACTAATGGCTTAATACGTTCCAATGAGAGTTGTACACTATGAATGATTTTTCCTTACAATTATGCGTATGCAGAATGGGATAAACAGTTGCAGTTATTATTGGAGCACAATTTAATTTAGCTGTGACACCAGCAGCCAGAGGGCCTCAATGGTAGAACACAGTTCAGGTGGTGATTTAACTCATTGTTCTGCAGAGTGGCACGTTATGCTCCACGTCGTACAGAATTTGCTGTCATGCCATAGCCTTGTGGGAAACTGCACAGCAAAAAGTAATTAATTTGGACATTCTCCATACTCCTGATGGCCAGATCTAAAGCCAGGTCGTCCGGCCAAATATTTGCGCCAATAATTGGGAACAAAATTCGAGGTAGAATTAATGTTTCAAAAGCTAGAGGTTGGAAACAAAATGCATAATAGGATTTTTTTTTTAAAGAACAGTTTTATTTTTTTTCCAAATGGCTCCAAGGAACAGCCTTACACAAGCACGCTTCTGTTTTAAAGGTCAGGCGAATACGCTATAGACTTCTACAGTACTTTGACACTGATGCAGTACAGTGCTCAGCCAACAACAGGCCAGCTTGCAGTGGTGTGACATTCACTATATCAATTTTAACTCTCCCCAAGGTGAGATGATCTGTTATCACAAAGTGCCACACACAGTAGCCCAACCATGAACTGATGAGTTTTATCAAAAGTGTCCCTGATAGATTTGACTGTCCTGTAGCATGGGGACTGAAATTTGCAAACGCGGGGCTGAGATATGCTCTGCTACTAGCCATAGTACAGTTGAAACTAATTCATGTTCAGATTGAGACTTCTATTTAATGACTGTCAATAGAAATGGTATCTTCAAATTCTACAGTGGGGCTAAGATTCTGAATATATCTAGCTTATATTTTTCTATAATTATTCAAAGGAGGAAAACTGAATAATTGAGAGTACTTTCATTATAATGTAACCCCCCACCCCAATTCCCATAATGATGTTATAATTAATAGTGGCCTTGAAATTTCGATCGGGGCCACATGGGATCCCACCAGACCTCTGGTTCAGGCACCAGAAAAGTGCGTGGAACTTACCCCATTGTTTTCCATCCTGCATTTTCTGGGGGCGGGGAATGGGTGGATCTTCCACTTGCACCCAACACATGAAGGTTGCCCCGAGAATTCTGACCATTACGCTCCCCGGTGGGTTCAGAGGAAATTATTCCTATCTGGCATGAAATATGCCTGATTTTACCAAGTTTTCATTCCCTTTTGTGTCAGTCAGGGGCTTGACACTTGCCAAAATGCTTCATCATGTTTAAGAGTCTCCAAATCAAGCTGCTGAGAAATTTACATAGAGTTTCTGTTGCATACTCTCGTACCGTAGGGATACACATACTTACCAAGTCCAGAGAGCATCAGCACAGGTAGGCAAGAGCCAGGGCTTACAGATCCCCAGTGTGCATTGGGTCCCACTGAAGTTTAATCACACATCTTACCTGCACAGACATTATTTGTCCAGCTAGGGCCAACCAAGCTATTAAGACACTGGCCTAGAAATTTAATTAGGCCAGAAAACAGCCGGTGACACCGTGGGCCAAGGTTAACAGGCGCCCGCAAAAAGCGCAGCCTGCTGATTTACACGAGCAGAGCGCAGAATTTATTGTGCAACGCGCTCTTTCCGACGCTAACCTCAGCAGGAGGCCGAAGGTCGTGTCTGAAGGATCGGTGCGGCGTTCTCGGGCAATGTGCTGTTTCGGATCATTTGGTGACGGCTCTTGGGTTTTGCTGGGTCAGGAGGTATCAAGTCCGCTGATGGCCCTTGTAGGGTTGGAACACTGTGCATTGTGGCACATTAGAAGGCATTTGTTTGTCCACGGCTCCCCGCTTACTTTCGCGGACATGTGTCTGGGTCTTGTGTGGGGTCCACAAATGGGTACCAGACTGCCTGGTGCTCCCGCCTTCGCTGGCTGCCATAGGTCCACAGATGTTTCACCCAGCTGGTTGCTGTGTGGAGGTTTGTGCTCCTCCATGGTGCTGGAGGGGGAGGGGGAGGGGGCTGGGGATGCACCGTCTTGCAGCTAGCAGTGACAGTGCACTAGCGTGCCTATCGCATAGGGGATTCACTCCCTGGTGAGTGAGTCTTAAAGCACAGGCTCAGATCTGGAGGGGCTGTGACTGGAAACACCATATAAAGACTGTGGCATAGATGTCCTTAAACCGTTGCATGAGAAATCAATTGAAATAAATTTTTTAAAGGGGAACATGAACCTCTTGGTCAGGAGTTTACTGGTGTAAATGATGCAGAAGAGAGTTCAATTAAATTTTTAACAACAGCAGACTTTTGAATAACTCTTGGTGAGAATATGATGTTAAGCCTTTTAAAAACAGACTTCCAAACTTTGCATCTTACTTTATCAGTTCCTAAATTAGAAAACCCAATGCATAAAATTTAAGGAAATGCAGCTTTGAATTTTTTTCCTGAGATTCTTACAACTATAGTACAGTATAGTTTATTTTAAACGTATTTACCTCCTGTAATGTTTGACTGACCAAATGGAGATTTGATGCATCTCATTGGAAGCAATTTTCACTCCAATTACATAGTCTGAGTTCTCCATAGTTACCAGTTAGCTCAGCAGCTGTTTACTGTATGGGTTGTAGCTCACCGCCGCTTTCTCCCACCACTACGTGCTGTTAACAGCTGCACGCAGGGGCGTGTTTTAGAGAGGGCGGCAAGAGGAGTGGCGAGCTCCAAAATGGATAAGCGTGCGTCAATTCGGCGTTGCACAGCGATTAACGTCGCGCTCCCGCTGATTAAAATACTTGTGGCGTACGCAGGCAATGGCAGTGCTCCCGAAAATGGCGGCCGCCGCGGGGCCCGCCAAAAGCAGGTGGAAGGCCGCCGCCATTTTTTCAGTATAACGGGCTTTAACAGTCACCGCTAAACCCTCCAATTTCTAGGCCACTGGCTTGCTAAATCCCCCACGACAGTTCTACTCCTACAGATTCCAATAATCATCCAGGCTGGCTGATCAACAGAGCCATGGAGTACTGCAGGCCTACCTGGTCCAATACTCGATTAACAAGTCTGCCACAGAGGGATGACTTGGTTTCAAACATTGGTAATCTGCATTTTGCCACTTTGAGAATCAGATCTACAGGAGCTGCAAGTTTCTATTATTTATCCACTAAAGGTATAAGTACCACGAGGCATCACTGCTGATTTCACAATAGGGCCGTACATTTCCACACAACAGCAAGGTGGGAAATGCCTTCCTTAATTTCCACACTACCGTCTTTTCAAATACCCTTCCATTTCCAAAACTCTATCCATCACTGCAAGTTCAATAAGTGCACGGGACTGCACTGCTATTGAGAGTAAGATATGCAGCACATCTCGAGTCCATCTCTTTCTAAAGTCATGCTTTGTCTGTCCATGTAAAAGTCAGTCACTGATAGTTTGCTTGTTCCAAGTTAATTCCTGGCAGCAGTGGATAAATTGGCATCATCCAGGCATTCCTGTCACATTTCAAGTCTCAGGCAACAGATGCTGTTGTCAGGTTAGTATGTCCTGATATCTGGCTTCTTGAGTCAGCTTAGCAGCAACAGCAGGTCAAACATGACTTCTACGAGAATGCAAGTCTTCCAAATGGCCACAGTCCAATCAAATTGCTCACATTTAGCTCCAAGACCAATTACTCATAATGAGGAAGTCTTTTGGAAAATATTGCCAAGCCATGAATATGAAAGTGCTCTGTGATGCCATGTGTACAACAACTCTTCCAAGATTACTGTATGCCTGAAGGTCTTAGGTTTTGTCTCCTCAGCTCACCCTAGTTGAATGCGTGGACTGTGGTGATCCAGTACAATGTACTGTCATTTCTTCAGTGCTCACTCCCATTTGGCTTGGGTGCCTTTATTGACTCTTGCACAGATCTACTGCCAAATTTTATAACCATCTGCCTAGAACAATCAGAGGTAAATACAGTCAAATAAGCAATCTTGATGGTATTAAATTATATTTTAAAAATTATCAAGTTTTCAAATAGTTTTACATTTGGTATTTAATTGTGATTACTTGTGTGATGATATACATTTTTTATTTTATGCACCGACAGAAGTCCTGTTGGAAACTACTGGGCATCTTTTACAGGCTAGATTGGGCAAAAGGTATTAACCTTTGTGGTGTTGCTCATCGGTAATCTGGGTTTGAAGTGCCGCTGCAAAGTCCCAAAACTTCTGATTCTGCTCTTCTCCGAGTGGTTTCTGGAACCTTAACCAAAAAAAACCTGGCAAACATTCAAAGAAGAAATTTGATGGATGTTCACAACGGACACGAGAAGCATGAAATCTACAAGTTCCTGGAGGGGGTTTCACACCACTTGGCTTTAGTGCATTCTGGAATCAGATCAAGAGCTGAATCAAGAGCTTTATTGGCACTTTCGCATCAACGTACAGTCAAACTCCTTCGTATTAATGCGAAAGTAACAAAATATTGTGCAGCCTTCTCTTCATCTTCCCAGTCTGCCACTCACTTTTGCTGTTCCTTAATGCTTTTGTTCATTTTCAGCTCAGTATTCAGTTCTGCAGTGTTCACTTCCCTTCCCGTCATTACTTTTTCATTTAACAATTACTTTCCCTTTAACAATTCTTTTTAAATCTTAGACTTCATTCTCTGAATTCTGTCTTTCTCACTTTTATTAATAAGTTTCCTCCTCTACCATTTTGTTTTTAAAAAATCATTCATGGGATGTGGGCGTCGCCAGCAAGGCCGGCATTTATTGCCCATCCCTAATTGCCCTCGAGAAGTTGGGGGTGCGCCACCTTCTTGAACACAATGAGTGGCACAGGGCAGTTAAGAGTCAACTACATTGCTGAGGGTCTGGATTCACATATCGGCCAGACCGGGTAAGGATGGCAGATTGCCTTCCCTGAAGGACATTAGTGAACCAGATGGGTTTTTACGACAATCCGGTAGTTTAATGGTCACCATTACTGATACTAGCTTGAATTTAAATTCCCCAGCTGCTGTGCTGGGATTTGAACTCGTGTCTCTGCATCATTAGTCCAGGCCTCTGGATTACTAGTCCAGTAACATAATCACTATGCTACAATTCCTGTTTTGCTCTCTGTCTCCTGCTGGTTCCATTTTATTTTATGCTGTGTGACCTGATTGATTCATTCCTTGTCTCCTGCAACTTTGAGTGAAACACCAGAAGAGCCAATTACATCAATGAACAGCACTGAGTAGCCTTTTATGGTCCAGAGAAAATAAGACACACATATAACAAACACAGAAAGATCTCACGTACGCAATGCCCCAAAAACATTACAGAAGAACGTTTCAGTCAACAACGAGAGTTCCAGGAAGGGAGCAAACATAGAAACATAGAAGATAGGAGCAGGAGTAGGCCATTCGGCCCCTCGACCCTGCTCCGCCATTCAATGAGATCATGGCTGATCATCCAAATTCAGTACCCTGTCCCTGCCTTCTCTCCATATCCCTTGATCCCTTTAGCCTTAAGAAATATCCTTCTTGAATATATTTAATGAATTGGCCTCCACTACCTTCTGTGGTAGAGAATTCCACAGGTTCACCACTTTCTGGGTGAAGAAATTCCTCCTCATCTCTGTCCTAAATGGCTTACCCCTTATCCTTAGACTGTGACCCCTGGTTCTGGACTCCCCAGCCATCGGGAACATCCTTCCTGCATCTAGTCTGACTAGTCCTGTTAGAATTTTATAAGTTTCAATGAGATCCCCTCTCATTCTTCTAAATTCCAGCAAGTATAAGCCCAATCGACCCAATCTCTCCTCATACGTCATTCCTGCCATCCCAGGTATCAGCCTGGTGAATCTTCGCTGCACTCCCTCCATGGCAAGAACATCCTTCCTCAGATAAGGCAGCCAAAACTGCACACAATACTCAAGATGTGGTCTCACCAAGGCCCTGTACAACTGCAGCAAGACATCCTTGTTCCTGTACTCACTCGCTACGAAGGCCAACATACCATTTGCCTTCTTAACCGCCTGCTGCACCTGCATGTTTACCTTCAGCGACTGCTGCACAAGGACACCCAGGTCTCATTGCACTTCCCCTTCTCCCAATCTATTGCCATTCAGATAATAATCTGCCTTCCTGTTTTTGACACCAAAAGTGGATAACCTCGCATTTATCCACATTATATTGCATCTGCCATGCTTCTGCCCAAATTATACTGGAGTTTCTCAGCATCCTGCTCACAGCACACATGCCCACCCAGCTTTGTGTCGTCTGCAAACTTGGAGATATTACATCTAGTTCTCTCGTCTAGATCATTAATATATATTGTGAATAGCTGGGGTCCAAGGACCGATCCCTGCGGTTCCCCCACTAGTCACTGCCTGCCACTCGGAAAAAGACCTGTTTATTCCAACTCTTTGCTTTCTGTCTGCCAACCAGTTCTCTATCCAAGTCAATACCTTGCCCTCAATCCCATGTGCCTTAACTTTACACGCTAATCTCTTATGCGGGACCTTATCGAAAGCCTTTTGAAAGTCCAAATACACCACATCCACTGGTTCTCCCTTATCTATGCAAAATGCAAGGCTGAGGCTGGTAGGTAGGGGAGACCCATGATGGGGAGAGGAGGGGGCTCCGAATAACAAGTAAAGGACTTGAGACAGTATGAACATATGGACGCCACCATTCTCTAAAATGACTAGGAAGAAAATTAAAAGAGGAAAAAAATTATCAAGAAATGAGAAGCTCCCATGACTGCATGAAAGAAAAATGATTAAAATCCAACAGAATATATATAATAGAACTTGGATTATACATGTTCTTCCACCAGTGATTTTGCACCGCTGTAGTGTTCTTTATAAATTAGAACTCGGTGAGGTGACCTCAGATGCTGAGGTCACCTCACTGAGTTCGAATTTATAAAGAACACTACAGCGGTTCAAAATCACTGGTGGAAGAACATGTGTAATCCAAACGGCAAAAACAGCACTGAGTTGCATGGCGTAGCATGCATGCGTGGAATCTAGCAAGAAGGGGCATAATTTGCAGAGAACTTGAACAAGCATGCAACGGGATGAGGATCATGAAGAGAGAAATGAGCTCCTAGATGAAGCCCCAGGCAAATCATGCCAACTCTGGGAACAAAGGAAGAGGTAAAATGATGCCCGAGAGAAGCATAGGCCTGAAATAAGAGCACACAGAGGAGCAACCAGCTGGTATATAAAAATACAAGGATGGGAGAGGGGGTGTTTGAGAAGTAAAGATTAGGTTGGCGAGGGAAAGAAAGAACAATGGGGTGAATGGGGAACTGCTATGGTAGCTCATATGACTTTTATTTGGAGGTATTTTTTTGAGAGATAGTGAAATTCAGCATATTTAATTCATCGTTGATTGGTTGCTTTTTGGTGAGTACAAAAATTTGAGCCAATCAACATAATTCGCGCTCTACAAATTTGTTGGATATTTTCCCACGGCCTGCGGACACATTGGACATGTACCAGATGTGAAACTTAATTATACAGCTATGTATGAAGGCACAGAGCTCCATGTTGAAAGCTCTGAATTTCTCTTTTTTTTCCTGTTGAACTCAGCAAACGCAGCAAATATATTGATTGCACCAAAGAACGTGCATCATGCGATTTGAATGCAGTACAGAACAGTCATTTGTGCATTATTGCAACCTCAAAAGTATCTACATGCCTTAAATATGGCCTAAATGGGAAGTCCTTTTAACTCAAACAATTTCTGGACAAAAACCAAGAACTGAAGTTATGCTATGATGTGATAAATTATGCAAATACATAAAATATATTTAGTAGGTTCTTTTCCAAGTGCAATTCTTTTCTCCTTTTCATTACCGCCATTACAGGATTTTTTGGTGTGCTTCTCGTAGGGTATGGAACAAGGAACCATTAACTGAAGTGTTCAAGTAGCTTGTCCAGCACTGCCAGAAATTCGGGTCTCCACGGGTGAGTACGCACGGGGTACTCACCCGTAGGCCCAATGGAAGTGCCGGTTTCCTGCATGCATTGCGAATGCACGGGAAACCGGCACTTCCATTCCCATGAAAGAAGGGGCTCAGAGTTCGAACGCGTGCGCCGGAGAGGCAGCGTGTGTGCATCAAACTTACGTTTTGTTCTGCAGGTTTTCCAGGGAGAGTAAGTCTCCAGAAGTTACACATATAAAAAGCAGGCGTAAGGCCTGCTTTTTACAAGGTAAGTGGTGAATTAATTAAAATTAAAACATTTTTTCCACAGGTTTATTATTTTTAAATACTTTAAAGCAAGGTAAGTTTATTTTTTAGCCCCGTTAGAAAATAAAATTATTTTTTCAAAAATTTAAATTATTGTTTAAAATAGTTATTTCATGTAATTTATAGTTTATTTAAAAAATGTGATTTAAAAAAAAAAAATTATTTGAAGATTTAGTGATGTTTTGGGGCCCGTAGTATTTATAAGTTTTGACAGGTCAAACTTATGAATGGGCATTCCCTGCTCTGATTGGCTCCCCATGGCCCACGTGATCCCAGGGGACGCATCGAACTAACTGCGCCCCTGGGATACGCAAGCACTGCGCGCCGGCAGTTGGAGCAGGCCCAGGATCGGAATCCCACGGGGCCCACAGCTCAATGGTCGGCGCGCTAGCTAAGTGCAGGTCGGGGGCTTGCACCTGCGGGAAGCCCCCGACCCGAATTTCTGGGCCAATATATTCTATTCTTTCTCAGCACAGTATGAACTTCAGCCAGGTAGTGCAAATAAAGCCACCACAGTGCTAGTGCTACATTATCATTCCCTTTTCCAGCAGTCAAAAATAAAATAGTGCCGCGACATCTGTCACCAATGTGCCAAGGATGTCGAAAAGACTCTATGGCCTAGAAATTCAGCGGAGCCCCAAATGGGGCGCCAAGCTCGCCTGGGCGCCGGAATTACCGTTGCGAACGGAGCAGTTTCGCCCGCCGGAAATTCAGTTGGAGCGCCCCAAGAGGGACGCGGGGCACTGCTCGAGGCACCCCGCGTCCCTCTTGGGGCGCTGAAACTGAATATTGCAGCGCAACGTGCCGCAGCACCACACACTGCGGCACGGCGCACTGCGGTACTGCAGGCCCTCCTCCCCTTCTTAAGGGGGAGGGGCCTGCACCAGCGCGATGACCGATCGCGAGTGCCGGCAAAAGAGCCCGGCACCGAGGAGAAGTGCCGGGCTCTCGGGACACAGCCGGCACTGCCCGGGGGGGGGGCATCAGGAGGCCGGGGATGGAGGTGCTGGCAGGCGGCCACTGAAAAAATGGCCGCCCCGCACCTCCACCTTAATTTGCGCCACTACCGCCACAGGTAGGCCCCGTGAACTGGGCGCGATTTGCGATCGGTGTTACAGAGGCGGGCGCGACCAAATATCGTGATCGGGGCGGTAGCGTGGCGCTGCGCACACCGATGACGTCATCGGTGGTGGCGCAGCGCAACAGGCTAACGCCGTCATTAGCGCCCCGCTAAATATCGCGGGAGGCACGGCCAGTGGCGCTAAAGCCACTGAGTGCCCTCTTTAGGCGCTAACTGGTGGCGCAGCCCACCGAATTTCTAGGCCTATGGCTTTTTTTCCCCAAATTTAATCTAATTGGCACATGTTAAGCACCAGTAGATGCTGGGGTCACCTCACCGAGTGATAATTTATAAAGAACACTACAGCGGTGCAAAATCACTGGTGGAAGAACATGTATAATCCAAATGATATTATATATATTCATCTGCAGTGCTAAACACCATATTACACTACCATATGTTCTACTACTTTGCTACTGTAGCCGAGAAAATTAGTTATAATAGAAATCGGGCCAATGTTAATGTTCATTAAAAAAGCGGGTTCACCCTGACCAATATTTTCTAAATCCAAAACTAGCCCATCTTGTTTCTTCATTATCATAGAATGACACAGCACAGCACAGAAAGAGGCCATTCAGCCCATCGTGCCTGTGCTATCCAATTAATCCCACTCCCCTGTTCTTTCCCCATAGCCCTGTAATTTTTTCTCTTCAAGCATTTATCCAATCCTCTTTTGAAAGTTACTATTAAATCTGCTTCCACCGCCCTTTCAGGCAGTGCATTCCAGGTCACAACAACTCACTGTGTAAAAAAAGGTTTCCTCATGTCGCCTCTGGTTCTTTTGCCAATTACTTTAAATCTGTGTCCTCTAGTTACTGAACCTTCTGCCACTGGAAACAGTTTCTCCTTATTTATTAAAACCCTTCATGATTTTGAACACCTCCATCAAATCTCCTCATAACCTTCTCTGGTCTAAGGGGAACAATCCCAGCTTCACCAGTCTTTCCACATAACTGAAGTCCCTCATCCCTGGTACCATTCTTGTAATTCCCTTGTGAATCCTCTCCAAGGCCTTGACATCCTTCCTAAAATGTGTTGCCCAGAATTGAACACAATACTCCAGCTGAGCCCTAACCAGTGTTTTATAAAAAAGGTTTAGCATAACTTCCTTGCTTTTGTACTCTATTCCTCGATTAATAAAGCCAAGGATCCCATATATTTATTGCACAGCCTTCTCAACTTGTCC
Source organism: Somniosus microcephalus (assembly GCF_052327205.1). NCBI lineage: Eukaryota > Metazoa > Chordata > Chondrichthyes > Squaliformes > Somniosidae > Somniosus > Somniosus microcephalus. The sequence goes on along the minus strand of NC_140992.1, from coordinate 263,122,322 downwards.
TGCCATCTTCAAAGATTTGTGCAAGTACAGCCCAGATCTCTCTGTTCCTGCACCCCATTTAAAATTGTACCATTTAGTTCATATTGCCTCTCCTGCTTCCTACCAAAATGTATCACTTCATACTTCCCTGCGTTAAATTTCATCTGCCATGTGTCTGTCCATTTCACCAGTCTGTCTATGTCCTCCTGAAGTCTGTTACTATCTTCCTCATTGTTTACTACATTTCGGAGTTTTGTGTCGAATGCAAACTTTGAAATTATGCCCTGTATACCCAAGTCCAGGTCATTAATATATATCAAAATGAGCAGTGGTCCTAATACCGACTCCTGGGGAACACCACTGTATACCTCCCTCCAGTCTGGAAAACAACCGTCTGCTTTCTGTCATTTAGCCAATTTTGTATCCATGCTACCACTGTCCCTTTAATCCCGCTAACAAGTCTATTATGTGGTGCCAAAAGCATTTTGAAAGTCCATATACACAACATCAACTGCACTACCTTCATCAATCCTCTCCGTTACTTCATCAAAGAGCTCGATCAAGTTAGTCTTTAACAAATCCGTGCTGTCTTTCATTTATTAGCCCATACTTTTCGAAATGCCAATGAATTTTGTCCCGGATTATTGTTTCTAAAACCTTCCCCACCACCGACGTTAGGCTGACCGGCCTGTAGCTGTCGGGTTTATCCCCCCTCTCCTTTTTAAAAACAGGGGTTTAAGGATTGGAAGATTGTGGCCAGAGCCTCCACAATTTCCACCTTTACTTCCCTTAGTAACCTAGGAAGCATCCCATCTAGACCGGGTGACATTTCTACTTTGAGGACTGCCAACCTTTTAAGTACCTCTATCTATCTATTTTCATCCTCTCCAGTATCGTCACTGCCTCCTCCTTTACTGCTACATTGGCAGCATCCTCTTATCTAGTGAAGACAGATGCAAGGTACTCATTTAGTACCTCAGCCACGACCTCAGCCTCCACAACACCATCTCCTTTTTGGTCCCTAATCAGCCCCACCCTTCCTTTGATTACCCTTTCACTATTTGTGGGTTTTTAAAAGACTTTTGGGTTCCCTTTTATTTTAGCCGCTAATCTATTCTCATATACTCTCTTTTTAGCTCTCCTCTGTACTTCCTATACTCAGCTTGTATTATCAACCTTACATTTGTCATAAGCCTCCTTTTTCTGTCTCATTTTAACCTCTATACCTTTAGTCATCCAGGGAGCTTTGGCTTTGATGCCCTTCCTTTCCCCCTCATGGGAATGTGTCTACTCTATTCCTGAACCAACTCCTCTTTGAAGACCTCCAATCGTTCAGTTACTGTTTTGCCGACCAATTTATGTTTGACAGTTGTGCTGCTCTTGTTTGTTCATTGATTACAATAATAGGTGGTTCCATTTATATCTCAATGTCAAAAGCATCATCGACTTCTGCACCTCACTGCTTTCCTCCCAAGTATTGGCTTCCCTCTTCAGGCCCTATTGAGGAAAGAATTACTGAATAATATAAAGCACAAAATGTGCATAATATTTACAAAACAATTTCAAAAAACATTCACAGCACAGACCAATCTAGTTCAAAGTGTGTAGTGTGGGGAAAAGTTCAATTAGGAAAATAAAATACCAACTCATTACTCTACACCCTATCAGTAGATTATTTTGGTTGTTCTTGTTTTTTTTAATGAATCATCTGACATGCCTCAAATCCCCACTAGCATCACATAAGTAGTGGAGTACTACAAAACAAAGTTATCAAAAACTTTACTGCTAAAATGGTCAATGAGCTTTGACGTTGGTTAACTTTTAAAAATAATTTCCTCATTTCTTTTTCTCTATATCAATACGTCCTTATGGAGAGCACAACCATCTGAGAAACAGATTTCCCTGTGTCTATCTCTCCACCTCTCCATGCATTCACCCCACCCCCAAGACAACTCGATCCAGTCCATTAAAACCTCCCTCCAGTTAGAAGAAAAAAAAATCAACTGCTTCAGATTGCAACTGCTTCAAAAACAGCAGAGTGTATGTCAGCTGGTAACCACCCCTCTGCTTCACCTAATGGGCTCAATTTTCACCCTGGTGCAACAACAGATAGGCATACCCAACATTTTTTGAGTTGACCGTAAGGGCAATTTGAGTGTCAACCGTGGCTCAGCTGGGCAGCACTCTTGCCTCTGTGTCAGAAGGGTGTGGGTTCAAGTCCAACTCCAGAGACTTGAGCACATAATCTAGGCTCACACTCCCAGTGCAGTGCTGAGGGAGTGCTGCACTGTCGGAGGTGCCGTCTTTCGGATGAGACGTTAAACCGAGGTCCCGTCTGCTCTCTCAGGTGGATGTAAAAGATCCCATGGCACTGTTTTGAAGAAGAGCAATCGCGTTATCCCCTGTGTCCTGGGCCAATATTTATCCCTCAATCAACATTAACAAAAACAGATTATCTGGTCATTAACACATTGCTGTTTGTGGGGGCTTGCTGTGCACAATTAGCCGTTGCGTTGCCTACGTTACAACAGTGACTACACTTCAAAAGTACTTCATTGGCTGTACAGCGCTTTGGGACGTCCTGATGTTGTGAAAGGCGCTTTATAAATGCAAGCCTTTCTTTATTCAATGTGGACAGTTTCCCAGCCATATCTCTGTTACATTTGCAATTGCGCTGTTACAAAGATAGCCAAAGATAGATTTTAGTTTAAATTAGTAAAAATTTACTACTTCAAGTAGAAGTAAAGCCATTTTACAAACAAGATGTCTGCCACTACAGCTATTTAATTTGGAGCAGGCAAGTCAGCCACCCATTTTATATACTGGCCAATTTTTATCTCCACTGAAGTCAATGGAGATTAAAATGGGGCAGTGTGTAAAATGGGCGTCGGGCCGAACAAACCCGGCTGGTTAGGTTAGGTTAAAATTACCCCCATAATGATGCTTCAGGTTAGGAAACTGATGCATGTTAGAAATTAGGGGTACCTAGGCACCTAAAATGTATATGGTTATGTGAATGAAATTGTGACATGAATAATAATGTGTTTAAATGATTGTATTAGAACTCAAGACAAGTAAAGGGTTAATGTATAAGTTGTGTTTTACTGGAACTGCTTAAGTTTTGGTTTCCTGGAAACTTGTATTAGAGCTTGAGACAAAGGTGTCTTCAGACTAGAGACTTGTTAGATTAGATGATGCATAACCTTCCACACAGGTGCCACTATATATGACCTTGCCTCCCAGGCTAGCTGTCTGCTGTTTGTAAGTTAGGATTTTAACTTTGTTTAATGTATCTTTAATTTGGCCAACTAAGGCCCAACCTATGTTTCTTCCATTATTACTAATAACCGTATTATAATGCTGAGGTAGGAATTGGAGTTTGTTTAACAGAACTGCTTGCGAAGTTGTGTAAAAGTTAATTAGTATAAAGGACATAGTGGAAGGAATTTATGGGAGTTAATGTATCATCTCAGGATGAAATAGTCTGTTAGCTTAAGTGGAGATAGTTTGGATGGCAGCTGGTTGTCTGCACGCACTGACTGCACCAGGGAGGACAGGATGGACGAGATAAAAGGAATTCAGATGGATTGGCCTTCAAAATGTATAAACAAGAAAGACAGGTGAGGGGAAAGCATAGGACCCCTTGAGGGAGGGTCTTCATCTGTAAGTTTAGACAAAGAACTCGACACGCCATTGGGCACCTTGTTTTTAGGGGAGCCTCTATAGGTTAAATGGTCCTGTCCATATTCTACCCAAGTCCACCCCTTAAAAGAGAATAAAAGGAAGACCTAAAGAGCCCTTAGATCAGCCAGTGGAGCGGGGAGCTCCTGAGGGTGGACCCATGCGGACTTCGGTCTAACACTCTTGGGCAGTTCAGGAAGAAAGAGGAATAAGGAGAGTTGTTCTTGCACGCCAGCGTCTCTCCGATCGGGTCCGGTACCAGCTACTTGTCACGGTCGTATGTTTTTGCTGTATAACTACAGGAAACTCTTTTTTATCCGGCACCGACGGGACCGGCGTGGTGCCGGTTGATCAAAAAGTCCGGATTAGAGAGAGGTATACTTACCAAGGTACGAGAGCCCCGTACACAGCCACAAGTGCAGGAGCCCCAGTTACATGGCACTTGTGCAGGAGTCCCGGTTACACAGCCACAGATCCAGGAACCCCGGTAGCACGGCCACTAATATATAGTAAAACTTACCTGAACCTACTCCTGAATTTTACCGGTTAAGAGAGATTTCCGGATATTTAGGTGCCGGTTAAAAAAGAGTTTCCTGTAGTGTGTTATACAAGAAACTTTCTGGTATCCGGCACAGACGGGACCAACGTGGTGCCGGTTCATCAACAATTCCGGATAATCGAACGCTATAGTAAAAGATACGGAGCTCAGAGCTCCGTATAAAGCAACAAACCCTGTTGCACAAGTTGCAACAGCTTCAGTTACACCCTTGCACAGCAACAAATGGAGTAATAAAAGTAAAAAAAGTTACCTGAACCGACTCCTGAATTTTGCCGGTGCACAGAGCGTTCCGGTTATTTAGGGGCCGGTTAATCGAAAGTTTCCTGTATTCCGTCTTAAACTCCAATTAAGCACAATATACCCACTGTATTGGTTTGCACTCGATCCTGATTATTTGAAAGACCAGAGATAATTTAATCTCTACATGCAGTTGCAGATGTCCACAAATCAGACGTGTCATACAAAAAATTCTTCTGTCAAAAGCACGACCAGATGATATCCTTAAACTCCTCTCGTGTTGGGGTTAACTACAGGTTTACATATATGTTTTCTACTACAACAAAGATACTATACTTATTTACTGTTAGAAATGTATAGGGTCATTTTGTCGAACTGTTATATTTTTAATCACTTCATTGCCCAGTGTCCTCTTTTCTCTTTCAAGCCAGTTCTCTCCTCCCAGTTCATATAGAAAGCGAATTATTGCAGCACATTCTGCTTGTTCAACCTCCTTGTTGCAGCTGCTCCAGTTCTTCAACCTTCTGTCAACTGCTGTCCCTTGACCACACGGGTCTCACTTTTATTAATATATTCATTTAGAAGGACAAGGGCAGCAGACGCATGGGAACATCACCACCTACAAGTTCCCCTCCAAGCCACACACCATCCTGACTTGGACCTGTATCGACGTTCCTTCACTGTCGCTGGGCCAAAATCCTGGAACTCCCTTCCTAACAGCATTGTGGGTGCACCTACACCATATGGACTGCAGCGGTTCAAGGCGGCGGCTCACCACCATCTTCTCAAGGGCAATTAGGGATGGGCACTAAATGCAGGCCTAGCCAGCGACGCCCACATCCCATCAATGAATAAAAAAAAAGATGGTGGTTTGGTCCATTGAAATATATTTATATACATCAGCTAGATTTTCTACCTATTCATAGTTAATGGGAGGCATCAATCCTGCAATTTCTTTTCCCCCTGCAGTAATGTAATCTAATACAAAAATAGGTTGTTACATATATTAGGAAATTCAATAACGTTTCATTTTGTATTACATTGCATCAATACACTTAATACATTTATTTTGAATTATAAATTGTGTCAGAATTTTTTTTTAAATCCAACATTGTAGGCTTAGGTCTTGGTGGCGGTAAAATTAGTCTAAGTGTGACTTATACCTTCTTCTTCTTAGGCAGTCCCTCGGAACCGAGGATGACTTGCTTCCGCATTAAAAATGAGTTCTCAGGTGACTGATGAGTCCAATGCGAGACCTACAGTCTCTGTCACAGGTGGGGCAGACGGTGGTTGAAGGGGCGGGTGGGTGGGGTGCTTGGGTTGACGTGTGCTCCTTGCGCTGCCTGCGCTTGGCTTCTGCTTGCTCCCGGCAAAGAGACTCGAGGTGTTCGGCGCCTTCCCGGATGCTTCTCTTCCACTTTGTGCGGTCTTGGGCCAGGGATTCCCAGGTGTCAGTGGGGGATGTTACACTTTTTCAAGGAGGCTTTGAGGGTATCCTTGAAGCGTTTCCTCTGCCCACCTGGGGCTCTCTTGCCGTGCCGGGGCTCCGAGTAGAGTGCTTGTTTTGGAAGTCTCGTATCGGGCATGCGGACAATGTGACCCGTCCATCGGAGCTGATCGAGCATGGTCAAAGCTTCGATGCTGGGGATGTCCGCCTGAGCAAGAACACTGACGTTGGTGCGCCTATCCTGCCAATGGATTTGTAGGATCTTGCGGAGGCAGCATTGGTGGTACCTCTCCAGTGCTTTGAGGTGCCTGCTGTACATGGTCCATGTCTCTGAGGCATACAGCAGGGCGGGTATCACTGCTGCTCTGTAGACCATGAGCTTAGTGCCGGGTTTGAGGTCCTGGTCTTCAAACACTCTCTTCCTCAGGCGACCGAAGGCTGCACTGGCACACTGAAGGCAGTGTTGGACTTCGTCGTCGACGTCTGCCCTTGTTGACAGTAGGCTCCCGAGGTATGGAAAGTGGTGGTCCACGTTGTCCAAGGCCTTGTCGTGGATTTTGATAATCGGGGGGCAGTACTGTGTGGCGGGGGCAGGTTGGTAGAGGACCTTTGTCTTACGGATGTTTAGTGTAAGGCCCATGTTCTCGTACGCTTCGGTGAAGGTGCTGACGATGGTTTGGAGTTCGACCTCTGACTGAGCGCAGACGCAAGTGTCTTCTGCATACTGTAATTCGACGACAGAGGATGGGACGACCTTGGATTTGGATTGGAGGCAACGGAGGTTGAACTGTTTCCCGTTTGTTCTGTAAATTAGCGCCTCTCCAGTGGGGAGCTTACTGAGGGTGAGATGGAGCATTGCAGCAAGGAAGATCGAGAAGAGCGTTGGTGCGATGACACAGCCTTGCTTGACCCTGGTTCATACGTGAATTGGGTCTGTGGTGGAACCGTTGGTCAGGATCATGGCTTGCATGTCATCATGAAGTAGGCGGAGGATGGTGACAAACTTTTGAGGGCAGCCGAATTTGAGGACACTCCATAATTCCTCACGGTTGACAGTGTCGAAGGCCTTTGTGAGATCAAAGAAGGCCATGTACAGCGGTGGGTGTTGTTCCCTGCATTTCTCTTGTAATTGACGTGCGGTGAAGATCATGTACATTGTGCCCCTTAATGGGCAGAATCCGCATTGTGACTCTGGGAGGAGCTCTTCGGCCACCGGGAGAAGGCGATTGAGGAGGATTCTTGCGATGACTTTCCCTGTGGCAGACAGCAAGGAAACTCCTCTGTAATTACCGCAATCGGACTTGTCACCTTTCTTGAAGATGGTCACAATTACGGCATCTCTGAGATCCCCTGGCATGCTCTCCTCCTTCCAGATAAGAGAAATGAGTTCATGAATTCGCACCAGTAGTGCTTCTCCGCCATACTTTAATGCCTCGGCGGGGATTCCATCTGCTCCTGAGGCCTTGTTTTCTTCAGTGACTTATACCATAATGGTTTTGAAATACCAGAATATGCAGTTACTTAACTCAATTAAATTAATTCTCATAACCAGCTAAATAATGTTTTTAGTTCACTGTTTGTCACCATTTAATGCTGTGCTTGATCTATATGCACAGAGTGCATTAATACCCTTAATACCCCAACTGTAATATTCTATCTGGCAATAACATTCTGTATATGTGCCCACATTCTTTCCTCAATTTATTGTGTCATGAGTTTATAAAGCAGGTTTTGTGCAGGAATGAAATGTCTACCCCTACCAATATTGTTGGAGAATGCTTTGCAATGACACTATATTGGAGTTCATACCATAAGTCTAAAATCCAATTAGAGAAGTTTATAAAAAATAAACCCATCAAATTTGAATAATGAAACAAAACAAAAAGTGCTGGAAACACTCAGCAGGTCAGATCCGCATAGCAGCCATCTAGCCTGTGTTTGATCTCTTTGATGTAGAGGAAACCACACTATTGAGTTTTTTTTTTAAATCTGGAAATAAAAACATAAAGCTGCATCAGTAAAAGTGACCATGAAGCTATCATATTGCTGTAAAGACCCAACTGGTTCACTAATGTTCTTCAGGAAAGGAAACCTGCCGCCCTTACCCGGTCTGACCTACATATGACTGCAGTCCCACACCACATGGTTGACTTTTAACTGTTCTCTGAAGCGGTCTAGCAAGCCACTCAGTTGATTTTTCTCCATTTTAATTGTATTTACTTGTTTTCAAATCCCTCCATGGCCTCGCCCCCTCCCAATCTCTGTAATCTCCTCCAGCCCCACCGAGATATCTGCGCTCTTCTAATTCTGGCCTCTTGAGCATCCCCGATTTTAATCGCTCCACCATTGGCGGCCGTGCCTTCAGCTGCCAAGGCCCTAAGCTCTGGAATTCCCTCCCTAAACCTCTCTACCTCTTTTTCCTCCTTTAAGTCTCTCCTTAAAACCTACCTCTTTGACCAAACTTTTGGTCATCTGCCCTAATATCTCATGTGGCTCGGTGTCAAATTGTATTTTATAAAGCTCCTGTGAAGCACCGTGGGACATTTTACTACGTTAAAGGCGCTATATAAATACAAGTTGTTGCTGTTGTTGTTGACTTCTCCAATGTGGTAAAACCAGAATAGATTTTATAGCCAGGAGTGCAGCACTAACCACAGGTCACAACTGATTTTTGTCATGTCACCCCACTCCTGATGTATTTATCATATCCCACACTGCTGATCATGCACCCTGTATCTAGGCAGTAATCATCTTCGAGGAAACGGATTTAAATTAACCTGAATTACTTCAGTTTCTTTCATGAAAATGGGAAGAGGCCAAAAAAGCAAATAGCGCTTGCCTTTTTTCTGTCAAGCTTCAACTTTCAGTACCTGTATTTAGAACACCCAATACCATATTGAATGCTGGGATCCATTGGTGTTGAAACTAGAGTTCAATGAATAAGTAAATTAATTCAATACTTGGTTACGTACACTATTCAAGCTCTAAGAAGTCCCAGGAGGTTTCTGAAAACAAAAATCAAGTGAGTCACTTTTCCCTACATCCCTGGGAATTCTGAAAACATGGATCTCATTCATTATTGATTACCAAGGTAATCTTCCCCATTTCAATGTGACTATTTCTTCCACATGTTTTAATTACAGGAGAGATGGCTAAGATCACGACAAGTACTGTTTATTGTGTTATTTGTTAAAGAAACCCACATTGGCATAAAATTTTTTACAGAACACAGAACTCTGCAAACAGCCAAATTATTCGTTTCAATTCTACCCAGGGTTGTACCACTTGTATTGGTAGTGTTGCGTTACATTATAGACATAATAATGTGCTGTCTTTGAATTGGACATGCCTATGGAGCCAATTGTCCTGTTTACCTTCTGTGGTTAGCCACCTTGTGTAGCTTTTGTATACATTGCTTGTTATATAGTTCTTCCAAATTATATTCTTCAAGTCATCTAAATCTGTAAATGATACAAATCACAGCACTAGCATAACGTTAGGACAGAGAACCAGGCTCTTTATTGTTTGCTTATAAAACCCATTTGACTACTTAAAAGATCCCACAGCCTCATGAAAAGTTACATCAGCACGTTTGTGATTTTTTTGTTAACTTCTGGAAGATGCTGGTCCGAAATTTTGAGATACCCCAGGACCCCAATCATCAACTTATTGCATCCTGCTTTTCTAGAGTCCATTCTGAACAGGCATTCAGGGACTATATAAACTATACAGCAAATTGAACTGGATTAGGAGGTCAGGTGAAAAATGATGATCATCTTTTAAAAGGTACAATTATTAGTCAGGACAATTACAAGGTCAGTCTCCATAAACATAAAGTTCAACGCCCAACAGACTGTTGAGACAGATGACAAAGATAGTGAACTTTCTGTTATGATAGAGACTTATGTAATCAGGATAGGATTAGAACATGTATTAACCATACTAGCAGAAACCAGTAAAACAGATTTTAGAACAAAAGAATGTAAGAATGTCCACTGTGACAGAATTGATTGGATTGACTTTCAAGTGCCTATGTTGACCACAGAAATCAACAGAAACAGTACTTTTTAAAACACTGCAATTAGACAACAGCTTACATTTATATGCCTTCTTTAACGTAGAAAACGTCCCAAGAAGTGTCTCAAAGGAGGAAAGAGAGGTAAAGAGGCGGGGAGGTTTAGGGAGGGAATTCCAGAGCTTAGGGCCTTGGCAGCTGAAGCCACGGCCATGGCCACTCAAACTTCATATTCAAATATCTATACAAAATCCTCTGTACAACAATTTAGAATGTCAAAATCGGGGAGGCTCAAGAGGGCAGAATTGGAGGAGTAGATATCGCGGAGGGTTGTAGGGCTAGAGGAGGTTACAGAGATTGGGGGGGGGGGGGGGGCGGTGTGACGAGGCCATGGAGGGATTTGACAACAAGGATGAGAATTTTAAAATCAAGGCGTTGCATAACTGGGAGCCAATGTGGGTCAGCGAGCACAGGGGTGATGGGTGAATGGGACTTGGTGCGAGTTAGGACACGGACAGCAGAGTTTTGGATGACCTTAAGTTTATGGAGGGGGGAAAATGTGAGGCCGGCTAGGAGTGCGTTGTAATAGTCAAGCTTAATGGCAACAAAGGCATTGGATGAGGGTTTCAACAGCAGATGAGCTGAGGCAGGGGTGGAGTTGGGAAATATTACGGAGGTGGAAGTAGACAGTCTTAATGATGGTGGTCGGAAGCTCATCTCGGGGTCAAATACGACACCAAGGTTCAGCCTCAGACAGTTGCCAGGGAGAGGGATGAGTCAGTGGCTAGGGAACGGAGTTTGTGGTGGGGGACCAAAGACAATGACCTCAAAATATTATCATGATCTTTCCAGACTTTTCCACTGCCGCAGAGCTGTTCAAAGTTTCTGTTGCTTTCAAGTTGAATAAAACATAGTAACATGGTGCTACAAAATCATCATTTTTGTAGTTTACATTTTTTCTGTACTATTCATGAAGCATGATTTTTCATTTTTTGAAATTCATTCACGGGATGGGGGCGTCGCTGGCAAGGCCAGCATTTATTGCCCATCCCTAATTGCCCTTGAGAAGGTGGTGGTGAGCCGCCTTCTTGATCCGCTGCAGTCCATGTGGTGAAGGTTCTCCCATAGTTTAAAAACAACAAAAAATATATGATTGAATGCAACAATATAATCCTGAAAGATCAAATATAAAAATAACACTGAAAAAAAGACTATGAAATTTCAGAAATTGAGAAATATTCAGTTTTCTAATACAGTATACAAGTTAACCACAAACTTCTTGAATATATTTTAGCTAAAGTGCCTAGAATTTGCAAGTTGGAACTTGAAACTGCTCATCAATCATTGGCTCCTTGACCCAATGTAACCTATGACCCTCCTGCGCTTGGTTCTTCACCTTTTTAATATTGACTCCTAAAAGTGTTTTTCTTAATAGGTAATACTCTAGTTAAAAGAAAATATTTTCAGAGCTGATCTGTTTGTATTGCAATACTTGAACTTCTCATGCTTGATTTTCATCAAAGCAGTATTTAATTGCATTTTTTCTCATGCTACAGTAACCTCAAGTGGTTCTTGGCAAGCTGTACTGATTGTCAAACAACAAATCAATAGAGGTCATGCCATTCTGATTTAATCAATCTTTATTCCGTACAAAGCCCAAAATCAATCTCTCACCTTTGAACCAACTGGCCTGAGCATTGGAAGAAAACTGTAATTGCGGTCACACCGGTGCAGATAGGCGCGCTGCAGTTACGCACTGAAACTAACTTGTCCCAGTTGCGCAATTGGAAGTATTTCGAGTACAATACTACACTACTGTACTACCTATATCTTCATGATTCCAACCTTGTAACACATCTGTGTACATATTTACAGTAAATATTTCAGTTTCTTATTCAGGAGACAGCCAGTCAGGTCTGGTTTCTTAGTTTTAAAACGCCCTCATTTTTCCCACAATGTCTGTTAAATGTGCATCTCAAAGGAGAATCTTGCACAACCTACCCGAAAGAGCAACTGCAGTATTTGGGTTGGGGGGCAAAAGAATGTTTACAACTATGATAGAATTTTTTTTCCCTCCCCAACTAGTGCATGAATAAAGCAGATGGAAAAGCGCAGCTGAGAGTATAAGTAGTTGTTGTGACCACCCAGGCACATAATTTTCTCTGGTTATGCATATGCTATTGTGGGTGGGGTGGGGGGTGGGGTGTGGGGAACCTGAACAGAAACATATGTGGAGGCAAAACCACAAATAGCTTTTTATTTTTATTGTTGCAAAAAACACTTCTATGAATTAGATCGCTATCCCAACCCGTACACGAAGTGATTTTTCTGATTTTTTTTAATTATTCGTTCATGAGATGTGGGCGTCGCTGGCAAGGCCATTTATTGTCCATCCCTAACTTCCCTTGACACTTAGAAGGAAAAGTTAATGGCCCAGAATTTGCAATGAGAATAACGGTGAGGCTATCAGCGCTCACCGGTTTAATGGAAGAAATCTGTCAGCAACTTCTGGAGTACGCACTTGCACAATTAAATGCGGAAATCCAGAAGTTGCTGTCAGAGATACCCCGCTCCTCCACAGGGTGCACTGTTGCAGTCCTCGCCGATAGACTCAGCATTGAAACAACTGCAACAGCGTCAATTTGTTGTACTTGCCCACTAGTTCAGCACTAAAAATGGCTGAAAAAGTTAGGGCTGGTCCATTCAGGAGTAAGTGTGTTTTTAGTGGCATGATAAGTGATATTTGCTGCTGAACAACCTATCTGGCTCTGAAAAATTAATTTTACAAGTCTGGAGTCTCATTCCTTCAGAAGAAAATGAGTGTTGGAGGTTTAAATTTTTTTTTAATTTAAATAATTTTAAAAAACTTTTTTCTGTCTCTGTTATCTCTCTCCCTTAATCCCATCTATATTTCCCAATCTTTATTTTGCTTTCTGTACATCATATAAATCTAATTTATATTTTGTGCTTTACACTTCCTGGTAAAATAGATAAGGGAGAACCAGTGGATGTGGTGTATTTGGATTTTCAAAAGGCTTTCGATAAGGTCCCGCATAAGAGATTCGCGTGTAAAATTAAGGCACATGGGATTGGGGGCAAGGTACTGACTTGGATAGAGAACTGGTTGGCAGACAGAAAGCAAAGAGTTGGAATAAACAGCTCTTTTTCCGAGTGGCAGGCAGTGGCTAGTGGGGTACCGCAGGGATCGGTCCTTGGACCCCAGCTATTCACAATATATATTAATGATCTGGACGAGGGAACTAGATGTAATATCTCCAAGTTTGCAGACGACACAAAGCTGGGTGGGCGTGTGTGCTGTGAGGAGGATGCCGAGAAACTCCAGTATGATTTGGACAGGTTGGGTGATTGGGCAGAAGCATGGCAGATGCAATATAACGTGGATAAATGCGAGGTTATCCACTTTGGTGTCAAAAACAGAAAGGCAGATTATTATCTGAATGGCATTAGATTGGGAGAAGGGGAAGTGCAACGAGACCTGGGCATCCTTGTGCACCAGTCGCTGAAAGTAAGCATGCAGGTGCAGCAGGCAGTTAAGAAGGCAAATGGTATGTTGGCCTTCGTAGCGAGAGGCTTTGAGTACAGGAACAAGGATGTCTTGCTGCAGTTGTACAGGGCCTTGGTGAGACCACATCGTGAGTATTGTGTGCAGTTTTGGTCGCCTTATCTGAGGAAGGATGTTCTTGTCATGGAAGGAGTGCAGCGAAGATTCACCAGGCTGATACCTGGGATGGCAAGAATGACGTATGAGGAGAGATTGGGTCGATCGGGCTTGTACTCGCTGGAGTTTAGAAGAATGAGAGGGGATCTCATCGAAACTTATAAAATTCTAACAGGACTAGACAGACTAGATGCTGGAAGGATGTTCCCGATGGTCGGGGAGTCCAGAACCAGGGGTCACAGTCTAAGGATAAGGGGTAAGCCATTTAGGACAGAGATGAGGAGGAATTTCTTCACCCAGAGAGTGGTGAACCTGTGGAATTCTCTGGCACAGAGGGCGGTGGAGGCCAATTCATTAAATATATTCAAGAAGGAGTTGGATATATTTCTTAAGCCTAAAGGGATCAAGGGATATGGAGAGAAGGCAGGAACAGGGTACTGAATTTGGATGATCAGCCATGATCTCATTGAATGGCGGAGCAGGCTCGAGGGGCCGAATGGCCTACTCCTGCTCCTATCTTCTTTGTTTCTATGTTTGGACTCTGCGTGTCTCAGTGAGGATTCTTCAATTTGATTGGTTGAAGAACCTCGCTGCTGCTTTCCTTGCTCACAGATCCCTTACAGAGGGCGCCGCGCTGGAAAAGATGCTGGATTAAAGGAAGTCTCCGCTGACATACCGCAAAAAGTCTGTGGGCAGCTGTCAGCGAGGTGAACGGTGATCGCTGTTCCTTCGCCGCTGAGAGCAAAATCCAGGCCATTGTTTCTTGCAACTTACATAATCTATGACGACGACAAGTAAAATGGCCACTAAATCAAACGTGCACATGCCACAAATATTTATTTTAACTTAAAGAATATTACTTCCTTGCATTGTGTGGAACTGAAAAATACTAATTTGCACACAGGCACAGAGACAGGATTACTGCAATTGATTGTCCTTCTGCGATTTGTACTGGTGCTCAGATAGGGTAAAATCAGTTCCGTATTACTGAATCACCATTGTGAAAAGCAGTAAGCTTTCTACAATAGTGACATTACTTGACAAAAAAGGGTAGCCTCTAAGCTGGAAAAAAGCTTAGAAAATATAGCTAAAACGGAAGACCTGGTCGAATAGAAGGTTTTTGAAAGGAGGAATGTGGAAAAACCAAAGTGGTTTTGGGAGAGAATACTTGAGACCAGAGATGTATAGTGACTGAAACACAACCTCCAACATGGGAACGGATGAATTAAGCATTAATTGGGGCTGATAATACAATGGCGGTCACCTGAGGTACCAAATGCGCCTAATGTGTGGCAGGGACAGCAAGGCTTTTTTTAAGCTATGTTAGGAATCAATAGCTATATTAGGAGTTAAGAGAGCCATCACAGATTGTATGAGGCCACTGAGCGACTCTGCAGGGTAGATCTGAGTACAGAGTCCCGAGATAGAGCTAAGGTTTTGAATGGTTACTTAGCATCAGTCTTCACTACTGAAGGTGATTCTGAGTTACTCGTGTTGTTACATACAGGTGATGCTAAAATTGAAGGTGTAGGATGCAGAAATAGTCCTCCCTAGAATTAGGACTCTTTAAAATAGATCAGGCTGCTGTCCCTGACTGTATTCACGCTAGGATACCAAAACAAATTGGGGCTATATTATGCGAGCCACTGGCTCATATATTTAACAGGCCACTAAAATCTGGGATTGTTCCCATGGACTGCGGAGAGGCCCATGTGATGCCTACATTTAAAAAGGGCAGTAAGTCAGAACCAGGAAACTATTGGCCCTTTATTTCAACTTCAGTTTTTGGCCAGTTGCTATAAGGTACTATGAAAGATATTGCATCATCATCTGGAAAAAGTAGAGGTTATTCAGAAACCTCAGCATGGCTTTTGGAAAAGAAGATGTTATTTCAACAAGTTGATTAAATTTTTTTGAAGAGTTACAAAGTTAGTGGATGATGGAAGTCCGGTAGATATCATGCATCTTGATTTTCAAATAACCTTTGATAAAATGCCACAGAAAAGATTGCGGGATGATGTTGTGTCCTGTAGGATTGGCGGTAGTTGGCAGGTTGGGTAGCAAATTCGTTGCATTTGGGGAGGAAGAAAGTAGTTAGTAACTGTAGCCTCTCTGGGTGGGGTCAATCACTGTTGGAGTCCTTCAGGAATTTGTATTAGGTCCGTTGTTCCACACCATCTTTATTAATGACCTGGATGAGGGCATTGAGAGAGCAGTCATCAAGTTTGCTGATGACGTAAAAGTTAGGACGTTAGCTGAAATAAATAAGTGGATCTAGACTCACTGGCAGATTAAGCTCATGTATGGCTGATGTCTTTCATTGTGGACACATTGGTCCGATTTTCACCCAGACAAATCGGTGTTAACGGGATGGTAATGGTCTCAAAATGGAGTCGGTAGATTTAATGTCCCATTAAAGCCAGCGTCCCGACTGCTGTCATTTTTAAAAGTGCCCTTACTTCAGCAGCCTGCTTCAGGCAGTAAACCTCTTGATTATACACATCAGGGTCCTACGATGTCGTAGCTTTTTCCAGTTCTGACGAAGGGTCATCGACCTGAAACGGTAACTCTGTTTCTCTCTCTACAGATGCTGCCTGACCTGCTGAGTATTTCCAGCATTTTCTCTTTTTATATAAAATGAGACATTAGACTAACACTGGTCAAGCTGGTGGGTTGAGTTGAAGTGTGTTGGAATAGTGCGGTACAACTTTTGAACCGTTAACAATTTTAACTGACTCAGTTCTGCCCGGTTCACATTTCACGCGCCACCTGTTCAGAACCCTGTGCTTCTCTTCTTCCCATATGTGTACATGCTTTACTGCCGCAACCATTTGTTTTTGATAGAACGGAAATTTTCTACTGATCACGTGCAATGTACCGACACCATAACATCTGAGCGGAAGGTTTATCTCTTTCACAATGTTCTGAAAGTAATTAATTCATACAGTGAAATTTGAAAATTAAAACACTCAAACTGACCCGATTTTTAAACAGCTAAGCAGTATCTTCATTCCAGCTTAGATCCTAAATGCTCTCTGCTGTGCTGTGAAATATGGGAAAGACACAGGTGGTAATTTTCACTTTCACACCATTGATTTCAATGGGATGAGAATCGGGAAGGTTCGACAAGGGGCAGTTGATCCACTCTGCCAGATTACCATTTAGGTGGTAAGAGTGAAAATGACCCCCATACTGTCACAGATATTACATTCAGCACTAACCTCCTTCCAGTAGGAAATAAATAGCAGCTAATTACAGTCTGGTCATTATTTTATAAATCTGAAGCACGATGAATAATGGTTACAAACGCCATAACATGTAGTGTACGTTTTATTCTGCGTGAGGTGCAACGAAAGTCAGAACGGAAATTACAACCTATTAAAGAACAAAGGGCGCGAATAGATTGGGGCACTAACTTTTAACTTTAAGAAAAGTTAACGCCCGGCCAAATCCATTAAAAAATGTTGCAAAATTGGGCGTTTCCGCCCCAGTAGTGAAGCGGGGCAGTAAATGAGGTGCTAATGGTCTCAGTGGAACGCTGCAGGGGCACTATTGCCAAAGCACTATCCAATTTCAGCTGACTTGCATTCAGCAATCAGCCTTCAAGCCTTGACGCTGGCTTATTCCAGCTCTTAAAGGGGAGCTGGAATAAGCCAGCTGCATCTGCTCATTGTCAGCATTGCTACATTTGAGTGCGACCTTTCAGCTACTGAGACTGCTTTGTGCCATGGCTGCTGCAAGGGAGAGCGAGAGGGCTACTCGATTCAGCGATGTGGAATTGGATATGTTCAGCAGCTTGTCTGACAATGTCTCAGCAGAGTTATGGTCGACAAAAGAGTTTCCCCAAGATGGCGCCTCTAAATAGCATGCACGGAGCCGACTCCCAATTGCAACATGACAGCTGATGCTGTCGTTGTTAGCGGCAGGCGGTAAGTGAGGGGGCGTGGCCAAATTTTGCATCCGAGGCACTGCGCACGGCGATGACGTCATCATCGCCGGGCACAGCGGTACCTACAGGAGCAGGGCACTAACTCTTAGCGCCACCGCAAGAACCCGTCCCAATTTAGCGCGGGGCGCAAACCCATTTGTGCCCCATGGAGGCGCTAATGGCAAGCGCAAAGCAGCCGAATTTCACGCCCAAAAATTTCAATCTTTAAGAAAAGCACAATCCATTGCAGGAAAAGCGAGGCATCAAGAGTAATGTATACTGTCTTACCTGCTAATTCAAAGTAATTTTATTGGTCAAAAAATATTGAATTATTGAGTAATTCAAAGTAAGCAATCTAAATAAAACAGCACAGGGGGCATTTTTGCATTATTTCAATTTGAATTAACAGATAATTCAAATTAAGCCACGTCAAATTAAGGAGTAGATTGTAGAGGTATTTTACATTTACAAGTCCAATATTGGGTACTATTTTCCTTAAACCTTCATGTTCACTGGGAGGTTTGAAGAGAGAAAGTGTACAAAATAAACTTGAATTAACTCTGCGCCTAAGCTCCTACCCCCGTCCAGTTTTAGACTAGGTAAAGGTTGGCAACTCAAAAGTATTTCTTCTTAACAATTTCCACTTACATGAGTGCCATAAAGATATTTTCTCAACGGCATAAGACTAGAAGGCAAGAGTGGATTTATAGGATTTCCCCCCCCCCCACCCCCGTGAGGATACAGTTACCACAACTCAGAGACCAGGAACCAACGTAATGGTCGAATGAAACTGAAGAGGTCATCATGGTGGAGTTCATAGAAGCTCAGGAAGAAACAACTGATCTGGCCAACTAGAAGCAGGATCAATAAGCACACAGAGCTGGAGAGAGCGCACTGGAAGAATGGCTGGCAATTATACTGTCTACCTACAGATGTGGGTACAGTGTACAGTCAAGTGTGCTGTGACCCAGGGATGCTAGGATTGATGGGTAGAAATAGTAGGTCACCCATTAACAGGATGCCTAATGTAGCAGAGAGGACTTCTTAGTTGCGACTGAGGAAGGATCATAAGGTTTAAAACACAGTGAGTAGGTAGTACACAGTAACCAATCATTATTTCTCAACCACCAGCTAGAAGGTGTCTTGGGATTACAAGGTTGAAGGAGAAAGTGGTTTCCTGGCTAAAGATGCTGCTGGTCTAGTCTCAGAGATGTATCGCACAGCAGGGTTTAACTAACAAATTTAAGAATGAAAATTATAAGATACAGGCTAAACCCTTTGGCACCTAATGATGCAGTGCACACTAATACATTCAATTAAAGAAGCCATGTGGAATTGGAAAATTTGAAGTTTGACATTCTTCTACAAAGCAATTTAATTTAAAGTCAACAGGACCTATATATTTTTTTCAAAAAAAGCAAACATGAAGAAGTAGTGAGATTATTGATTTTTTTTGGTGCATTCTTGATTACTATTTTTATAACATAACAATATTGAGGAAACAAACTGAGAAGTTACTAATCCCAACAATAGAAAGAGCTGACAATAGCGGACTAACACCAGCAGACTCAGCAACTTAACCAAGCAAGATCTTCTAATGTTATCCATGCGGCATATTTTGTTTAGAAATCAAAAGTTTATTTTGAAACACATAAATAGATGACCAGGTTAGTGAAACGATAGCTTTTTACAATTTGAATTTGTGAAGCAGGTATTTTTGACATAATTTCTCTTTGGGTATAACACACATGCAGGTATCATACTGAGTACTAATCTCCAGATTTCATTAAACCTTTATGTACACTGGGAGATTTTATTTTAACAACATTAAGAGAGTAATTTCTACAGTAGCCCTTTCGGGATAACAGTTTAATATTACAAGTACATAATGGCCCAGAAATTCGGGTCTCCACAGGTGAGTACACACGGGGTACTCACCCGTAGGCCGAATGGAAGTGCCGGTTTTCTGCATGCACTGCGCATGCGCGGGAAACCGGCACTTCCGATCCTCTGAACGAAGAGGTTCAGAGGTCAAACGCGCGCGCAGGAGAGGCTGCGCGTGCGCTTTGAACTTAGGTTTTTTTTGCAGGTTTTCCCGGGATCGTAAGCCTGCAGTATTTAGAAATGTAAAAAGCAGGCGTAAGGCCTGATTTTTACAAGGTAAGTGGTCAATTAATTAAAATTAAAACATTTTTTCCACAGGTTTATTTTTAAATATTTTAAAGCAAGGTAAGTTTATTTTTAGCCCCGTTAGAATATAAAATTATTTTTTTCAAAAATTTAAATTATTGTTTAAAATAGTTATTTAATGTAATTTATAGTTTATTTAAAAAGTGTGATTTAAAAAAAAAATTATTTGAAGGTTTACTGCTATTTTGGGGCTGTAGTATTTACAAGTTTTGACAGGTCTTCCAGTCAATCTTATGAATGGGCTTTTCCCTCCTCCGATTGGCTGCCCATGGCTCACGTGATCCCAGGGGACGCATCGCACTAACTGCGCCCATGGGACACGCAAGCACAGCGCGCCGGCAGCTGGGCCAGGCCCCGGAGCGGAATTCCACGGGGCCCTACAGCTCAACTGCCGGCGCGCAAGGTAAGTGCAGGCTGGGGGCTTACACCCGCGGGAAGCCCCCGACCCGAATTTCTGGGCCATTATTTAGGGTGCACTTACACACCAACTTTAGCGTCACAAGGAGGTGATTTCTAACATTTTGCTGAGCCACTGCAGTAGGTGTGTAAACAGAGACTGTTGCTACTGCTGTCAGAGCAGATCGCAGCAGAGCTGATGAAGAGAGACCCACAGGGGTTGGGAGTTTCACACTCGAACTACAGATCCAAGACCATGGTTTCCTGCAATTTGGGAATTTAATGAGAAATATTGGATGCCCCTCCCAAGGGATGATGAATGAAATATTTTTCCTTGCTGATAAATGTTACAAATTGTTGTTCGCACATTGGCTTCAAGTGTTGTGACATCATTATGCATACGTAATGATGCAACATCAACAAATATCGGAGCAAGTTGAAAACCAGGAAGTAGAAAGCAGTTTTGGCAGTGCTAGTGCAACTTGGCTCTCCAAATCGGGAACAAACTAGGAAGCCATTCACCTCAGTTTGCTTCTAAAGGCACCCTTAAATAATTTCAAAACCTCTGGGAAATGAAGTAAAATTAAAAACAAAATCTGACAAAAAAAGCGGTATAGCGCTGCGAAACTTGAACCGGTGACCACTAACCTGTGTGACTCCGAGGATACGATAATCACTCTTGAAGGTATTGAACGGCACAGAACATCTTGAAGCAGCTGTACCAGGTAGAAATGGCCCAAGTGGTTGACTTGAAAAGTGGTCTCGAGGCCATCCACTGTCAACTGCCACGGAGAACCAAACACAGCGGCATTGCAGATCAACACGTGAAGAGGTCTGCGGAAAGAACAGAACACAAATGTTCTAAATCTTTAGGACAGAGAACGGGAGAGACTTTTTTTTTAACAACAGGGGGCTGTGAGGCTGTGGATTGAAGCAGAGACAATGTCAATATTCATCGGGATATGGGAACAGAGCAAGCACATGGGATTAGGACTACTGCTCATGAGGAGGCTACACAACACAGACTGTGGGCTGAACGGCCTGTTTCCGAGTTGTAATTTCTGTGCAATTCTGTGCCACTCTCAGCGTTCAAAACATTTTAAAGTTCACAACATTCATTCTGAAAAGGACCCATAGCTTCTTACAAGAAAACCGTAAAGTTTACAAGACACAACGTTTTTGTAACTATCTCGTTCCGAAAAAAATGCCATAAACATTGTGACTTTTCCGAGATCTGAACATGTAAACTATACTGAATTTTATTTTAAGCGATCACTTTACTTCTCAGCAGGTCATAATTGATGCTATCAATCAAGATGTCACGGCGCTGCACTGCACACAGAGAATGGTGGGAAAAAAACGTAACTAATATTTTGTTAAACTGTGTAGTCCACACATTTTAGATTTCTTCTCTTTCTTCTTTAATTTAATTTCCTTCATATAGTTGGATTCTGCAGCATCTCATTGCAAATTGAAACAATGATGTCATCTACATTTGTTGTTTAAATAAAGATAGTCAGGAAAAACCAACAGAAATCTGAAAATTAAATTATTCGTAAAGGATTGGAACCTTGAATAGGAAGGGAGTCACTGAATATATTTAAGGTGGAAATAGACAGATTATTGAAAGGTAAGGGAGTCGAGGGTTATGGGGAGCGGGCAGGGAAGTGGAGCTGAGGCCAAGATCAGATCAGCCATGATCTTATTGAATGGCGGAGCGGGCTCGAGGGGCCAAATTACCTACTCCTGCGCCTACGTCTTATGTTCTTGTATTCTGAGGGTGTAGTAGTCACATTTTACTCTGAGAAAACTAAAGTGTTATTCCAAACAATCCTTGCAATATTGAAGTGGTATTTTGGGTGGATTGTGCCATTTTTAAGGTTTATAAGTAGCCAAGCATTTTGCTTTCTTTCCCCCTTAATTTTTAAAGCTGCAAGATTAACGGCGATAAATAAAATAATTGGGCACTATTTAAGGCGCAACTATTCCAAAAATTCAAAATATTGAAGTGTTTGTGCTTACGGTATTTTAAAATATATTAAAAATGTATTGCAGCTATCAGTAGTGTTGAATTTCTCCTGCAGAGGGCATAGGCATTCATTCCAAGATTACAAAGAGGAATCGGGCTGTGGCATTTGGTGAGCTCTGTGGTTCATGTGGAGTTCAAGCACAGTGGAGAATACAATCAACGAGAGCAACGGTTAAAGGTGCAGAAGTCTTCAGCGGTTTGCACACCTCGGTTGTGTCATACAACTCGAGGTTCGTGAGTAAACAACTGGGATGAGTGAGAGGGGTGGGGGGAGGAGAGAAGAAGCAACTCACAATACCGTTCTAGCCATTGTGAATACGACTGTTATTCAGTATTCATGGAACAAATTTATTCCACAATTTCTCTTTTTAAATCCCCAGTTGTGGCGTAAATTTACCCATCCTCACCATTTTTATCAACCTCAGACTAAACTAAACCAAGCACAACATCGCACAAAAAACTATTTTATCTGAATTTATTCACTTATGAAGATAAAATTATTGCTTTAATATAATGTGTTACAAAGTAGCTACAAGAAAAAGCAAAATGTGGATCTCTGAGAAATCCTAACAACCCAAGGGTCCTTTAAAAATTTATGAACATTTGATAAGAACAGTACTATATTTTCCATAATGGTAATTTTACAACTAGAACAAAATGAAGCATTTAATTTGCAGACATAAATGTAAGACTTCAATTTCAAATTTTTATTGTTATTAATATTATGCTGAACAATTCAAATTCTGCAGAAGTCTGTCCAACTGCAACAAAAAATAAACAGCTTTACACACTGGCCTCTGCAGTGATTAAAGAGGATCAATGGAAATGTTCAGCTCTGTTCATTCCAACAGGGTTACACAAGAGAAGTCTACTTAATTTCACCTTTACTTCATAATCTATTTGCAAAATCATAAAATTCTAAAATGTTAAACCACTTCATATTGCCGTGTGTGCGCTTCCACTCTTTCTAGATCATGACCGAGACTCGCTTTATGTCAAACTTGTTTTCTGAGTTTCAGTAGACACAAAATTCAGCCCAAAATTAAATCCTCAGCGGGACTTGATGTAAATTCCTATGGTTTCGAAGGTAATTGTTAAATATATTCCTTGATCTCCACACACACATACCTGACTGCCACTCACGCCTCAATCTTTCCTCCTTTTGCTCTTTTCATTCATCCCTTATGCAACATTTGAGCAAACCTCTCCTCAGCCCATTTTATGCCCCGCGGGGCAATTTTCTGAATGCATTTGTTCCACATTTGATCCTGCAGTGGAGATGTATATTTAAAAGTTGATGGGGCAGAAGTGGCAAGGTCCATGCCATAGGCAGCGTGAGGGGGAAACGGGCAACTTTTAAAACAGCTGTGACATTTTCTTTTGCAGCCGATTTTGGATTGTTCAAGGTTATTTATAGATTCATCATCAGCCCAAGAGCAGGGCGGGCAGGGTTAAAATTGGATCTCGAGAGGCTGAGCACTTGGACAAGTATCACAGTAGGGATAAAGGGAATGTTCTCTGATTGGTGAGATATGACAAATCGTGTTCCCCGGGAGCCCCAGCTTTTCAACATCGATATTAATTATTTAGATGGAGGAATAGAGAATTGTATATCCAAGTTTGCAGGGGACACCAAGTTAGGAAGAACAGTAAGTAACGTAAGAAAACTCACTAAGCACTTGGTTGAGTATAAAACAAGGCTTTAATCAACTGTTTCACAACCATGGGATTCTAGTTACATCACTAGTTCCTGGTTACAAAAACGTCCTGGGCAAGCTGGGCCCACGCCCGAGTATTTATACTCCTTGGACGGCGCCACCAGCTGGCCGCCCAGTGTTATTTCATGAGTCATTTCTTCATGAATGGTAAGATTCATGACAGTAAGTTTCGCAGATCAGAGCAGGTAGTTACAAAGGCACATAGACAGACAGAGTGGGCAAAACTATAACTAGATGGAGTTCAATGTGGGTAAGTGTGAGGTCGTCCACTTTGGATTTAGGCATCCCTGCATACAAATCACCAATAGCAAAGGTACAAAAAGTAATCAAAAAGGCTAATGCCTTTAGCTCAAGGGGGTCAGAAATCAAAAGTGAGGATGTGCTACTTCAGTTGTACATAGCCTTGGAGTACTAAGTTTAGTTTTGGACATCAAACCTCAGGAAAGATATATTGGCTTTGGAGGGGGTACAGTGCAATTTCACCAGAATTATACATGTTCACCAGAATACCAGGGCTTAAAGGGTTGAATTATGAGGACAGGTTATATAAATTTGGTTTGTATCCCCTTGAGTCTAAAAGGTTAAGGGATGATCTAACTGAGGTGTTTAAAATGATAATAGGTTTCGATAGGGTAGATACAGAGAAACTATTTCTTCTGGTGGGAGAATCCAGAACAAGAGGGCATAATCTTAAATGTAGAACTAGGCCATTTAAGAGTGAAATCAGGAAGCACTTTGCACACAAAGGCTAGTGGAAATGTGGAACTTTCTCCCCCAAAGGGTTGTAGATGCTGGGTCAATTGACATTTTCAAGACTGAGAGTGATAGATTTTTTGTTAGGTAAGGGTATCAAGGGGTATGGAGCAAAGACGAGTAACTGGAGTTGAGGTGCAGATCTAAGTGAATGGCAGAGCAGGCGCGAGGGCCTGATATTCCTCATACTAAAATATTGCCAACCACTTCCAAGGGGCAGTTATGCCATGAAAGAGAGAGACACCTTT
The DNA here is from genome assembly GCF_052327205.1 of Somniosus microcephalus. Taxonomy (NCBI): domain Eukaryota; kingdom Metazoa; phylum Chordata; class Chondrichthyes; order Squaliformes; family Somniosidae; genus Somniosus; species Somniosus microcephalus. The sequence continues at coordinate 263,097,463 of NC_140992.1, read as the reverse complement.
TAAAAAATTCCAACTAACTTCAAACTTCCATTTAGTTCAAATTTAAATAAAGCAAAATGCTTTCGTGTTGGTTTGCTGCCAAAAAAATATATAAATTGTCGGAGCCGATGGCATCATAGGGAGAAATGTCTTGGAGGAGTTATCGAGCCCGGCATTCAGAAAGAGATGAATTAATATCTGCAGAGACAGTCATTAACCCAAAGTGCTTCAGGGATTGGGTGATTTCAGCTGTGTGTTAATTCATCTCCCTCACACTGTCAGGCTCAGTTACTCCTTCCTGCCAGTTCCTTCAACTAAGTCATCAGCACTCATTGCTGGAACAAAAAATGCTCGAGATGTTGGCAGAGGAAAAAGAAAATCAAAATGTGAAAGTTAAATCAAACTTATTTTTGTAACTTACTTCTATTTGTCATTAAAAGTGTGAAACACAGAACTTGCAAAAAAATTAAAAATAACACATTTCCTGTTTCTACAAAACAGATTTATGACAGGTGCAGATTCTTTTTTTAATTCAGCTATTTTTATTATCTTTTGTGGAATACAGCAAAAATGTTGAGCTTTCACATGTCTCTATGTAGAAGACCCATTTTATCTTCTTGTCGTCTTAAAACATTTGTCATTTAAGCACGTTGCTCAGCAAACATGATGGTTGGGGTGTATAGGACAATTTAACATTGTTGTTGCAGTAATCACAATTCTGACTCAGGCATTTGGTTTCCAAATGGTGCAGACATTTCAACAACAACAACTTGTATTCATATAGCATCTTTAACGTCAGAAAATGTCTCAAGGCACTTCACAGGAGTGTTGTAAGACAAAAATAAATTTGACGCTGGGCCACGCAAGGAGAAATTAGGGCAGATGACCAAAAGCTTATTTCTTGTACAATACCAGCTCTTGCATTAAGGAACTAGTTTTATGACTGAACAAAACTGTTTTATTTAAGCATAAACAGCCATTGATCACACAAAGCTCATAAAATGTTCTGCTGTAAGGACATTGCTAAGTTCAGATAGTGAACATGACAATGTTTAAGAATGACTATACAAATCAAGTGCAGGTTCTCCTTGTGTTAATAACCTGGAACTTCTAACTGTGGGTACACCAATTTACCATGAGAAGATGGCTACTTCAGATCATTGTCCATCAAAACAGACACATGTTGGATTTAAGAAGAAGTATCTGCTAAAAATGGATTAAACAGCAACCCTGGTATCTTGGGCAAACTTTATCGTAAACACAGGAAAATGAAGACTGTGTGTTAGTACAACGTGTATATAGCACTGGTACTCGTTCCATTAAAAAAAAAACTACTGTTCTTATCTACCCATTGTAAAAACTTTTTTTTTGTTTAAAAATCAAAATCACAAAGTAGTTAGAGAGCAATTTCAAAAAAAAAATCAGGGGCAGCATCGTGGACATGAGAGCTGAGGCCAGGTGTGAACATTCAAAGACCAGTCAACACAGGTTACTCTCAACACTGCAATGGGCAGAACATGGGAGAAGATCCTCTGCTCGTTGGAGAATGTGCGTTGAAAGAAACCTAAGCAAAGGAAGAGGCTAATTTTAGAACACCATTTTATTTTGAATGAATTGGAGTTCCTAATAATTCTATCTAGGAAGACAACACATTATAAGTATTTTTTTTAATTATGTTTGAACTATTTAAGAATCAGTGAGGAATAAATAGTCCTGGAAATCAGTAACTCCAGAGTCACAAATTTACCTCTCCTCGTAAAGGGAATTCAGATTTGGCATTATCCCAACAGTGACTTGAATCACTCTAGAGATCTACCCAGAACAAGCTCTGTCAATATTGCCTCAAAGCTGTAGGTGTGCGGCAACAGATAATGTTTGACTACTTTGACCCTGTGTGTTTGCTCAGAAAATGCTGAAGTGTGGAACTGATCCTTGTGAACTCAAATCTAAATGGGCTCTTTCAAAATCCAACATTTAGTGGATGAACGAAATATATTCTATTTAATGTATACAAATCAATAAGGATACCATTATTGATTTATTAGCTAGAGTCTTGTATGTAAAACCGTCTGTATCAAATAATGTGTTTTTTCAATATCCATGAAATAATGCAAGAATTAATTGAACCAGAGGTCAGCTAGCTGAAAATCAAAAGTGCCTAATTTACAATGAAACGTAAAGTGAATACAGAATGTCAAGGAAGGTTAGATTACTTACCTATTGGTAAGTTCTTCTTTGTAATGGGATTGAAGTTTGTCAGCCACACACACAATTCAAATATCGTTCCTATTCATCCATGTCTGCTTTTCAGCATCAAACCTCATCTTTTTGATCATTGTGTAAATATGGGCCACTGTGCAGGCTGCCTCTATTACAAAAATTCAAGAATTGGTTTGGGTCTTAGCTCTTAGTATGGCATTGAGGGACATATGGCTTTCCACCATGGTAATGCAGAGAGCTCAGAAAATTACACCTCTATATTTTTGCCCATCACCATTAAACAACAGCCCGAATTTCTATGGAGAACAAACTCAATTTCAAGAATAAGGATGACCATAAAAAAAGACAGGTAATCTGCTTGCCTCATATCTTTATCGCCCCACCATCATCTTCTACAACTAGAAGTAGGCTAGTAATTGAATTTAAAAATATGCTTTGGAGAACAATACAGCAGAGAATCTTTGTAAAATAAATGTAAACTACACCACGGACATGAATGTTACCCTATGTAGCTCCCTTACAGACAGATTCTAAAGCAATCGCTTGGATGAAGGTAGCAATGGATAGCGGAATGAGATTAGTAGAACTAAAAGTCATCGAGGAATACTGCTGGATCTGGCATTCTGAAATGAGCAGTTGTTCTTGACAGCTATGTCCAATTTTTAGGAGTCCAATGGAGAAACAATAGTGGTCTACTCAAAGATGTCTTCAGCATATATAAATATGATCAACAACAATATTTATTAAATGTACCGGTGATGCCTAGGAGCAAATTATCAACAGTGGACTAGACTATGGGTTTTTAAAAACCTATTTTTTATTTTCCTCTACTTCTGTCCTTCAGGTCTTCCACGAGCGAAGTCTCTGTTTTGCCATAACATGCCACGGCACAGAAGATGGAATAAAACTAGTCTCGGCAAACTCACCTTCCAATATTCCTTTACCTCACCTTTTGATCAAGTACCTGGCCTCCACTTGGAACCTCCCCCTGAAGACGTAGCTAATGAGAGACATGCATCATGTTAGGAATCATAGGTGCTAACCCTCCTACTACTATTGTTGCAGTTCAAAGTACCAATGTACCATTCATCGTCGTCTCTTATATTGGCAGGTCATCTAACTTGGACATATTTGGCCCTTTCTGCACTAGCTAATCCTGACTGGTCTCCCACATTCTACTCTACATAAACTTGAGGTCATCCAAAACTCGGTGGTCCGTGTCCTAACTCGTACCAAGTCCCATTCACCCATCACCCCTATGCTCCATGACCTATACTGGCTCCCAGTTAAGCAATTCCTCGATTTAAAAATTCCCATCCTTGTTTTCAAATCCCTCCATGGCCTCGCCCCTCCCTATCTCTGTAATCTCCTTCAGCCCCACAACCCTCCCCCAACCGCCCACCCCCTGCCGAGATATCTAATTCTGCCCTCTTGAGCATCCCCGATAATAATCGCACAACCATTGATGGCCGTGCTTTCTGTTGTCTAGGCCCTAAGCTCTGGAAATCCCTGCCTAAACCTCTCTACCTCTCTTTCCTCCTTTAAGACGCCCCTTAAAACCTACCTCTTTGACCATCTGTCCTAATTTCTCCTTATGTGGCTCGGTGTCAAATTGTTTGTCTTCTAATACTCCTGTGAAATGCCTTGGGACGTTTTACTACGTTAACGGCGCTATATAAGTACAAGTTGTTGTTGTTGTGGCAAATCCACCATTCCAAATTTGGGAACTATGGAACCAATTTGTGTATAGGCCATTGTGGAATATGTATTAAGTTTAAATATTTTGGTTTTGTTTAAAAGTTCACCAAAGTCCTCCAACAGCCCAAACCTACTATTATACCATTAAGTGGCAGACCCTTCTAAGGTAATAGGCACACTTTGGGAATCCCCATTTTCAATGATTGCATTCCGATTACAGTATCATCTTGACATGGTCTCTCTCTGGGTATTTCAAGAAAAGTTTTTTTCTTCCCTTGTACATTTCATTCCACTGGTGGGGTTTTCCAATGGAGACATGTTGGTGCATAGTGTCCTGATTCAGTAAATACTTGACATACTGAAATGCTAAATCAACCCTAGCTGCTCAGTACTGTTGCATTAAGGTGCCTGAGGTACAAGATGGAGTCATAGCAGCTCCCTCTCACTCCTTTGGGATTAGTAAATAAAAGCAGCCTTTCTTACTGCCTCCAGGAACATTTTATTGTTCCGAGGAACTTATTCACCTCAGCAAGACAGGGATATTCCAAAACTTTGAATGTTTATTTGCTGTTATTACAAGCAGCATTACTAGAAGGATATATAACAATGGCCAATGACAAAGTACAACCAGGACAGCATGGTATTTGGCAGAAGCAGCAGTCTCTCCATATGGTATCTCACTCACTGAATACATATTTAGTCCAACTGGTTTAGAAATTTAGTCTGAACACACCACACTGAATTCTGTTTTTTTTTGTTAAGGTAGCAGAAAACTGCACATTTTAAAGCTGACAACCATCTATTTACTAATAAAAATAATTCAGGAGCACAGAAATATTCAGTGAACAGTTTTTCACCAAGGGCATAATCTGTCAGAATCTGAAGAATCAGACTTGACACGGTTCTCATATTTTTCTCCTCGTGAGGGAGAACAGCATGCTGGGCTAAGAAAAATAAAGGAGGCATGTCCAGATAAAACAGGACTACTGCCAAGCAAGGCACTGTCATAATCCAAAGATGATAAAAGTTAGACAGAAAGAGCTGGAAACTGTTCCCAATCTTGTTTCTTAGAACAACTGCAATAAAAAAATTGCAGCAAGTACACAAAAATTTAAGCTACAAAAGTGATGCATCATAAATTGGGGATTGGGAACAATTCCATTTATTGGAGATATAGTTCAGTAAAAGGAATTCTCGTGTATCTCTTTTGAGAATGCCCAGCAGCCCAGAATTCCCAACTACATTGAAACCTCTGTCATAGATGTATATTGAAGTGCCAATTTTTAACACAGGCAATCATTGTGTATGGGCTCTGAATATGGTTGTAATTTGGACAGCCATCAATTATTAATGGATCAAAACACAAAGTTATGTTAAATAGCACCTTGATTTGGTGTTTTGATCCAAGATGTCAGCCTTGGCTCAGTGGCAGCTGTCGTAGGTTATGTTTTTCAGATAAGGCATTAAATCGAGGCCCATAGCACTATCCCGACCACCGGACGTCCCAAAGCGCTTTACAGCTAATGAAGTACTTTTTGAAGGATTCTACCCCAGAGGGCTGTGGATGCTCAGTCATTGAGTATATTCAAGATTGAGAGAGGTAGGTTTTTGGACTCTCGGGAATCAAAGGATATGGGGTACGGTGGGAAAGTGGAGTTGAGGTCGAAGATCAGCCATGATTTTATTGAATGGTGGAGCAGGCTCGAGGGCTGTATGGCCGACTCCTGCTCCTAATTCTTACGTTCTTGTGTTGCTTAATATTGTTTGGTTCTCTTCATTAAACCCTCCTGTGTTGATCCACAAATCACAGTGGCCTTTCGGTTGTATGGCACAGCCACTAAGTGTGAAGCTTTCTCCCACAGGAGGTTGTGGGGCCATGTATGAAGTCCACATCGAATCTGTGGAGTTTAAAGGAAAACGAGTCGTCCAACAGCACCAGCTGATTAATCAGGTATTGGCAGCTTTGCACTTCTCCCTGGAATGGTGAATAACGTGGGGGGCGAGAGGCGGGTGGGCGCAATGTAGCTTCGAGTTAATGCTCAAACCAGCGAGAGAGACAGAGGGCAAGAGGTCAGAGAGAGAGAGAGACAGAGGGCAAGCGGTCAGAGAGAGAGAGACAGAAGGCAACACGGCAGCCAATTTGTGTACAGTAAGCTCCCACAAGCAGCCATGTGATAATGAACAGATAATATTTTTTTTAGTGATGTTGATTGAGGGATAAATATTGGCCAGGACACCGGGGACAACTCCCCTGCTCTTCTTTGAAATAGTGCCATGGGATCTTCTACATCCACCTGAGAGGGCAGACGGGACCTCAGTTTAACATCTCATCTGAAAGACGGCACCTCTGACAGTCCCTCAGTATTGCACTGAAGTGTCAGCCTAGATTTTGTACTCAACTCTCTGGATTGGGGCTTAAACCCACAACCTTCTGACTCAGAGGCGAGAGTGCCACCAACTGAGCCACAGCCGACACCTCTTGCATCTGAGTGAGAAGATTGTGGCTTCAAACCCCACCCAGAGACTTGAGCACATAATCTAGGCTGACACTTCAGTGTAGTCATGAGAAGGCGCTGCACTGTCGTAGGTTATGTCTTTCAGACGAGGCATTAAATCGAGTCCCATAGCACTATTCGAAGAAAAGTAGGGAAGTCCTCCTGGTGTCCTGACCAACATGTTTCCCTCAACCAACATTACTAAAAAACGATTGCCTGGTCAGTTATCTCATTGCTATTTGTGGGACCTTGCTGTGCACAAATTGGCCACTGCTTTTGCCTATCTTATAATAACTACCACACTTCAAAAGTACTTGGCTGGAACGTCCTGAGAGCATGAAAGTCGGTCTATAAATGCAAGTTCTTTCTTTCCTTTCATGGGCTTACTGGTAGCTAGATGGTATGCAGACTAGTAAGACATCCCAAGAGTCAACAAAAGTAGATACGAGTGGTCAGCAGCGATCCTCAGTATCAGTGTCTATATAGACATCAGCAATAAGTTCTGGAAATATGGAAATTCAATGGCCTACAAGCAAGATCATTGGGCCATAATTTGCGGCCCCTACGGGTGCGTACTTGCCCATAAGGGCCGTGCAAGTTTTTTTTTTGAATTTTTCAAGAACTTTCTTGACAGATCCTCCGCATCCCTGGGAATAAGGCATCCGCAGGTGGAGAGTTGGGCTATTTGTCCAACTTCTGCTCAGCGAAAGTCTGTGATATTCCTACGCCTGGTAAAAGTAGGCGTAAGGCCTGCTTTTACCAAAAAGAAAAATGAAAATTTTATCAATAATTTATCAATTTAAAAACCTGTGAAATAAGGTAAGTTTATTTTTAGCCTCTTTAAAGCATGTAAATTTATTTTTCAAAGAATTAAATTCTTGTTTTAAATATTTAATTAAATGCCATTTTAGTTCATTTTAAATATGTGATTTTTTTTGATGTGTAGAGGTATTTTTTTGGGTATTCCTATTCATACTTATGGAGTTTCCGTACATACGGAATTCCCATAAGTATGAATGGGGATTCCCTTGTCATTGATTGGGCTGGCCCACGTGATCCCAGGGGAGCTTGCGATCCGCCTGCGCCCCTGAGGTACGTGGGCCTCTACCCGTGGGTACCCGGGGAAGCCCCGGGACCGCGAGTCTCCGCGCCTCCCAGACTCCCAGGTTGGCGCGGATTTTATTTGCGGATCGGAGGCATTTCCCCGCGGGAAGCCTCCGACCGCAAATTCAGGGCCATTGCCTTCAACCCCCAATATTTTTCTACAGATTTAGAGAGCTTTTATACTCCCACATGAAATGGGCTTCAACAACTAGATTAAGTTTGAATAGTTTTGATTGAAAGATATAGAAGGTAATGCTCCACAACTCAAAGGGCATTACATTGCCATTTTTTCACACCTGACACAGGCCTGGAGGCAGTTAGGTTACTTTTGAAGTCAAGAGGCTGCACAATTTAACTGCTTACCTCTGTACATAAAACGTACATGTGCGATACCCCCCAAGGATCTAGTCTTGATCCCTTCCTAATTCTCAGCTACATATTGCCCCTTGGCAACATCATCCGATGACATTAAGTCAGTGTTCACACGCACGCCGATGACACCGAGCTCTACCTCACCGCCACCTCCTCCACTGCCGCTGTATTGCCAGACTGCTTGTCCGATATCCAGTCCTGAATGAGTCGCAATTTCCTCCAATTAAACATTGGGAATACCAAAGCCACTGGCTACAGCACCCGCCACAAACTCCATTCCCTTGCCACCAATACCACCCTATCCCCGGCCAAAGTCTCAGGTTGAACCAGACTGTTGACAACCTCGGCCTTCTATCAGACCATGAGCTGAACATCCAATTCCATACCCTCTCCATCACAAAGATCACCTAATTTTGCCTCTGTAACATCATCCATCTCCACCCCGCCTCAGCTTATCTGCTATTGAAACACTCATCCATGATTTTGTTACCTCCAGACTCGACTATTCCAATGTTCTCCTGGTCGGCCTCCCATCTTCCACCCTCCATAAACTTGAGCTGATCCAAAACTCTTCTGCATGTATCCTAATCTGATATAGAAACATAGAAGATAGGAGCAGGAGTAGGCCATTCGGCCCTTCGAGCCTGCTCTGCCATTCAATGAGATCATGGCTGATCATCCAAATTCAGTACCCTGTCCCTGCCTTCTCCCCATATCCCTTTAGCCTTAAGAAATATATCCAACTCCGTCTTGAATATATTTAATGAATTGGCCTCCACCGCCCTCTGTGGCAGAGAATTCCACAGGTTCACCACTCTCTGGGTGAAGAAATTCCTCCTCATTTCAGTCCTAAATGGCTTACCCCTTATCCTTAGACTATGACCCCTGGTTCTGGACTCCCCAGCCATCAGAAACATCCTTCCTGCATCTAGTCTGTCCAGGCCTGACAGAATTTTATAGGTTTCGATGAGATCCCCTCTCAATCTTCTAAACTCCAGTGAGTATAAGCCCAATCGACACAATCTCTCCTCATACGTCATTCCTGCCATCCCAGGTATCAGCCTGGTGAATCTTCGCTGCACTCCTTCCATGGCAAGAATGTCCTTCCTCAGGTAAGGCGACCAAAACTGCACACAATACTCAAGGTGCGGTCTCACCAAGGCCCTGTACAACTGTAGCAAGACATCCTTGTTCCTGTACTCGAACCCTCTTGCTACGAAGGCCAACATACCATTTGCCTTCTTAACCGCCTGCTGCACCTGCATGCTTACCTTCAGCGACTGGTGCACAAGAACACCCAGGTCTCTCTGCACTTCCCCTTCTCCCAATCTATTGCCATTCAAATAATAATCTGCCTTCCTGTTTTTGCCACCAAAGTGGATAACCTCACATTTATCCACATTATAGTGCATTTGCCATGTTTCTGCCCAATCACCCAACCTGTCCAAATCGTACTGGAGTTTCATGAAATCCTCCTCACAGCATACCCTCCCACCCAGCTTTGTGTCATCTGCAAATTTGGAGATATTACATCCAATTCCCTCGTCCAGATCATTAATATATATTGTGAACAGCTGGGGTCCGAGGTCCGATCCTTGCGGTACCCCACTAGTCATTGCCTGCCACTCGGAAAACGACCCGTTTATTCCAACACTTTGCTTTCTGTCCACCAACCAGTTCTCTATCCAAGTCAATACCTTGCCCCCAATCCCATGTGCCTTAATTTTGCACGCTAGTCTCTTATGTGGGACCTTATCGAAAGCCTTCTGAAAGTCCAAATACACCACATCCACTGGTTCTCCCTTATCTATTTTACCAGTTACATCCTCAAAAAATTCCAGTAGATTAGTCAAGCATGATTTACCTTTTGTAAATCCATGTTGACTTTGTCCAATCCTGTCACTGCTTTCCAAGTGCTCTGCTATTCCATCTTTTATAATGGACTCTAGCATTTTCCCCACTACCGATGTCAGGCTTACCGGTCTATAATTCCCCGCTTTTTCTCTACCACCTTTTTTGAATAGTGGGGTAACATTAGCTACCCTCCAATCCATGGGTACTGTTCCAGAGTCTATCGACTTCTGAAAGATGACCAGCAATGCATCTACTATTTCTAGGGCCACTTCCTTAAGTACCCTGGGATGTAGATTATCAGGCCCTGGGGATTTATCGGCCTTCAGTCCCATCAATTTTCCTAACACCATTTCCCTACAAATACTAATTTCTTTCAGTTCCATCCTTTCATCAGACCCGATGTTCCCCGGCATCTCTGGGAGGTTATTTGTGTCCCACTTTGTGAAGACAGAACCAAAATATGTATTTAGTTGGTCTACCATTTCTTTGTTCCCCATTATAAATTCCCCTGATTCTGACTGCAAGGGACCTACACTTGACTTCACCAATCTTTTTCTCTTCACATATCTATAAAAGCTTTTACAGTCAGTTTTTATGTTCCCTGAAAGCTTACTCTCATATTCTATTTTCCCTTTCTTAATTAATCCCTTTGTCCTCCTTTGTTGACTCCTAAACTGCTCCCAATCCTCAGGATTATTGCTTTTTCTGGCCAATTTATATGTCCTCTCCTTGGATCTTATGCTATCCCTAATTTCCCTTGTTAGCCACGGTTGAGTCACCTTTTTTGTTTTATTTTTATGCCAAACTGGGATGAACAAATTCTGTAGCTCATCCATTCGGTCTTTGAATGTTTGCCATTATTGCACGCTTCTTTAATTTCCCTTTTAATGCCTTCCCCAACCTCCGCCTTACTGTTTGGAGGTCTATATACCACTCCCACTAACGTTTTTTTCCCCTTAGTATTTCTCAATTCTACGCATACAGATTCCACATCATCAGAACTAATATCCTTCATTACAATTGTGTTAATCCCTTCTTTAACCAGTAATGCTACCCCACCTCCCTTTCCTTTTTGCCTATCTTTCCTGAATATCGAATACCCCTGGATGTTGAGTTCCCAGTCTTGGCCATCCTTGAGCCGTTTCCGTAATCCCAACCAAATCATATTCGTTTACCTCTATTTGCGCAGCCAATTCATCCACCTTATTACAAATGCTCCTCGCATTAAGACACAAAGCCTTCAGGCTTGTTTTTTTAACACTCTTAGACCTATTAGAATTATTATTTACTGTGGCCATGTTTGATTTAAACCGTTGATTTCTCTGACTGCCACTTTTGTTTTTCTCCTTCCTATCTTTTGCTTTTATCCTTGTTTCCCTTTCCTCTGTCTCCCTGCTCAGGTTCCCAACCCCCTGCCATTTTAGTTTAAACCCTCCCCCACAGCACGAGCAAACACTCCCCCTAGGACATTGGTTCCAGCTCTGCCCAGGTGCAAACCGTCTGGTTTGAACTGGTCCCACCTCCCCCAGAACCGGTTCCAATGTCCCAGGAACTTGAATCCCTCCCCCGGCACCATTCCTCTAGCCACGTATTCATCTGAAGTATCCTTCTATTTCTACTCTGACTAGCACATGGCACTGGTAGCAATCCTGAGATTACTACCTTTGAGGTCCTGTTTTTTAATTTATCTCCTAACTCCCTATATTCCGCTTTTAGGGCCTCATCCCACTTTTTACCTATATCGTTGGTGCCTATATGCACCACGACAACTGGCTGTTCACCCTCCCCTTCCAAGATGTTCTGCAGCCGCTCTGAGATATCCTTGACCCTTGCACCAGGGAGGCAACACACCATCCTGGAGTCTCGTTTGCGGCTGCAGAAACGCCTATCTATTCCCCTTACAATAGAATCCCCTATTACTATAGCTCTACCCCTCCTTTTCCTCCCATTCTGTGCAGCAGAGCCACCCCTGGTGCCAGGAAGTTGGCTGCTGCTGCCTTCCTCTGATAAGCCATCCCCCCCAACAGTACCCAAAGTGGTGTATCTGTTGGAGAGGGGGATGGCCACAGGGGACCCCTGCACTACCTGCCTGTGCCTAGTACTCTGCCTGTTGGTCACCCATTCCCTTTCTTCCTGTCCAACCTCTACCTGCGGTGTGTCCAACTCCGTAAACGTGTTATTCACGCTGTCCTGAGCATCGTGAATGCTCCAGTATGCATCCAATCGCAGCTCCAGTGCCGCAATGCGGTCTGTCAGTAGCTGCAGCTGGATGCACTTCCTGCACATGTAGTTGTCAGGGACACAGGAAGTGTCCCTGATTTCCCACATATCGCAGGAGGAGCATATCACGTGGCCCGGCTGTCCTGCCATGACTTACCCTTTAATTAATTGAATTTAAATTAAATCAATCAATCCCACTAATTACACTACAGTTAACTGGTTTACCAACAGTCCCCGCTACACCAGAGAGACCTTAGTAACTATAAACCACAGAGTTAAAGTTTAAAAAAGTGAGAAATACTTACCAACCAATCATTTACCTGCTTCCTGGTGACTTGGATTACTTTTTACCTCTCTCCCCCGCTGTTGAATTGGTACGCCTCGTTCACTGCTGCCGCCGGTTTTAACTGTCGCCGCTCCTCACTGCTCCCACACAGGTCCGATGCTCTGGTCGGGCCTCGTTCACTGCTGCCGCCGGTTTTAACTGCTGCCGCTCCTCACTGCTTCCACACAGGTCCGATGCTCTGGTCGGGCCTCGTTCACTGCTGCCGCCGGTTTTAACTGCCGCCGCTCCTCACTGCTCCCACACAGGTCCGATGCTCTGGTTGGGCCTCGTTCACTGTTGCTGCCGGTTTTAACTGTCGCCGCTCCTCACTGCTCCCACACAGGTCCGATGCTCTGGTCGGGCCTCGTTCACTGCTGCCGCCGGTTTTAACTGCCGCCGCTCCTTACTGCTCCCACACAGGTCCGATGCTCCGGTCGGGCCTCGTTCACTGCTGCCGCCGGTTTTAACCAACCAATCAACCCTTGGCTCGCTGATCCACATTCTCTCCCAACACTGACGGCTTAATTAAAAAAAAAAATCCTCCTCGTGTTCAAATCTCTCCATGACCTCGCTCCTCCCTATTTCCTACAACCCTATAACCCTCCAAGAACTCTATTTTCCTCCAATTCTGGCCTCTTTTTCATCCCCCACTCCCTTTGCCCCACCATTGGAGGCTGTGCCTTCAGCCGTCTAGGCCCTAAGCTCTGGAAATCCCTCCCTTAACCTCTCCACCTCTCTCTCCTCCATTAAGACCCTGCTTAAAACCTACCACTTTAACCAAGCATTTAGTTAGCCATCCTTGTATCTCCTTCTTTGGCTCAGTGTCAATCTTTCTCTGATTATGCCTATGAAGCGCCTTGGGACATTTTCCTACGTTAAAGGCACTATACAAATGCAGGTTATTGTCACTGATTGATTACTAAGCAATAATCGGAGTGAATGGTTCAGATGAGGATATAAGTTGCAAGAAGTGCAAGCTGTTTCTAACTGTTTTCTGAACCCTAAGATGCGATTACAGCTTTGAAACCCTGTACACTGTTCCTGAGCAATTTAATTTTCTCCTGGGTGGTTCTGTTCCCTCCCAATAGCCACTCAGTATGGATGATGATGATTAGCGCCTTCAATGTTGCTCTTGCAGGCATATGCGGTATAATTCACGTGGGTTTATCAACAAGTAATCAGCAGTTGATTACCAAGAAATATGGGCACTGCATCCAAGCACTTTTTTCTTTCTTATCCTTGTCCTACTGCCATCCTTGTTATTTGTCACATCCAATGTTTTTGCGATAGTTCTGGCGTGGATTCCCTACTTCTCTTGGTCAACAGCAGACTCAGAATCACATGATGAATGATTGCCTGCGTAACCGTCACCGCACTTCAATTCACTCTGCCAAGTGCTTTAAGATGCTTCTGTGAGACACCACAAGACATTTTAAACGCAAGTCTTCCTTTTCTTTCTACTTTTCTATTGATGGCGGGGAGGGACAATTAGCAAAGAAAAAACAGACACGACTGACATTAAACTAAAAATACTACTCCAAAAACCAAAATATATTTAAGGACTAAATATTTAAGAGGTGAAGCATGCTATCAACAGTTGCAATAAAAGTAGTGACTTGTAAATTTTACACAATACAATAATTTAGCAATAAATTAATTGGACTCAAATTCAGCTGGTCAGATTGCCTTCATACAACTCTCTCATCTATCACAACATCCCGGACAATGTATGTTTTCTGCAGCTGCTCAGGGAACCCATGTAACAATCTTCTTGTGACAGGCTTTTTATATAGCTCCCGAAGACAGTTGCAGAAAAGATCATCAGCCTGAAACTTTGGGGGGAATTTTATCAATGAGGGCGCGTTGGGGGCGGGACTGCTGGTTGTCGGGTTTCAGTCCCGCCCCCAATGACGTCCGGCCAACCCACGCTATTTTCCCTTGATTGGCCTTGTTAAGGCCGCGCTGCGGGCTTAGCAGGCCAATTAAGGGAAAGATGGGGTCAGAGAACGTCAGCGTATGACGTTTCATCTGTCAAACATTTTTGACAGATGAATTGTCATCGTTTGACAGCTTTGAGAAGCTGTCAAACTCTCTGTTCTTTGGTGAGTCCTTGTACTCAAGACTCACCAAAACCTCTTTCCTGAGCAGAAATCAGATGGCTGTTGCATCGGAGAATGCAGCAGCCATTCTGTCATCTCTGCCGTTGAGATGAGGAGCCTCCGGATCCCCAACGGTTGAAGCCTGCAGGAAGAAACAAAGGTAAAGAAACTTCTTCTAACACTCATCACTCACCTCCCATAATTATCCCTCCACACTTGCACCCATCACTCATCTTCACAGCGCATTTTTCGACCCCTCTCACCCCCGCAGACCCACTGCTCGCCTCACTGACCCTGGCAGGGTTTCCCGATGTCGGGAAGCATGTACTTGTGTTGGTAAAATGGGGATAATCCTCTTAACTGCCTGTTAACTACCTGTTAACAGGCAGTTGAGTGACGGTAACCGCCTTCCCGCCTCCAGGAGACAGGTTCCTGCGCAAGTCGGGGACCCGCCTCCCAGGAAGATGGCACGGAGGCGGGTTGGGAGAGAGTTCGATACCCGCTCCCAGTTTCTGCCATTTTCCCAGCAGTCCCGCCTCCAAACCCACCTCCCCAGGGCTGGCAAAACTCCCCCCTTTAACTCTGTTTCTCTCTCCACAGATGCCTCCTGACTGCTGAATATTGCCAGCATTTTCTGTTCCTATTTCAAATTTCCAGCATCCGTAGGAGTTTGCTTTCGTAGAAATGGTCTGCTTACTATGAAACTTGTAAAACAGTATTATTAAAAATAATAATCGCATTAATAATTTGAGTTGGGGTTCTAACTAGTACCTTACAATTCTTGTTGAATTAATTATCTTTAACTATAATATAAATACACTGCATTTATCATTATTAGCTAGCAGCTGAAAATAGAGGATAACCAAATGTTTGACTACATTAAACAAAGTCTTGCGCAAGGTTCAATAAGCTAATATGTTTGAGAAAAAAATAAATTAAACTCGGGGGTTTTTCATCAGAAACTGCCAAGAATTGAAAAGCTTTGTTAGTTAATTAAAAAAAACAGCACCAGATAGATGTGCTGCAGTGAGTTGCTTCCGAGCACTTGGTTTACATAAGGTAAATATTTCCGTGCACCTTCCCGAAAGATGGAACGTGACAGAAAGTAGGGCACTTCTCAAGTGGCCGGAGGAAAAACACACACACTAGTTGAAACTACAAAATTCAACAGATGAGCTTTCGCTGATTGTGACTCCCATGGCATCTACCTTTTTTCCTTTGTACTGACCTTCTCGCTGGCTAGAAAATTAAAGTTCAATAACCAACCACAGAAGACAAGTCCCCTGTTAAAATAAACATGCCAGGTCATAATTTCTGAAGCACAATGTTGGAGAGTGGTGCCCAAAAACTCTCATAAAAATGATTTGCAATAAACTGGGATTTTTACTTCAATTTATAGCCAGCTATAAAACCACAAAAGGTGACTTATTGCATAAAATTGCAGTTTAATTTGTCATTTACAAGCTCACTCATATAGTTAATGTTTTAATAATCTGTAGTGGTGTTGGCTTCGAGTTAGGAAGTCATTGCTCTCAAGTGTGTGAGGTTTTATCACAAGGTCAGCTGCACAATTTTGATATCTGGCAAATGACATTTATGACATTTTAGACTTTCCAGTGTGCAGTAGCCAACAGTTGGCTTAATGCTGCCTTATTATGAAGCTGCAGAGGAACTGCAGATCCCCAATTATCCCACTTCCAATTCACCAGACAGGCATATTTTTAGAGCCATTTTGGTATGCCAGCAGCAGCTGAACCCGTTAAATGCACTACATTAGCTTGAACAACAGTATGGTTGAGGCAACAGCTCAAAGGAGCTGAAGTGGTCAACGTGACAGCAGTCACAACAAGCACTGCAGGTCCAGCAACATTTTTAGAATTTTGTTTTTGGTATCAAATGGATGGTACAAAGTGCTCTGGAGACCAAGGTTTGAATGAATGGAATGATAGTTCCTCCTCTCTCTCTTTCTCTTAGCTACATGTCTGAGAGAAAATGAGATTCCCCAGTCTCAACCCAGCAGGCACAGGTCCATTCCACAAAACTGCCATAATGTGGCCTTGTCGGAAAGGCAACACAAGTGACTGGGTAAGGGAAATGGAAAGTTCACCTTGGCGCATTAGAGGATGCTTTTCTGAGGTTGCGGTTCAGGCATATTGTTGGAACAGATTGGACGAAGCTTCATTCTCCATCTGGCCATGCTATATCTGATTCAGGAGCATTCGATGCTGAAATTCGGCATCCCTCAGCTTGATAAGACAAATATTCAGTTAAAAAAAAAGGTTTCTAGAATTGTAGCCTCCAAATAAAATCTCTAATGCGAAACGTGCTTTTTAAAGAATTGTTCACGAAGCACAAATACTACAAAATTATATTAGAAGAGAAAGTCCACTATTGCCTTCATACATCCAGTCTACCGGTTTACAAATACATTGCAAGAAAAAAAAATCACCTCTCCATCATCCAAACTCTATCAAAACAAATCCAGTGCCTGAAAAACAAGCAGAAATTGGAAATACTTTTTCTGGTGTAATGCAATTGAAAGCAGACAAAAACGTTCCCCCTAAACATGTCTTAACAAGATACATAAAAATGATGAAGATGGCCAACGACAAACACAAGATTCCACCTTCAAGCCATAGCAGATTGAAGGTTTATATTTTAAGGGGGAATTGAATAAAAGTATACCAATGATCGCCACACAACAGAAAGATAAGTGTAGTATTTGAAAAAGAAAGCTAAAAAACATAATTCTGACTTCTGAAATTAGTTAACAAATTTTACTTTACTCTTTTCTAGAACAACTAAAACAAAATTTATTAAACCTTAGGTTACACATCTGCTTTGCGTTCACCTTCTTATCAGTTCATTGCAGACTTGGTTTTGCCCATACATTAACATGTACAAAATACACTAACACTCAGCTTTCCTCAACGGCACAAAAGTACCAATTGTTACCTAAATAAACACAACAGCAAAGACAACCCTTAGAAAGCTAACAAAACAAGCAACAGCTACACCACAACAGAAGTGAATTTAATATATATATATATATATATATATGCACACATGCATACAATTTTGCTTTAAAAAGCAATATTCTGAATTAAGAGTCCCTTCAGAAACAATAATCCACTTTGTGAAAATTAGATAGAGTAGGCGCTACGACTGCCCAGAACAAGGAGTCTGGTGCACCCACAGAGCAGCCATTTCACGCCAGATATAAACACAACCATTACAAGGCAGTCCTGTATTGCTCGGACGTTATCTGAGAAAGTTAACATTAGAAATCGACAGCAATATTCTGCAGTGAAAAATATCCATCATGGAAAGCATTCAGAACACAAAGAGTGAAGCTACTTTTCCGGCAGCACAAAGTACTTAATGCAATCATGCATTTTTGGAGAGAATGAAAATAGTCCTTACAAAAACAAGAAAAAAGTAGTAATAATAAAATAAATGATGCTGCAAAAACACAAGTTGTCCAAGAATGTAGCACAAATATCTGGGGTTAAGGTAATAATGTATTTAAGCTTCAACACGGCGCCAAACAAAATATTATTCTATAGAGATAACGATTCCTTGCTGGGGCTCACCACACCCGTGCATTTTATTTGAGGTCGATGCACTGATTTTTTTTTTTAACAAAACAATCTTTAGTCCCTCAATAATGTCCTTAAACTGTACAAATACCAGCAAATATTATGATTGAAGAATTTATTTAATAAGCATTGCGTCTTACCTAAATGATTAAGAATGGGAACAGAAAATCCTTTTAACTGAAAAAAATAATAATTGTCCTTTACAGTTCCTCCTACGTGCAAAAGGCAACCACGAGATGTAATTTTAGCTTTTGTGTTTCTTTCGCCTGTTTTTATACTTTGTGCTGCCAGCATACACATATTTATGTTTCCAGCAAAGGGGGCCAAATTACCCTCTTAATCTTCATCTCGACGAAAACAAAAAAATTAAAACAAAAAGCAAAAAGCATTAATAAATATGAGTGTAATTTGCTATTAAGCTGAAGGTGGGTGAGGTGAATAGAAATGTTTTATTCTTAAGCTACAAAAAATTTATCAGAATTAAGCCTCAATTACAGATGAATGTTGAGTAGGCAAAGTTAATAACAAACATTATTTCAGGTCTCTTGGCAATGCCTGCCACATAGAAAAATAGGCAGCATATAACAATTAGCTCCACTCTCACTGCCAGGCTTATCGTAGGGAAGCAAATAGTCAGCGTACAACAACAAATGTAAGTAACAGATTGGTCATTTCTTTCTTCTACAGGGTACATTTCTTTCTCTCCTTCAGTGCTCATCAAAGTGGGGAAATATTCTCACAAGGTACATAATTAGACCAGTGTATTCAGCTATCCCCAATGACACGGTTATGAGAGGTGGAGTGCAATTTATTTATTTGAAAATCCCCTTGGCAGTAACCTCTGACACTAAAATAATTTCCCAAGGAAAAACATAGTATATGACTTCAATCAGTCTGAATGTCTGCAAATCGTCAATTGGTCCGTGTGGAGTTCTTTCCTTCTACTCTCGATACTGCATCAAAACAACTACTAACATACATCTCAGAGATAAATGGCTTCATTTTCTTCAGGATATTCTGTCTTGTTCCCCGTAAAGATGAAATTTATCTTGTGATGCATTGGGCGCACCCTAAAACATAATTTATTTAGTATTTAATATCAGCACAGCAGTTTTAATGCAAAAGAAGCCTATCAAAATGACCTTTAGCTATTATACACTGGAGGCCCGTCTCCTATCAAGTAGTTTCTACTTCACTTATAACAGTTGTTTATGTCGTATTCCTTCTCTTCTCCTTTGTGGTCAGGTCAAACAGCAAGTTATTTACTAGAAGTGACTAGGCTGGGTTATTGACTCTTCCTTAAAAAAAAGAACAGATTATATTTCACCTGCAAATGACAAAGATATCACTTTCTTGCCTAGAGATATAGCCTGTAATAGAGTTCAGTAAACCCATGACAGCTGTTCACTGCCATTCACACCTGAAAGACTCCATGTTACGATGAAAATTAATGTTCTTTGACATCCTTTGAGAATTTCTCAGCTGTGGGAATAGCTAATGAAGAAATACAACCTTGCTCGAGTACTGCACATGTGGAAAAGTTCTGTGGCTTGTGTGCATGTTCGGGGGAGTGAAGTGTGCAGCTTTAATAACTTTACCAATTGTCGCTGCAGCAGTTGGCTTTAAATCCAGAAAATACACGGTCATTTGTGAAAGAGATGCAAACATCAAACCCGAGCCTAACTGCTCGTTAGAATGTATGCAATTCATGTTAATGTAATTATTTATATACAAATTTTAAAAAAAGTAGTTGTGCAAAATAATTTATATTTTATGCTATTATTCTGAACAGCAATGGAAAATAGCACAGCCCAGATACTTGTGTTTTTTAAAAAATATCCAGTGGACTGCAACAGAAAAATAACTCCAGCAACATTCTACAATTATAATGGCCTCCTCTGTCGTTGAATTACAGGATGCAGACGACACTTGCATCTGCGCTCACTCGGAGGTCGAACTCCAAACCATCGTCAACACCTTCACCGAAGCGTACAAGAGCACGGGCCTTACACTAAACATCCGTAAGACAAAGGTCCTCCTCTACCAACCTGCCCCCGCCACACAGTACTGCCCCCCGCAATTATCAAAATCCACGACAAGGCCTTGGACAACGTGGACCACTTTCCATACCTCGGGAACCTACTGTCAACAAGGGCAGATGTCGGCGACGAAGTCCAACACCGCCTTCAGTGTGCCAGTGCAGCCTTCGGTCGCCTGAGGAAGAGCGTGTTTGAAGACCAGGACCTCAAACCCGGCACTAAGCTCATGGTCTACAGAGCAGCAGTGATACCCGCCCTGCAGTATGCCTCAGAGACATGGACCATGTACAGCAGGCACCTCAAAGCACTGGAGAGGTACCACCAACGCTGCCTCCGCAAGATCCTGCAAATCCACTGGCAGGATAGGCGCACCAACGTCAGTGTTCTTGCTCAGGCCAACATCCCCAGCATCGAAGCTTTGACCACGCTCGACCAGCTCCGATGGACGGGTCACATCGTCCGCATGCCCGATAAGAGACTCCCAAAACAAGCGCACTACTCGGAGCTCCGGCACAGCAAGAGAGCCCCAGGTGGGCAGAGGAAACGCTTCAAGGACAACCTCAAAGCCTCCTTGAAAAAGCGTAACATCCCCATCGACACCTGGGAATCCCTGGCCCAAGACCGCACAAGGTGGTTGAGAAGCATCCGGGAAGGTGCCGAACACCGAGTCTCTTCGCCGGGAGCAAACGGAAGCCAAGCGCAAACAGCGGAAGGAGCGCACGTCAACCCAAGCACCCCACCCACCCGCCCCTTCAACCACCGTCTGCCCCACCTGTGACAGAGACTGTAGGTCCCGCATTGGACTCATCAGTCACCTGAGAACTAATTTTTAATGTGGAAGCAAGTCATCCTCGGTTCCGAGGGACTGCCTAAGATGATGATGATAATGGCTTAAATTGTACAGTAACGTAGGCCTTGATCAAGAGAGTTTGCGAATAGTTCCAATCAGTAGAACGACGCATCCAAAGCAGATGATATGGTTTCTTTGCACAGCTTTGTTTTGCTAGCCTTCATTATTCTCCAGAACATCTGCGGCAACATTGCTGTATCATTTCGCCAAATGCTTGCCGGTTAAGCTCATCATTAAAAATAATATCAACACGAAGATTTTTTAAAGTTTATTCAAATCAAGTGCTTCAGATAATTAATCAAGCTATACTTTTCAGAGACACTGGCCCAAATTTTGCAGTGGGTGTGGCGGAATACTCTCAGAAATCTCGCGAAATCTTGCAGTCTGTCAACGTACGCATTGACAGGCCATCCACACGGCCCACGAAAAAGAAATTGCTGGCGCAGAGTTGGGCTATTTGCCCACTGACTGGACAATAATTGCGTACGGAAATGTTAGGCCTGTTTGCATCAGCGTAAGGGGATACCCTCAGGCATGTATTAAACATTTTCATCCAAGAAATCATACACATACACTGTATCAAATAAGTTTTTCAATATTTCTGCAAATGTAAGAGTTATAATGATGCTGAAAATTATCAAAAAATTTAAGTTTTTAGTCAAGTTGGTGCAATGAAGCTAATTAGGAAATAAATTCCAATCCTGTAAAATGTAATTAAATCTGATTTCAGGATTCCATTAAATCTGATTACGGGACTCCCTTCGGAAATGGTTAATATCTAATTTTGTTTTGTGATTGGCTCACGTGATCCCAAGTACGCTCTCGCACAGGTTGCGTCCCTAGGATCCGTAGGCCATTACGCCGCCCTCCGCCTCGCAGCATCAGACCACAGGTTTTCGCAGGAGGGCCGCCATCAGTAGGTGCGTATTCCTTTCGCAGGTCGGAGGCGTACGCCGGAAGTACGCCTCCGACCACAATTTTTGGCCCACTATGTTACCAGAGTTACACTACATGTATACGTATTGAACGTTGGGTCTTTAGTTACCCAGGGCACTAAATTACACTTCCAATAAACAAACGTCACATCAGAACTGCAATTTAAAAATTATACTTTTATTTGAATCCTTCTGATTGCCTTTCAGCTACAGTTTTGTGAAAAACTAGGACGCAAGAATTGAGCTTGTTCTGCAGCCTATTGATACTGAAGGTGGCGGATGTGGCATCAAGACTATACTTTCTTCTAATTATTATCTGTTGCAGAACACAGTACTGATAAGAAAAACTGAATGCTGGAAATCAGAATCAAAAATAGAAAATGCTGGTAGGTCACACATCAGTGAGCTCAGATTAATGGTTTACACCCAAAATATTAACCTAATTGTCTTTTCTCTTTTAGATGGTGACTTACCTACTGTGTACTTTTGGCATTTTCTGTTTTTGCTTCAGATTCTGAAAACTGCCAGTTACAGAATACAAGTATACCAAGAGAAATCCTAAGACTATTGCTCACCTGTCAACTTGCGCCAGCAGAGTAATAAACACTAAAAATCCCCAGTTTTCTTGACAAAAAACATTTGAGAGAATTACCAGCATCAACAAATTTAAAAGCTCAATTTTCATATTACATTACATATCGACTGAGAGCAGCACAAAGACAAGCTTTGAAATGTTTATTTTTTAGATTGAGGTATAGTTGTTGAATGTACATTCAAGAAATATCTCCATCACCCTGCTTTGAATTCCTGTATAATTACAGGCAGTAAATCAGTTGATGCTGCACTATAATAAACTCTGATGCATGTTTTAAAATAATCACTCCTGAACAATTAGGTACTACATTTGTCAGTGTGAGAAGCAGGTCTTAAATTATCGAGCGCTGCATGGAACGCATGGTCTACAGGATACATGCTCTTCTATATGCAATAGGACTTTCTGAAACATAAGGAATTACTAACTAAAATTCTCCCCATAGCTTCCTCTCATCTTTAGGCTGATTGCCTAGATGGATATTTTCATTTGAATGCAACTAGATACTTGCAGAAACAGAGGAACCAGAGAAAAATGCAACTGATGGCTGCAACCATTTTAGCTTTGTTCACAAGAAACTCGCAGCCTCTGTACGGCCCTGATCGGCAAGATCGTAGCGAAGCAGGATAGCGGCAGCGTTGGTGTTCAAACGCGTATGGCTTGAAGACGTAAAAAAAGAACGGCTCTCCACACAAATGCCCCTGGGACCTGTGTGACAATAGAAGCAGCTGGTTGTGCAATAAAATGTACATCAGGCCAGCGAAAGCACCTGGAGCTGGTGTCCCATCTACTAGGGTGAAAGACTCCCCGACACAGCCAAAAGCACTGATCGACTCAAGGGAGATATCTGCCCGCTGCATAAGAAAGGCATAAAAAATTAATCCTCAGAAGGGGTAAACAACGATCTTGCGCGCAACCCAAGAGAGACCACTGTTAAGCCAGCTTAAAAATACTAAGTCAAACTCCAGGATGAAGTCGGCCTTTTTCAGTGGTTCCTACCCCACTTTAATTACTTCCAAGTTGGAGGAAATTCTCTTGCTTTTAAGGGTGCATTCTTCAGCTCCCTCACGTACTATAGATTTGGCCTGCCACAGCTTCAGAGGCACGAAGGAATCTTAACGTTACACTGTGAAAACAGATCAAAATCCTCCAAGATTACATTAGAGCTGTATGGCCTTCAACTTTTTAAAAAACATTTTAACAAAAAATTGTCTCCAATAGTATCAAAAGTAAACAAATACAATCAGGCATGTGTTTATGCCCGAGCTCATAGTCTCCAGACTGGCAATGCCCGTAGGCCCAGTCACACCCACTTAAGTTGATCGACAGTGCTAAAAAAAATAACTAAACATTAACATTACTAAACCCTAAATTCATTAGTCACTGCATTTATTGCTTTGAATATCATTCATTCCAGTTTAGTTTTGCAGGGTAATTTGGTGAATGGGAATTTGAGAGCACCTTTCCCTCCCAGCCGTCAAGTTAGGGTCATTCTGAAAGATGCAGTGGAACTATATGTAATCAAAATTCAACTTCGGTACACCAAAAATGTTTGCAGAATGGACCGCAACTCTCACTTCCAGGCAATGTAACTCAACGTGACTTGCATGGAGAAAGTGGATTTTATTCTACAGTAATACAGGCCAATAAAAAAAGGCTTCAGGAAAGGAAACCAGGACTGAAGTTTCAGATGACATTCAGCATGAAGCAAAAGAGATCTCACCTCGTGTAATAAAAGCCGGTTTTGGACAGAATATATTTCTTTCATCCAAGATTGAAAAGCCACCCCATATTTCTGTCAAAAGAGATTTTCTTTTCCCCCTTACTACTTGGCGATGCAACCCGAGGAACTTGCTAATACAATAATTCTGAGGGAACATATTAAAAGCAGCTGAATAAATAAAGCCAACACATTTTTCATGAAAGATTAATCATATAAGCTGGGTAATGTATAAATTTGCCCTATTTAAGAATTATGTGCTGCATTACTTCCACCAAACGATCATTTTTTCCCCCACCAGCAGTAGTGGCAGATGTGAAAAGTTAACAAAAACAATTCTAAGCGTTAAGCCTGCATTTACAGATCGGACAGTAAAAAGAGACCTACAAACACCATCACCAGCTCCCCAATGGTTCAGAGGGGAGGAACAAAAACACAACTAAGCTTTGCACTCCTGGTAACTATCCACCAACTCTTGGTGAAATTTTTAAATATTAACTCAAGGGATGTGGGCGTCGCTGACGAGGCCAGCATTTATTGCCTATCCCTAATTGCCCTTGAGAAGGGGGTGGTGAGAGCTGCCTTCTTGAACCGCTGCAGTCCGCGTGGTGAAGGTACTCCCACAGTGCATACATGTGTACGGGATCAGGCTTAGCAGTGATTGCTTGCTTGCCCCCCCCCACCCATAGTGGTTAGCACTGTTGCCTCACAGCGCCAGAGACCCGGGTTCAAATCCGGCCTCGGGTGACTATCTGTGTGGAGTTTGCACATTCTCCCCGTGTTTGCGTGGGTTTTCTCCGGGTGCTCCGGTTTCCTCCCACAGTCCAAAGATGTGCGGGTTAGGTTGATTGGCCATGATAAAAATTGGCCCTTAGTGTTAGGGGGGATTAAATATGTGGGGTTACGGGGATAGGGCTTGGGTGGGATGGCTGTTGGTGTAGGGACCGGGTGCTAGGGTTTGGATGATCAGCCATGATCTCGTTGAATGGCGGAGCAGGCTCGAAGGGCCGAATGGCCTACTCCTGCTCCTAGTTTCTATGTTTCTATGTTTCCACTACCACCATGGCTGAATATTCTGCTAGCACGAACCATCCAAGTTATGTCAAGAGACTTTTCTTTTCACATAGCATCATTGACTTTTGGAAGAACTTGCCGGCTCGTACAGTGAGTGCAGATTCATTGCAAACACTCAAAAGGGACCGGAACCAGTTCCTGGTAGACAGATATAGGATCATAGGAATATGTATGGTTCACTCAGCCCCTCGAGCCTGTTCCGCTATTCAAATCATGGCTGATCTGTACCTCAACTCCATTTACCCACCTTTGCTCCATATCCCTTGATGCATTTACCCAACAAAAATCTGTTCAATTGATCCAGCATCCAGAGCCTTTTGGGGGAGAGTGTTTCAGATTTCCACTAAAAAAGTGCTTCCTGATTTCACTCCTAAATAGCCAAGCTCTAATTTAAAGATTATGCCCCCTTGTCCTGGATTCCCCCACCAGAGGAAATAGTTCCTCTGTATCTACCCTATCTAAACCCTTTATCATTTTCGATTAGACCGCCCCTTAACATTCTAAATTCAAGGGAATAGAAGCCAGGTTTATGCAAACAGTCCTCAAAGTTTAACCCTGGTATAATTCTGGTGAATCTGCCCTGTGATGGGTGAATAGGACTTGGTGCAAGTAAGGATACATGCAGCAGAGTTTTGGATGAGCTTCAGTTTATGGTGGGTGGAAGATGGGAGGGCATTGGAATAGTCGAGTCTAGAGGTAAGAAAGGTATGGCATGGATGAGGGTTTGTAGCATCAAGTGAACTGAGGTAGGAGTGGAGACGGGCACTATTACGGAGGTGGAAGTGAGTGGTCTTTGTGATGGAGCGGATATGGGGTTGGAAGTTGAGCTCAAGAGTCAAATAGGATGCTGAGGTTGCGAACAGTCTAGTTCAGCCTCAGACAGTGAGGAGGATGAAGTCAGTGGTTAGAGAACGGAGTTTGCGGCGGGGACCGAAGCGGCTTCGGTCTTCCCAATGCTTAATTGAAGGAAATTTTGGCTCACGGACAAGCAGTTTGACAACACAGAGGCAATGGACGGTGCGAGAGAGGTGCTAGTGGGTGTCATCAGCATACATGTGGAACTGAATGCTGTGTTTTCGGATAATGTCGCCAAGGAGGAGCATGTAGATGAGAAATAATAGTGGCCCAAGGAGAGACCCTTGGGGGAACTCGAGAGGTAATGGTGCAGGGGCGGGGTCAGAAGTCACTGCAGGCGATTCTCTGGCTACAACTGTATAGGTAAGAGTGGAATCAGGCACAGGCTGTTCCACTCAGCTGGACAATGGAGTAGAGGCTTTGGAGGAGGACTGTGTGGTCAGTCATATCAAAGGCTGCAGACGGTTGAGAAGGACGAGGAGGGATAGTTTACCATGGTCACAGTCACGAGGATGTCATTTGTGACTTTGATTAGGGCCGTTTCAGTGCTGTGGCAGGGGTGGAAACCTGTTGGAGAGGTTCAAAGACGGTGTTGTGAGAAAGATGGGCAGGGATTTGGGAGGTGACAGCACATTCAAGGACTTTGGAGAGGAAAAGGAGGTTGTGATAGTTTGTAAAGACAAATGGGTCAACATTAGGTTTTTGAGGGGGGTATTGACGGCAGATTTGAAGGTGAGGAGGAAAGACAACGATTTACAATATCAGTTAGCATGGGGGAATGCAAGCAGGAAGTTACAAAGCAGAGTAGGTGAGTGGGCAAAACTGTGGCAGATGGAAACACCATCACACAAGTAGTATAGCAAAGTGAGCCATTACTATGCTGTGTAATCTTGAAGCAGGAGTGTACCATGAACAGAACCTTGCCTTTGGCTTTCCAATGGATTACTGCTGCAAATAAAATCTACAGTAGAAATTCACAGCAATAGACTTCTAAAAGTTTAATCTCTGTAATACTTCAGGAACTAACACAGTAAAACGGCAGACCAGATAGTGTTATAAACAATGTTACAATGACAGTAAACCAAACTTAAACCTGATATGTAAAAATGCACATTATGAAGTCAATCCACATTCAAACTTATCTGCAACCATCCACCTATTGCTCATAGCGGACACTAACAGAAGAACATCACCTCTGCGACATATAAAGCACTGTGCATGGACTTCTGAAACCACACTTGTCGGGGGTAGACTGAAACTCTCAACATCTTTATTCAGATAAGACGTTAAACCTCTCAGGTGGGCATAAAAGATCCCGTGGCACTATTCAAAGAAGAGCAGGGGAGTTCTCCCCGGTGTCCAGGCCAATATTTATCCCTCAACCTAGATCACTAAAAACAGATTATCTGGATCATTTATCTCACTGCTGTTTGTGGACCTTGCTGTGCGCAAATTGGCTGCCACGTTTCCTACATTACAACAGTGACTGCACTTCGGAAGTACTTCATTAGCTGTGAAGCACTTTGGGACATCCTGAGGTCATGAAAGGCGCTATATAAATGCAAGTCTTTCTTTTATTCTTTCTTTATTTGCTCCATCAGTTGTATAATATATGTGGATGGCTATGCAGAGAACATACACATGACCAAAATGATTTCATATTGTGAATAAGCAGCAGATAGATCCGTTTATCACTCACTTTTATGTTATAAGCAGTTATATAATAACCTGATGACCCGCTAAATGCTAAAATAGAGAACAACAAACTGATGCACAAGCTTGGAACAAGACAAGCTCCAAACTTGCATCCGAACATTCTTAACAAAATTAGCTCCTCATTTCTTGTACCAAGAAAATACACAATAGGGAGCAGTGGACTACCGAGGATATACTATTTGCAAGTAAGCCTTTCACAACTAATAACTCACCTCTCAACTCAGTTTAACCTCGGTCGTGGGGAAGCTTTTAGAAATGATAATCAGGGACAAAATTAACAATCACTTGGACAAGTGTGGATTAAATAAATAAAGCCAGCACGGATTTGTAAAAGACAAATCATGTTTAACTAACTTGATCGAGATTTTTGATGAGGTAACAGAGAGGGTTGATGAGGGCAATGCGGTTGACATGGCGTACATGGACTTCCAAAAGGATAAAGTGCCACATAATAGGCTTGCCAGCAAAATTGAAGCCCTCGGAATAAAAGGGACAGTGGCAGCATGGATACAAAATTGGCTAAGTAACAGGAAACAGAGAGTAGTGGTGAACGGTTGTTTTTCGGACTGGAGGAAGGTGTACAGTTGTGCTCCCCAGGGGTCGGTACTAGGACCACTGTTTTTCTTGAGTAATTTTAATGACTTGGACTTGGGTCTATAGGACACAATTTCAAAATTTGCAGATGGCACAAAACTTGGAAGTATAATGAAGAGTGAGGAGGATAGTGATAGACTTCAAGAAGACATAGATAGGCTAGTGAAATGGGCAGACAGGTGGCAGATAAAATTTAACGGACACGTGGCAGATAAAATTTAATGCAGAAAAGTGCAGTGATACATTTTGGGAGGAAGAACGAGGAGAGGCAATATAAACTAAAGGATACAATTCTAAAGGGGGTGCATGAACAGAGAGACCTGGGGGTATATGAGCACAAATCGTTGAAAGTGGCAGGGCAGGTTGAGAAAGCAGTTAAAAAAGCATACAGGATCCTAGGCTTCATAGAGGCATACAGTACAAAAGCAAGGAAGTTATGATGAACCTTTATAAAACACTGGTTCAGCCTCAACTGGAGTATTGTGTCCAATTCTGGGCACCACACTTTAGGAAGGATGTGAAGGCCTTAGCGAGGGTGCAGAAAAGATTTACGAGAATGGTTCCAGGGATGAGGGACTTCAGTTACATGGATAGACTGGAGAAGTTGGGTTTGTTCTCCTTGGAGCAGAGAAGGTTGAGAGGAGATTTGATAGAGGTGTTCAAAATCACGATAAGTCTAGACTGAGTAGATAGAAAGAAACTGTTCCCTTTGGCAGAAGGGTCGAGAACCAGAGGACACAGGTTTAATGTGATTGGCAAAAGAACCAAAGGCGACATGAGGAAAAACTTTTTTACGCAGCGAGTGGTTAGGATCTGGAATGCACTGCCTGAAAGCGTGGTGGAGGCAGACTCAATCGTGGCTTTGGATAAGTACCTGAAGGAAAAAAAATTGCAGGGCTACGGGGAAAGGGCAGGGGAGTGGGACTAGCTGAAGTGCTCTTGCAGAGAGCCGGCACGGACTCGACAGGCCGAATGGCCTCCTTCTGTGCTGCAACCATTCTATGATTCTATAATACTCATTTGTGAATTAGTAGGCAGCTGCCCACCACTTTGCACCCCTTCAGCCCACAATTGCCCCACTAACTGGGCATCTCCTACGGCCACTAGTTCTTCCACAAGGGTATCAACTGCACATTATTAAGCTCCAGTTTCCTTCACTGAAATGCTTGAGCCTTTAGAAAATGATTACTGTCGTAGCAATTCAGAAAGCAGAGCCTGGAGTCATACCAACCACTGCACGCTTGAACCTTTAACTTTAGAAGCCCACTGTGAATATTCAATTTAATAAGTCTTTTTCCCCCTCTATCCTTTCCTTAATAGGTCACAATAAATCCTGCAAAACATAATTATTTCTTTCAAAATGTAGCTCCCATTTCATCTAGCCCTCTGACAGATATATAGACTTTTTAAAAATTACAAGCCAAGATCATATGTCACTTTATTGTACAAAGTATTAAGAAAATTATTTTTATACTACACGTGTGAATAGAAGATCAGTGGTTTATTTCCCTGTCAGGACCACTTTCAGACAAATGATTGTGCCATGTGTACCGTCCTTTAGGTATTACCCACAGAGCTGCTGTTTAATATATATAATTTTATTACATTGTTTTAATGGGCCACAGTAACGCAATAACTTGTTGCACCGCATTTTTGCTTAAAAAATAATTCTTTAGAGGAATATCAAATAATATAACTAATTATTTTAACTTCCCGTGTCCAGTGACTATAAAGAAATATATCACATTAGACCGCACAAAAATAACCTGGTTTAAAACAGTGAATTATGCAACTGAAATGTACAGTTGTTCTTAACAATCCAACATTTTGTAGATTGTTGTTGTGTAACTGAATTGAAAAATTAAACAGAATCCCTGCATCTGTGCCCCGCCCAGCATAAACTACAAACAACCAGTTCTAAACTATGTTTTCAGAGTCATACACAAGGTATGTTATAGTGAGGGATTTGCTACTTGGGGGGTCTGGGGGGGGGGGGGGGGGGGGGGGAGTGGGGAGTGAAGATGATGGGGTAGAGTTTCCGCTTTGGGCGCAATCGGCAATCTGGGCACAAATATTGTTCGAAATTGCGTTGGTTTTCCGAAGTAAAGTGGTGTATTTGGACTTTCAGAAGGCTTTCGATAAGGTCCCGCATAAGAGATTGGCGTGCAAAGTTAAGGCACATGGGATTGGGGGTAAGGTACTGACTTGGATAGAAAACTGGTTGGCAGACAGGAAGCAAAGAGTTGGAATAAACAGGTCTTTTTCCAAGTGGCAGGCAGTGACTAGTGGGGTACCGCAGGGATCGGTGCTAGGACCCCAGTTATTCACAATATATATTAATGATCTAGACGAGGGAACTAGATGTAATATCTCCAAGTTTGCAGACAACACAAAGCTGGGTGGGCGTGTGCGCTGTGAGTTTGCAGAGAAACTCCAGTATAATTTGGACAGGTTGAGTGATTGGGCAGATGCAGTATAATGTGGATAAATGCGGGGTTATCCACTTTGGTGGCAAAAACAGGAAGGCAGATTATTATCTGAACGGCAATAGATTGGGAAAAGGGGAAGTGCAACAAGACCTGGGTGTCCTTGTGCACCAGTCGCTGAAGGTAAGCATGCAGGTGCAGCAGGCGGTTAAGAAGGCAAATGGTATGTTGGCCTTCGTAGCGAGAGGATTCAAGTACAGGAGCAAGGATGTCTTGCTGCAGTTGTACAGGGTCTTGGTGAGACCACACCTTGAGTATTGTGTGCAGTTTTGGTCACCTTATCTGAGGAAGGATGCTCTTGCCATGGAGGGAGTGCAGCGAAGATTCACCAGACTGATACCTGGGATGGCAGGAATGACGTATGAAGACAGATTGAGTCGATTAGGCTTATATTCACTAGAGCTTAGAAGAAATGAGAGGGGATCTCATTGAAATTTATAAAATTCTAACAGGACTAGACAGACTAGATGCAGGAAGGATGTTCTCGATGGCAGGGGAGTCCAGAACCAGGGGTCAGAGTCTAAGGATAAGGGGTAAGCCATTTAGGACTGAGATGAGGAGGAATTTCTTCACCCAGAGAGTAGTGAACCTGTGGAATTCTCTACCACAGAAGACAGTTGAGGCCAATTCATTAAATATATTCAAGAAGGAGTTAGATATATTTCTTAAGGCTAACGGGATCAAGGGATATAGGGAGAAAGCAGGGACAGGGTACTGAATTTGGATGATCAGCCATGATCTCATGAAATGGCGGAACAGGCTCGAGGGGCCGAATGGCCTTCTCCTGCTCCTATCTTCTATGTTTCTATGAAGTAATGGTTCAAGTTTCCTCATTGGCATAATCACAAACTTAAAATCTTCCATGAACCAACGCAATCGGGCAGCGTAATAGAACGTAATTGGATTTTTTTTCTTGCTTAAACAATATTCATTGATGTATTTAAGAGCGGTAACCTGGTGCAGATTTATTACTGCCGCTGAAAATGAGTTTATCACAAAAAATAAGCATTTTTAATCGGAGTGTCTAGTCCACCAGCTGTGAGTAACCTAATTTTAAATGACTTTAAAACAACTAGTTTCATTAGGTGCAGAGGCAGGGAAAGGGGGGGGGGGAAAGAGGGGAGGAAGGTACTGAAGGAACAGTCTGTGCTAGGGTAGGAGACAGGAGAGATAAAATGTTGCAAATGGGGATGGCAGAATCATCAACAGCCACCTGAAAAATGGGGGCAGGGGTTATAGTCTGAAATTGTTGAACTCAATGTTGAGTCCAGAAGGCTGTAAAGTGCCTAATCGAAAGATGAAGTGCTGTTCCTCGAGCTTATGTTGAGCTTCATTGGAACAGTGTGAGAGGCCGAGGACAGAGAGGTCAGAGTGGGAGTGGAGCGGAGAATTAAAGTGACAGGCGACCGGAAGCTCGGGGTTTTTAACTCTGTTTCTCTCTCCACGGATGCTGCCTGGCCTGCTGAGTGCTTCCAGCATTTTCTGTTGTTATTTCAGATTTCCAGCATCCGCAGTATTTTGCTATTGAACTACAGGAAACTCTCGTTTAAACGGCACCTAAATATCCGGAATTCTCTATTAACCGGCAAAATTCTCACTCCGAAAACAACACCTCAATAACCGGCAATGTTGCCGAGTCCGAGTCCGAGTCTCCCGCGGTGGCCGAGTTAGTCAGTGGGGGTAGTTCTCCAAACTGCCACTACTCGGCTTCTTGGCGCTGTCGGAAGACCTCAATAACAGGAGTCTGACTCTTCCGCGCTGCCGGTAGTCTCTTCCGATCCGCCATTTTACAGGGGTACTGTGTGTCTCCCACGCTGCTGGTAGTCATTGAATTGCATTACCCTCAACTGGCAGTACTGTACTTAATCAAGCATCTTCCACCATTCATTTAACACAACATTCTGTAGGTGAGCACCCAATTATTGTATACTGCACATTTCTTGATTTTTTTTATTTTTCTTTGTTAAAAATAGCCTCTGTAGATAACCCTCTCCGTCATCCGGAATTTTTGATCAACCGGCACCATGCCGGTCCCGGATACCAAAGAGTTTCCTGTAGTTTCATTGATGTATACTTGTCAGCTTCCAAATAAATTAAATATTTTTTAACATTTAAAAACTTTAAAAATGTGCCTACTTGTGCCTTTGCGTCTTTAAAAAAAATGCTTAATTTGAAGAGCCTCCTCGAACAGTCGCAAACGGGGCAAGCCAGCATTAAAGATCGCGGGAACTCGATTTACACTCAATGTAACTTGCGCTTAAAATTCCTTGATCTTTTACACTGGTTTGGCCGAATTCAGGTGAACTAGCAGAAACTCTAGGCCAAAATGTTTATTTAGATTTTCTGTTAGTGAACCAGCTGTAAACAAACAAGCATTATTTCAGGAGCTGTGGTTTACCAGAGTGCATTACATGAGAGACTGGTGTAGCTTGAGGTGGAGTTGTATTACAGTTAAATCCTGATAAACTAACCAGCTAAGAACTGTTCTGCTTGGGTCAGAAATTATAAGACAAACTGCAGATTAAAAATAAGCGATTTTTAATTCTTTCAGTGGCAGCCCATTTAAATCATCTGTTCAGGAACACAATCTGAAGATAAAAAGAATATGTAACCAAGTATATTTTATGCAGAAGTACTTAAAAGTGCTAATGTATCCTATCCGTTGGCATGAGATGGATTATATTTGCTGTGCTGATGATTAAAAACTATGCCATTTTGAAGAATTATAAGCTTCAGAAATTGGACATGATGGGAGTGAACGGAAAGTTTTTTTATGCATTTGATTTTTTTTCCTGGTTGAAATCTGAGATACTGGCTCCGTAGTAGCACGCTCACCTCTGAGTCAAAAGGTTGTGGGTTCAAGCACCTGGGGGGGAAAAATTCGGTTGCTTTGCGCCTCCTGTTAGGGCGCTAACGGGACACAAAGCAACTAGCGCCTGGGCTCGGCGATATTTGCACCGCTCGCGAAATTGACCAGACATTTTGCGGCGGCGCTAAACACTACCGCCACAATCTCCTGCACCCGCAGATCGTGATGTCAGTCGAGTGTGCAATGCCCCGGACCGGATATTGAGTGGCGCGCCCTGCCTTTCCGCCTGCCACTAGCAACAACAGGTAGAGGGGAGCGTTTTGCAGTCGGGAAGGGACTGGGGGAGCGCGATTTAAAGGCAGCCGCTTCCTGCCTTTTTTTTGTTGGCGACATTTTTGCACCACGCATTCTGAGAGAGAGACACTTCTGGAGAGATTCAACGCTGTGTGAAGGAGTTTTGGGTACTGAGCAGCACTTTGCAGGTTCATTTTGATTTGTCCTTCCTTGCATCGATTTAGAAGAAACTATGGGGGCTGCACTCTCAGCTCTTTCCCTGGGCCTCCCCATTGTTCTTTCCAGCAGAATTGATGTACAGGTCTCTCCAGGCCGAGATTCAAGGCTGCAATGAGCAGGGTGTGGATGGAGATCAAGATTGACCCTCCCCTTTAAGACCTGGCCGGCGCCAGTGTGTCTGTGTTCCATTGTTAACTGACATCACATGAGCTTCGCCAGCGCTCTGAGCTAGCACTTCGGTCCTCTGCGTTAGCGCCTTAAGAGAGGTGTGCAGCGCCTGATTTAGCGTGCCAATCACCTCCAGGGGCGATAGAAGCCAAGTTTGCAGTCGGAGGCGATAATTAGCGCCAGGCGCTAAACTTTGCGCCCAGCTGATAATTGCGCCCCAAACGGGGCGATACCGAATTTCTCCCCCTTGTTCTCCTGCCTCTGCCAGTGCCATTTTGTAATGAGCACAAGATTGGTCCAAAATTACTTACCTGCTTGTCTTATCTGAAGTAATCTGACCATAAGCGGAAGCCAAGCGCAGGCTGCGCAAGGAGCGCACGTCAACCCAAGCACCCCACCCACGCGCCCCTTCAACCACCGTCTGCCCCACCTATGACAGAGACTGTTGGTCCCGCATTGAACTTATCAGTCACCTGAGAACTCATTGTTAATGTGGAAGCAAGTCATCCTCGGTTCCGAGGGACTGCCGAAGAGAGAGAGAGAGAGAGAATCTGACCACAAACATAGAAACAAAGAAGATAGGAGCAGGAGTAGG
Organism: Somniosus microcephalus; assembly: GCF_052327205.1. Classification (NCBI taxonomy): domain Eukaryota; kingdom Metazoa; phylum Chordata; class Chondrichthyes; order Squaliformes; family Somniosidae; genus Somniosus; species Somniosus microcephalus. The sequence continues at coordinate 263,062,552 of NC_140992.1, read as the reverse complement.
CCATTCGGCTCCTTGAGCCTGCTCCGCCATTCAATGAGATCATGGCTGATCATCCAAATTCAGTACCCTGTCCCTGCCTTCTCCCCATATCCCTTGATCCCTTCAGCCTTAAGAAATATATCTAACTCCTTCTTGAATATATTTCATGAATTGGCCTCCACTGCCTTCTGTGGTAGAGAATTCCACAGGTTCACCACTCTCTGGGTGAAGAAATTCCTCTTCATTTCTGTCCTAAATGGCTTACCCCTTATCCTTAGACTGTGACCCCTGGTTCTGGACTACCCCGCCATCGGGAGCATCCTTCCTGCATCTAGTCTGTCTAGTCCTAGCAACCGTAACCAAATATCTCAAGCTTCAATATCTTGAAACAGCAGAATTTGGTTCAGTAGTTTTTTGCACAATTGGCAAATTAGCCTATTGTGTGCGCTGCAGCAAGTTATCCCTATAGCACGACTTACTATTGTGATGCCCCAATTACAACAGGACAGTTGAAGGTACGACTATAACATACGGACAATGACGGACAGGAAAAGACGCCCTGATCCATCAAGCCAGTCCCGCATAATTGAGATATCTTGTGTATCACAATACATACACTTTCCACCCCACCCAAAACCATGTGATCTCCTGGGAGAGGCTAAAAACTAGATAAAACCCAGGCCAATTAGGCGAGAAAACAAAATCTGGGAAATTCCTCTCTGACTCACCTTGGCGATTGAACCTAGCCCAGGAGATCAGTCTGGCCCTGAATTCCCTGCAGTAACTACCTGTTGTACGAGGTGCTCTTCGCCTCAGCCAGAAACAGGTCCAGCTCTCGCTTGAAGAAATTGAGCGATTCGGCATCCACCACGTCAGCCAGCACCCTGTTCCATAGGTCCACTATTCTCTGAGAAAAGAACCAACTCCTGACAGCTCACCTAGATCTTAGCTTATACAGCTTAAAATTGTGACCCATAATCTACTTAATTAGAACAAGCTGTCAACTCGAACACAATCTATTCCCTTCATCATCTTATGAACCTTGATCAGATCAACCCCAAGTCTGCGCTTCTTTGAAGTGTAGAGGCCCAGCTCTTTTAGCCTATCTTGATAACTAAGATGCTTCAAACTGAGAATTAGTCGAGTGGCCCTCCTCAGCACCCTTTCCAAAGCCTCACTATCACCCGCCATTTGAGGATACCAAAACTGGACACAGTATTCTAACTGAGGGCTGACCAGTCAGACAAAATAGTATGCTTTGTCTTTTAGGCAATTGTCCTATCAATGCACCCTAATAACCTTATTCGCTCTAGCTACTGTTTCACGGCATTGCTCATGAACCTTTAGAGCTCTATGAACTAGAACATAGAGTCATAGTCATAGAGTTATACAGCACAGAAAGAGGCCCTTCGGCCCATCGCGTCCGCGCCGGCCATTAAGCCTCATCTAATCTAATCCCATTTTCCAGCATTTGGTCCGTAGCCTTGTATGCTATGGCATTTCAAGTGCTCACCCAAATGCTTCTTGAATGTTGTGAGGGTTCCTGCCTCTACCACCCTTTCAGGCAGTGAGTTCCAGGTTCCAACCGCCCTCTGGGTGAAAAAGTTTTTCCTCAAATCCCCTCTAAACCTCCTTCCCCTTACCTTGAATCTATGCCCCCTTGTTATTCACTCCTCTACTAAGGGGAAAAGTTCCTTTCTATCCACCCTATCTATGCCCCTCATAATTTTGTATACCTCAATCAGGTCCCCCCTCAGCCTTCTCTGCTCCAAGGAAAACAACCCCAGTCTGTCCAGTCTTTCTTCATAGCTGAAGCGCTCCAGCCCAGGTAACATCCTGGTAAATCTCCTCTGCACCCTCTCCAAAGCAATCACATCCTTCCTGTAGTGTGGCGACCAGAACTGCACACAGTACTCCAGCTGTGGCCTTACCAGCGTTTTGTACAGCTCCATCATAACCGCCCTGCTCTTATATTCTATGCCTCGGCTAATGAAGGCAAGTATCCCATATGCCTTTTTAGCCACCTTATCCACCTGTTCTGCTGCCTTCAGGGATCTATGTACATGCACACCAAGGTCCCTCTGATCCTCTGTCTTTCCTAGGGTCTTACCATTCATTGTGTATTCCCTTGCCTTGTTAGTCCATCCAAAATGCATCACCTCACACTTTTCAGGGTTAAATTCCATTTGCCGCTGTTCCGCCCATCTGACCAACCCATCTATATCGTCCTGTAGCCTGAGGCTTCCCGCCTCGCTATTTACCACCCCACCAATTTTCGTGTCATCTGCGAACTTACTGATCATACCTTTTACATTCACATCCAAATCATTAATGTAGACCACAAACAGCAAGGGGCCCAGCACCGATCCCTGCGGTACCCCACTGGACACAGGCTTCCAGTCACAAAAGCAACCTTCCACCATCACCCTCTGCCTTCTGCCACTAAGCCAGTTTTGGATCCAATGTGCCAAGGCACCCTGGATCCCATGGGCTCTTACATTCCTGACCAGTCTCCTATGCGGGACTTTATCAAAAGCCTTACTGAAATCCATGTAAACCACATCCACTGCACTACCCTCATCCACACACCTAGTCACCCCCTCGAAAAATTCAATCAAATTGGTCAGACATGATCTTCCCTTGACAAAGCCATGCTGGCTATCCCTAATTAATCCCTGCCTCTCCAAGTGGAGACCAATTCTATCCCTCAGAATTTTTTCCAATAATTTCCCTACCACTGATGTTAGGCTCACTGGCCTGTAATTCCCTGGTTTATCCCTACTACCCTTCTTGAATAATGGTACTACGTTAGCTGTTCTCCAGTCCTCTGGCACATCCCCTGTGGCCAGAGAGGTTCTGAAAATTTGTGTCAGAGCCCCTGCAATCTCCTCCTTTGCCTCATACAGTAGCCTGGGATATATCTCATCCGGGCCTGGGGATTTATCCACTTTTAAGCCTGCTAAAACTGCTAGTACCTCCTCCCTCTCGATGCTAATATGTTCAAGTATATCACAGTCCCCCTGCCCGATTTCTATGTCCACAAGAAACACCCAAGAAAGATTGGAAATTCATTATAAGGCAAATACTCTGTGTGAACATTCATGCAGTATTCATTCACAATGCATTAGAGATTGCACCATCACTCGGATATCTTGGCTTAGATCAGCTATGGAATTACATGGAGTCAATTCATAAAAAAAATTGCACATAAAAGTTTTAGCTGATTGAGGCTGCATAATTAGATGTATGGTCATTAATACATCCCCAGCTTCTGTGTGCTGATGACCATGAGTAAAACACAGAATTACACCAGAGGTTTGCCTCTCTTATAGCATTGCGGCAATATGCACTTGGGTAATAAGACTGAATAGAGCTCTTAGTTTCTTCAGGATGTACAAAGCCTCTGTATTAAAATTAATAAGCATGTTGTTCCATTTTCTTCCTCAAAGTATGTCAGAAAATTATTATATAGGAGAAAAGAGAGCTTGGAATGGAGAACAGCAGTTGACGTCCACACATCACACCTACAATATCGATGCTTCATTGCATTCTAACATAGTTACATCCTTCTCCTCCCCTCAATATGTATATCCTGGGGACACTTACAGCAACACTTTTAAACAATTTGCCGTGGCATTGCAGCAGACTCCTTCTCCATTATTTATTCTTATTTTTATCCCAGTTTAAGATTACTCTATGATCTTAGCACAGTGCTTAGATTTTAATCTCAGGCACATAAATGTATACACTGTAAAAAAAAAACACAAAATTTTGACAACCAGGCTTAGTTATCAATTGTGCTAATTTGCAAAGGGGTTGTCAAATGAGAGTGCTTTATTCTCCATGCATTTTAAATTTTCCTATAATCCCCGAAACAAGTTCTTTTGTCTCAAGTTCCTTTTGCATAACCAAAGGATATAAACCAGACACACTACTTCTGAATGTTGATTTAACTAAACATAAACTGTGCATGTTTGGCAGCGTAACTCGTGATCACTGACTGACCTTGGCCCATTATTTCATGTTTTATTTTACATTAAATCATCCATCCGTCCCCATCCCACGGAGTGTGCATACAAACATTTATTAAATCAGGAGCAATGAGATACAGCTTCCACTGGATCGAGTTTTAGAGTCACACATTGGGTTATTTCTATGCCCACTCCTGCTGCCTTTCAATAATAATGGCCTGTCATTTCCGATAGGAGGCTTCCTGCGTGCGGAGGCCTCCGATCGGGAAAAAATCTACGCCCTTACCTGAGGGCTCCCGAGGTCCGGTCATTTCCGCTCCTGGGCCTCTCCACGACGAAATACGCAGGGCCCACGTGTCCCAGGGGGGCATACGGTTCGCAAGCGTCCCTGGGATCACATGGGCCAGGCGAGCCAATGGGAGAAGGGAATCCCCCTTCATACTTTTGACAGACCCGTCAAAAGTATGAATGGGGATCACTGAAAAAACATATCAAAACATTAACTAAACTTTTAAAAAACCATCATGTTTTTAAAATGAGTTAAAATTACATTCAATTAAATATTTTAAACAAAAATTAAATTTTTTGAAAAAAATAATTGAAGCTTTTTACGGGGCTAAAAGTAAAATTACCTTTTTTTAGAAGTATTTTTAAATTATAAATGAGTGAAAAACATTTTTTTTAACTTTTTAAAACACTTATGCTGGTAAAAGCAAGCTTTACCAGGCGTAAAATTTCTAAGTGTTTTCTGTGGGCGGTGGTTCTGCAGAAAGCAAAACTCTCCACCCGCAGAGGCCCTTCTCCAGGGTAGGTGCATACGGGGGAAGGCAGCAGCCGTCAACTTCCTGGCACCATGGGTGGTTCTGCTGCACAGGACGGAGGAAAAAGAGCGGGAGAGCTATAGTGATAGGGGATTCTATTATAAAGAGAATAGGCCGCAAACTCCAGGGTGGTGTGTTGCCTCCCTGTTGCAAGGGTCAAGGATGTCTCAGAGCGGCTGCAGGGCATTCTGGAAGGGGAGGGTGAACAGCCAGTTGTTGTGGTGCATATAGGTACCAACGATATAGGTAAAAAAACAGGATGAGTCCTAAAAGCTGAATATAGGGAGTTCGGAGGTAAATTAAAAAATAGGACCTCAAAGGTAGCAATCTCAGGATTGCTACCAGTGCCACGTGCTAGTCAGAGTAGAAATAGAAGGATATTTCAGATGAATACGTGGCTAGAGGAATGGTGCAAGGGGGAGGGATTCAAATTTCTGGGACATTGGAACTGGTTCTGGGGGAGGTGGGACCAGTACAAACTGGACGGTTTGCACCTGGGCAGGACCGGGTCCGATGTCCTAGGGGGAATGTTTGCTAGTGCTGTTGGGGAGGGCTTAAACTAAAATGGCAGGGTGTTGGGAATCTGTGCAGGGAGACAGAGGAAAGGGAAGCAAGGATAGAAGCAAAAGACAGGAAGGAGAAAAGCAAAAGTGGCAGTCAGAGAAATCAAGGGTGTATATCAAACAGGGACACAGTAAACAATAATTCTAAAAGGTATAATAGTGTTAAAAAAAAAGCCTGAAGGCTGTGTCTTAATGCGAGGAGCATTCATAATAAGGTGGATGAATTAGCTGCGCAAATAGATGTAAACGGATATGATATAATTGGGATTACGGAGACATGGCTCCAGGGTGACCAAGGCAGGGAATTCAACATCCAGAGGTATTCAATATTCAGGAAAGACAGGCTAAAAGGAAAAGGAGGTGGGGTAGCATTGCTGGTTAAAGAGGAGATTAACACAATAGTAGGGAAGGATATTAGCTCTGATGATGTGGAATCTGTATGGGTAGAGCTCAGAAATACCAAGGGGCAGAAACCATTAGTGGGCGTTGTATACAGACCCCCAAACAGTAATGCTGAGGTTGAGGATGGCATTAAACGGGAAATTAGAGACGCGTGCAACAAGGGCACAGCAGTTATCATGGGTGACTTTAATCTACATATAGATTGGGCTAACCAAATTAGTAACAATACTGTGGAGGAGGAATTCCTAGAGTGTATACGGGATGGTTTCCTGGACCAATATGTCGAGGAACCAACGAGACATCAGGCCATCTTACACTGGGTATTATGCAATGAGAAAGGATTAATTAACAATCTTGTTGTGCGAGGCCCCTTGGGGAGGAGCGATCATAATATGATAGAATTCTTCATTAAGATGGAGAGTGAAGTAGTTGACTCAGAGACTAGGGTCCTGAATTTAAATAAAGGAAACTACGATGGTATGAGGCGCGGGTTGGATAGGATGGATTGGGGAATGTTACTTAAAGGGTTGACGGTGGATAGGCAATGGCAAACATTTAAGGATCGCATGGATGAACTACAGAATTTGTTCATCCCTGTTTGGCATAAAAATAAAACAAAAAAGGTGACTCAACTGTGGCTAACAAGGGAAATTAGGGACAGCATAAGATCCAAGGAGAGGACATATAAATTGGCCAGAAAAAGCAGCAAACCCGAGGATTGGGAGCAGTTTAGGATTCAGCAAAGGAGGACAAAGGGATTAATTAAGAGGGGGAAAATAGAGTATGAGAGTAAGCTTGCAGGGAACATAAAAACTGACTATAAAAGCTTCTATAGATATGTGAAGAGAAAAAGATTGGTGAAGTCAAGCGTAGATCCCTTGCAGTCAGAATCAGGGGAATTTATAATGGGGAACAAAGAAATGGCAGGCCAATTAAATACATACTTCGGTTCTGTCTTCACAAAGGAGGACACAAATAACCTCCCAGAGATGTCGGGGAACATAGGGTCTAATGAAAGGGCGGAAGTGAAAGAAATCAGTATTTGTAGGGAAATGGTATTAGGGAAATTGATGGGATTGAAGGCCGATAAATCCCCAGGGCCTGATAATCTACATCCTAGGGTACTTAAGGAAGTGGCCCTAGAAATAGTAGATGCATTGCTGGTCATCTTCCAAAATTCTAGAGACTCTGGAACAGTTCCCATGGATTGGAGGGTAGCTAATGTAAGCCCACTATTTAAAAAAGGTGGTAGAGAGAAAAAGGGAATTATAGACTGGTAAGCCTGACATCGGTAGTGGGGAAAATGCTCGAGTCCATTATAAAAGATGTAATAGCAGAGCACTTGGAAAACAGCGACAGGATCGGACAAAGTCAACATGGATTTTCAAAAGGTAAATCATGCTTGACTAATCTACTGGAATTTTTTGAGGATGTGACTGGTAGAATAGATAAGGGAGAACCAATGGATGTGGTGTATTTGGACTTTCAGAAGGCTTTCGATAAGGTCCCGCATAAGAGATTGGCGTGCAAAGTTAAAGCACATGGGATTGGGGGTAAGGTACTGACTTGGATAGAGAACTGGTTGGCAGAAAGGAAGCAAAGAGTTGGAATAAACGGGTCTTTTTCCGAGTGGCAGGCAGTGACTAGTGGGGTACCGCAGAGATCGGTGCTAGGACCCCACCTTTTCACAATATATATTAATGATCTAGACAAGGGAACTGGATGTAATATCTCCAAGTTTGCAGACGACACAAAGCTGGGTGGGCGTGTGTGCTGTGAGGAGGATGCAGAGAAACTCCAGTATGATTTGGACAGGTTGGGTGATTGGGCAGATGCATGGCAGATGCAGTATAATGTGGATAAATGCGAGGTTATCCACTTTGGTGGCAAAAACAGGAAGGCATACTATTATCTGAATGGCAATAGATTGGGAAAAGGGGAAGTGCAACGAGACCTGGGTGTCCTTGTGCACCAGTCGCTGAAGGTAAGCATGCAGGTGCAGCAGGCGGTTAAGAAGGCAAATGGTATGTTGGGCTTCATACCGAGAAGATTCGAGTACAGGAGCAAGGATGTTTTGTTGCAGTTGTACAGGGCCTTGGTGAGACCACACCTTGAGTACTGTGTGCAGTTTTGGTCGCCTTATCTGAGAAAGGATGTTCTTACCATGGAGGGAGTGCAGTGAAGATTCACCAGACTGATACCTGGGATGGCAGGAATAACGTATGAAGAGAGATTGGGTCGATTGGGTTTGTATTCGCTAGAGTTTAGAAGAATGAGAGGGGATCTCATTGAAACTTATAAAATTCTAACAGGACTAGGCAGACTAGATGTAGGAAGGATGTTCCCGATGGCGGGGGAGTCCAGAACCAGGGGTCACAGTCTAAGGATAAGGGGTAAGCCATTTAGGACTGAGATGAGGAGGAATTTCTTCACCCAGAGAGTGGTGAACCTGTGGAATTCTCTACCACAGAAGGCAGTAGAGGCCAATTCATTAAATATATTCAAGAAGGAGTTAGATATATTTCTTAAGGCTAAAGGGATCAAGGGATATGGGGAGAAAGCAGGGACAGGGTACTGAATTTGGATGATCAGCCATGATCTCATTAAATGGCGGAACAGGCTCGAGGGACCAAATGGCCTACTCCTGCTCCTATCTTCTATGTTTCTATGTAACTGTTCTAGCCGACTGCTTTACCAATGCTCACAAAAAGTGTCTCATCAAGTGCACTAAGCCATTTATAAGTAAATTTTGTGGGGGGCGAGGTGGGGGGTGGGGGGGAGAGAGCGGGAGGTGGGGTAGCAGGTCAATCGACAAAATATAACGAAGACCTAAAGTTTTACAACATAATGCTATTTTTCATGTCTACTTACAGGTTTCTAGCCTTGTAGGTTTCTGCAAACTGCTGGACACTTCTGAGGGAAGACAAATCCAGGGTCATAGCTTCTACCTTGGCTTTATGCTGAAATAAAACACAAAATGAACAATATAACAAATCAGACTCATCGATGGCCGGAGTTTGGCCAAACATTAAAAACCGCAGAGTGCATTATGGGTTGGCCTCAATCACGAAAGAATGGCATTTTTCAACAACAAAAAAAAAATTCTTGTAAAACAGAGTATAAGCGAAATGGCACAATATAAAAAAAACCACTTGTCTATACAGCTCGTGAAATAGAACACAGTCTACTCGGAGCTGCTTAGGTGGCAAGCTTGATGAAGCAGTTTTGGCAGTTGTAAATTATAAGTTTTTGTGCGCTTGCTGACTCCATTTGTCAAGCACTTTTGGGCTCAGTAATGTGTTCGTTTCACACCACTCCGGTCTTACAGTAAGACTACCAGTTGAGTTATTTGGGTATAAGGCAATTTGCTGAAGTGATTCCAGCAATCTGAATCGTGAGCTGCTGTGTAAATACACATTTGGAGCACAACCCAGCAGAAGGAAGGAGTGCACTTAAGAAAGTTGACACAAAACAAAACAACTGCTCTTAAAAGCTTTTCTGAACTACAACGTGTAATGCATTCTTCCTTAAATGGATCATTATATTACGGATGTTCGTAAAAAGATGGCATTGAGTAGGTGAGAATGGTGTTAAGTTCCACAGTAAATGCAGTTTTATTCAACCTTAGAGCATCCTATCTTTATTCTTAAATACCCTGCATTTTCTGTTCAACCATAAAGCTTTTCTTTAAATAAAGCTCTTTTTAAAAAAAAAAGTCTTTTCATGGATGAAAACTGATTTACATTCTTGCTAAAAGCTTTGTCATGGTTTTTATCCCTTATCATAAATCTTAAATCCATTATTAATGATGTTGTGGAAATACAGATTACACAAAGGATAAAATCGCAGTAGCTGAAGTTTAAAAATTATCCTGGACATCCAACAGCAACAAGGCTGTTAATTGGGGCACTCCCAGTTTGAATTCTAGTTTCAGCTAAGTTGTCTGCAAAAGGGGAAGGAAAATGATCGAGATGGGGAGGGAAAAGGAGACAATCCACTGAAAAAATTCCAAAATAAGTACATTATTTTCCATCATAATTTGTTTTGTAAATTATTTCCTCCATGGAAGGAATTTTATTTTATCCCACACTTTTTGTCTGTAAACAAATTTTTCGATCCGTCAGATATCAGAATGACGTGACCAATGAATGGGCAAAATCCACCATTCATAAATCAAATCAAATCAACTTTTATTGTCATTGTTAGTGCACAAGTGCAGTACAACGAAATGTAGGCTTGCGGCTCCCGAGAGTGTACATTTAGATTAAGACATTTAAACATTCAACATACATTTGGCTTGTAATACATTAACATAAACATAACCATAATAAAGTGCATTGGCAGATGTGCAGGCTTTAGAGTTTATTTGTGGAGTTCAGTAGGATGACAGCCCTGGGAAAGAAGCTGTTCCTAAATCTGGTTGTACGGGTGCAAATGCATCTGTAGCGTCTCCCAGATGGCAGGAGGGTGAACAGACTGTGGCTGGGGTGGGTTGGGTCTTTGATGATGGACCGTGACCTCCGTAAACAGCGTTTCTGGTATATGTGCTCTATGGTCGGTAGCCGGGTGCCGGTAATGCGTTGGGCAGTTTTGACTACCCGCTGCAGGGCTTTCCGGTCATAGTAGCTACAGCTGCCATACCATATTGTGATACAATTTGTCAGGATGCTCTCTATTGTGCAGCGGTAAAAGTTAGAGAGGATCAGGGGTGACAGGTTACATCCCTTCAGCCTCCTTAGGAAATATAGGCGCTGCTGGGCCTTCTTCACCAGAGAGGAGGTATTGAGGGACCAGGAGAGGTCTTCCGTGGTGTGGACTCCGAGGAACTTAAAGCCACCCTTTCCACCACAGCCCCATTGATGTGGATGGGGGTGTGACTTCCGCCTTTCGACTTCCTGAAGTCCACAATGATTTCTTTGGTTTTCTTGATGTTAAGGGCCAGGTTGTTATCGGCGCACCACTTCACGAGATGCTGGACCTCCTCCCCGTAGGCTGACTCATCGTTGTTGGTGATCTGGCCTACTACCGTGGTATCATCCGCAAACTTGATGATGGTGTTGGAACCATGAACAGCCACACAGTCGTGGGTGAAGAGGGAGTAGAGGAGGGGGCTCAGCACACATCCTTGTGGGGCCCCCGTGTTCAGGGTCGGGGGGGGGGGGGGTGGAGGTGTGGTTACCTAATTTGACAGACTGGGGTCTGTTTGTTAGGAAGTCCAGGGTCCAGTTGCAGAGGGAAGTGTTCAGGCCAAGAGTTTGGAGTTTGGTGGCCAGCTTGTTGGGGACGATAGTGTTGAATGCTGAGCTGTAGTCTATGAACAGCATTCTGATGTAGGTCTCCTTACCATCTAGGTGCATTCATCAGCCCAAGCAGCATTCATCAGCCCAAGCAAGGAGAGCAATATTGTATATTTATTTAAATTAAATTATTTTGAGGCCAAGAAGCTCCTGATGGATAACAAAAGCTTCTTTTCATGTCACTTTTTACAAAGAGTGCCAGCTCAAAATAGGGCAATTCATAGTATAAAGTTCTCTTATGTTTCTGAAACACAATTAAGTTAAAAGCCTAAAAGCTAGGAAAACATTTAGAATATTTGTCTTGGGCAGCTACAGTATTAATGATAGTGTGATTGCCTGGGCCACCACTTTCGTTGTTTCATTAGGAAAAAATTCTGATTTCCCAACAAAGGAAGTTTTATATTTAGGGTGATGCACTGGCAAAGTGGTAAACTCCTAAATCAAAAATAATTTCCTCTTGAACATTAACTCTTTGAGATATACATCACTATTCTCTTCCAGTAAAATATTTTTTTGTCAAATTTGCAATTTTACCACATGCAATTAATTAATCTGCAGTCTAGAGTAACAATGTACTTTACACAGTCAACACGGCAATTTCTTGACAAAGAGTTTGACTCGAAACGTTGACTCTATTTCTCTCTCCACGGATGTTGCCTGGCCTGCTGAGATTTTCCAGCATTTTCTGTTGTTATTTTGGCAATTTCTACCTTGTGATCAGCTTAATATAGCACTAGAAAGCTGGGGGAAAAATGAAACATTCTTATCTATTTTTAGCTTGGTAGCAGTCCCGTTTAACTCAGTCACAGGGGGGAAAAAATTACATTTATATAGCGCCTTTAACGTAATTAAAAATGTTCCAATTCGGCACGAGGGTGCATTTCCGACTGTTCAGAAGAGCCGCCAAAAACCTTGGAAAAGCAGCATAAATGCGGTTTGTCGTTTTTCCAGGGTTTTCGCGGCTCTTCCGCCGAAGTTAAGGCAGACGGGTGGGAGAACCCATGCGGAAATTCACCTCCCGAGTTTAAAAAACGGCTGCAGCCAGAATCAGGTTTCCAGCCTAGCTCGACACAAATGCTGTGAGAATTTGTTGGCTTGAGTGGATGACATGCTTAATTGTGTGTATGACTGGCAGTTACTTTTGATTTTAGCTACAACTATTTGGAGAGTATTTATGAGCCAAAACCGATCAAATCTGGGACTCGGCTGAAACCTTTAGAGTTTGGTTCGGCCAAATTTAGTCCTTGCAGTTAGAAAGACTACAAGGATCAAACCTGATGATTATCTTTATATGAAAATAAACTAGTTAATGGCAACTAACACAGTTTCAGAAGGGCAAATTCTGTCTCACCAACCTCCATGGCTTTTTTGAGGAAGTGACATTTTAAGTACGTGTTGAAAAGCCTTACGATGTAGTGTACCTGGACTTCCAGAAAGCTTTTGGTGAAGTCTTGAACGAGAAGATGTTACACAAGCTTACGGCAGCAAGTATCCTAAGTAAATCTTGGGCGTGGTTAAGTACTAGTTAGGGCAGTGATGTCGGCTGAGTAATACACCACGAGGAGCATACCAGGGCTAATTTAGATAAATAGTTTTGGGTTTAGAAACACAATACAAATTGGCCGAATTCACAGAGGATATTAAAGTAGGATGCAACAAGAGTTGCAAGTGCACGAGATGATTCACACAGATTCACAGAAACCCCACAGTGCAGATAGAGGCCATTTCGGCCCATCGAGCCTGCACCGACACATATCTCACCCGATCCCCGTAATCCCTACACCAACACATATCCCACCCTATCCCCGTAACCCCACGTATTTAATCCCCCTAGCACTAAGGGTCAATTTTATCATAGCCAATCAACCTAACCCGCACATCTTTGGACTGTGGGAGGAAACCGGAGCACCCGGAGGAAACCCACGCAAACACGGGGAGAATGTGCAAACTCCACACAGACAGTCACCCGAGGCCGGATTCGAACCCGGGTCCCTGGCGCTGTGAGGCAACAGTGCTAACCACTATGCCACTGTGCTGAAATTCAATACAGATAAGTGGAAGTTGTTGCACATCGTAAGAAATAATAAAGCTCATATACTTACTCAAAAAAGAATAGAAATGAACAATACTGAGCACGATTTCAAGTTAAACCACAACTGCAGAGCAAGAGAACATAGGTGCAAACTTGCAAAAGGGCAGATTTCAGGAAACACTTCCTCACACAAAGAATGATTAATAACCGAGGTGGCCTTCTTGCTAGGGTTATGGGAGCACACCCGTCAGAATCTTTCAAAGGACAGTCTGATGCTGTGATGGTAGGTAATAGCTTTCTCGGGAAGGATGAGCTACAAGGGCTGAATGGACTCCAAGGATGATTTTGACTCAGTTGGTAGCATGCTCACCTCTGAGTCAGAGGCTGCGGGTTCAAATTGCACTTCAGGGGTCAGGACAGGGAGTGCTGCAATGTCAGCGGTGCTGTCATTCGGACGAGATGTTAATCGAGGCCCTGTGCTCCTGCTCCACCGGTCCGGTTGGACATAAAAGATGTAAACATAGAAGATAGGAGCAGGAGTAGGCCATTCGGCCCCTCGAGCCTGCTCCACCATTCAATGAGATCATGGCTGATCATCCAAACTCAGTACCCTGTCCCTGCTTTCTCCCCATATCCCTTGATCCCTTTAGCCTTAAGAAATATATCCAACTCCTTCTTGAATATATTTAATGAATTGGCCTCTACTGCCTTCTGTGGTAGAGAATTCCACAGGTTCACCACTCTCTGGGTGAAGAAATTCCTCCTCATCTCTGTCCTAAATGGCTTACCCCTTATCCTTAGACTGTGACCCCTGGTTCTGGACTCCCCGACCATCGGGAACATCCTTAAATGTAATCGCCAACAATCCTCCCTCAGCCATCACCACCAAAAAACACATTTGATATTTGCAGGACCTTGCTGTGTGCCAATTTTCTGCCACATTTGCCAAATAACAACAGTGACTGCACTTTAAGAGTAATACTTGGGGACATCCTGAAAAATCTAATAAAGCGCTATAAAAATGCAATTGTTTTCCATCTTACTTTGTGATCACATTTGCACAAGACAAAAAAAATTCAGCTCTCGATGAGTTAATTGTTCTGAAGCTCCATAAACCTAATCGATTTTCTAAACTACATAAATTATAGGTTTGATACAATGTAAAATCCATGTATGTTTAAAATATGCAATAGCAGGTTTAGTATTGGAGAGTTAAAAGGCCCATGTCACACTATGATCACTCCACGAGCTACCAGGTAAAAGCATTCTTCCAAATCTAATGCTAATTTATCAATTGCAAAATGGAAAATACAGTGACTGAAGGCAAACACTAGGAGGTTATTTCGTTGGCACTACAGGGTCAAATTGTTCCTTCTTGCTATTACAAGTCTATGTTTCTCAACTCCAAAAGTGCTTTTGTCACATTTTATTGTAAATTTAACAGAAGTGCATGCTTCAATGGAAGGAGCTTGTGGTCTCATGGAGCAGAACCGCCAGAGGTTAACAAACACACTTTAACAGAGCTAATCAAACATACCAGTACAAAAGCTGTATTCTCGCTCTTGTTTACTGTGCCCAATCCAACTGTACAATGATCTTTACATTGTACTCTAGGTAAAGACTAAACTTGAAACCATTCAGAACCACATGCAGCAAAAAACCACATGCAGTTGGGAACAATGCATGAAACCACCCAACCAGACGAAGGATCCACTCCTCTCTTAGCTCTAAGATGTTACATGACTTTATTAATAACCTTAAGATTTATGTACTGTTCAACTATGGGCAAGGCAGGTCAGACTAATCCACCACTGAGGCGTGCAAGAAATGTTGAGCTAACCCACTGAAAGAATATAAAGTTAGTTGTTAAACGCTACTATTCTGAGCACTTCACCAAAACATACACACTCCCCACCGCTTATAGCTGGTGTTGACACGATTAGCCCGCTAGAAGCGTTGCAGTGACTAAGACCTTCCTCGCTATCGGAGGACTGAGAGCAGTCAACAGGGCACAGAAACTCGTTCTTGCATCCAGGCACCACTCCACACCTGGTCTATTAAGCTTCTTGCCCTTCACGGAAGCTGAAATTCTCTCCAAAGTGAGGGCGCACTACCTTGTTTTGACCATGTCCCTCCGGAACTGATCACTCTGTTCATCTCCAACATCGTGGGAAAACGCCACCTCCTACATCACCGGCTGATGAATGAATTCTACCATCCTGATGACCACCCAATCTAACTTAATTAAACCTGCTGAGTCCCGGGAAAGAGAGAGATACAGAATTATCCACTGAGGGATTTAAATATAAATACAGTAGGATAACGAGGTGGGAAAAGCTTATTGAATTGCCCAAAACAGCCGTCCCACTTAATGTGTTATAAGCGTCGCCTTAGTAACAGACTTCAGTGGAAGTATCGAATGGTTAGCGCCATTTGCCCGATATAGGCAGCTGCCCATGGTAAGCGTGGACGGTGTAAGTGGTGAGGACTTTACATGTTTCCTACCCACGTCGTAGAAGTAGACAGAATACCAGTGTGCGGGAATTTGTTTGACACTCTGAAGTTCAGCACACAGATAAGTGGACAACAAATGGCTATATTCAAATACAAACCACTGACTAGAATTCACACAATACTTGCCAGATTAAATCATATGCAGCATTTTTTTTTTAAATTTGTGTTTTCATCTGCCTTAGTATTATTGTGACTTTAAAAAAAATCTCATCAGTTAGCCATACTGCCAGAAACTTGATCTTCCGACAAAGCTAGAAGTCATGGCCTAGTCTTGCTGCCTGGCAATGCAGTCATGTGCTATAACTGCACACAACATTAATCCTCTGCACACTAACAGATGCTGGCAGGATTTTAGGTCGAAATGTATTTATAAAATGACAAATTATGTTTTGTGTTGTATGTAGACAGCAATAGAGCCCACAAATAAGCTGATAAATGTCAACTACACTTTACCACAAACAGTTTATTTTTATTACGGTATAACCATAAATGTTCTTCAAGCTGGACTGAAGATTTATTTAGTGTAGGAAGAAGACAAGATTACATTTGACATAAAGCAATATGTGCCATATCACTGGTGTTCTGGGCAGCATGCCCTCCTGGGAACCAGTGATGCAGTGCTAGACTAACAAAGCTGCTGTCTGCTGCAATCCATGCTAAGCTACATTTTCTGAGATACCAAAATCATACATTAAATTAATACAGATCTGAATAACTCCAAAAGGCAGCAGTTTGTTTCACTAAATTATGTAAAACTTACTATAAACTGTAGCAATGATTATCCAAATACAGAGGGTAATCTTGTCGAGACCAATACCAAATGACCTGTCATTTATCACTAGGCAATCTTCGCTCATGTGTGAAAATTACTACACTATCTGACAGTACAAGACCAGTGCACAGTAAACAGTATTTAGCCCGGTTATCAATTTCATTTGTTACTACTGCCACAATAATTGTTTGTTGTCATATTAATGCATTATTCATGCTTGTAATCCCATTTACATTTTTAAGCTGAAAGAAATAGGAAATAATTCATTGTTTATACAAAAAGATATTTCACATCTCTTTTGGATTCATTCCAATTAAATAATCCGCTGTCGTGTAATGATTCTTTAACAAGCCAGTGCTGGTTAGGCAGGCAGTCTTGCTACAAAACTACACTCACGTTTGTTGTAAGGTTTTCTGTGAGCATTGCATATGGCAGCAAAATCCTAAAGATTACCATTTGGCACAATTGTGCACTCAATTCTATATCTAAAACAAAAGCAAAATACTGCGGATGACGGAAACCCGAAATAAAAACAGAAAATGCCGGAAACACTCAGGTGGTCAGGCAGCATCTGTGGAGCGAGAAACAGAGTTAACGTCTCAGGTCGATGACCTTTCGTCAAAACTGGAAAAGTCATCGACCTGAAACATAAACTGCGTTTCGCTCTCTCCACCGATGGTGAGTGTTTCCTATTTTATATCTACTCGCTACAAAATAGATAAAAAGTGAAGATACCAGTGTCAACAAAAATATAGAATAAGCCAGTTTAGAGCGTAGTTTCTCGGGATGTACACTCTCGGGAGCCGCAAGCCTACATTTCGTTGTACTGCACTTGTGCACTAACAATGACAATAAAAGTTGATTTGATTTGATTTGATTTGAATATAGATAAAAAGATGGTGGTCAACATGTATAGTGGCTTTTTTTTTTAAATTTCCAATATAAAAGTTCAGTTCAGCATGGTGTCAAAATGATTTTCCATTAAACCATGTTGCTGGTTGAATAATGAGGAGTGTCACACAGCACCACAGAACCATACCACACAGCAAGCTATCAAGTTTAACTATTACGTTGGGAAGGCGTCGAGTAGAATACTGGTGCTTCCTTACAGGGAACATGGGAAAATTAGGCAATGAGCCACTTTCTCAAAGCTGCACCCGTCTGTTACAAAACTATACAACAGGATTTGCAGAGGCCAACGGTGAGCAGCTCACCATCTTAACCCGTGAACCAAGCACGTGGTGACCCGACCAGAAAAAAACACCTCAAGAGGAGAACTGATCAGACTGAGGAAGGATGTTCTTGCCATGGAGGGAGTGCAGCGAAGATTCATCAGGCTGATACCTGGGATGGCAGGAATGATGTATGAGGAGAGATTGGGTCGATTAGGCTTATATTCGCTAGAGTTTAGAAGAATGAGAGGGGATCTCATTGAAACTTATAAAATTCTAACAGGACTAGACAGACTAGATGCAGGAAGGATGTTCCCGATGGCCGGGGAGTCCAGAACCAGGGGTCACAGTCTAAGGATAAGGGGTAAGCCATTTAGTACAGAGATGAGGAGGAATTTCTTCACTCAGAGAGTGGTGAACCTGTGGAATTCTCTACCACAGAAGGCAGTAGAGGCCAATTCATTAAATATATTCAAGAAGGAGTTAGATATATTTCTTAAGGCTAAAGGGATCAAGGGATATGGGGAGAAGGCAGGGACAGGGTACTGAATTTGGATGATCAGCCATGATCTCATTGAATGGCGGAGCAGGCTCAAGGGGCCGAATGGCCTACTCCTGCTCCTATCTTCTATGTTTCTATGTAATAGTCCATTTTTACGAAAGTACAAATGATCACTTTCTACACACGTCACTACTGCCCTCATTTCTGCAACTTTGCACGCACCAACAATTTGAGAAGCATCTAATTTTGCATAGCAGCATTTCCACCCACGAAAACTCAGCAACCAGCTTGCAGGTAATGCCATGTCGATGAGCTCCTTTAACAACAGGGAAGCATTTGGGGGAGGGGGGGGGGGGATGATCAAATAGTCCATGGTACAAAATAGATCCGACACTGTTGGGGCCATGGAATTGACATCTGTGGAAAGCAACCAATCTACTTTGAAAAATGGAGTTTATAAAGTTAAATAAATATTCTGGTGTTTCATTTAACTGGCTTTTAGGGATCAGGAAAAAATGCAGGCCTTTCCCTCCAGAGAGTACTTATGTTAGATTCACTCCAGGATGTGCTAGACTGTATGGTCTGTCGAAGAAACAGGCTTGGTGGGCCAAATGATTTTTTCTTGTTCACTTATTTTATGCCCGCGTTGTTTTTACAAGTAACTTGGAATTACTCCCTTTATTGCTAACTGGAAGAGAGGGAAAAGTGGACCATGCCCCATCTTCCCTCTTTAAAAATAGATACTACATTGGCTACTCTTGAGTCCTCCAGCACACACTGACACTCAATAGAGCCCCGAAATATAATTTCACTAGTCTCAGCAATTTCCTCCCTCAGGATCCCAGGCTGTATCCCATCGGGCCCATCCGCTTTGTCTTGCTTTAGCCTAACTAATTTATCTAAAATGTTACTATTGCTCATCATAATATTGTTCATCTAGCTCGCAACCATTTGAGGAATCGTCTCCTCTCCGATATCCTTCTCTTTAGTGAACTCCGATGCAAAGTACTTATTAAATACCTCTGACATTTATCTGATTATCTAAAAATTGACAATCCTCTTCTTTCAGGGATCCCTACTCACTTTTAATAATTCTCTTTTTATGAAGATATTTATAAAATACTTTATTGTTCCTTTGATGTTTGATGATTTTTTTTCTTAATACTCCCTCTTAGGTTTCCTTATCCCTGCTGAACCATTCTTATTTTCTCATAGTCTCCTTTAGCTTTTTCATTATTATTCTTATAGTCCTTAATTGGTTTCTAACCTCTATTTATCTATGGCATCTTGAAATTACTGGTAGTTTCCTTCTCTTTAAATGGAATATATTTATTCTGCACCATTGCAATGTCTTATTTAAAAGCATCCCACTGTCACTCTAATAGTGACCCAGTTACCCATCACGTGCGGGGGGAAAAAAACAAATAAATGTTTGCCCAAATGTTTCTACATGAAGTCTGTTATAGGTTTACCAGACTACTTGAGGAACTTAGTCAGTTCCAGCTAGTTCAATAATGTAAAATATAACGGCAGCATAATATATCCTTTTGGACAGTTTGCTTGATCACCTCTGCTCTGGGAATGAGTTTGAAACATAGAAACATAGAAGATAGGAGCAGGAATAGGCCATTCGGCCCCTCGAGCCTGTTCCGCCATTTAATGAGATCACGGCTGATCATCCAAATTCAGTACCCTGTCCCTGCTTTCTCCCAATATCCCTTGATCCCTTTAGCCTTAAGAAATATATCTAACTCCTTCTTGAATATATTTAATAAGTTGGCCTCAACTGCCTTCTGTGGTAGAGAATTCCACAGGTTCACCACTGTGGCCCCTGGTTCTGGACTCCCCCGCCATCGGGAACATCCTTCCTGCATCTAGTCCTGTTAGAATTTTATAAGTTTCAATGAGATGCCCTCTCATTCTTCTAAACTCCAGCGAGTATAAGCCCAATCGACCCAATCTCTCCTCATACGTCATTCCTGCCATCCCAGGTATCAGCCTGGTGAATCTTCACTGCACTCCCTCCATGGCAAGAACATCCTTCCTCAGATAAGGCGACCAAAACTGCACACAATACTCAATGGCTCGGGACAGAATTTGCTGGCAAAATAACGATGTGTTATTCGTGTACAAATGGTCCAGCAATTTGTGGTGAGGCAGAGATACCCTGTGAGTCGCCGTTAACCTCACGAAAATAGGAGCTCGCCGTCAATCTCCCCGTGAATTTAAAGACATTGCTGTACTTGTACTGCTAAAACGAGTTAAACTCACCGCAGATAGCTAGGGCTGGGACTTAACGAAGTAAGGACCCTTTAATGATGAGATTTATGTTCCTACAATGCCACTCAATCTGTCTGGCCGAGAAAGGTAACAATTAAAACTGTGGAGTTTCATTCCTGCAGGTAGTAAATTGTTCCTAGAGGTTTTCAAAATGTTTTCAATTTTTTGCTTACTTTTCCTTTTTGTCTGTTTCTCTCTCAATCCAATCTTTCTTTCCCTCTCTTTAATTCTCTTCCTGTGTCTAATTTGGCTCTAATTTCCTCTCCGTTGTTCCTGTTTCTTTCTCGATCCTTAAATCTCATTAGTTAAGGCGACAGACTGTTGGTCCCGCCGTTCACCATGTCCCAGATGCCCCGCTCGCACTTCCAGCGATTAGCGAGCTGAACAGCGAGGGTTCTAACAAACGAGGCACGCCACGAGATGCCCCACTCCAGCAAATTCTGGGCCAAAGTTATTGTTTCTTTCAAAATTCTACCGACAATGATTTACCTCCCTCAGGGTAGTCACAAAAGCTGGGAGAGTTTATAACAGCTCAAATTGCAAATGATACACCAAGGTTGGATGGGTCCATAAACTGTTCGCCTTCCATCGTTCATGTTTATGAAAACTCTATCCATACCTTTGATACTAATTAAGTAAACCTACCAGGGAAAACACACACATGCGCCAATGCAGTGAGAAAATTTAGCTTCTTAAGTTGGGATTTAGAAAGGTGGCTTGATGACTTGTATCATATACATCGAATTTAAAGAAAAAAGAAAAAGGTAGACTTGCATTTCTATAGCGCCTTACGCGACCACCGGACGTCTCAAAGTGCTTTAAAGCCAATGAAGTACTTTTGAAGTGTAGTCACTGTTGTAATGTAGGAAACGTGGCAGCCAATTTGCGCACAGCAAGCTCCCACAAATAGCAATGAGATAATGAACAGATAATCTGTTTTAATGATGTTGATTGCGGGATAAATATTGGCCAGAAAACCGGGGATTACTCCCCTGCTCTTCTTCGAAATAGTGCCGTGGGATCTTTTATATCCACCTGACAGAGCAGACCGGGCCTCGGTTTAACGTCTCATCCGAAAGACGGCACCTCCGACAGTGCAGCACTCCCTCAGCACTGTACTGGGAGTGTCAGCCTAGATGTATTTGCTCAAGTCTCTGGAGTGGGACCTGAACCCACAACCTTCTGACTCAGAGGCGAGAGTGCTGCCCACTGAGCCACGGCTGACATGAGGAATTCTCGAGTTGGTTGGACTTTTCAGCATACTTAATCAGGGAGTATTTGATTCTATGAAGGTATAATCTGTAAAGTATATCAATATTCTTTTCCCGTTTCCGGAACATGGGTAAAACACAAGGGGGGTGAAATTCGATAAGGCCCGACAACGGGCACGGGCATTCCGATGCGAGATATGCTCGCGCCCATTCAGAAAGCACAGGCAGCACGTCAATAGGGTGCTGCCTGCTAATTTTAATGATTGTAGCGCACAGCCTCCCGACTAACGCGCTGCTGACAGGCTGTGTGCTCAGCAGGGGGCCCAAGTTCACGTTGCTGGAGCGAGCTGCTTTACTTAAAGCTAGCCTGTTCCATTTCAAGGCAGTCTCGAAGCTCTTAAAGCTGAACTGCCTTCTGCACATTGAAAAGTGCTAAAAGTGCTTCAGCACCAACACAACTGGCTTAACAGGCCAGGGAAAGGGCATCCTGGGACTCGGACATAGCACTCTAGCCTTGTGCAGGTTCTCCACCCACAGGGGGCCAGGAGACCCTCCAGAAAGAAGGATGTGGGACCAGATCACCAAGGACATCACTGCCAGCAGCATCGCCCGCTCCCACCCCCCAGGACCTGGCTCCAGTGCCCAAAGAAGTTTGATGACCTCAGGCGAGATGTCCAAAAGCACAGTCGTGCGTCAATTCAGGTGTTGTACACGATCCGACATCACAATCTGCATAATTTACATGTGGGCGGCGAGCGCAGGCAACGGCAACACTGCCGACCTCAGCAAAATGGCAGCTGCCGCCGACCGCCATTTTTTCAGCCTTAACTGCCAGCGGTAGACCTCCCAATTTCGCGGCCAAGAAGTTCAGACCATCGAGTCATAATGCAGTCCTCCACAGAAATTCTATCTGGATATATCTGCCCGTTATCGAGCTTATGTTTTGAACATGTCCACCTCATCAGATCTTTATAGGAGCATTTTCATGTCCATAGTATATGACACACCAGCTCTCCAGTATAGAAGCACAATCCTGCGATCAGGGTAATTTATGTTAATCGGCCACAGTGATTCTCAGCATGGCCTCTGGATTGTTGATGAGTTGGAGGTTCAGGGTGCCCTGTAAAACCAGAGTGGGGGGTAACTCAGTGCAAATAACAACAAAAATACAAATACTGATATTTTTTCCTAAAAGCAACTGTTCCTGTTAACAGTATATGGAATGGATGGTGTGGATGGGGGGGGTGGGGGAGGATGAGGGCGGGGAAGAATGCAACTTATTCAACTGCAGTAGGAGGGAGACGTGAGCACTGCTATTACAGTAAAAATGTTATATACAATCTAGCACATCTCCGGTGGCAATGCTCATGATAATCTGGAGCTTCTTCTTAGGCAGTCCCTCGGAACGGAGGATGACTTGCTTCCACATTAAAAATGAGTTTGCAGGTGACTGATGAGTCCAATGCGGGACCTACAGTCTCTGTCACAGGTGGGGCAGACGGTGGTTGAAGGGGCGGGTGGGTGGGGTGCTTGGGTTGACGTGCGCTCCTTCCGCTTGGCTTCCGCTTGCTCCCGGCGAAGAGACTCGAGGTGGTCGGCACCTTCCCGGTTGCTTCTCCTCCAATTTGTGCGGTCTTGGGCCAGGGATTCCCAGGTGTCAGTGGGGATGTTGCACTTTTTCAAGGAGGCTTTGAAGGTGTCCTTGAAGCATTTCCTCTGCCCACCTGGGGCTCTCTTGTCGTGTTGGAGCTCCGAGTAGAGCGCTTGTTTTGGGAGACTCGTATCGGGCATGCGGACAATGTGACCCGTCCATCAGAGCTGATTTGAGTGTGGTCAGAGCTTCGATGCTGGGAATGTTGGCATGCTGGAGCATGCAAGAGATGCTTAGCTGCTAATTGGGCTCGCCCTTTTATGACCACTGCTCGGATACTCCATGTGCAGAAGTGGTCTGAATGAGTCCGGAGATCAATTACAGGTTAATTCCTATTTGCAGATCGCCAGGTTTTGTAAATTCATAGCTCCAGGTTAATCTACAAACATTCCTTGCTGAAAGAAGTTGACCTGTAATTGACTTCAACATGAAATTACTGCATTTTTAACAATTGCTTTTGACACTCCAAAAATGAGGCGGACACACTTAACATAGAAACATAGAAGATAGGAGCAGGAGTAGGCCATTCGGCCCCTCGAGCCTGCTCCGCCATTCAATGAGATCATGGCTGATCATCCAAATTCAGTACCCAGTCCCTGCTTTCTCCCCATACCCCTTGATCCCTTTAGCCTTAAGAAATAGATCCAACTCCTTCTTGAATATATTTAATGAATTGGCCTCTACTGCCATCTGTGGTAGAGAATTCCACAGGTTCACCACTCTCTGGGTGAAGAAATTCCTCCTCATCTCTGTCCTAAATGGCTTACCCCTTATCTTTAGACTGTGACCCTTGGTTCTGGACTCCCTGACCATCGGGAACGTCCTTCCTGCATCTAGTCTGTCCAGTCCTGTCAGAATTTTATAAGTTTCAATGAGATCCTCTCTCATTCTTCTAAACTCCAGCGAGTATAAGCGCAATCGACCCAATCTCTCCTCATACGTCATTCCTGTCATCCCAGGTATCAGTCTGGTGTATCTTCGCTGCACTTCCTCCATGGCAAGAACATCCTTCCTCAGATAAGGTGACCAAAGCTGCACACAATATTCAAGATGTGGTCTCACCAAGGCCCTGTACAACTGCAGCAAGACATCCTTGCTCCTGTACTCAAACCCTCTCGCTACGAAGGCCAACATAGCATTTGCCTTCTTAACCGCCTGCTGCACCTGCATGCTTACCTTCAGCGACTGGTGCACAAGGACACCCAGGTCTCATTGCAATTAAAACTGATAGACAGACGGATAGTTTTTTTTAGTTTCATGTATGTCAAACTGTTGCCTTTAATGCTGAGATTTATCAAAATAAAAGCAATTTTGCCCATGTACTCTAACATAGAATCATAGAAGTTTACGACACAGGAGGCCGCCATTTGGCCCATCGTGTCTGTGCCAGCCGAAAAAGCGCTATCCAGCCTAATCCCACTTTCTAGCTCTTAGTCCATAGTCTTGTAGGTCACGACACTTCAAGTGCATATCCAAGTGCTTTTTAAATGCGGTGAAGGTTTTTGCCTCCACCACCGTTCCAGGCCCCCCACCACCCTCTGGGTGAAAAAAATTCTCCTCAACTCCCCTCTAAACCTTCTACCAATTACTTTAAATTGGTAACACAGTGTATAAAAATTCTCTTTGGTAACCCACATTGTACCAAATTAACTCAAAGTTGCAAGCTCAAAAAATGGACCATCAATAATAGTGGAAAACTTCTTAAAAGAATGACGTCCAATTGAATAATGACGATTTACTGCTTGACATGACATAATTAAATGTGTGAACTAAATTTTACTGCACCCACTGATCAATGTTTCCACACTCCAGGAAAATATATATAGCCACTGATACACATCGGCCCCGACAACATGACAGAAACTGTGAACTCACTGTGTGCGTGTACCATGGGTGCAACGCTGTGAAACAGCGGGTTGGAATGGCAATGCATGGTACTGCTTTAGGGCTTGATTTCTTAAAGACAAAACATTCTTACAAATCTGTAGAAGTGCTTGCTTAACAGTGGGACTGCAATAATTAAAGCAATTCTAAGCCGGAAGAAAAGTGGTGGAGTTATCTCTGCGGCTCAAGGACATGAGCACCATGACAAAAAATTGAGGTTTGTGCCTCAAAGCTAACAGATAAACAACAATCATGGCAAGACATAAAGCATCCTGTTAAGTTATACGGAACACTCGAAAACATTTTGCGAGATTCAAAGACGACAGTTTTGGATCCCGTCCAATCTTAAAAGGTGCAAAGAGCTTTCTAATTGATTAAAATCCTATGAAGAAAATAAAGTTTATTGTCTGGAAAGTGAAAAAGAGCGGCAAAACCACTAAGGTAATGAAGGTGAACAATTAGGCAGATGTTCATTTTAGGACAGGTTGCAAATAAAGAGAAAGAAAGACGCTATCGGTCAGAAATTTTATGGGAATAGTGACAACTTTAATGCTGTTCAAGGACATTTATGAAGTTAAAACCATTGCAGCTATTTTTCACTTTAACTTCAGAGCAAATGCTGAACACAGAAAACGTCTTGTAATCAGGCGTTATGGTTAGTTGTTTGAAGTACAGCAGAGAAATTGTCTCCACTAATGACATACATTTTACTCTATGAAATCATCAGACACAGCTCCTTTCCTTTTAGAAGCAGCTTGATAATATCTGTACCTGAGCAACGAGTATCTCTATTGCCCAGAAACACTGCACAGAACACAGACAGTTAACAATCGATAGCTGTTACTGTTTCTGGTACCATCCATTCAATTTGTTCATAAAAGGTTTGAGCTGTCAAGGAGTCAGTGTATATTTAAATACACAAGATAAATTTACGTTGTCAGATATGTGTACTCAGAGATTCTGTAATAACATTGGGATTGGAGCACAGTGGCATCGGCCACTCCCTAATGCTTGACTTCATCACTTAAATTCAGTGAGGCCTGGCCTCATTTTACTTGACCCTTTTTTGTTTTTGGATTGATTCTAGACTCTCCTTGTCATAGAAACATAGAAGATAGGAGCAGGAGTAGGCCATTCGGCCCCTCAAGCCTGTTCTGCCATTTAATGAGATCATGGCTGATCATCCAAATTCAGTACCCTGTCCCTGCCTTCTCCCCATATCCCTTGATCCCTTTAGCCTTAAGAAATATATCTAACTCCTTCTTGAATATATTTAATGAATTAGCCCCAACTGCCTTCTGTGGTAGAGAATTCCACAGGTTCACCACTCTCTGGGTGAAGAAATTCCTCCTCATCTCAGTCCTAAATGGCTTACCCCTTATCTTTAGACTGTGACCCCTGGTTCTGGACTCCCCGCCATCAGGAACATCCTTCCTGCATCTAGACTGTCTAGTCCTGTTAGAATTTTCTAAGTTTCAATGAGATCCCCTCTCATTCTTCTAAACTCTAGCGAATATAAGCCTAATCGACCCAATCTCTATTCCTACGTCATTCCTGTCATCCCAGGTATCAGTCTGGTGAATCTTCACTGCACTCCCTCCATGGCAAGAACATCCTTCCTCCATATTCATCTCCTCCTGCACCCCAAATCCGTCAATCATCTCCTGATTGCAAATAGAATTCCAAGTGGAATAAGGTTGAGCAATCTCAATCCAGTTCCTAATGAATATGACGTGACAGGACAAAAACAAAACATATTTTAGCTCCAATTGTTATTAAATTGGGTGCCTCACTTTGAGAAATGATAACAACGGCCGGTGCAGAAAATGGAAGTGTCAAAGCTGGGGTTAAAGCACTTTGATGGTTCAGTATAGGCTTGCCCTGCATGTAACCAGTTCCATAGCTCAACCTGGAAGTGCCTGAAGCTGGCTGAAAAAAATAGGAAAAATAGTTCATTCTCCAGCATCAGCACCCCTCACCTGGGAACGGATACATTCACTCAAAAGTACACTTAAGTATAACTGTGTAAAATTAGCAATAAATCATCCCACAAAGTCATTTAATTAAAAAAACACTTGTACAAAAACCCTTTTTTGTACTCATCTAGCTGAATATTGATGCAGTCACATAGAATATAGAAATAAACATTCTCGCACAATTTTTAATTGTTTATAATATAAAGCAAGTGAAAAACAAAGAGGCAAATCTATACAGAAAACAAAATGACTGCTCAATGGCCAAGTAGTCCATGGAATTTAAAAAACACTGTAAATTAGACAGAGCAGGATCATTAATAGTACTGACATGGTTACATTCCTTGAAATTGGATGCATTTCTCAAAGGAAGTATTAAGATTTAAGAAGGATACACTATTACTACCAAAGGGAGTATTGCATCAAGAAGGGATTTTCAAAACCAGTATAGTTTATCAATTAAATCAAGTAAACCTACAGCACCGTATAATTCATTTAAATTTGGAGTTTGCTGAAAACCTAAAATTTATACAATTAATCTCCATTATTAATATTTAATACTAGGAACATATCCCAACTCGCGTTCTCCAGAGGACTTAAAAATGAATATATTAATGTAATCCACTTATACTAGAAGCTGTTTGTCGCCACGGTTTGAATTCTAAGTAAATGCCACTGTGAGCTTTACTGTAATACTCGTACCATGAAGAACAGGAGATGAACATTTGCTCTACCCATACAGTTACTAAATAATTCGACATAACCGTGTAGCTTTGCCTTTTTTTTTTGCTCAACTGCCTGATCCAAAAATCCCGCACAAGCACGTCCTTTGCTATAACTCAATCTTACATGGCCACAAATATTTTATTATCGATAATTACAAATTGTGAAAAAACAAAGGCCAAAAAAAATAGGTTGAGCAATCTCAATCCAGTTCCTAATGAATATGACGTGACAGGACAAAATGAGTGACAAATGCATTAATCCATGGAAAAGCTCAATTACATTCTCTACTTGTGTGCAAAAAGCACTTATTATGCACTTCAAGATAAATGTAATTTCAGCCATTAACATCGGTCCGCACACTAGGCCAGAGGTACAGTAGTAAGAGTGATAACCTCGCCACTCACAAACAGTAATTTGGACAAACTAATGGTAGTACTTCACTTACGCAACTGTCTCTTGCTTACACTTTGCTCTTTGCATAGTCAGCACCTGGGCAAACAATTGTCGCTTTGTTACTGAAAGCAAAGGATTAGACTTTATTGCGACACTGCGCTAAATCGCTAGCAATGGAGAGATCCTTTAGTTCCAAGCCTTAGGCAGAAATGCATTACAGTATAAGCGTGATTCCAAGGCTTATCTGCAGCGTCCTGTACAACTAAGTAATAAATATGCTAACAGCTAACAAATTTTTTACAGCTACTTATGCAGATTTTAAAAGGCTGCTAAGGATGTAACTTGTTTGGGGTTTTCGAAATGCAACATTAAGCTTAACTCTTTGCCATGCTTTATGTAAAATTATTTCAATTTTTTTTAAACTACTGCTCTTAGCCTACCATGCATCTGTTGGGTCTATTTAATTTTCACCTCTGATAATGGATTACAAAAGTATTGGGGCTGTTCAAAGGGCCCAATCATCTAACCAAAAAAATTCTTGACTTACAAATCTGCCCTGATTACGCTTGATGAGTGAAATTAATTGTGCCTGGTGGCATACATGAACAACTTTGCCTCAAGTGACGGTTAAGATCAAACCCTTCATCAGGAGTTTACACTGGGTCAAGCTTTGACATTATTCGATGGAAATACCTCATCGACAACCATGTGCAGTTTCTGGAGCCGATACAAACAGTGAGTTTCAGAATGACCAGACCACACAAAAATTACTCGTCAAAGAAACTGTGAAAGCTGCAGGCTAATTCATCATGCTGTCAGAATAATGACATTCGTTCATAAATACAATCCAATCTCCTCTACACCTGGCTGAGTTTACTGTTCAGCCCCATGTAATTCACTAATTACACCTTCTCCTGCTGCCCCTAGCACGGTACACCCTGTTCACAGCGAAGGAGTGATGATGAAGCACAAGAGACAGGGCAAAGACCCCTTAACTTCTTACACACTCCACACAATTAGTTCTCCTGAGGGCCTGAATGTGCCTTTTCAGCAGATGATGATGATGATGATGATGATGATGAATAAACAATTTCTACATTAGCTACAAATTCCACAGCACTGTATACAGAATGAAGCAAGGACTGTTTTGTTCTGTTATGGGCAGAGCTTAAGACTTAACATTCTGCTTTTGTTTTGAACGGTCATATACTCATGTTTTACAGGCAGGCTGCTCCATCTTTGCCATGGGTCTCCACAGAAGTCACTTGCTAAAATAGAGCCTACTTTACGCGACGGGTGGGTCAATCTAGACTGCAAGCTTCAAATATATAATCAATGACTGGTAAGAGCACTAACAATGGGTCAAAATGAGAGATATTCCTCCTCTCCCTCCCTCAATCTAACTCCACGGTCTAGGCTCCAGCCACAGGAAAACGGTCCACGTTTCAGTCCAACTGAGCATCTGCAAGCCTTGCTCCCAGCAAACAACTGCAAATACAAAGCTGTAGAATTTTCCTTTTTAAATTCAAAAACACAATCATATCCCCAATGTTTCTCATCCCTAAAAACTCTCTGAGGCAGAAGATTAAGGTCAATTAGCAGTAAATTTCTCCATGGACAACGTCATCAGTGCCATTCGAGTTTAAATCACAGGGCAAAAAGAAAAAAGTTTGTTCTCTCCTTCTACGTCTGTGGGTATCTTCTGCCAGTGACCCAGGAATTGGTCCCGATGAAGGGTTGACTAATCAGCATGTGAAGCATCCTTTGAGTGCATAGATGTAAACCAACACTGCTGCTCTCTACCCAAGCAACTCAAAATTGTTTAGATTGAAAAGAAAATCAAAAACAAATATTTCAACAATTTTAGTAAATGTCAGTTTTCCTTTCAATAAGACTCTGTGAAACACTGGCTTGCACAATTCAAGACAGAAAGGCAACAGCAAAAAAACAGTCCTGGGAGTTGCAAATAATTTTCCGACGGTTTGAAGTATTTTAAATAGCATTCATTATTCAACTATTATCTGCATCCTTCAATGCTCTTAAGTGATCCCTGTTCATCATTTCTGTTATAAAGCAGATCCTCAAAATCACAAAATGATTTTATCATATCAGACAGCATGTTAATTCAAGCGATAGAGTTATTTCCCTTAATTGGCTTCAGTATATTCTGCCAGAAAATATATAAAGGAAGACTTACATTTCTGTAGCGCCTTTCACCACCTCAGGACGTCCCAAAGTGCTTTACAGCTAATGAAGTACTTTTGAAGTGTAATCACTGTTGTCATGTAGGAAAGGCAGCTGCAAGCTCCCACAAACAGCTCAAGTCACTAAAACAGAATGGCCCAGAAATTCGGGTCGGAGGCTTCCCGTGGGTGCAAGCCCCCAACCTGCACTTACATTGCGCGCCGGCCGTTGAGCTGTGAGCCCCCGTGGAATTGCGATCCTGGGCCTCCTCCAATTGCCGACGCGCAGTGCTTGCGTATCCCAGGGACGCAGTTAGTTCGATGCATCCCCTGGGATCACGTGGGCCATGGAGAGCCAATGGTAGCAGGGAATGCTTCATTCATAAGTTTGACAGGAGGGGCTGTCAAACCTATAAATACTATAAGCCCCAAAACATCACTAAAACCTCAAATAATTTTTTTTGTTTAATCACATTTTAAAAATAAACTATAAATTACATGAAATAACTATTTTAAACAATAATTTAAATTTTTGAAAAAATTAATTACATTTTCTAAAGGGGCTAAAAATAAACTTACCTTTCTTTAAAGTATTTAAAAATAATAAACCTGTGGAAAAAATGTTTTAATTTTAATTAATTCACCACTTACCTTGTTAAGAGCAGGCCTTGCGACTTTACATGTCTAACTTCTGGAGACTTACCTACCCAGAGAAACCTGGAAAGAAACCTGGAAAAAAACATAAGTTCGATGCGCACGCGCTGCCTCTCCCGCACACGCGTTCCACCTCTTAACCCCTTCTTTCAGGGGAACGAAAGTGCCGATTTCCCGCGCATGTGCAGTGCATGCACAAAACCGGCACTTCCATTGGGCTTACGGGTGAGTACCCCATGCGTACTCACCCGTGGCGACCCGAATTTCTGGGCCATTATGTGATAATAACCAGGTAATCTGTTTTAGTGACTCCCCTGCTCTTCTTCGAATAGTGCCATGTGATCCAAGACAGCACCTCAGCACTGCACTGGAGTGTCCGCCTAGATTTTTGTGCTCAAATCCCTGGAGTGGGACTTGAACCCACAACCTTCTGACTCAGAGGCGAGGGTGTTACCCACTGAGCCACGGCTGACTCTATGCTGTGGCAAGTTTCGATGTTGGGTGGTTTGTCAAAACGGAATTACTTCTGCTAGCAAAACTTTTGCTGCCTTTCGGTTTACAGTTGACTTCAATCATTTTTGACTTAGTGACTTTTTTTAGGATTAATTTCTTCTGGTCAAGCAAAATTCGAACTTTTATTTATGTAACTTTAAATAATCTCCCATTTGCCAAATGACGAGCAACATTTTTCGAACACCATTAACTCCTCTTTTTCCTTTAGATTTTCATTACAGGCACCCATCATCTGTGCTTGCTTCATCAGCAGAAGACTTTTACAGAGATCTAGGCTGACAACCTGCCCACTTGTGTTGTTAATAGTGTGAGGCGATAAAGAAGAGCTGCACTTTTCTGAGGAGGAATTCACTTGGCCAATCTTACTTTTGCTCCAAGCATCAGCGCAGCAAAGTACTGCATCTGGTGTCTCGCCCAAGAAATGGAAAAGGGCTCAAATCGGGTTTCCACGTCCAAATGTCAGCCCAGGCTGGGAGTTGAAATCGTCAGCTTCCGATTTCAGGTTTAGTCCAGAATTAATGAGGAGAAGCACACAGCATTCTAACTAACTAAGTACAATCAGCAGAAAACGCAATAGTCTGTCTCAACAAGGTATGAAATATGGGTCTGATTCTGCAATATACATGTTTGGCTGCTCTGTTCAAAACTAATGATATTGGTTCAATAACAAACCAAATCCCAAATAATTTTCATGCTTCAACTTAGCGTGACAACTTGCACACACATCAATTGAAAAATATAATCTCAATGAGAGTTTGGGCTTATTCAGCATAATACTAGCATTGTGCAAGATGCTGAACACACATTAAAATCAAGGTGTGCCCATTTTTATTTTACTAGCTTAATTTATCCAAATAGAATGCACATTGTACCATAAACAAAATCCATAAGCTTCCTTTACAAATAAACAAAACTAAGAATCGAAAATGATGAATCACTTCATAGGGTTGTATTCCCTGGAATTTAGAACATTAAGGGGTGATTTGATCAAAGTTTTCAAGATATTAAAGGGAGCAGATAGCGTAGATTGAGAGAAACTATTTCCGCTGGTTGGGGATTCTAGGACAAGGGGGCATAGTCTAAAAATTAGAGCCAGACCTTTCAGGAGTGAAATTAGAAAACACTTCTACACACAAAGGGTGGTAGAAGTTTGGAACTCTCTTCCGCAAACTGCAATTGATGCTAGATCAATTGTTAATTTTAAATCGGAGACTGATAGATTTTTTGTTAACCAAAAGTATTAAGGGATATGGGCCAAAAGCGGGTATATGGAGTTAGGTCGCAGATCAGCTATGATCTCATTCAATGGCTGAACTGGCTAAATGGCCTCCTCCTGTTCCTATGTGCAACTTGCCAGTCTTGGAATGAAAGAGACAAGAGCATTAATGATAGAGTTAATCAGGCAGAGTACCTGCCCACCCTTTGCTTTGGTCTGGTGCAAGGCACAGGGAAACCGGAATGGATAACTGGAAAAGGAAATTAAATAGTTTATTAAAAATAAGTCAGCAGGTAATGGATTTGTAACACAGATACAAGATCAAACATTTAATTTAGAAGATATACATCAGCAGATTTTTGTTTACAATATTCATGGAACCGGGTAATTTTAAACGAAACTGTATGGCCTAGAAATTGGGTATAGCCCCGCTTGGGGCGTTAGAATTGGCGCAGCGGAAAGTTTATAGCCAGATGCAACTTATCGCCACCTGGCGCGATA
This sequence comes from Somniosus microcephalus, assembly GCF_052327205.1. Classification (NCBI taxonomy): domain Eukaryota; kingdom Metazoa; phylum Chordata; class Chondrichthyes; order Squaliformes; family Somniosidae; genus Somniosus; species Somniosus microcephalus. The sequence goes on along the minus strand of NC_140992.1, from coordinate 263,029,342 downwards.
TTGGGTTGCATCGCCCCTAAAGGTGATTGAGGCGCGAATTCAGGCGTTACACGGGACTCCTAAGGCGCTAAACTTCCGGTGTAACCCAATATCGGAGCGGACGGGCTCAGCGCAGGTGCTCTCAATTACCGATGACCACGAGACTTCCAGGCGCCAGCCAGCTCTTAAAGGGGTGGGTCAGTCAGCTTCAGCATCCACACTCTGCGCCTTGCAGGCCTCAGAATCGGCGCAGGCCATTCTCTGGTGATAAAAACTTGGACCAGATGGAGAAGGTGAGACAGAGAGCAGAGCGCTTCATCAATGAGGCTCTGAAGCAATCGGTGGCCGCAGTGGAGCACCGGCGAGATGTTCTCTACCCAGACAATGGCAGGAGGCCGAATCATAAGGACTACCGACGAGCTTGGAGGGATGTATGCCAGAGGGTCAACTCCAGCAGCATGGTGACCAGGAGCCCTATCCAATGCAGAAGGACATTCAACGACCTCACTCGGGTCGTGAGGGTGGGTGTTGTTCCTGCAAACTTCTGCATCCCTTCATTTGCACCTGACTTTATGGCTACAGGGTGGCCTGTGCCCCATTGGCCATCTGCCAGCAAGCACCCATGGCCCTTTCTGGGCACACACATGCACATTTGACTCAGGGCGTCATGTAAGGGCTCTTGCACCATGGGGGGCATGAGATGATCACTCAGGGCATCAGGTAACATAACATCCCCTCCTTTCCCCTGCAGTCCATGCTGGCGAGGATTGGCAAAGACCAGCTTCGCACCGGTGGAGGACCTCCACAAGTGGTCACTCTCACGGATCTCGAGGGGAGAGTCCACCAGATTCTTGGAGGACGTCTGAGTGGTCCTGTAACCACTGCAGCTACCGACCCCATTGTCGACAGCGATGGTAAGGTTCTCACCTTTTACAACTGTCTCCTTCCACTTGTTCCCCCCGCCAGCATGCTTTCTCACTGTGGACCCATGTCATAGCCTTGCCGCAATCTGGCATCCCTTGCTGCCAACCTGTCCTTTTGCTAAAGCCACTCTTCCACCTCCCTGCTTTCAGATGCTGCATCACCAGCTCGGGAGCCGGGCCCTCAAGCTGCCAGTGCCAGTGCCTCCGAAGGCTCAATGAGAAAATTACTGTCCAACAGGTCAGCAACTCTCTCCAGCAACGATCAGGATGGCCAGCCCAAATGGCTGCAGCTTTTATACTAGTGCTGTCCCCTTTAATCAGGAAGGGGAAAATAGAATACGAAAGTAAACTTGCAGCAAACATAAAGACAGACTGCAAAAGCTTTTATCGGTATATCAGGAGGAAAAGACTGGTAAAATCCCAAGTCGGTCCCTTGCAGTCCGATTCGGGAGAATATATAATGGAGAATAAGGAAATGGCAGACCAATTAAACTCATACTTTGGTTCTGTATTCACAAAGGAGGACACAAATAACCTCCCAGGAATATCGGCAAACATAGGGACTAATGAGAGGGAGGAGCTGACAGAAATTAGTATCTCTAGGGATATGGTGTTGGGTAAGTTGAGGGGACTGAAGGCCGACAAATCCCCGGGGCCTGATAAACTACATCCTAGGGTACTTAAGGAGGTGGCCCTGGAGATAGCAGATGCTCTAAGGATCATCTTCCGGAACTCCATTGACTCGGGAACAGTACCCGTGGATTGGAGGGTAGCTAATGTTACCCCAATATTTAAAAAGGGGGGTAGAGAGAAAGCAGGGAATTATAGACCAGTAAGCCTTACATCGGTTGTGGGCAAAATGCTAGAGTCCATTATTAAGGATAAAATAGCGGAGCACTTGACAAATGGGGAAAGGATCGGACAGAGTCAACATGGATTTACAAAGGGTAAATCGTGTTTGACTAATCTGCTGGAATTTTTTGAGGAAGTAACTGGTAAAATAGATGGGGGAGAGCCAGTGGATGTGGTGTACCTTGACTTCCAGAAAGCCTTCGATAAGGTCCCACACAAAAGATTATCATGCAAAATTAAGGCTCATGGGATTGGGGGCAAAGTATTAACGTGGATAGAGAACTGGCTGGCGGATAGAAAACAGAGAGTTGGAATAAACGGCTCGTTTTCGGAGTGGCAGGCAGTGACCAGCGGGGTGCCGCAAGGATCTGTCCTGGGACCCCAGCTGTTCACAATATATATAAATGATCTGGATCAGGGAATTGGATGCAATATTTCCAAATTCGCTGACGACACTAAACTAGGAGGAGGGGTGGGCTCTGATGAGGATGTCAGGAGGCTACAGTGCGATTTGGACAGGTTGGGGGAATGGGCGGATACGTGGCAGATGCACTATAATGTGGATAAATGCGAGGTTATCCACTTTGGGGGTAAAAACAGGAGGGTAGATTATTATCTAAATGGCAATAGATTGGGAGATGGGGAAGTGCAGAGGGACCTGGGTGTTCTTGTGCACCAGTCACTGAAGGAGAGCATGCAGGTGCAACAGGCGATTAAGAAGGCAAATGGTATGTTGGCCTTCATATCAAGGGGGTTCGAGTATAGGAATAGGGATACCTTACTACAGCTGTACAAGGTGCTGGTGAGACCGCATCTGGAGTATTGTGTACAGTTTTGGTCGCCCCATCTGCGGAAGGATGTTCTTGCCATGGAAAGAGTGCAACGGCGATTCACCAGGCTGATACCTGGAATGGCGGGAATGACCTACGAAGAGAGATTAAATAGTTTGGGCTTGTACTCACTGGAGTTTAGAAGATTGAGAGGGGATCTCATCGAAACATATAAAATTATGGCAGGCCTGGACAGGCTGAATTCAGAGAGAATGTTTCCAATGGCCGGGGAGCACAGAACCAGGGGCCACAGTCTAAAAATAGCGGGCAAATCATTTAAAACAGAGATGAGGAAGAATTTCTTCACTCAAAGAGTGGTGAGCCTGTGGAATTCCCTGCCACAGAGGGCTGTGAAGGCTAATTCAATAAATATTTTCAAGAGAGAATTGGATATATTTCTGAAGGCTAAGGGGATTAAGGGTTACGGAGAAAAGGCGGGGACGGGGTACTGAACTGGTAAGATCAGCTATGATCTCAGACGAAGATCAGCCATGATCTCATTGAATGGCGGAGCAGGCTCGAAGGGCCGAATGGCCTACTCCTGTTCCTATCTCTATGTATCTATGTATCTATGTTTAAATAGCGCCCCCCCCGAGTCCGAGAAGGGCCTGGGAATGCTCCATCCAACTGTCACTAATAGCGCCAGGCGGAAAAGTTGCGGGCGCCACCGAATATCTGGTCCGGGGCGCAAAAAAGGCGTTGCACACTGAAATGACGTCATGATCTGCCTGTGCCCGTGGGCGCGCGCAAAGAGTTAGCGCCGGCGCTAAAATCATACTCAATATGGGAGGTGGCGCTATATTCACTGTGCCCGCTCGAAAATTGGGTAACGCCCCAATTCTCGGGCTCTTTAGGCGCTAATCGCTGGCGCTACCAACCGAATTTCTAGGCCTATATCTCTCTAGCTGCGAAACTTGACAATATGCTGTGTAGTAAGTTGCAATGACAAACAGTCGACACCACACAGACTCCAACTTGGCAGAACAATAGGAGACCTTCACTGCAGAAGCAGAAGGACATTCTAAAATATTGTCTATTAAAGCTCAAGGGGCTAAGATAAGACTATTAATCTCCCAGCTGCTTTCAACAGCAAAGTTTAATAGTTTAGGTAACACAGTCATCAACAATAACATCACAGCTTTAATCCTTTGAGTAAATCGGTCATCTTTCAAAAAAAAACACCGATTATCTTTCATACAGTTTCTGCAAAACTGATTTTTTTGTACATTTCTAAAGAATTAAGCAGACTCAGGAAATGAGCTGAAGCAGGTATCTACCTACTTTCTGATTTAGCATAGCATAGAGATAGGAACAGGAGTAGGCCATTCGGCCCTTCGAGCCTGCTCCGCCATTCAATGAGATCATGGCTGATCCTCGTCTGAGATCATAGCTGATCTTACCAGTTCAGTACCCCGTCCCCGCCTTTTCTCCGTAACCCTTAATCCCCTTAGCCTTCAGAAATATATCCAATTCTCTCTTGAAAATATTTATTGAATTAGCCTTCACAGCCCTCTGTGGCAGGGAATTCCACAGGCTCACCACTCTTTGAGTGAAGAAATTCTTCCTCATCTCTGTTTTAAATGATTTGCCCGCTATTTTTAGACTGTGGCCCCTGGTTCTGTGCTCCCCGGCCATTGGAAACATTCTCTCTGAATTCAGCCTGTCCAGGCCTGCCATAATTTTATATGTTTCGATGAGATCCCCTCTCAATCTTCTAAACTCCAGTGAGTACAAGCCCAAACTATTTAATCTCTCTTCGTAGGTCATTCCCGCCATTCCAGGTATCAGCCTGGTGAATCGCCGTTGCACTCTTTCCATGGCAAGAACATCCTTCCGCAGATGGGGCGACCAAAACTGTACACAATACTCCAGATGCGGTCTCACCAGCACCTTGTACAGCTGTAGTAAGGTATCCCTATTCCTATACTCGAACCCCCTTGATATGAAGGCCAACATACCATTTGCCTTCTTAATCGCCTGTTGCACCTGCATGCTCTCCTTCAGTGACTGGTGCACAAGAACACCCAGGTCCCTCTGCACTTCCCCATCTCCCAATCTATTGCCATTTAGATAATAATCTACCCTCCTGTTTTTACCCCCAAAGTGGATAACCTCGCATTTATCCACATTATAGTGCATCTGCCACGTATCCGCCCATTCCCCCAACCTGTCCAAATCGCACTGTAGCCTCCTGACATCCTCATCAGAGCCCACCCCTCCTCCTAGTTTAGTGTCGTCAGCGAATTTGGAAATATTGCATCCAATTCCCTGATCCAGATCATTTATATATATTGTGAACAGCTGGGGTCCCAGGACAGATCCTTGCGGCACCCCGCTGGTCACTGCCTGCCACTCTGAAAACGAGCCGTTTATTCCAACTCTCTGTTTTCTATCCGCCAGCCAGTTCTCTATCCACGTTAATACTTTGCCCCCAATCCCATGAGCCTTAATTTTGCATGACAATCTTTTGTGTGGAACCTTATCGAAGGCTTTCTGGAAGTCAAGGTACACCACATCCACTGGCTCTCCCCCATCTATTTTACCAGTTACTTCCTCAAAAAATTCCAGCAGATTAGTCAAACACGATTTACCCTTTGTAAATCCATGTTGACTCTGTCCGATCCTTTCCCCATTTGTCAAGTGCTCCGCTATTTTATCCTTAATAATGGACTCTAGCATTTTGCCCACAACCGATGTAAGGCTTACTGGTCTATAATTCCCTGCTTTCTCTCTACCCCCCTTTTTAAATATTGGGGTAACATTAGCTACCCTCCAATCCACGGGTACTGTTCCCGAGTCAATGGAGTTCCGGAAGATGATCCTTAGAGCATCTGCTATCTCCAGGGCCACCTCCTTAAGTACCCTAGGATGTAGTTTATCAGGCCCCGGGGATTTGTCGGCCTTCAGTCCCCTCAACTTACCCAACACCATATCCCTAGAGATACTAATTTCTGTCAGCTCCTCCCTCTCATTAGTCCCTATGTTTGCCGATATTCCTGGGAGGTTATTTGTGTCCTCCTTTGTGAATACAGAACCAAAGTATGAGTTTAATTGGTCTGCCATTTCCTTATTCTCCATTATATATTCTCCCGAATCGGACTGCAGGGGACCGACTTGGGATTTTACCAGTCTTTTCCTCCTGATATACCGATAAAAGCTTTTGCAGTCTGTCTTTATTTTTGCTGCAAGTTTACTTTCGTATTCTATTTTCCCCTTCCTGATTAATCCCTTTGTCCTCTTCTGCTGTATCCTGTACTGCCCCCAATCTTCCGGTCTGGTGCTTTTTTTTGCCAGTTGATATGCCCTTTTTTTTGATTTTATGCTGTCCCTAATTTCCCTCGTTATCCACGGTTGAGTCACCTTTTTAGGTTTATTTTTATGCCAAACCGGTATAAACATGTTCTGGAATTCTTCCATTCTATCTTTGAATGCTTGCCATTGTCTATCCACTGTCAATCCCCCCAGAAACACCACCCAATCAATCTTACCCAATTCCCGTCTCATACCCTCGTAATTCCCTTTATTTAAGTTCTGGACCTTAGTCTCTGATTCAATTTCCTCACTCTCCATCTCGACTGAGAGCTCGATCATATTATGATCGCTCTGACCCAAGGGGCCTCGTACAAGAAGATTGGTGATAAGTCCCTTCTCATTGCACAATACCCAGTCTAAAATGGCCTGATCTCGAGTCGGCTCCTCGACATATTGGTCCAGATAACCGTCCCGAAAACATTCCAGGAATTCCTCCTGCTCAGAATTTTTACTAATTTGGGTAGTCCAATCAATATGTAAATTAAAGTCACCCATGATGACAGCTGTGCTCTTATCGCACGCTTCTCTAATTTCCCTTTTTATGCCTTCCCTCACCTCCATATTACTATTTGGAGGCCTATATATCACACCCACTAACGTTTTTCTCCCCTTGCTATTTCTCATTTCTACCCATACAGATTCCGTTTCATCCGAGTTAATATCCTTCCTTTCCATTGCATTAATCCCCTCCTTTACCAGCAATGCTACCCCACCTCCCCTACCTTTTTGCCGATCCTTCCTAAATATTGTATATCCCTGGATGTTAAGTTCCCAGCCTTGCCCACCCTGCAGCCACGTTTCTGTAATCCCAATCAATCAAAAAATGGTCTGCCGAGCAGGCTCGTCCTGTCCATCACACAGGAATTAAGCATTTAAGCACTGGCATTAAGCATTCTGCCCAAATTAGCCAAACTTCTGTGTCACACTGAGTGATTGGCTCATATCCAAATCTGTCCCATCTTAATTCAAATAACTTCAACCACACTGATTATATGTAAATTAATTATTGTTCAAATTTATTCACTATAATTCAGTCATATATTAATTTCCTTGAAATAAAAATGTGCTCCAGGTAAACCAATCCAGTCAGTCAAAATACATTTTTGAAAGTTTCTGTACTGCCATTTTGTACTGCCTGCTGATCATCGGCTCAAAATAAGGTTTCTAACTATTATTTAAAATCTGATAACATAAACCATGAACTTCATAACTTTTATCTGACAGAAATAATCTTTATCTGAGGAAAATTCGAGAAATATTAATGACTGACAGCAAGACTCTAATCTTCAGTGTGTTGTTTTGAAGCCCCCCAGTCTCTTAAAGCGCTTCACACGTATAATTAATTATGCAGGCAAGCGCAGCAGTCAATTTGCACACATAGCACAGACAGCAATCAGGTTAATAGCCAGTTAATCGGTTTGGAAAGCGTTGGTCAAGAGAGCAGTGTTAACCAGGTCACCAGAAGAGCTCCCTGCTCTCCTTCGAATAGTGCCACGGGATCTTTAACATCCACCTGAACTACAGGAACAGGCAGTTTAACGCTTCATCCAAAAGACATCAGTTCCAATCGTGAAACATTTCCTAAGTACTGCAGTGGATTATCAAGAAAAGAAAAACTTGCATTTATATAGCGCCTTTCACGACCACCGGACGTCTCAAAGAGCTTTACAGCCAATGAAGTACTTTTGTAGTTTTCAGTCTAATATTTATGTTAGGTTCACCAAATTATTGCAAAAAAAAAAGCACCCTCTTTAGTAACTTTATTAAACAATTCCAGAATTTTCCACTAATCAAATAGTATGTAAAAAAAACACATTACACCTGTAAGGCAAGCCTACATTTCGTTGTACTGCACTTGTGCACTAACAATGACAATAAAAGTTGATTTGATTTGATTTGATTTGAATGGGCCTGAAATTCGGGTCGGAGGCTTCCCGCGGGTGCAAGCCCCCGACCTGCACTTACCTAGCGTGCCTGCCGTTGTGCTGTGGGCCTGTGTGGGATTCTGATCCTGGGCCTCCTCCAGCTACCGGCGCACAGTGCTTGCGTATCCCAGGGGCGCAGTTAGTTCGAAGCGTTCCCTGGGATCACGTGGGCCATGGAGAGCCAATCGTAGCAGGGAATCTCTACTCATAGATTTGACAGGAAGACCTGTCAAATCTATGAATAGAGATCGGCCCCAAAACATAACCAAAACTTCAAATACATTTATTTTTAAATCACATTTTTAAAATAACTATAAATTACATAAAATAACTATTTAAAACAATAATTTAAATTTTTGGAAAAATTAATTACAGTTTTTAACGGGGCTAAAAATAAACTTACCTTTCTTTAAAGTATTTAAAAATAATAAACCTGTGGAAAAAATGTTTTAATTTTACTTAATTCACCACTTACCTTGTTAAAAGCAGGCCTTGCGACTGCTTTTTAAAAGCGCAGCTGCTGGAGACTTACCCTCCCGGAGAAACCTGCAAAAAAAACGGAAGTTCCAGGCGTACGCGCTGCCTCTCCGGCGCACGCGTTCGACCTGTAAACCCCTTCCTTCAAGGGAACGGAAGTTCTGGTTTCCCGCGCATGCGCAGTGCATGCACGAAACCGGCACTTTCGTTGGCCCTACGCCTGAGTACCCAGCGCGTACTCACCCGTGGGGACCCGAATTTCTGGCCCAATATTCTTTGAGTTGCCATGATGTTCCAAAGTAAACTGGTTGACATTGTGTAGGAGGCTAACTCCCATTCAGCTTAATAGCGGTGAAGAAGGTTGGAAGAGAACTTTTTCATAGAATCGCTACAGCACAGAAGGAGGCTATTCGGCCTGTCGAGCCCGTGCCGGCTCTCTGCAAGAGCACTTCAGCTAGTCCCACTTCCCCGTCCTTTCCTCGTAGCCCTGCAAATTATTTTCCTTCGGGTACTTATCCAATTCCCTTTTGAAAGCCACGATTGAATCTGCCTCCACCATCCTTTCAGACAGTGCATTCCAGATCCTAACCACTCGCTGCATAAAAATGTTTTTCCTCATGTCGCCTTTGGTTCTTTTGCCAATCACCTTAAATCTGTCTCCTCTGGTTCTCGACCCTTCCGCCAATGGGAACAGTTTCTCTCTATCTACTCTGTCTAGACCTATCATGATTTTGAACACCTCTATCAAATCTCCTCTCAACTGTCTCTGCTCCAAGGAGAACAACCCCAGCTTCTCCAGTCTATCCACGTAACTGAAGCCATCACTAGGAATCATTCTCGTAAATTTTTTCTGCACCCTCTTTAAGGCATTCATATTCTTCCTAAAGTGCGGTGCCCAGAATTGGACACAGTACTCCAGTTGAGGCCGAACCAGTGTTTTATAAAGGTTCAGCACAACATCCTTGATTTTATACTCTATGCCTCTATTTATGAAGCCCAGGATCCCGTACGCTTTTCTAACCGCTTTCTCAACCTGCCCTGCCACCTTCAACGATTTGTGCACATATACCCACAAGTATCCTGGAATTTTTTGAGGATGTAACTGGTAAAATAGATAAGGGAGAACCAGTGGATGTGGTGTATTTGGACTTTCAGAAGGCTTTCGATAAGGTCCCGCATAAGAGATTAGCGTGTAAAGTTAAGGCACATGGGATTGGGGGCAAGGTACTGACTTGGATAGAGAACTGGTTGGCAGACAGAAAGCAAAGAGTTGGAATAAACGGGTCTTTTTCCGAGTGGCAGGCAGTGACTAGTGGGGTACCGCAGGGATCGGTCCTTGGACCCCAGCTATTCAAAATATATATTAATGATCTGGACAAGGGAACTAGATGTAATATCTCCAAATTTACAGACGACACAAAGCTGGGTGGGCGTGTGTGCTGTGAGGAGGATGCCGAGAAACTCCAGGATGATTTGGACAGGTTGGGTGATTGGGCAGATGCATGGCAGATGCAATATAACGTGGATAAATGTGAGGTTATCCACTTTGGTAGGAAAAACAGGAAGGCAGATTATTATCTGAATGGCAATAGATTGGGAGAAGGGGAAGTGCAACAAGACCTGGGTGTCCTTGTGCACCAGTCGCTGAAGGTAAGCATGCAGGTGCAGCAGGCGGTTAAGAAGGCAAATGGTATGTTGGCCTTCATAGCGAGAGGGTTTGAGTACAGGAACAAGGATGTCTTGCTGCCGTTGTACAGGGCCTTGGTGAGACCACATCTTGAGTATTGTGTGCAGTTTTGGTCGCCTTATCTGAGGAAGGATGTTCTTGCCATGGAAGGAGTTCAGCGAAGATTCACCAGGCTGATACCTGGGATGGCAGGAATGACGTATGAGGAGAGATTGGATCGATTGGGCTTGTACTCGCTGGAGTTTAGAAGAATGAGAGGGGATCTCATCGAAACTTATAAAATTCTAACAGGACTAGACAGACTAGATGCTGGAAGGATGTTCCCGATGGTCGGGGAGTCCAGAACCAGGGGTCACAGTCTAAGGATAAGGGGTAGGCCATTTAGGACAGAAATGAGGAGGAATTTCTTCACCCAGAGAGTGGTGAACCTGTGGAATTCTCTACCGCAGAAGGCAGTAGAGGTCAATTCATTAAATATATTCAAGAAGGAGTTGGATATATTTCTCAAGGCTAAAGGGATCAAGGGATATGGGGAGAAGGCAGGGACAGGGTACTGAATTTGGATGATCAGCCATGATCGCATTGAATGGCGGAGCAGGCTCGAGGGGCCGAATGGCCTACTCCTGCTCCTATCTTCTATGTTTCTATGTCTCTCTGTTCATGCACCCCCTTTAAGATTGTACCCTTTAGTTTATATTGCCTCTCCTCGTTCTTCCTTCCAAAATGTATCACTTCACACTTTTCTGCGTTAAATGTCATCTGCCACGTGTCCGCCCATTTCGCCAGCCTGTCTATGTCTTCTTGAAGTCTATCACTATCCTCCTCACTGTTCACTATACCTCCAAGTTTTGTGTCATCTGCAAATTTTGAAATTGTGTCCTGTACACCCACGTCCAAGTCATTAATTTATATCAAGAAAAGAAAAACATGAAATTCCAAAAAAATTCTTAAAATGGCCATTAATCTCGACTGCAACCTCGTGCATAAAGGGAACAGATGTCTGGCAGCGTATTACCAAGTATGAACCAAGAGACTTGGAGAATATTGAAAAACACAGAATTATAGCAGAGTGCAAACAACAGCCAAAGCCCCAAGATCATGCTGCACTTGCATTCAAACTTTTAAAAAAATTCTTTGTGAAATAGATATTTTTCCTCCCCAGTTAATGAGCTTGCCTATTTATATTTCACTGTAAAGTTTGGTGCTCCCTTGCTACTGAATGCTGATATTCTAACGGCTGAATTTTTTTTCATACAGACTTGTTTTACTGAAGTACAATATATTTTTTCTCTATTGAATTACCATGCTTCTAAATATACCATAGGGTCATTGGTTTACTTGGCAACATGATCTGTAAATATGAGGTCAGCATTCACATTTTTGCTTTATCTCTCCACTATGCCCCTTGATTCCACCCTTGTCTGCCTGCCTGCCCAATATCAACTGAGTGAAGCCCACATGTACAGTACACAGATTACACTTCAAACCTGCTTACTCGTTTCTGGGCCAGAAGGGTCAGATTTGTATTAGTATGTACACCTTAGGGTGGTTTTAGTGTACAGCAAGGAGAGCACTGGATTTTATATGTCACATACTGTGACTACAATGCAAAAACAATGCTCAATGGTGGTGCTGTTGCTGAAATCACAGTAACACTCAGCTGCTCTATACGATGCTAGCCGTAACTTAAGCTCAAAAACGCATACTGCAACAAAAGCATTAAATAGTGATCAGTCATAAGCTATCAATTTGCCAAGACGACGGAAGTTAGATAAACCAGATATCAGCACGATTCCAATCTCCGTTAGACAGTGAGAATACGCCAAATTCTGTACTGGTATAAAACGACTATTTCTCTCAAGTGCAGAGAATTCAACGGCAATTTAGTGTAAAGCCAAGATAGAATGAACCCTCCCTGCAAAAGCCACAGTTATTTGAGGAGGTCATTTTGTTAATAGGTCTGCATGCAGCAAGAACTAATAAATAAACGTTCCATACAAGAAGAATTAGTGTGAGGTTGACAGTCATAAAGGTCTCACCCATCAGTAACTTCAAATACTGCATTGTGCAGGATTACGATTTGAGCGAGTTCCATATTTTTTCGTCACTGTCAAGGAGAGACAACACATTTGCCCATTGACATAGCTGGATACAAGATCAGCGGTCTACATCCTTTAGCTGGTCGTAAAATAACATTAGCAAAGTTCTGGCTTCAAGTTAGCTGTTCTTCTCTTGTTCAGGAAATGGTACGTAAGGTGTCAGCATGGCAAAGTTGTGGCGCTTTCGCCTCTGAGTCAGAAGGTGATGGGTTCAAGCCCTATGCCAGACTGACACTTCAGTGCAATATTAAGGGACCGTTGCATTGCATTGTTGGCGATCAGGTGAGACATTAAACCAAGGCTCCATCTGCCCTCTCAGGTGGACGTAAAAGATCCCATGGCATTATTCAAAGAAGAGCACGGAAGTTGGTCCAGTATCCTGGCCAACATTAATGCCTCAGTCACCATCTCTGCTGTTTGTGGGGCCTTGCCATGCGCAAAATGGCTGCTGCATTTCCCTGCCTTACAACAGTGACTGCACCTCAAAAGAACTTTATAAAATGTGGTGCACTTTGAGCTCCTTAAGGGTGCTATACAAATCCAATTTCTTTCTTTCGCACTGGCGAGCAAAGAGAAAGAGAATCCGCGAAAGTAGAACAATCTAAGTGTAAAATTGGAGGACAAAAAAAGGGTTAGTCCCTCTTTTAAGGTAGCTTCTTCCTTTTCTTGGATCTCCACGTTTAATCAGCAGCCAGGTGACTCTACTTCAGGTCTAGCCCTTCCTTCCCCCACCTAAACACCCAATCAGTAACTCAGTGTGAGGGCACTCCAAGGGAGATTTTCAAGTAAAGCCCAAAATAGGTGCGTTATCAGCAGTGCGCTCACACCGCCTGGCCAAGGCCCAAATGGTGCGGGACTTGTTTGAAGTTTTATCGCCACTTTGGGGCTGCTGAAAAATCAACTGTTTTCTGCGTGGAGCCAGTCGGCAGGTAGGACCTGCTTTGGGGTGGTGGAGGTTGGAGGGGGGAGGCGGGAGAGAAGGAATGCTCCTCCTTGCTTCACAAAAATCATATTCCGCTCAAAGCCCGGAGTACCATCCACTTTGCATGCTCCACCAATTTCTCCATGAAAATTGCAATTGGGGTTCCTACAACTAGCATAGGACTATGATTTGTGACATAATAAAACTCACTACACACTTGGTTCGAGTATAAAGCAAGGCTTTAATCAACTTGTTTCAAAACATGGAGGTCTAGTTGTACTTCACTAGTTCCTGTCTTACAAAATGTCCCTGAGCAAGCTGGGCCCACGCCCAAGTATTTATGCTCCTTGGGCGGCGCCACCAGCTGGCCGTACAGTGTTATTTCATGAGTCGTTTCTTCATGATGATGAGATTTATAACATTTTGCATATTTAAATAGTGTCCCGCCTGTTTTGGACAGAACGCTGGGTGCCCATTTAGAAGAGTCCCGAGGCCCCCTACCAGATTTTCCTCTGCCTCGCCCGTTTTTCAAGCGAGAAACGGGCACTCTGGCCGTTGATGACCTCTCATTCCGTTTTACATTGGGGTTACAACACCCTGCACTACAAACCTGTGGGTTTTTTTTATATGATGCTAGATTGGTTCATAACTGCAGGCAATGGCTTTAGCAGGATACACTGTACCAACACTTCCATTTCTCTTCATTTTGTTCAACAACAAATAGTGACAAGTATGACTCTATGTTCCAGCAGCAATGCCTCATTTAAACAAGAAATGCATTTACTGTACAAACATAAAATAAAAAATGTAAATTTGGGCCATCATGCTCCAGATGGTAATGCATCTTGATTTTCCAAGTGTGTCTATGGAATGGACATATTTACTGCACTCTCACTCCTTTAAGCACAACTTCATACAAAATTGATACAGCATCTCTGAATATCCTAATAGGTTTATACCCTTTAAAAGTCACTGCACTATATTCCATATAAGTCAATTTCACATTACGGTACTGCTTATTTCTGTCGCTACTGTGGATCAGAGATTATTTTTTAAACTCATCACGTTAAAAAAAATGTATATCTAATCTATTGTAAAGAAGATAATTACATATGGTAAAAACATTTTTGCACATTAAACTAGTTTAAACAAACATGCCTTTTTGAAAATAGTGATTATGTGCACAAAACCCCATTAAATACTGCAACTTCACCCAAACGTACTTTATTATTTTAAAATTGGCACTTTTATGGTCATCAGACTAGTCTTCATGTAACTGGTTTACTTCTAACTGCAGCAGGGTCATTAGTACACGAAGGAAAGAGAAAATGGTAAATGGCATATACTGCGCAAATTCATTTATATACATAATTTATACATACTTTTAAAAAAATCTATTGATTTCTCCGTATAATATATTACAAAATCAAATACATGGCTGATACAGCTTACATACAAAATAGACAAGTGAACAATCCCAAAATGTAACCAGAGGCAGAGAATTTTTATTCAGATAGTAACTGCTTGAGAAATCACTGTGCAGGTTTATTGCATGGTACTTGCAAGGGAACAAGATGATTGCTGATATAGTGTGGGGGGGGGGGGGGGCGGGCTTTTACGGGGTGAAACAATCAGTTAGGTTGCAGCTCCTGAGGTCTTCTGAACTTGGGGGCGTGGGGGGTGGTGGCTGGAATGAACCATGATTTGTGTCTGCATGGACTGGCCATTGTGTAGAGTTCAGTCATCGCCTCTTGCTGGGCTTCAGGCACAAGAATTATTCACCCATGTTGGTCTGTGGGTGTTCAGAGGGAAAGCGGCAGGGAGAATCTGTGCTTTGTCAGCCTCCAGTCCCTTACTTCCCATCTTCATTTGTTTGCCGACTATTAAATATTTTATAAGATAATTAGGACATATATCCAAGTCAATATAATGGCGCGCAATACTATATTAGGGAAAAATAAATAAATACTTGGAAGGCCATGGACTGATCAGAGAGTTAATATGAATGCGTGAGGATCTAGGTCATATTTAAATAACGACAGAATTTTTGAGAGCGGTAGAAAGTAAAGGCAGAGGGATATGATAGACACTGTTTATATGGACTTCGAGAAAGCATTTGATAAAGTACTGCACAAGAAGAAAGTTTGAGCCTACGGCATAAGAGGATGAGTGGCTGTATGGATAAAGAGATGGATGAAAGAAAGACAAATTTGCAGCAAACAGATGTTTCTCAGACCAGCACGTACTGGCAACTGGATTTGGTGTTCGGGACAAATTTTTTTTGTATCTATCTTTATATATTAAAAGTTTTGCGCATATCATGCACTTATAGGACATTTCATATTTTTAATTCCTGTGTTATGATTTTACGCCGTGCCTACTTCCATCATACCCGGTGACGTAAGAAAACTTCTAAGCACTTGGTCCAAGCATTAAACAAAGCTTTAATCAACTGTTTTACAACATGGAGGTCTAGTTGTGTCCTTCACTAGTTCCTGTTAAGAATGTCCTGCACAAGCTGGGCCCGTGCCCGAGTATTTATACTCTCCCTGGACAGCGCCACCCGTAGGCCGCTCAGTGTTATTTCATAAGTCTTTCTTTCATGAATGACTGATTCATGTCACCTGGTTATTAGTTTTGACCAAAACGGACTGTGACTGCAGTCTACAGAATGCACTCCAGCAACTCACCAAGGCTTCTTCGACAGCACCTCCCAAACCTGCCTAAAAGGACAAGGGCGGTAGGTGCATAAGAACATCATCACCTCCAAGTCACACACCATCCTGACTTGGACGTATATCAGTATATCTTCATCGTTGCCGGGTCAAACTCCTGGAACTCCCTACCTTATATCACTGTGGGAGCATCTTCGCCACACGGACTGCAGCGGTTTAACAAGAAGGACCACCACCATCTTCTCAAGGGCAACTAGGGTTGGGCAATAAATGCCGGCCTTGCCAGTGACACCCACATCCCAAGAATGAATTATTAAAAAAGAAATGCATACTTACCTTTCAATCCTTTGAACACAAGGCTCGAGAACACAATGTTCAAGCTTCCAGGCCTATTCTTCTGCGATAGGTTTCCATTTTATATTTATTTTAAACTTCTCTCACCTGTGTTCCCCGCAGGTAGTTTTTTGTCTTAGTATTTAATTTGAGTTAATATTTCTTTCACTTTATTTACCCTGCTGCTGTTTTGGGCCACTCTACTTCCCTCTTGCACTCTCAGCTCTGGGCCTGCCCTTCCTTACTGTAGCAGGGTCTTCAGCCTCCTACCCCCATTATTAGACTTGTCACCTTCCAGACACTCACCTGCTCCATTCCGCATGCACCACTGGGCTTGTGCCTACCCTGTTGGGTAAGGCTTGCCTGCATTTGGGCTGCCCATCCGCATATTACCACCTCACTTACGCCTTGAGCCACCTTTTTCTCTGCCGGTCTATTTCTAGTACAGTAAGTGCTTTAATAATGAATTGTTTTGGGGTCAGGCTGGTGGGGAGGGGAGAGCATAGGCGGGTGCGGTAGTAGTGCAAAGGGGTAAAGAGCAAGCAGGAGGGACAGAAGGGGATGAGGTTGAATGTCAGTTGAAGCAACAGCAGAGTGATGGGCAGGGTATAGAGGGGGAGATGGGGTGGAGCGAGGAGATGGAGAAGTAATGGATATGAGGTAAGGAAGGCTGTGGAAAGGGGTACAGAAGATGATGGGAGTGAAAGGGGAAGATGTAGTGAAGGAGACAGAATGTGGGGCTGAGGGAGAAAACATCAAGCAAAGGAGATGGTGGTTCACCCCTCTGCAAATGATAGGAGTTGCAGCTGCTCTATTTCTGGACCAGATCCCTCACCCCACAGTGATCCACAACCTGGCTACAGCCCTGGGTAATTGGGGGAGAAAGAACATGAAGCTAAGTGGGACTCCAGCCTCACACCCTTAAAAAGAACAGATGGGAATAAGACATAGTGGATAGAGGGTTAAGGGTGAGGTGATTTTACAGCAGAGGTAAGGGGAGGGGAGGGGAGGATTCAGCGGTCAAGGGGAAGAAGTAGAGGTAGTGACAAGAGTGGGGGGTGGGGTTTGGGGTTAGTGGGAAAGTGAAATGATAGGAGATGTGGTAGGATCCAGAGAGTTAGAAGAAACATGAGTGATAGGGGAAGAGGATGGGAAGGGAGCCACTGAGAGCCACATATTCCCCATCATCCATTTATGGTTCCATCCACCTCCTGCCTGAAAAGCAAGAGGAAAGAATAAACGATAAAGGTGGAGAGAGAAAAACAAAAAAGGACAGAAAGAAATTTTAAAAAGAGGGAAAGAAGTAGAAGAAAAGAGAGTAAGAAACAGAAGAGGAGAGAGAAACTGCCATACAAAGACAATAGAGACCGGTAAGAGAGACACAGTATTCTCCAAGTTAACGTGCACAATACCGAGGGAGATTGACTAGTAAATCCTTAAAAATGGATCGTCAATTTAATAAAGCCAATAAAAAGTCAAATGGGATTTTGGGATTTATATCAAGAGGAATGGAAAGCTAAGAGGTCACGGTGACTGTGTTAAAAGGATTGTTAGACCACATCTGGAATAATGTGTGCAGTTTTGGGATACTCGTTATAGGAGCAATACAGATAGCCATGGAAAATTGAAATGCAGATATAGCAGAATTATACCAGGGAAGAGGGGGCTGGTTTATGTGAAAAGGATAGAACAACTAGGGCTGTATTCTCTTGGATTGAAGATTATGGGGGGAATTTGACAGAGCTGTTCAAACTGATCTGTGTTTACAATTATGGAAGACAATAAGTCAGTCTGCATCTCATGAAAAAAACTTGAGTATAAAAGCTTTTTGTGTTTGATCCTTAGCACCCACAGATAATTTCCATTTGTAGGTAAATTGAAGACAAATTCAATACTCTCAAGAGAAGTATGAGAGATATAAAAAAGATTAAAAGATACTTATCCACGTAAACAGGAATGTAGAATGCTTCGCCACATGTGGTTGACAATGTTAAATCAATTGCAGCATTCAACTATATACAGTACTGGATAATTAATTACTTACAGATATAAAGGGTGTGAGGAGAAACCAGCCCGAGAAGACGCTAAATTTAACGCGGGCAAAAAAGACTGAATAACCCCCTCCTGTGCTACAATTTCTATGTTTGTATATACTGCAGTTGACTAATTATTTAATATGGGTACAGCCACTCATTGTACATAATACTGGTTAGGTGCAACTTTTGTCACGTCCTTGACGATTGCACATAACAGAATCCTGCTGCACATGGAAAAAGACAGATACTATTAATACTGCAGACATGTTAAAATAAAATTCACCCTCAAGTCAAAACAAAAAGAAATACATCAAAACAGAATTATATGGGTGCTAAGGATCAAACACAAAAAGCTTTTATACTCAAGTATTTTTTTCATGAGATGCAGACCGACTTATATTGTCTTCCACAATTATCTTCCTCAATTGAATGATTTCACTGGCCACAGTTAGTCTTAATCAGCAAGGTCAAAGTATGCAAAATCTACTGATTCCACAATGTACAGCATATGAATTACATATATATTTCAAGGAATCCAATTACAAAATTATATATATATATATTTTCCAATAGATATGTAAGACGTGCATCAGTGCCAATTGTACTTCCTTATTTCTTCTCTTCTACTCACCTTATAAAGTGTTATTGGGTTAAGGGAGCGGCTCTTGTTTGACAGCTGGCAACAGGCATATGCCAGCTAATTAGTTCAGTCTGCCAGCCAAAAACAAAAATTTAGGTGGCATGTGCTGCTAAAGGACTGCTGGCACTGGGTAGAAGCTGAAGCCTAAGTAGCAGCTGTACAAGGGTTCACCATGTTACATTATGGCATGGCACAGGGGAAAAACACAAGCGGGTGTCCTTCTGGCCTCCAGTTGAGGTGAAGACTACATTGGAAGGACATTGCTGGAGATGTTCATCATTGCCACGCTGCTCCCCATCTATTTCATCTTCCACAGGGCAGAATGCAATACAGGTGAAAAGGCAGGAAATCGTGTTACAAGGTCGAGCAATGAAAAATGGAAAATAAAATTTTTGTTTCTTTTCTCAAATGAGTTAAAGTCCATCACAATTTGTCAGTAATACAGCCTGGGCATTATGCTGATTAGCTTCTGTTCTTCTGCATCACTATTTTCTTGCCTTTACAGAATATTCTCTGCATAATCAAAACATTTTTTAAAAACTGATGCTGCAGTTCATTTTGGTAGTTCACAAACCAAATCTGCACCCGAGCCACTAAAACCAAAATAATTATTGTTTAAATTTTCTATGAAATACTTCTAAACCTACTTTATATATCAAACTTTAAAAGAAATTGTTTGAAGTATAACATACATTTATTGGCGTCAAGTATTCAAACACAACTTTGTATCACTACCATTTCAGTCATGTAGCACAGCATTGAAGTTTGATTCGCATGCTGCACTCACATGTTTCATCTCCATTTTGTTAAGGGTGACACTCCCTCTTTTAAAGGCGTCGTCTTTCAATTATTTGGTAATCTTGTACCACACTATTCTCAGTCAGCACCATGCTCCCAAAATCTATTTTAGAAGATGTGCAAGTGAGTAGTAACCCCTCAATTTCCTCTCTCTCCCTCTGTCGTGTCAGCTGTGGCTCAGTGGGTAGCACTTTCGCCGGCTGAGTCTGAAGGTTGTGGGTTCAAGTCCCACTTCAGGGACTTGAGCACAAAAATCCAGACTGACACTCCAGTGCGGTACTGATGGAGCGCTGCACTGTCGCAGGTGCCGTCTTTCGGATGAGACGTTAAACCGAGGCCCCATCTGCTCTCTCAGGTGGACGTAAAAGATCCCTAGGCACTATTTCGAAGAGGAGCAGGGGAGTTATCCTCGGTGTCCTGGGCAATATTTATCCCTCAATCAACATCACTAAAACAGATTATCTGGTCATTATCGCATTGCTGTTTGTGGGAGCTTGCAATGTGCAAACTGGTTGCCGCATTTCCTACATTACAGCAGTGACTACACTTCAAAAAGTACTTCATTGGCTGTAAAGTGCTTGGGGTGGTCATGAACGGCACTATATAAATGCAAGTCTTTCTTTTCCCTATGCAGAAGTGCCTTCCCTCTGTTTAGCATCAACGCAACCTGACTGAGATCAGGAACGCAGCTCTGCTATACATGTTGCGTATCCAAAGCACTACCTGTGCTAGTCTCCTCTGCACGTCAGTAAAAACTGAGCTGCCATCCAGCATTTTAATTTTGTATGCATTAGACCGATCACAAACAGTCGGCGGTGTGTTATACGGAGAATAATGGATGTCTAGAAGTGATTGCAAAGCAGCAGTCTGATTAAGGGTTCAGATGACATCATGAACCATGAGGGTGGCATTTGAGTGGTTTCAATTGTCATCTCAAAACCTAATGGCGAAATTAATTTTGAAATCACTACAAAGTTTATGATTTAAATAATATTCAACATGAATTGCATGGGAGTGGTTTAATTCCATTTATTCGTATTGCAGTTATCCACAGCCAGTGTGCTGTCATTAAGGCATGAGGATACCTACACTGAAGGATCAACCATTGCAAACTTATTGCGTGATAAACTGAAGTTGACAACTGGGAAATAATATCAGGTACTGTATATATATTTTAAAAGCAGTAGTTTCAGACAGAACCATTCAAGCATCACTCTCCCAGTCCTTGATGTCGCTTGAATAGTGGGATATGTTATCTGATCTGTAACATACTCCTATCTAAATATATATACTGGTCACAGAATTTTACGGCAATCAACCGCTAATTATTTTTCAATAACACTTAGAATATTGATGTCACAATCATTAATCTTTCCGCATGAGCATCATCACGCTTTCACAAGGTAGAACATACTTGCAGACTGGCATTTACAGATGAACCAAAATCAGAATAAAAAGCGCTCAATGTAATTTACAGTACATGTCAAAAATTAATATTGAAGCAATTTCAAGGCAGTAATTTGAATTTAGGGGTTCAAGTAATTGCTATAAACCCTTTAAGTTTCATTTTTGTAGTCTGAGACATTATCTGAACCCTTCATTCAGTTACCTGAAGTGTAAAATCCCTCCCGTGTACCCTTGATTCTCTATGGCTCTGAAATTATGCCACGGGCTACAAGTATCGCATGGTTTGTGCATTTGACTGAAATCCCCTCCCACTTCTTTTTTAAGCAGAGACGTTAACCTGTTTAAAATAACTGAGCTAATGCCGCTGTTAAAAAGCAGAGACTTGAGCAGGAAAATCTAGACTGACACTCGCAGTGCAGTGCTGAGCGAGTGCTGCACTGTCGGAGGTGCCGTCTTTCAGATGAGACGTTAAACCAAGGCCCCGCCTGCTCTCTCAGGTGGATGTAAAAGATGCCATGGCACTATTTCAAAGAAGAACAGGGGAGTTATCCCTGGTGTCGTGGCCAATATTTATCCCTCAATCAACATCAAACAGATTATCTGGTCATTATCACATTGCTGCTTGTGGGAGCTTGCTGTGCTCAAATTGGCTGCTGCGTTTCCTACATTACAACAGCGACTGCACTTCAAAAAGTACTTCATTGGCTGTAAAGCACTTTGGGACGTCCAGTGGTCGTAAAAGGCGCTACAGAAATGCAAGTCTTTCTTTCCTTTTATGCATATGTAACTATTGTATAGCATTATTTGAGGGCATGTTGTTCTCGTCGGTAGATATTTAACAAGAAACTTGAATGTTACAAATATCTGGTGCATATTAAATGCATCATTCCTGATCCTGATTTGCAATAGCAGTGGCTCTCTTTTGAACTATTAAGTTCAGTTTTTTTCTCCCCCTTAATATAAAACATCAACTCCAAATTATGAACCTAGATACATTATAAGCATCTTGTGTAATTAAAACTTACATGCAAATATTAGCCTGAAGCAGCCTTCCATAGTTCGACATTAGAAAACATATGGATGCAAGTACAGGAAACTCTTTTTTATCCGGCACCGACGGGACCGGCGTGGTGCCGGTTTATCAAAAAGTCCGGATTACAGAGAGGTATAGTTAAAAGGTATGAGAGCCCCATAGACGGCCACAGATCCAGGCGTCCCTGTTGCATGGCAACAGGTGCAGGAACCCCGGCCACAGATCCAGGCGTCCCTGTTGCGTAGCAACAGGTGCAGGAACCCCGGTTACACGGCCACAGATCCAGGAACGGCCACTAATATGAAGTAAAACTTACCTGAACCTATTCCTGAATTTTGCCGGTTAACAGAGATTTCTGGTTATTTAGGTGCCGGTAAATCGAGAGTTTCCTGTATGTCACAGTCATCAAAACTTAAAAAGAAGGAATAAAATAATTCCAGATAATTTGTACTTGTACAAAATGAATGATTTGTTCCGTTTACCTAGGGACCTATTTTACAGAAAAATAACTTTACTCCAGGAATTTTACTATTCAAACACAGGCGAGCACAAATGACAAACAGGGAAGTCTTTTGTCACTGCCGGTATTTCAGCTTTTGAACCTTCCTTATATCAATAACAAAAAATATTGCCTAGTCAACATGCAATAAAAACCTAAAGTTAAACCCAATCTCACAACGGCCAGAACTCAAACCAGCAATAAGCAAAGTTTTTTCATGAGCTCATTATGTCAGCAAAAGGGTTAAACCAAAAAGGATATTCAGTTACAAATATACTCCTATAGTCAGAGTCGCCACTTCATAATTTAAAAAAAAAACACCGGGGGGGGGGGGGGGGGGGGGGGTGGGAAACTAAGGTGATCTTGTATCCTTTCAAACAAACCTTATAAATGGTCTTGATTCTGAATGGCTGACTAAGCCGTGTTAAGGCTAATAAGCGGTCACTCCGACTACATTTCCATGAAAAACATCAGGTGACAAAAGACCCTTACAGCCATCTCCAGAACTAGAAATATATTAATCAAACTGACAAACTAAGACGACTGGGTTTGACCTTTTCTGATCTCATTACTTCTCTATTACCCTTTTGAAAAACATCCCCACAGTGAGATCACTAATTGAAGATTATGTGTGTAAAATCAGGGTTTTCCATCACTGGCGGAACTTTGACGCATTCTTCATCACAGTAATTAACTTTCTCTTCACCAATCATGATCACAAAGACAAGGAGACTAATGGACTATCACCAACACAAGCAAACATCTTTCAATTAATTGTCCTTGTTGAATAATTGTACACTTGATAAACACCTCATCCTTCCTCTTTAATTCAGCATCATAAATGCTGCTTCTTGCTTTATAAGTTAATGGTTAAAGATGTGTCACTGTAAACCATACTGCTTCTCGAGACAGGACAAAAGGAGTTACAATCCTATGGCCCAGAACTTGCTGGGAAAATAACAGCCAGTTTAATGCGTACGCTGCTACTAGTGTGCAATTTGTGACAAGGAAGAGACACCCCGAGAGTTGCGAATCGCCACAAATTGCTGGACAATTTGTGCCACTCCGCTGTTAGCCTCACGAAAACGGGCGCCACTATTAGCTCGCACTTCCAGCAATTTCAAGCTGAACGGTAAGGCAAAAAAGTCTAACAAATGGGGCTTGCCGCAAGATGCCCCGCTCCAGCAAATTCTGGACTATATGGCCGGATATTCCGACCCCCACGGGTGGGTACGAGGGGTGTACACACCCGTAGGGGCCTCACAAGTGCCGGTTTCAGGCAAGCGAAGCGCATGCGCTAAAACCCGGCGCTTCCGATCTGTTGACAGATCCTCCGCCTGCCTGGGAGAAGGGCCTCCGCAGGCAGAGTTCTGCTTTCTGCACAACCTCCGCCTGCTGAAAACCTTAAAAAATCTTATGCCTGGTAAAAGCCTGCGTAAGGCCTGCTTTTACCAGCATAAGAGTTTTAAAAATTAAAAAATAATTTTTTTCCCCACTCATTTATAATTAAAAAAAAACTTTAAAAAAATTTATTTTTAGCCCAGTAAAAAAACTTTAATTATTGACAGTCTGTTTGTGTTTAAAATATTTAATTTAATGTAATTTTAACTCATTTTAAATACGTGATTTAAAAAAAATGTATTTAATGTTTAGCTGTGTTTTTAAATGTGATCCCCGTTCACATTTTTGACAGGTCTGTCCACAGAGAACTATCAAAAGTGTGCAGGGGGATTCCCTTCTTTGATTGGTTCCCCATGGCCCACGTGACTCCAGGGAAGCTTGCGAGCCACCTGCGCCCCTGGGATACCTGGGCCTCTGCGCGCGCGCACCTGGAGAGGCCCAGGATCGGAAGTCTCGGGACCTACCGAGCCAGCAGGTTAAGTGCGTAGATTTTTCCAGATCGGAGGCATCCGCACGCAGGAAACCTCCGATCGGAAAATCCGGCCCATTAATATGTTTGTGCTGCCTCCAGGTATATCCTAGACAATCCAGATTTACCCCGATTGCCATCAAAACTAGTTTCAAACAAACTGTCAATATAACACAGGTCTGTTGGAATCTACCTCGCAGAGTCTGGGGCATGGTTATTTGCAAACCAGGTCGTGCTGGAAAAGAGATAAGCTTCAATTTGCAAATAACAGTATAAACATGGCATAACTCACTTAGAGACTCTTGCCATTAAAGCCCATTTAAATAAAAATAGAGGAAGGATTAGTTTCAATATCTTAAGTTATTCTTACACTTTTTTTGGAATACTTTTATTTAAGTACTGCTTGCCAACATTATTGAGGAGGTGTTACCAAACTTGATAGTGTGATGGAGCAGAATGCTCACACAGTTTGACTGAATGGACGATAATTTAGTCTCCACACTCAATTCTTTGCTGTTTCCTCAAGGATCTCAGCAGCGTGATTTGTTTCAACTATGTTAGGTACTGTAGTTATTTTTGTTTTTCAAAACTACGTGGCACATGGTCTCATTAAGAGTCTGTTTTAAAAGAAGAACTGGTGTTTGAGATTCCTTCCAAATGAATATCTTGCAAGCTTACTTTTTAGATTCCTGACCTAATAAAATCCTGAGCACAAAAGAATTTCTCACACATCAGCCATATTTCACATTAAACAATAACATTGTTCATAAATAATGTGAGATGCAATTTCTGTTCTATTTTCAACCACATTGCAGGATCAAACTTTAAGGGAATATTAGAAAAGAATGCCCTTTATGATGTTCTTTACACATTAAACTCAGGGTAAGTGCTCAAACTTAATTACAAATATTTATTAAGCTGTCTTTGGTAGACATATAATGAACATGCTATAAGGAGAGTTATTTAATTTATAAAATGGATTCTCTACTTGTGAGGAAACCGTACAATGTATGTTGCATGAGACAGCATCATAAAGAAAATCTAGCCCATCAACAATGCATTGTTAAACAAAATTAAAATTTGCATCAAATAGGTTATTTGCTTATCGTAAAAAAAAGGTACGGCAGAAGGCAAGAGTTCCCCAAATTAAACACTGTGGTATCATAAGCAAACAGATGAGCAATGCGCACATCATTTGTCAGTGTTCTACCTACATTCTTTCTGTACAACACTAGACATCCACGCGGACCAACAGCGAAGTGCCCTACTACAATAATACCAATATGAACAAAACTGGACATTGGTAACAGTATTAAAAATAACAATTTTTTAAATGTAGATTTTCTTCTACCTTTCCACAAGTTAATTTTTTTTTTTGCGTAACTGCCCCCTCCCTCAATCTCCATCAATGTTCCCTTTAATTTTTTTTTGGGGGGGGGGGGACTGCGCGGCCCATTCAAAATACGGCGCATGCGCAGTTTTTCCTATTTAAAAGCCGGTGAGCCGGCTGCGCGGGAGCTGCAGAGCACCGCGCGGCCGTGTTAAAGGGAACATTGGTCTCCATACACCCACCAATTCACATGTAGGAGGGCAGGCAAGTGACTTTCCGCCAGGCCGCTGCCAAGGCCATTTTTGAGCCAGCTGTTTCCTTAACTTCCCCCTATCTAGGGCAGCGCCACAGCCTTTCCTAGGCTGAGATTAGGAACCCAAATGAGGCGAGGAATCACAGGTGTAAGGTATGGGGAGAGAGCGGGAATATGGTATTGAGATAGAGGATCAGCCATGATCATATTGAATGGCGGAGCAGGCTCGAAGGGCCGAATGGCCTACTCCTGCTCCTAGTTTTCTATGTTTCTATGTCAACCTGTCTCTGACTACTCCACAGTGCAGCATTACATTACTTCAGTGTCCTGTGCCACCACTTTACCGCCAGAAATCAATCTTTAACCTGCAAGCCGTAGGCTTTTATTCAGAGTGTTTATTTTAGCAATTTTAGTCAAATTCAATCAATTTAAAACTACTTACTATTTCTGTTGAAAGCCTCAAAATATATTGGTTCTAACTGAGGAAACAATTTCGGATTATAAAATACTTCCTATAAGATCCAACTGGGCTCCTAATTATTTTACAAGGAAGTCATTCAGACTCTCCAAAAATGAGGACGGGAAAATCCCTGCTACTTAATCCATCCATAAACTATAGCTGCCAAAGGATTAAACCATATTCTTGCCACTGGATAATATAAAGTTTAAAAGATGTGCTAAAAGTTGCATGTTCAGGTTTGCACAGGATTGAAAACTTTTATACTAATAACTTATTACAGTGTACTATCCCTCAAGTAAAGTGAATGTTTAGCTTGCCTGCTAGTCCGATAGGAGATAGTCTGTAATTAACCCAATTTGTGCATGTAAATTGGATCTAATTAGCATATTTTATTAAAATATTATCCCTAAAGGCATTACAATTATATTCTCCAAGTTCAACAAAGATGGGCATTTAAAGTTTTGAGTTGTTGGGGAAACTCTAATTAGGTGCGATTTACATATGTAACTTATTTGAATTATAATTTATTAATGAGCTGCCTCCAATAATATCAGAATTACTATAATTTTCACGTGTCCTAAAGTAAGACTTCTGATTTCTTTTTTTAAAGAACATGTGTAAACATTTACACCAGCACCACTTCTATTCCAGACAACAACTTACACTTGTAAAGCAATTTTGGTGCATCAAAATGTTCGACGGTGTTGCACAAAAGGAGGTGGATTGGCCACTGAGCAGGAACAGGGGGAGGTGACGAAAGATGTGGTCAAAGAGGCAGATGCTGAGGTGGCATTTGAAGGTGGAGAGAGCTGTAAAAAGATACAAATGTTCAGGAAGAGAATTCCAAACTACAGGGTTGTTATGGCTGAAGGCATTATCGCTATTTGTGGAGTGGAGAGTGGGGAGGGGGGCGGAAATGTGTATTAGTACAAGCTCAGAAGAGCGAAGTGCGCGAGCTGGGATGTTACTGTGCTGTAGGCTGCAGCGTTAGGTTAGATTGAGGCAATGGAGGGGATTTTGAAATCAGTATGTTGGGAGCTGGGGAGTCATGGAGATTGGAAAGGACTTGGGGTAATAGTTGAGTATAACACAGGGTGAGTGGGATTTTTTTTTTTTAATTCGCTTATGGGATCTGGGCGTCGCTGGCAAGGCCAGCATTTATTGCCCATCCCTAGTTGCCCTTGAGAAGGTGGTGGTGAGCCGCCTTCTTGAACCGCTGCTGTCTGTGTGGTGAAGGTACTCCCACAGTGCTGTTAGATAGGGAGTTCCAGGATTTTGACCCAGCGACGATGAAGGATCGGCGATATACTTCCAAGTCAGGATGGTGTGTGACTTGGAGGTGGTGGTGTTCCCGTGCGCCTGCTGCCCTTCTAGGTGGAAGAGGTCGCGGGTTTGGAAGGTGCTGTTGAAGGAGCTTTGGCGAGTTGCTGCAGTGCATCTTGTAGATGGTACACACTGCAGCCACGGTGCGCCGGTGGTGGAGGAAGTGAATGTTTATGGTGGTGGATGGGGTGCCAATCAAATGGGCTGCTTTGTCCTCGATGGTTTTGAGCTTCTTGAGTGTTGTTGCAACTGCACTCATCCAGGCAAGTGGAGAGTATTCCATCACACTCCTTACTTGTGCCTTGTAGATGGTGGAAAGGCTTTGTGGAGTCAGGAGGTGACACACTCACCACAGAATACCTAGCCTCTGACCTGCTCTTGTTGCCACAGTATTTATGTGGCTGGTCCAGTTAAGTTTCTGGTCAATGGTGACCCTCAAGATGTTGATGGTGGGGGATTCGGCGATGGTAATGCCGTTCAATGTCAAGGGGAGGTGGTTAGACTCTCGCTTGTTGAAGATAGTTATTGCCTGGCATTTCTGTGGTGCAAATGTTACCTGCCACTTATCAGCCCAAGCCTGAATGTCGTCCAGATCTTGTTGCATGCGGGCATGGACTGCTTCATTATGAGGAGTTGTGAATGGCACTGAACACTGTGCAGTTATCAGTGAACATCCCCATTTCTGACCTTATGTTGGAGGGAAGGTTATTGATGAAGCAGCTGAAGATGGTTGGGCCTAGGACACAGCCCTGAGGAACCCCTACAGCGATGTCCTGAGGCTGTGATGATTGACCTTCAAACACCACAACCATCTTCCATCTATGATGCAGATGACAAAATTCTGGATGAGTTGAAATTTTGTGTAGTGTGGGCCTCAGGAAACTCACTAGAAGGACATTGGAACCCAAAGGTAAGAAACTGATGAGTGTTTCATCGTCCTTGGCGGTAAAACAACAACAACAACAACAAAGTACAAGAAGCAATCCATTGGCAGCATCTCAAAGTGCTCGGTCTTCTTCGACAAGGCTGATTCCTCAGCTACTTGTCCTCAACCTAATTCTTTCCAAGCTCAATTCACCATATTTCTCCTCATTACAATAGTTCTTATATTACGAGAACTTGGGCTACTATTGACTGCTTTATTTTCCCTGACCTGCTGCTCCACAAAATATTCCTCTCACATTTTGAGTCTTCAAGGTCCTTTTCCTATTCTCATTAGCTCTTCTCTTTTGCATTCAATTAAGACTTCAACATTAACTGTAGCAACACTAACAAAATCCCAACCCCAAAACAAACCAACAATTAAACTACTAAACAACAAAGTGAAACCAGTAAAATAGCAGAATCCCATCGTTGTGTCTCAAGAGACTCTCCTTTTAAGCAACCTGCTTGTGAATCATTTTTACCTGAATTTTGCAACCTTTGTTTTTCATTTCATTAAAATATGATAGGTTAATTGCCAGAAATATTCTGGCCCAATTTTTGAACATCTTTGAGCAACCATTTGCCTAGCCAGGCTGTGTCATCATTTACCCTCCATGTGAACAAATAGCCCTAATCACGTTTACCCACCCTGTTCCCATATCCCTTAATCCCCTTTTCCTTCAACTACCTATCCAATCTAAACTTGAATGTTGGCATACTTTATGCCTCAACCACTAACTCTGGAAGTGAATTCCATAGCCTCACAACTCTCTGTATAAAGAAGTTTCTCTTGCTCTCTGTTCTAAATCTCTTACATTTAATCTTGAATCTATGATCCCTCAGCTAGCAGAAACAGTATCGCTTCCATCTACCCCGTCCCATGCCTTTCAAAATTTTAAACACTTTTATCATATTAGCCCATAATCTTTGTTGTTCTAACAAAAAAGCTGCAGTTATACATGGTTCTCAACAGTGTAATTTCCAAATTCCACTAAAGGACAACATCTACTGTTAAGAATGTTCCCAGCGAAGGACCGACCCAGGGCGTATTAGGGAGGCTGACAAAAGGTGAGCTCGTTTTTAGATAATATCATTGCTGATCAGGGTCAGCATATTTTTCAAGGTCATCAGTTATTTCAGTTTACAATTTAATCCTATCTTGACCAATTCACTTAAAGTTTGTATTGAGTGTGGGAGAGCCAGTGACAAGTGGAATTGCAAAAACAGTTGGTACTGGTGCAGCAGCTGAAATTACAGAAAGGAAATCATGTGTCTGGTATATTAGGCAACTCCACAACAGTATAGTACTACAGTACCAGGATTTCTGATTTACTGCTGGTAGATAATGTAGTGCAGAGTAACATTTGAATTCATGTCTCAAGAGAATTTAAAGCAATCTATCAATCGTTTCTTCCTCAATTTAAGAAACCTTGCTTTTGAACTCATTAAAACATGGTAGGTTGTCTTGAGTTGACTACTTTGGTTTAATAAATCAATAAATGTATTCATTTTTAAAAAGATTCCTATGAAATTAATGCATACAGCTTGTACTTTTGATTATCCAGCAATATATTCTACCACTTCTCATATAAAAAAAGTTATTTGTGCTCCCAAACACGGATCAGATTCTGCCTGTGAACCACCCTTTGTTTCCTTCCTGTATGGCCACAGGAATGGGAGTGAAAAGACAAGATCCAGATTGCCATAATGCTGAGGGGAATGAACAACGTAGATGCAATCCAACTGCACATCACAAAAGCCAATTTGCTCATCAACCTGGTTCCATCCATAGACCACGTACAATCTGTTCTATTATAGATTCTACCCAACCCATTTAATCTCCCAAAAGAAACATTCGGCAGACTTTCTCCCCGTCTCTCACTCCACCCTCCAAAATTTAAATAAAGCAAAACCGAGAATATCAATCTAACTGTACAACTACATTCTGTATCCTGGCCGTCCTTGATACAACATTTCTGTGATTCTGGAATCATGTTTCACAGACATTTAGTTATAGCTATCTGTATTTATCCATATATCCCTCAAACGCCTTCGTAACAAAGCACTTCTCATTTTTTTAAATAGTGTTATTCAAACAGCAACATATTGGAACCTCAATAATCTGGCATAATCGAGAGCTCTCCCCACCCTAAACTGCGCCCCCCCACACCCCCAATAGAAATTGGTGAATAATTGAGAGTCCCAAAATTGCTGATAGCTCTGCCTCTACCCAATAACCCATTTCCCAGCCACATTCTTGTCAATCAGCTAATCTGTCAGCTCACAACTTCCCCCCAGACATAACTACCCATCGGGCCAGCCACAGATCTGAGACAGTTGACCAAGAATCCTCTCTACTGCCAAGCCTGGTCCCCCCCAGTGCAGGAATGAGTACAAACGGCAGGATGGTTTCACAAGTATGGGAGTATGCTGGGATTGTTCTTCTTGGGGCAGAGAAGGTTAAGGGGAGATCTAATTAGAGGTATTCAAAATGATGAGGGACTTTGATAGAGCAAGTAGGGAGAAACTGTTTCCTCTGGCAAGTGGATCGGTAACCAGAGGTCATAGGTTTAAAATAATTGGCAAAAGAACTAGAATCATAGAAACTTACAGCATAGGAGGAGGCCATTTGGCTCATCGTGCCTGTGCCGGCTCTTAGAAAGATCGTGCTTAGCCCCATTACACAGAAACATAGAATTCTCTGCTTTTTGTCCGTAACCCTGTGAGTTCCTCATCCTCCAGTACCCGTCCAACTCCCTTTTAAAATTACTCTAGCTTCCACCACCTTTTCAGGTCGAGCGTTCCAGATCCCAACAACTCTCCGAGTGAAAACATTTCTCCTCTAGATTTTTTTCGAATGATTTTGAATCTATGCCCTCTAATTATTGACCCACTCGCCAGAGGGAATAATCGTTCTCTATCTACTCTATCTCTCATCATCATGAAAACCTCGATTAGGTCACCTCTTAACCTTCTCTGTTCCAAGGAGAACAGTCCTAACTTTTACAACTTCTCCTCGTAACTGAAGTCCCTCATCCCTGGTAACATCCTCGTAAACCTCCTCTGCACCCTTTCTAAGGCCTTTACATCTTTCCTGAAGTGTGGGGCCCAGAATTGTTCGCAATACTCCAGCTGAGGCCTAACCAGTGATTTATAAAATTCTACCATGATCTTTCCAGCATGATATTCGATTCCTCGATTTCTAAACCCAAGTAACCCATATGCTATTTTAACTGCCTTATTAACTTGCCCTGCCACCTTTAAGGGTTTGTGTACATGGACACCAAGGTCTCTCTGCTCATCTACACTTTTCAAAATCGTGCCATTTACATTATATTCTTTCCATTAGTCCTCCCAAAGTGCATTACATCACACTGCTCAGCATTGAACTCTATCTGCCATGCTTCTGCCCATTTCACCATCCCGTCTATGTCATCCTAAAGCCTACAACTATCCTCATCACTATCTGCTACTTTGCCAAGATTCGTATCACCTGTAGACTTTACAATGCTGCTCCCTGCACCTGAGTCGAGGTCATTTATAAAAACTGTAAAGAATAATGGACCCAAAACTGATCCTTGGGGAACACCACGGCAAACTACCTCCCAATCTGAGAAACATCCATCCACCACCGCGGTTTGCTTCCTGTCACTGAGCCAATTTTGTATCCATACCGCCACTTTCCCCTTAATTCGATGGGCCTCCATCTTCTTAACAAGCCTCCAGTGTGCCACTTTGTTAAATGCCTTCCAAAAGTCCATATATACAACATCTACTGCACTACCTTGATCAACCTTCTCTGTTACCACATCAAAGAATTCAACCAAGTTAGTCAGGCATAATTTGCCTTTAACAAATCCATCCTGGCTCTCCTTGATTAATCCATGCCTTTCCAAATAAAAGTTTATTTTGTCCCTGATAATGGTTTCCAATAACTTCCCCACCATTGATGTTAGGCTGGCTGGCCTATAGTTTCCTGTCTTATCCCTCTCCCCTTTCTTGAATAGTGTTATAACATTAGCAACCCTGCAGTCCTCCGGCACTACTCCTGTATCCAATGAGGATTGAAAGATTGTGACCAATGCCTCTGTTATTTCAATTTTGCTTCTTTCAGCACCCTTGGACGCATTCCATCTGGACCAGGTGACTTAACAACTTTCAGTAATGCTAATCTTTTTAGTACGTCTTCTCATATCTATTGCTATCCTGTCCATAACTTCCCTCTCCTCTTTCAGTGTAATCTTCACATCATCTGCTTACTTTGTGAAGACAGATGCAAAGTACTCATTTAATAGTTTTGTCATGTCCTCTGCCTCCACATGAAGATTTCCCTTTGAATCCTTAATAGGCTCAATTTTTTGCCCTAGCTAATCGCTTACATTTTAAATGTTGATAAAATGTTTTAGGGTTCACTTTAATGTTGCTTGCTAATCTTTTCTCGTAAACTCTCTGTCTCCTATATTAACTTTTTCAATTTCCTCCTGTACTTTCCATAATCTTCCTGGATATTAACTGAATCTTGCTCCTGATAGTTGTCATGAGCCTCCCTTTCCTGTTTTATTTTAACTTTTATTTCCTTTCTCATCCAAGGTGCAGGAGCTTTGGATACTTTACCTTTTCCCTTCAAAGGAATATGCTTAGTTTACGCCTAGCTATCTCTTCCCTGAACGCCCTCCATTGCTCCGTTACTGCTTTACCTGCAATCGCCTTTTCCAATCTACCTGTGCTAGGTCCCTTCTTAAATCAATGAATTTAGCTCTTCCCTAGTTCAGCATTTTTACCTTCGATATTTTCTCTCTCTTTCCATAATCACTCTGAACCAAATTATGTTGTGATCACTGTTAGCTAGGTGATCTCCTACTATAATACACTCCATTTGCCCTACTTCATTTCCCAAAACCTACTGATGTGCAGGGTTACGGGCAAAAAGCTGGGGTGTGGGACTAAATTGGAAAGCACGACAGGCCGAATGGCCTCCTTCTGTGCTGTAAGAGTCTATGATTCCAAGGATATACCGGCCTTGCAGCGAGTTCACCGACAATTCATTAGGATGATGTCTGGGATGAAGGGAAATAACTAGAATGAGAAACTGAATAAACACAGGTTATATTCCATAGAGATGTGCTTAAATGGTGACCTGACTGAAGCCAACATTAAAACATTATGGCCTAGAAATTCGGTGGGCTGCGCCACCAGTTAGCGCCCAAAGAGGGCACTTAGTGGGTTTAGCGTTACTGGCCACGCCTCCCGCGAAATTCAGAGGGGCACTAATGGCGGCGTTAGCCTGTAGCGCTGCGCCGCCACCGATGACGTCATCGGTGTGCGCAGCGCCCCGCTACCGCCCCGATCGCGATATTTGGTAGCGCCCCCCGCTGTAACGCCGGTCGCAATCTGCGACCGGTTCAGGGGGCCTACCTGCGGCGGTAGAGGCGCTATTTAAAGGAGAGGTGCGGGGCGGCCATTTGATTTGCTGGCCGCCTGCCAGCACCTCTCCGCGCTGCCGTCTCCAGCCTTCTGAGCCCCCCCCGCCCGCGTTGTGCCAGCTGTGTCCCAAGAGCCCGGCACTTCTCCTCGGTGCCGGGCTCTTTTGCCGGCACTCGCGATCTCAGATCGTGCTGCAGCAGGCCCCTCCCCTTTAAGAAGGGGAGGAAGGCCTGCAGTACTGCAGCACGCTGTGCCGCAGTGTGTGGCGCTGCGGCACGTTGCGCTGCGATTTTCAGTTGCAGCGCCCCAAGAGGGATGCGGGGCGCCTCGAGCAGCGCCCCACTTCCGTTTGGGGCGCTGAAACTGAATTTCTCGCTGGCGCTCATGGCTCCTTCCGGGGCGGTATTTCCGGCGCCCAGGCGAGACTGGCGCCCCAAATGGGGCGCCACCGAATTTCTAGGCCTATATTTTTAAGTGATATAACTCTGATGCAACTCAAAACTGTAACTTGTGAATGCTATAGTAGATAAATAGTTGCACAAACACCACATAAATCTCCTAGGAACCAATACAACCAAAATGTATTATTTCCTAAGCCGCTACAGTCCAGAGGGGAAAAAATAAATAAATCTAAAATATAGATCATGGAATCCAATTGGCTACACTTAAATCCAATTAATCTAATATCGGAGTAGAATACAGCCAAGGGCATCATAAAAATTAGTGATAATACGAGCCACCACTTTGATGACTTCATAAAGATTAAGAGCTATGACTTATCCTCATCAACCTCAAAACTTTTACCATTAGACTGCTACTAATATATTAAGGTATAGTATCCAACCATTTCCTAGAAATCAGTCAAACATTGCATGACCAATTCCAGCAGCACAGTGAAGGATGAAATGCAGTGCAGCAATTCAGAACTGGAAGAAAGAATTGTCAAGTTTACACGAAAATATGACATTGGGACAAATTTGACGAACGCCCAAAACAGGCAGCAAGTCAGCGGAACCCTAGCTCCGTGTGCCAGCTTGTGCCGGCCTGAAGTCTGAGCCAAAGTCGGCATCGGGCTTCATTAGAGTGGAGGTGCCAAACAGATTGCTCACCAGCCGGGACCTGACAAATTCTCGGCAGCTCCAAAGCCGAGCCGGCCCACAGGTAGGTCCCTGGGTGAGCAGGAGGCGAAGAGAAGAGGGTGAGCTCGAGCTGACAGCGGCCCCGAGGTATTTTTTGTAGAGTCAGGAGGAGCAGAAATATAACTTTGAAAAAATGTTGCGGCCGTTTTTGAGCGGCCTCCAGCAGTCCCTTTAAGGACTGTTGGTTAAGTGACTCAAGACCAGGTTCAACCATTTGTACTTGAATTTTGCATCGGGGTAGGTCCCCGATTGCATAGTTACCCATCCTTCTGGCTGTTTCAGGCAGGCAGGCTGTTCATCCAGTTACAGGCCCACTTGAATATGTCCAGAGGATGTGTAAGGTGACATGAATCTTATCATTCATGTGGAAATGACTTATGAAATAATACTGGGCGGCCTGCTGGTGGCGCTGTCCAGGGAGAGTATAAATACTCGGGCATGGGCCCAGCTTGCTCAGGACATTCTTTAACAGGAACTAGTGAAGGACACAACTAGATCTCCATGTTGTAAAAGAGTTGATTAAAGCTTTGTTTAACGCTTAGACCAAGTGCTTAGTAGTTTTCTTACGTCATAAGGTACTATACAAAAGGCAAGAGAAAAACTCAGCAGGCCAGTCAGCATCCGTGGAGAGAGAAACAGAGTTAATGTTTCAGGTCTGGCACCCTTCATCAGAACTGGAAAAAGCTGGAGATGTAACGGATATTAAGCAGGTGCAGAGACAGGGGGGGGGGGTTGGGAGGGGAGGAAGGAATTGAAGGAACATACTGTGCTTTTGTAAGAGGCAGGAAAGATAAAATGTTGCAAATGGGAATGACAAAATCATACAGCATGAAAAATGGGGGCAGGGGTTATTGTCTGAAATTGTTGAACTCAATGTTGACGATACAAAGATGGGAGGGAAAGCAGTGAGTGAGGAGGACATAAAAAACCTGCAAAAGGACACAGACAGGCTAAGTGAGTGGGCAGAGATTTGGCAGATGCAATATAATGTTGGAAAGTGTGAGGTTATGCACTTTGGCAGAAAAAAATCAAAGAGCAAATTATTATCTAAATGGAGAGAAACTGCAAAATGCTACAGTACAAAGGGATCTGGGGGTCCTGGTGCATGAAACACAAAAAGTTAGTATGCAGGTGCAGCAGGTGATCAGGAAGGCCAATGGAATATTGGCTTTTATTGCAAGGGGGATGGAGTATAAAAACAGGGAAGTCTTGCTGCAGTTATACAGGGTATTGGTGAGGCCACACCTGGAATACTGCGTGCAGTTTTGGTTTCCATATTTAAGAAAAGATATACTTGCTCTTGAGGCGGTTCAGAGAAGGTTCACTCGGTTGATTCCAGAGATGAGGGGGTTGACTTATGAGGAAAGGTTGAGTAGGTTGGGACTCTACTCATTGGAGTTCAGAAGAATGAGAGGCGATCTTATCGAAACATATAAGATTGTGAGGGGGCTTGATCGGGTGGATGCAGTGAGGATGTTTCCACTGATGGGTGAGATTAGAACTAGCGGGCATAATCTTAAAATAAGGGGCTACCCTTTCAAAACTGAGATGAGGAGAAACTTCTTCACTCAGAGGGTAGTAAATCTATGGAATTTGTTACCCCAGAGAGCTGTGGAAGCTGCAACATTAAATAAATTTAAAATGGAGATAGACATTTTCCTAGCAGATAAGGGAATTAGGGGTTACGGGGAGAGGGCAGGGAAGTGGACGTGAGTCTAGGTTCGGATCAGCCATGATCCTATTGAATGGTGGAGCAGGCCCGAGGGGGGCCGTATGGCCTACTCCTGCTCCTATTTCTTATGTTGAGTCCAGAAGGCTGTAAAGTGCCTAATCGAAAGAGGAGGTGCTGTTCCTCGAGCTCGAGCTGACAGCAGCCCCGCGTTATTTTTTGTAGTCAGGAGAAGCACCTCATCTTTCGATTAGGCACTTTACAGCCTTCTGGACTCAACACTGAGTTCAACAATTTCAAACTATAACCCCTGCCCCCATTTTTCATGCAGTATGATTTTTGCCATTCCCATTTGCAACATTTTACCTTTCCTGCCTCTTACAAAAGCACAGTATGTTCCTTCAATTCCTTCCTCCCCTCCCAATCTCGGCACCCCACCCCCCCTCCCGTCTCTGCACCTGCTGGTGCTGTTACATCTCCAGCTTTTTCCAGTTCTGTTGAAGGGTCCCAGACCTGAAACGTTAACTCTGTTTCTCTCTCCACAGATGCTGCCTGGCCTGCTGAGTATTTCCAGTGTTTTCTGTTGTTATTTCAGATTTCCAGCATCCGCAGGATTTTGTTATTGTATATAAAGGCAAGTTTGTTCTTTCTTTTTACAAACGGAACAACTTAATGAAAGCCTGAAACTCAAGTCTATTTAGAAGCAATTAACTCTTCCCCCTCCCAACCAATACTTCTCTCTCTTTATTTATTCTAAGTCTCCTTGCACTATCCCTGGTTGACATGGCAAGGAGATGGCCAATCTGAACCTAGCCACAACAAGGTGTGCAGATGACCCCAAAACAGTTCCCCCCACCGCCCCCTCCGATCCTCTCTTTTTTAAAAAAAGGTTTCTAGCCTTTTGTCAGATGCCTCTCTCAGAGACTGGGAGTTCATCATTTGGAGAAAGTGAGTCCACACTCTACCAATCCATAGTCCAGAAAGCCTGGTGGACCAACACACTGTGCCAAAGGCCTACTACGCCTGCATCAACAATGAGTGATATTTTCTATTTGTCATTTTACAAACGTTTACATTTCAAATGTACTGCTCCATAATTGGAAGCTATCAATTTTGTGGGGGGAGGGAGAACTCAAGAATCAATGTCAGATCCTAGAAATTAAGCAGCAGGTATTAACATCACAATAACCACTGGAAGAGTGACTGCATTCGTAGCGCAACAATTTAATTGCCAAATATTAAAATACAGTTGGAATTACAATCAGAAAATCCAGTATTGCTCATCATCCAGGAAAATATGGTAATAATCATTTAATTTATTTGCAATTGGTCAGTTCGAGGGTATGAAGTCAACACCGGCCCCTGTACAGAATAATAATCCAGCCCAAGCCTTTTATAAAGGCTAGTCAGCACCCTCTACTGGAGAGGGGGCACTGCACAGCTCACAAGGAGAGAGGAAAATTTTTACTCTTGGGCAAGCTACATCATGTACTCCCCTGCACTTCAAGGTAAAAAAGGACCAGGGAGACTGCGAGAAACAGCTGGACAACCACAAACGACATGCTGCGAGAAGCTGTGAATTATAATTTTAACTACGTGCATTCTATTTTTACTTGCAAGTTACTTGTTGCTGGTGTAAAAAAAATTGGTTCAATGTATCATTTTGGTTGAGGCCATTTTTTTGCCTGAATAAAAACAAAACAATCAAAATTTGTGTCATTTCAATCGATTCGCTTTTTCTTAAATTCTCTCAACGCTAAAGTAATTGAATATCCTTGATATTAATTTTTCTCGGTTGAAGTTAAACTGTGCATGCTGGCTATCTGCATCATCACATCGTGCAGTGCACGTGTATAGAATTTCTTTTGATTAGCCCGGTGGTTTAGCGAGTTGATTCAATAAGAGTCGTACAGAC
Source organism: Somniosus microcephalus (assembly GCF_052327205.1). NCBI lineage: Eukaryota > Metazoa > Chordata > Chondrichthyes > Squaliformes > Somniosidae > Somniosus > Somniosus microcephalus. Next base: position 262,990,608 of record NC_140992.1, on the reverse strand, counting down.
CAGAAACGGAATGAAGTTTGAGCCCCAGTCTGTACTGAATTGGCTGATCTCAGTTGGAGTGGTGGTAACAGTGCCACAATTAGCTTCACCACCCTGCAGGGGGAAGTAACAAACAAAAATGGCCACGGTTCCCAGTGCTGATCACTATTCAATGAAGTGCGCATGAGACGCCTTTGGATAATGAGATGATCAAAATCAGTCACTCTCCCCCGGTCAAATGTTCTGCTGCTACTCATTACATGTCAAGTCCCGTATGAGAGTAGTAGTCATTTGGAAGAGGTAACACCTGTGGAAGCCAATAATTACATTTATTTTATCAAAAACTTTTCTTTTCTTAGTGTCTCTCTAGCCGTCGTACCTCTGTGGTAAACCACTTTTATCGTTCACTATCGTTACACTATGGTTATCACTGTTTATATCGTTACACTATGGTTATCACTGTTTACACTGTTGTATCACTACACAAGGTCACCTCTTGTTACGCTGTTATACCTGGGCTGACCACAGCTGACTCCGCCCATGACTCCGCCTGCTTGCCCAGGTATAAAGGTGGTCGACTGGCTGGTATTCCTCCTTGTTGGACCCGATCACCCACGAGGGTGGGCTCTGTTATTTAGCCAATAAAAACCTATAGTTACTATCTTAACTCGTCGCTTTTCATTGGATGAATTGATAGGTATATCAATTTTATTGGCTAAATTTTGAAATGAGTGGATCGGAGCAGCCAAACGACCAGCCAAACGGCCAGCTACAACAGCCACAGCAGCCGGCCTGGCTGCGAGCCCTCCAACCGCCGTACCTGGATCTAAACCCACAGGCAGCGAACTCAGCCCTCGACTTCAAACACTGGCTGAGCTGTTTCGAATCCTACCTGGGAGAATCTGGCGTGCCTCCGGGATCCAAACTAAGAGTTCTGACCGCCCAAGTGAGCCCTAAAGTATTTGCAATCATCCAGGACCTTACTACATACGAGGACGCCCTCAACCTGCTGAAAGAGCAGTACCGGAGCCCTGTAAATTCTATGTATGCCAGACATCTCCTAAGATCCCGCTCGCAACAGCCAGGAGAGTCTGTAGATGAATTTTTACGGGCGCTACAAACACTCGGCAGGGACTGTGACTTTAAAGCTGTAACGGCTGCAGAAAATACTGAAGGGAACATCCGCGATGCCTTCGTGAAAGGCCTTCGGTCCGACTACTCACGGCAAAGACTGCTCGAATCAAAGGACCTCGACCTGAATACAACTGCAGCCCTCGCTCGCTCTCTGGAAGTGGCCCATCGGGACCTCGAGGCGTATTCCAGGTACTGTGCTGCGCGACCCTGGGACTCCGGCCCGACCCCGGCCGCAATACCCCTCGCACCGCCGCCTCTGGGACCTACCTCAGCGTCGGCGTCCCAGAACCGATCGGGAGCGCCACCCCCGGTACCGGCTGCAACATCGGAGCCCCGCGATTGGGCCGCCGGCTGCTTCTTCTGTGGCCAGGCGAAACACCCGAGGACGCGCTGCCCTGCAAGAAACGCGACTTGCTCCGATTGCCACAAGAAAGGCCACTTCGCTAAGGCCTGCAGGGGGAGAGCCACAGAGGCCAGCAGTGCCTCATGCGAGTTGTGGGGGCGGCCATCTTTCATCAAGGCCACAGATGCCAGTATCCCCTCGTGTGAGTCGTGGGGGCGGCCATCTTTGATCAAGGCCACCGACACCAGCAGTGCCTCATGTGAGTTGTGGGGGTGGCCATCTTCTCCGCCATTTTATTCAACCTCGTGGGCGCCGCCACCTTGCCTCCAGACCCGACCACCGCCTCACCCGCAGACTACAGCAGCTCGCTCAGCCATACACTAGCCTCCGTCACACTGGACCAAGCTCGCCCGCATCACCTGTCCAAGTCCATGATGGACATCAAAGTAAACGGCCACGCCACGACCTGCCTGTTCGACAGCGGAAGCACGGAGAGTTTCATCCATCCAGACACGGTGAGCCACTACTCCCTCACTGTCCGGCCAACGCGCAACCGGATCTCGATGGCGTCGAGGTCCCATTCTACAGACATCAGCGGCTACTGTGTTGTGACCCTGTCGGTTAGGGGCACGGAGTATAAAAATTTTAAACTCCTCGTCCTGCCCCAGCTCTGCGCTGCCGTCCTACTAGGGCTGGACTTCCAATCCCACCTTCAAAGTGTCACTTTGGCATACGGTGGACCCCTCCCCCCACTCACAGTCGACAACCAGCAGCCTTTAAACCGCCCACCGCATACCACCTGCGGCCTATCCACCCTCAAGGTCCCGCCCCCCTCCCTGTTCGCTAACCTCACCCACGACTGTAAACCCGTCGCCACCAAGAGCAGGCGGTACAGCGCCGGGGACAGAGCTTTTATTAGCTCTGAGGTGCAGCGTCTCCTGAAGGAGGGCATCATCGAGAGGAGCAACAGCCCCTGGCGTGCCCAGGTCGTAGTCGTTAAGACCGGCAATAAAAACCGCCCGGTCATCGACTACAGCCAAACCATAAACCGGTACACCCAGCTGGACGCATACCCCCTTCCCCGCATATCTGATATGGTCAATCAGATTGCACAGTACCGGGTATTCTCCACCATCGACCTTAAGTCGGCCTATCACCAACTCCCTATCCGCCCTGAGGACCGCCAGTATACCGCCTTCGAGGCGAATGGCCGCCTCTACCACTTCCTTAGGGTTCCCTTCGGCATCACCAACTCAGTCGCTTTTATGTTTAATAACAAGCTGAGGGGCAAAATCAAGAACGACAAGATCTTGAGGTGGAGAATCGAGCTCTCCACCTATGATTATGATATCTTGTACCGACCTGGTAAACTGAACGAACCCCCAGATGCTCTATCACGAAGTACATGCGCCAACGCGCAAATTGATAGACTGCAGACCCTCCACAACGACCTCTGCCACCCCGGGGTCACCAGACTTTACCACTTCATTAAGGCCCGCAACCTGCCCTACTCCATCGAGGAGGTCAGGACCATGACCAGGAACTGCCAAACCTGTGCCGAATGCAAACTGCATTTCTTTAGGCCGGACAGAGCAAGCCTGATCAAGGCCACCCGCCCCTTCGAGCGCTTGAGCATCGATTTTAAGGGGCCCCTCCCATCCTCTGACCGTAATGTGTACTTCCTCAACATCATTGATGAGTACTCCTGTTTCCCCTTTGCCTTCCCCTGCCCAGACATGACCAGTACCACGGTCATCAAATGCCTGAATGACCTCTTCGCCTTGTTCGGGTTCCCGAACTATATACATAGCGACCGGGGCTCATCCTTCATGAGCGAGGAACTTCGCCAGTTCCTACTAGCGAGAGGCATTGCTGCAAGCAGGACCACCAGCTACAACCCCCGAGGGAACGGCCAGGTGGAAAGAGAGAACGCGACTGTCTGGAAGGCCGTTCTCTTAGCCTTAAAGTCTAAGGGCCTGCCAACCTCTCGCTGGCAGGAAGTCCTCCCGGCAGCGCTGCATTCCATCCGGTCACTGCTTTGCACGGCCATTAACGCCACCCCCCATGAACGAATGTTTGTTTTCCCCAGGAAGTCGACTACGGGAACCTCGCTACCAACATGGCTGACTTCTCCGGGGCCCGTCTTGCTGCGAAAGCACGTGAGGGCCCATAAAACGGACCCCCTGGTTGAGAGGGTGGACCTCCTGCACGCCAACCCCCAGTACGCCTATGTGGCATACCCAGACGGGCGGGAGGACACAGTCTCCTTGCGAGACCTTGCACCCTCGGGCACCCCTGAGACACCACCGTTACCCCCCACCACCCCCCCAAATCCACCCCAGGTAGACAGCATGCCGGAACCCCACGAGCCTTCGCCGACCACGCAGACACCAGCATTAACATCGGACACTGCATCACCGCCGCCGCTGCTGCGCCGATCAGAGAGACTTACGAGGCCTCCGGACAGACTGACATACCCGAACTGGTAGCACACTTCACCCCGCCGGACTCAAATGTAAACAAGGGGTGAATGTGGTAAACCACTTTTATCGTTCACTATCGTTACACTATGGTTATCACTGTTTATATCGTTACACTATGGTTATCACTGTTTACACTGTTGTATCACTACACAAGGTCACCTCTTGTCACGCTGTTATACCTGGGCTGACCACAGCTGACGCCGCCTGCTTGCCCAGGTATAAAGGTGGTCGACTGGCTGGTATTCCTCCTTGTTGGACCCGATCACCCACGAGGGTGGGCTCTGTTATTTAGCCAATAAAAACCTATAGTTATTATCTTAACTCGTCGCTTTTCATTGGATGAATTGATAGGTATATCAACCTCTTAAAACACGTTGGTCACAGCCTGCTTAATAGACATAGACTCTTTGACTCGACATGGACTCATTGACACCTCTATTAGTGTTTGTAGCTGTGGTAATCCGTGGCTGTTTCAAAATAACTATAAAACGATCTTCAATTCAATTGGTATTGTTCATTTATTTATAATTAATAAAATTACTGTCGTTCACTCAGCACTGATCCCCACATCTGCTACACACAGTAGAATTATATCAATGATGATTTGATTCAAGTAATGTACTGTAGTTACATTATCAATCGTCTTTCGGATGAGACGTAAAATATCCCATGGCAGTATTTTGTAGAAGAATGGGGGTGTTATCCCTGGTGTTCTGGCCAATATTTATCCCTCAATCAACATCACTAAAACAGATCATGATCATATTGCTGTTTGTGGGAGCTTGCTGTGCGCAAATTGGCTGCCGCATTTCCCACATTACAACAGTGACTACACTTCAAAAGTACTTCATTGGCTGTAAAGCGCTGTGGGACGTCCTGAGGTCGTGAAAGGCGCTATATAAATGCAAGCCTTTCTTTTATTTAAAAAAAACCATATCTGCGGATTTGCAGTTTAGTTATCCAACAGACCATAGTGGTTGTGATTTGCTGAATTGTTTTTATTCTAAGACTATACTCGTGCTAAGAGAGGATAAAGAAGCCAAAGAAAGTCAGATGGAGCTGAACTGTGTAAAGTAGCTCAGTAATACTATCCTCCAGCTATATGCTACCTCCATCCAACCCCAAAACCAAAACCATTCCCACTCTTTTCACTGCTCCAAATGGGATGTTTTGAAAACAAAACCAGCTGACCCATCCAGCATGTCAAGAAACGTAGAGGCTTGTTGTAGTGTGACAAATGAATTTACGTATCAGGCAGTACTGGAACTCCAACCCATGTCAGCAGTGATGCAAAGTATACATGCGAACCGATGCACCGCTTTCTTTGCTGCCAGTCTGTGTACTTACCATTTCTCGACCTCGATTATTAACAGCAAACTTTCTAAAAGTGTTGACAAATGATCGTGTTCACTGTACTATCAAATTAATTCGTGATGTACCAATAAGTCAGTTCATATTGTAGAGAATGCAAAATAATATTAGCAACAGAAAAAGGTGTCGTTTCAGGATTTTCAACTTTTGAACAGTGGGATGAAAACATCAATTTTTGAGCAGTTTTAGTTGTGGATCCACCTTAAGTCAGTTATTTGACTATCTTCAAAATTCAGTCACTTAGAAATGTGACAACTTCTTCAGCGTACCATTTATATTCAGTATTTATTGCAATTTTGCAGCTAAGTGAAATACAGACGAGGAAACAGGCTGGGCATGCAGAAACTTTACATAGAAACATAGAAGATAGGAGCAGGAGTAGGCCATTCGGCCCTTCGAGCCTGCTCCGCCATTCAACGAGATCATGGCTGATCATCCAAACCCTAGCACCCGGTCCCTACACCGACAGCCATCCCACACAAGCCCTAACCCCGTAACCCCACGTATTTAATCCCCCCTAACACTAAGGGCCAATTTTTAAATTTTTTTATCATGGCCAATTAACCTAACCCTCACATCTTTGGACTGTGGGAGGAAACCGGAGCACCCGGAGAAAACCCACGCAAACACGGGGAGAATGTGCAAACTCCACACAGACAGTGACCCGAGGCCGGATTCGAACCCGGGTCCCTGGCGCTGTGAGGCAACAGTGCTAACCACTTTGCCACCGTGCTGCCCAGATGTACCACAATCTCCATTATACTGGAGGAACCTTTTCAAATGAGTAAACTGTATTCGCTGCTCACGATGCGGTGGTCCCTACATTGGGGAGATCAAACGCAGATTGGGTGACTGCTTTGCGGAACACTTCCGTTCAGTCCGTAAGGGTGACCCCGAGCTTCCGGTCGCCTGTCACTTTAATTCCCCGCTCCACTCCCACTCTGACCTCTCCATTCTCGGCCTCTTACACTGTTCCAACGAAGCTCAACGTAAGCTCGAGGAACAGCGTCTCATCTTCTCAATTAGGCACTTTACAGCCTCTGGACTCGACATCGAGTTCAACAATTTCAGACCATAATCTCTTATTTCAGGCGGCAGCTGTTGATGATTCTGCCATCCCCATTAGCAACATTTAACCGCTCCTGCTCTCCATCCTATCACAGACCGTCCCTTTTGTTCTTTCCTCCCCTCCCTCTGCCCCTGCACCTGGTTAAAATCTGTTACATCTCTAACTTTTTCCAGTTCTGACGAAGGGTCACAGGCCTGAAACGTTAACTCTGTTTCTCTCTCCACAGATGCTGCCTGACCTGATGAGTGTTTCCAGCATTTTCTGGGGTTTTTTCCCAACTGAAGTTTGCAACCAAAGAAAGCCTCATGCAGATTTTTGTGACCTTATGTGGTGAAGTTTTGTCAGCATACCGCCGAGCATTAATTTTGTGTGCCATTTTTGCACCAATACATTAGATCTTATAGAAATGCAAGTTTCTTTTCTATCCATGTATAACATAACTGATGCTGTCTAAGTTTTAACAGTACTGTTATTACAAAACTAACATTATCTGCCTTATTTACCTATTTGAATTGCAAGCGTATTGAATATTTCTGTTAAGTGAGTAAAAAATGTAAACTCAGAAATGTTTTTAAATGAAGGTACGTAATGTATCTGCTCCCCTTATTCCTTGCCATACAATACTTGTCAGGCAACTGACCTCCTGTGACCAGGAGGCGAAGAGATGTGCTTCCATAGTTACTGGAGTTACACAACTGCTTGTATCTTCTTCTTCTTAGGCAGTGCCTCGGAACCGAGGGTGACTTGCTTCCACATTAAAAATGAGTTCTCAGGTGACTGATGAGTCCAATGCGGGACCTACAGTCTCTGTCACAGGTGGGGCAGACGGTGGTTGAAGGGGCGGGTGGGTGGGGTGCTTGGATTGACATGCGCTCCTTGCGCTGCCTGCGCTTGGCTTCCGCTTGCTCCCGGCGAAGAGACTCGAGGTGTTCGGCTCCTTCCAGATGCTTCTCCTCCACTTTGTGCGATCTTGGGCCAGGGATTCCCAGGTGTCAGTGGGGATGTTGCACTTTTTCAAGGAGGCTTTGAGGGTGTCCTTGAAGCTTTTCCTCTGCCCACCTGGGGCTCTCTTGCCGTGCCGGAGCTCCAAGTAGAGCGCTTGTTTTGGGAGTCTCGTATCGGGCATGCGGGCATTGAGACCCGTCCATCGGAGCTGATTGAGCGTGGTCAAAGCTCCGATGCTGGGGATGTTGGCCTGAGCGAGAACACGGATGTTGGTGCACCTATCCTGCCAATGAATTTGCAGGATCCTGCGGAGGCAGGGTTTGTGGTACCTCTCCCGTGTTTTGAGGTGTCTGCTGTACGTGGTCCATGTCTCTGAGGCATACAGGAGGGCAGGTATCACTGCTGCTCTGTAGACCATGAATTTAGTGCCGGGTTTGAGGTCCTGGTCTTCAAACATTCTCTTCCTCAGGCGACCGAAGGCTGCACTGGCACACTGAAGGCGGTGTTGGACTTCGCCATCGACGTCTGCCCTTGTTGACAGTAGACTCCCGAGGTATGGAAAGTGGTCCATGTTGTCCAAGGCCTTGTCGTGGATTTTGATAATCGGGGGGCAGTACTGTGTGGCGGGGGCAGGTTGGTAGAGAACCTTTGTCTTACGGATATTTAGTGTAAGGCCCATGCTCTCGTACGCTTCGGTGAAGGTGTTGACAATGGTTTGGAGTTCGACCTCCGAGTGAGCGCAGACGCAAGCGTCGTCTGCATACTGTAATTCGACGACAAAGGATGGACGACCTTGCATCTGGACTGGAGGCGACGGAGGTTGAACAGTTTCCCGTTTGTTCTGTAAATTAGCTCCACTCCAGCGGGGAGCTTACTGAGGGTGAGATGGAGCATTGCAGCAAGGAAGATCGAGAAGAGCGTTGGTGCGATGACACAGCCTTGCTTGACCCCAGTTCATACGTGAATTGGGTCTGTGGTGGAACCGTTGGTCAGGATCACGGCTTGCATGTCGTCGTGAAGGCGGCGGAGGATGGTGACAAACTTTTGAGGGCAGCCGAATTTGAGGAGAACACTCCATAATCCCTCACGGTTGACAGTGTCGAAGGCCTTTGTGGCAATTCAGGAGACCAACAGACGTGCTTCCTTAGTTACTGGAGTTACACAACTGCTTGTATGATGTGAAGGTGTCAGCCTTGGCTTAGTGGTACTGCTCTCAGCTCTGAGTCAGAAGGTTGTGGACTCGAGCACCACCCCAGAAACTTGAGCGTATAATCTATGCCGACACGGCAGTGCTGAGGGAGTGCTGCACTAAGGGAGTTGCTGTCTTCTGGACGAGTTGTTAAAAACCAAGGTCCTGTCTGCCCTCTCAGGTAGACATAAAGGATCCTATGGCACTATTCAAACAAGAGCAGAGGAGTTCTCCCAGTGCCCTGGCCAACATTTATCTCTCAATCAACATCACTAAAACCAGTTTAATTGGTCATTTATCACAGTTTGTTTGTGGGACTTCACTGTGCGCAAATTGGCTGTCGAGTTTCTCTATATTATAATCATGACTACACTTCAAGAGTACTTAATTGACTGTGGCATGTCCCAAGGTCGTTAAAGGCAAGTAAGTACAAGTTCTTTCTTTCCCTTCATGAGATCACTAGTACAACCCATTCATAGCTGGTGAGTAACGTCTTTTCTTCTCATGAACTTTCACTCATCAGGAAATTACAGTGAAATATTAGTGTAGTTAATAACATAATTTTTTTTTTAATACTTGTCAAATGATGAACTGATTTATATTGTGATTACCTTTAACTTGCATTACTTCCACAATCTATTAAAATATTGCAAATCCTGCAACACATTCTACAGAAGGCAATTACAATTTGGTCTATAAATAAGGTGAAATGTGTAAGCAGGACACAAAAAAATCATCTTGACTTAATGGGCATTTCACCGCCAAAGCTGCAATAGTTAAGAAGAAGGAATAAAAATGAGTATGGATGGAAAAATATTTTGGATAGGAGAAGCAAAGCAAGCAGCAGCCTGCAATCCCATGAAGTGGAAGAACACAGGTTTGATTCCTCTTCCTCACTCCCCAACCCTCCACTCCACGGAGTTGCTGATCACAGCTTTGCTGAGGTAGGATGGTGCCTCCCTGAGGAGGGCGAGGGGGGTGGGGGGGGGGGAAAGAAAAAAAAATCAGAGCAAGTGTCTTTGCCAGATTGCTGTTGTGTACCTCCAAACAGTCAGGGGGAGATAGAGGAACAGATATGTAGGCAAATCTCAGAGAAATGTGCAAATAATAGGGTAATAATAATGGGGGATTTCAACTTCCCCAATATTAACTGGGACAGTCAGAGTGTGAAAGGCTCAGAGGGTGTAGAATTCTTAAAGTGCATCCAGGAGAGCTTTTTGAGCCAGCATGTAGAAAGTCCTACAAGAGAGGGGGCGGTACTGGACCTAATTCTAGGGAATGTGGCCGGCCAAGTGGAAAAAGTGCTAGTAGGTGAGCACTTTGGTGATAGTGACCATAATATGGTAAGATTTAAGGTGGCCATGGAAAAGGACAGGGATGGGCCGGAAATAAAGGTTCTAAATTGGGGGAAGGCCGATTTTAATAGGATAAGGCAGGATCTGGCCAAAATGGACTGGGATCAGCTACTTGTAGGAAAATCCGCATCGGAGCAATGGGAGGCTTTCAGAAGGGAGATTGAGATCATACAATGGCAACATGTTCCCGTAAAGGTCAAGGGTGGTTCCAAAAACCACAGGGAACCTTGGATGTCAGGGGATATACGGGAATGGATTAGGAAAAAAAGGAGGGCTTTTGGTAGATACAAAAGGCTAAAGACGGAGGAAGCCCTAGAGGAGTACAAAAAGTGCAGGGGGATACTTAAAAAAGAAATTAGGAGATCAAGGAGGGGCCATGAAATAACACTGGCAAGCAAAATAAAGGAAAATCCGAAGATGTTTTATAAGTATATTAAGGGTAAGAGGATAACTAGGGAAAAAATAGGGCCCATTAGGGACAAAAGTGGCAATCTGTGTGTGGAGCCGGAAGATGTAGGAGGGGTTCTGAATGAATTTTTTGCGTCTGTTTTCACTATGGAGAAGGACGATGTAGACATAGAAATAGGGCGGGGGGACTGTGATATGCTCGAACATATTAACATCGAGCGGGGGGAGGTATTGGCGGTTTTAGCTGGCCTAAAAATGGATAAATCCCCAGGCCCGGATGAAATGTATCCCAGGCTGCTGTGTGAGGCAAAGGAGGAGATTGCGGGGGCTCTAACACATATATTCAGGACCTCTCTGGCCACAGGGGATGTGCCAGAGGACTGGAGAACCGCTAATGTAGTACCATTATTCAAGAAGGGTAGTAGGGAAAAACCGGGGAACTACAGGCCAGTGAGCCTAACATCAGTGGTAGGAAAATTATTGGAAAAAATCCTGAGGGACAAAATTTGTCTCCACTTGGAGAGGCAAGGATTAATCAGGGATAGTCAACATGGCTTTGTCAAGGGAAGATCATGTCTGACTAATTTGATTGAATTTTTTGAGGGGGTGACTAGGTGTGTGGATGAGGGTAACGCAGTGGATGTGGTATACATGGATTTCAGTAAGGCCTTCGATAAAGTCCCGCACAGGAGACTGGTCAAGAAGGTAAGAGCCCATGGAATCCAGGGTGCCTTGGCACATTGGATACAAAACTGGCTTAGTGGCAGAAGGCAGAGGGTGATGGTCGAAGGTTGTTTTTGTGACTGGAAGCCTGTGGCCAGTGGGGTACCACAGGGATCGGTGCTGGGTCCCTTGCTGTTTGTGGTCTACATTAATGACTTGGATATGAATGTAAAGGGTATGATCAGTAAGTTCGCGGATGATACAAAAATTGGTAGGGTGGTAAATAGCGAGGAGGGTAGCCTCAGTCTGCAGGACGATATAGATGGGTTGGTCAGATGGGCGGAACAGTGGCAAATGGAATTTAACCCGGAAAAGTGCGAGGTGATGCACTTTGGGGGGACTAACAAGGCAAAGGAATACACAATGAATGGAAAGACCCTAGGCAAGACGGAGGGTCAGAGGGATCTGGGTGTGCAAGTACACAGATCCCTGAAGGCGGCGGAACAGGTGGATAAGGTGGTAAAAAAGGCATATGGGATACTTGCCTTCATTAGCCGAGGCATTGAATATAAGAGCAAGGAGGTTATGATGGAGCTGTATAAAACACTGGTTAGGCCACAGCTGGAATATTGTGTGCAGTTCTGGTCGCCACACTACAGGAAGGATGTGATCGCGTTAGAGAGGGTGCAGAGGAGGTTCACCAGGATGTTACCAGGGCTGGAGCGCTTCAGCTATGAAGAGAGACTGGGCAGGTTGGGTTTGTTTTCCTTGGAGCTGAGGAGGCTGAGGGGGGACATGATTGAGGTGTACAAAATTATGAGGGGCATAGATAGGATGGATGCTGAGGAGCTTTTTCCCTTAGTAGAGGGGTCGATAACTAGGGGGCATAGATTCAAGGTAAAGGGCGGGAGGTTTAGAGGGGATTTGAGAAAGAACTTTTTCACCCAGAGGGTGGTTGGAGTCTGGAACTCACTGCCTGAAAGGGTTGTGGAGGCAGAAACCCTCACAACATTTAAGAAGCATTTGGATGTGCACTTGAAATGCCATAGCATACAAGGCTACGGGCCAAATGCTGGAATATGGGATTAGATTAGACAGGGCTTGATGGCCGGCGCGGACACGATGGGCCGAAGGGCCTCTATCCGTGCTGTATTACTCTATGACTCTATGACTCTATGACCAGCTGCAGAGCAGCACTGACGGTCACCCATCCTTCTGACCGCAGGAAGTACAACGCCTGATGAGAACTGGAGGAACAGGATTACGAATAGGCTATGTTGCTGTTTAAAAAATAATTCCAAAGTTGTTTCAATTAACTCTTCACCCTGGAGAAGCACCAATCTGTGGAAACGTTTCGCAAATATTTCCTCCTACCAAGGGTTTAAATGTGTGAAGTAACTAGGCCACTTTACAACAGAAACACTGCTTTTCATCGCTATTCATTTAAACATGTTGGATGCTGATGAACTATAATCCTCAGCAGAAAAATATGGAATGATCAAATAAACAATTACATCATTTTTAAATGAAAATGCTCAATAATTCAGCGCCTTTCAAGAATATATACAAGGGTAAATTTACCAGCCCTGTACTCACAGCACCCAGTCACGCTGGAGGGGGCGGGTTGGAAATAGGCCTACAATGCAGTAATGCCAATTCTCTGACCCAGGCTCTTTCGAACACAGCTCTCCAGTGGGAGCACAAGATTGGTGAACTTCCCTCATATATTTCATTCTCGTCAGCTTTATGGCACTACATACTGAATCTCTACCATGCTGCATCATAACGTGATAGGATGCGGGCTTGTATTCATAATCCTCCACATGCAGAACTCTTGTCTTCAGTCATGGCAGTGTATGAAGGCATGGCGTGCAGCTGAGATACTTCTCCAAAATCGTGGAAGTGAAGACAAAAAGCCCATCACACAGAGGAAGAGTCAACCTGGATCACTTTCATGCACATCCTAACAGCTACCAACCATCTCAGCTTAGGATGTTATGCGGACGTCCGAAGAACGGGGAGATTTTTTTTTTTTTTTAAAGCGGACAAGAATGCCGTGCGTTATTTGGCACTAAATGGCAATATTGCTCATGCAAGATCAAAGGATAGCTGAAGTGGGAAATGGAAAACTGTCTAAATGGTGCGTTGGGCGTGCTCTTAAGGCTGGGGCTAAGGCCCACTGTTAGGGCCAAGTAAGGGATACTTTACATCAAACGACAGTATACTTAATTTGGGGGCGCTTGAATGAAAGTGGCAAATGAAATGGCGAAATGGATTGTGTTCATCCCCTAGAACGAACATTCATCAGATATGATGGGCAGAACATTTACAGAAAAATGTTTTTTTTTCAGACTAGGCACATACATGTACACTTCAGTTTATGTAGTTTTGACATATGGCAGTGATTTTTAGATATTGATTCCAAATTCTCATTGCAGCATAGCTTGTTACAACCTGGCATAGAAAGACATTTGTAGCATTCAAATGAAAAGAAACTGGAATTTTTTGTATATTAAGAATTAATAAAAGTATCATGTCAACCATCAAAACCTCAACACTTCTGAAAACTACAATAAAACTACAACTACAATCATTTGCATTTATATAGCACATTTAACACAAAGAACATCCCAAGGTGCTTCAGGGATCAGGGAAGGGATTAGGAGAGGTGACGGAAAGCTGGGTGGAGGAGATGGGTTTGGAGAAGGTGTTTAAAGCAACAGAAAGAGGTAAAAATGCAGAAAGGTTTTGGGAGGGAAGGCTAGACAGTAGGACCCAGGTGCTGAATGTCTGTCACCAATGGTGGGAAAAGGGAGGAGGAAGGTGCAAGAGGCCAGAGTCAGAGGAACGCAGACTTCAAGGAGTGGAGAGGCTACTATAGGGCTGGAGAAAATTTCAGAGATAAGCTGGGCGAAGCCATGAAGGGACTTAATGGTGGGGATGAGGATTATACATTTTTGGTGTTGGGGCTACAGAGCCAGTGTGGGTCAATGAGGACAGGGATAGTGGGTGATGAGGACAGGGATAAGGGTGATGAGGACAGGACACAGCAACCTTGTGACTTAGTTGAAAAAACCCATCACTGAACATAGTCTCAGGATAAGGGGTCGGCCATTTAAGACTGAGATGAGGAGGAATTTCTTCACTCAGAGGGTTGTGAATCTTTGGAATTCTCTGCCCCAGAGGGCTTTGGATGCTGAGTCTTTGAGTATATTCAAGGCTGAGATCGATAGATTTTTGGACTCTAGGGGAATCAAGGGATATGGAGATCGGGCGGGAAAGTGGAGTTGAGGTCAATGATCAGCCATGATCTTATTGAATGGCGGAGCAGGCTCGAGGGACCATGTGGCCTACTCCTGCTCTTATTTCTTATGTTCTTATGTTCTGATATTAGATACTTTTTATTTTCTATGCAGCATCATTCAGCACGTAGGAGAATTAGAGTTCAGAAGGGAAACCAATATCTCTGAGAGAAAGATTTCATAGCAAATTATTGACTGACACATTGAAGAAGGGTTATACGGGTTCACTAATTTTGTGTGGCTATGTGTCAAATATTTCCACACAACTTATATTGTCAGCTTTTTGACGTCTAGAGGGGAAGAAAGGAGGTCTCGTGCAAGAGTACTGACTGAGTGTCTGGACATGAGCTGTCAGTTATGGGAATAGAAGTTCCTTTTACATAAATGCACTCTCTTACACCAACACACCCCACCTCACACCAATACCCCAGCCATCATCGTAATTGTATTTTTGTGCCAGCTTACAGCGGAGGTAGTAGCATTTCGTATAAGATTTGTGCTTGGATGCAGTGACTAAATCCAAAGCAGTCAACATATCCCACCGTGCTTAGCAAGCAAAGTAAGTAAATCCTCAACTGAAGACATACTAGAAATTCTGCAATAAAACATGCGGAACATTTTTTAAATAAATATTCCCTAGCTGTTCATGTTTTCAGCTAACAGGTTACATAGTTCGCAGAAGCTAACCACAGGAGGTGATGACACTTATTTGAGAGGTCCATTGCTCCATGTTGTGCCCGTGTACAACCTTTACACCAACAAAAAAAGTTTAACTAGTTTAGCTGCAAATTAATTAAAAAGAATGTGAGACCTTAGAAATATATACATATATATATCAATGAAATAACTCAATTCGAACTGGGCACAAATAAAAAGGAAAAATGTTACAATAGCATTCAGAAATAGTGGGCAGGCTGCTACCAAAACACTTGCACGTGTAACTTTTGAGCTCCTCCAAACGAACGCTTTGGCAGTCCACGCTGCACAATCTGCAGTGTGACAGCCTGTCAATTTAAATGTTATGGATGACTAACAAAGCTATCCTGACTGCTCTGACCTTTGACTCTCGGTACCCGAGCAGAGGTTTACCATTTGAAAGCTGGAACTCGTTCCTATTCATTTAAGGGAACTTGGGAATCAACTATAATATAATCTATTTTCTTTTCAAAAACAAACAGAGATTCACAACTGAAAGCATGTTACTGACAGACTTTCCACAATATTGACCCCCTGGTCACACGGAGTGTTGTACTAACAAATAAAACAGGAGGAAAAAAATAGGTTGGAACATATACAATAAATAAATCCCACAGCAAATTTAGCCCAAGATTTACCTGCGTGCTTGGTATCAGCTCACGAAATGTCCACTTGTACCCATGTACCTCTCTTCTCCACTCCCATGCACCACTCTTCTCCACTCCCATGCCTCTGTGTTGCCACAGTTGCTCATCATCTCTCCATTCAGTGAGACTTTGTGAGAACTATACAGCTTCCTGCTATGCCTTAGTTTGCTTCAAAACATTCCACAACATCAAAAGGAATGTGCTAATTAAGAATTTATTTAAATTCTACACACTGCTGAAAGCTTACACAGTAAGAAAATGTTGAGGAGGGAGCATGGGAGAGTCACAAGTGCTTTTTTTTTTAAAGTACATAATTATTCCAAAAGACGTAGCGCCCGCAACACCTATTGTGGCCGTAAAAAAATGTTTTTGCTGCAATTGTAAATACGTCATCAGTTCAGATCAATACAAATAAATATTGTACAACTCTTCACTTTACTAGGATTGCCATTTTTTAATTTTCCTTTTGGAAAAACAAACACATATTATATCACTTTTATTGTTTACGGGCGTCTCTTGCAAGCCAGTGATACAAAAATGCTAACAACTGCATTAACGAAAAATAATAAAAGTAATGTTTCTGGCCCGAAATACGGCAGGGAAATACTACCACTACTTTCAGGGTGCAATATCTGCTGAAAATATCTTCACCAAAGCATTAATCAAATTCTCCACCCACTGGGCAGCCATATGGTAAAGCAGCATGTGAATGCAAGAGAATCGTGCAAACTTGCTGATGTTCTGTAACTGGATGCAATTAATTATGAGGTGCGGCATCCATCTCCTGCATTTTATCCTTCTGATAAAAAATATTTATTATAGCACCTTTACAATACAAGGGAATCAAAGTGCTATTGATTAATGACCTAATCAAAAACATTTTGTGCTTTGCAAAATTATTGTAGGAAATTTGTAGCGGGAGGGGGGGAGCGGGGGGAGGAAAGTCAAATACCGAATTTCAAAATTAAATGAAAATAGATTTTTCTTTACTTCTCTGAATGATTGATTGAAAAAAAACGCAGAACAGGGCTAGACGTGTACGACAGAAAATGTGCGATCTGAGCTTTATCTGTCTCTAAACTACAGCAGGTGGACCTTTTTACCATTATAATGCAACAAGATGGGACCTGTCTAAATAAAACTTAAATCAGCCACCAAAAGATTTTTAACGAGGATACAACGCCCTAAGATCATTAATCAATATGTTCAATTTTATTTGTAATAATTTATCATGACATGATATTAATGGCTTACTGCAGACTTCAGCACTGAGATTAATGTAAATGAGCAGCCACAATTAACTTTACTGCTCCCCTTTTGGAGGAAGAGGCAGAAGATTATAAATGACAAGTATTTGTCAATGATCTAATAAAAGCTTATATAATCCATCCTGTTCATTTAGTTCTTGTATGATTAGCATTCCTCGATGAAACAATGTACAATACTAAACTGTATGTGGGCAAAAACTTCTAAAGTTTTATCATTTTATTGTAGACACCACATATGAACAGACGCCAACTGGCGATCAGTTTTGTTGAGATTACCCATGCAAATCAAAAGTTTGACTGCCAAAAACCACCATTAAAATTGAACGCTCTTGGCATCAGTAGCCCTTAAAAAATGCACAGCAATTAAGAATTTATGATTTACTGAGATAATAATTTCAGGAAATCACCACCTTTTACAAAAATACCTCATTCTTTCCCTGCTTAATGGGGAAGTCCACCATCTCAAAGTGCTTTCCTGTGCAACAGTATTACTGTAGTAAGATAAAACACAAATCAGATCAAATGGGGGAAATAGCTACATGCAAAGGAGTACAGCTGAAAACATTTGTATCACAGCTGATATACTAACATTGTGGAAAGGATACAAGGGGATACAAATCAAACAGGTGATTAACCCAGGTGGTAACATTCCATAGCAATACAATGCTGCCCCAATTCAATATACTGGCCCGGAATTTGCTACAGCGTGCCCCATTAGTTGCATAGGATTACATAGAATATACGGCACAGAAACAGGCCATTCGGCCCAACCAGTCCATGCCGGTGTTTATGCTCCACTCAAGCCTCCTCCCGTCTTTCCTCATCTAACTCCGGCAGCATAACCCTCTATTGCCTTCTCGCTCATATGCTTATCAAGTCTCCCCTTAAATGCTACTATACTATTTGCCTCAACCACTCCCTGTGGTAGCGAGTTCCACATTCTCACCACTCTCTGGGTAAAGAAGTTTCTTCCGAATTCCCTATTTGATTTCTTGGTGACTATCTTATATTGATGGCCTCCAGTTATGCTCTTCCCCACAAGTGGAAACATTGTCTCTGTATCCACTCTATCAAAACCTTTCATAATTTTAAAGCCCTCTATTAGGTCACCCCTCAGCCTTCTTTTTCAAGCGAAAAGAGACCCAGCCTGTTAATCCTTTCCTGATATGTATATCCTCGCATTTCTGGTATCATCCTTGTAAATCTTCTCTGCACCCTCTCCTTTTCATAATATGGCAACCAGAGTTGTACGTCGTATTCCAAGTGTGGTCTAACCAAGGTTTGATACAAATTTAGCATAACTTCACTACTTTTCAATTCTATCCCTCTAGAAATAAACCCTAGTGCCTGGTTTGCTTTTTTTATGGCCTTGTTAATCTGGGTCGCTACTTTTAGTGATTTGTGCATTTGTACTCCGAGATCCCTTTGCTCCTCTACCCCACCCAGACTAGACTTTTTCCCTCATCCTTCAGCTCATAAACAAGTGCGAGCTGATAACGGCAAGGTGAGGGCAGCGGGGCATCTGGGTCCTTGGTGAATGACGGGACCAACTGTCTATCTCCTTAACCAATGAGATTTAAGGATTAAGAAAGCAACAGAGGAATGTCGGATAAGGAAACAGGGTGAATTAGAGTCAAATCCGGTACAGAAAGAGAAATAAAAAGAGGGAAAGACAGCCTGCATTGAGAGAAAAAGAGACGCAAAGGAAAAGATACAATTTTTTTTTAATTCAAATTTTAGAAATATTTAACAACAGTTTATTACTAGTCGGAATGAGACCCCACACTTTAAATAGTTCCCTTTCTGTGCCGGAGAGGTTGATTGGCATTGTAGGATCATAAAATTCCTCATTAAAAAGGTACTTGCGCTGTTAAGTAGCAGCCGTAACTTTCTGCAGCACGTTGGCAACTAATGAGCAAAGGCAGCAACTGCATGAAATGAAAGGTGAGGTTGAGGGCAAGCGAGGATAATGGTGGAGGGGCACAAATCATCCAGCAACTTATGAGCGATTCGCAAATCCCGGGGTATCTCTTCCTCGCCACAAGTTGCTGGATGGTTTACACATTAATAACAGCGAGCGCCATTAAACTCGCCATTATTTTGGCAGCAAAATCTGGGCCGATAAATCCCAATGAGTTCTTCTCTTTCGACTTTGTAAGAAATTCCTCTACATCATTGAAGACAAGGCTAAATATTGGGAAGACCGACGCCATTGTCTTCGGTCCCTGCCACAAACTGTGTTCCCTAGCCGTCCCTCTCCCTGGTAACTGTCTGAGGCTGAACCAGACCGTTTGCAAACTTGCAGTCATATTTGACTCCAAGAAGAGGTTCTGACCACATATCCACACCATCACCAAGACGGCCTACTTCCATCTCCGTAACATTATGTGACTCGGCCCCTGCCTCAGCTCATCTACTGCTGAAACCCTCAGCCATGCCTTTGTTACCTCTAGACTTGGCCAGTCTCCCATCTCCCACCCTACATAAACTTAAGCTCATCCAAAACTCTGCTGCTCGTATCCTGACTCGCACAAAGTCCCGTTCACTCCTGTGCTCGCTGACCTACATTGGCTCCCGGTCCAGCAAAGCCTCAATTCTCATCCTGGTTTTCAAATCCCTCCCTTACCTCGCCCCTCCCTATCTTTACAACCTCCTCCACCCCTACAACCCGCCGAGATCTCTGCACTCCTCCAAATCTGGCCTTTTGCGCATCCCCGATTTTAATCGCTCCACCATTGGCGACCGTGCCTTCTGTTGCCTCGGCCCTAAGCTCTGGAATTCCCTCCCTAAACCTCTCCGCCTCGCTACCTCTCTCTCCTCCTTTAAGATGTTCCTTAAAACCTACCTCTTTGTCCAAGCATTTGGTCAACTATCCTAGTATTTCTTGATGTGGCTCGGTGTCAAATTTTGTTTTATAATGCTCCTGTGAAGTGCCTTCGGACATTTTACTACATTAAAGGCTCTATATAAATACAAGTTGTTGTTGTGCGCAGTACCCTTAGAGATAAAAGTCAAAATCGCACTTGCCTCCTTTCATGGCTTTTTCCATTTGAAATCCTGCATTTAAAGATATCTGATGAGCCGATTAACTTAGCCCATTACTGAAAATGTCACCATTAACAGATTTGTTCAAAAATACCTTACCGATTTCGCAAAAATGGCCAATTACAATAAGCAATTGCTTCTGTCCACACCCAATGAGTACAGCATTACATACTCCAGGCTAAATTTTACTCATCTACACTACTTCTTAATTTTTAAATTTTATTGACCTTTACATAAAAGGATGCTGATTACGTTGTTCATCTGATTCCATGATCCGTTCAAGGTAGTTACTGGCTTGAAGAGTGTCCCTGAATCCTTCTTTTAGAGGTTCCTTTTCAGCATCACAACTTATATAAATATATAATTGGACCTGAGCCAAAGTATTAACCCAAGCAGTTAGCACCTTTAATACTGAATACAGCACATGATAACTTGAACATTTTTTTTTCAAACTGTACTGTCTTTCTCTTTATTAGACTGATATTTTTGTTGACTTGCTCGGATTATTTATTCTTCATTTACAGAACATAATTTAGATGGAAACGACTTTGGCTTCATAGGCATTCAGGCTCGTGCACTCTCCTTAAACACATAATACAAGGGCAATTTGCACTGTATATAGGCTATTGGATACAACACAAGTAGAAACTGCTGGTAAAACCCTGCTAATACATGGGTTCTATAGCCAACACATTTTCAACAATACTAGTAATTTTTTAATCAGAATATTAAATTTCAAAGCAACAGCTGCCAGATAGGCAACACATTTTTCATATGGAGATGGTTATATTTATAATAAGTACTCACTCCAATCTCTCTACTAATCCAAATGTAGATAGAATCAATTTTATCCCATGAAGTAAGGAAGGAAGAGCACAAAAAATGGAATACAAGGCTTAGATTCCCGTTCACCCAGCACCCCTATGGTCACTGACCTATCTTGTCTCCTGGTCTACCAATGCCTTGATTTAAAAATTCTTACCCTTGTGTTCAAATTGCTCCATTGCCTCACCCCTCCCTATCTCTGTAAACTCCTCCAAGCCCAACAACCCTCCGAGAACTCTGCGTCCTTCCAATGCTGGCCTCTTGTGCATCCCCACTTCCTTCACCCCGCCATTGGCACCCATCTCGGCCTTAAGCTCTGGAATTCTCTCCCTAAACCTCTCCACCTCTCTCTCCTCTTTTAAGATACTCCTTAAAATCTACCTCTTTGACCAAGCTTTTGGTCACCTGTCCTAATATCTCCTTCCTTGGCTCAGAATTCTGATCTGATAACACTCCTGTGAAGCGCTTTAGGCCGTTTTACTACGTTAGCCCAGCCTATTAACAGAAAAAAATGTTTTTGGTTCCTTTCATACTATAGAACAGTGTTGCCTATACAAGAACAGCAACTACATTTCAAAAGTAACTTATAGATTCAGGCAGGACATAAGAAAGCATTACTTCACTGAGAGGGTGATTGGTTTTTGGAATAGACAACCAATGGCGGCTGTTGGGGCAGGTGACTTAGACCTCGTCACGGTCAAATTGGACAAGCAGGCAGGCAGCGTCAGTTACAACTGCTACAATAACAGAAGATGGACGAGAGAACCTGTGGTCCTCTCCAGCCTTGAGATTTTCTATGTTTCTTTTGGTTGTGAAGTTCTTTGAGATGTGCAAGTTCCTTCTTTCTTTCTTATGCAACCCACATATAGGCTGAGCAAATTCCTGATGGTCTCCTGACATGTGCAAATTGTTGCCAGGTCCTAGTTTTGCTCCTCATCGGCAAGCAACAGTATGTTAAGTACATTTTTTGTCCATATCGACCTATTGCATATAACTGGATGCCATGACATTAAAAAAATGTGTTATATGGAAATAGCCATTACGAAATACCAAAATGATGCATTGCCTAATCGACACAGTACTAAAATATTTTTCAAAAATATCTGAACAATGGCTGTTATGAAGCAAGAGATCATGATCTTAAAATAGCAAGAATAGAATTCATGGAATTTTGTTTAATCCCAGTTGGTAACGATTATATTCAGCTTCATTTACAATTTGTATTAATTTGTACCTCTTTCCCTTGAACCTCCAACTGCAAAACACCACACACGGAAAACATTGTTAACGGAACAAACCATGGAAGTGGAGTTTAGGTTTTGTACCCTTCTAGAAAGCAGTTTGTTCAATCCATATTGCAGCCTCATCCATTTCTATATAATTAAAAATCCTGCATCTAGTGCACATCCATGGTGGCCTACCTTTCAAAAGCATCACAACTCAGCAGGACGGAAATTAATGACTGGCTAAAATGAGTTAGCTGTTAAATTACCATCAAATATCTGACTGAGTAAACATGAAATGAACAAAAGCAGTTTAATTCAGTCAGTAACTACCAACTAGGAGCAAGCAATCAAATTGCTCAATTTATTTTTTACAAAGTTGCCAATTTCAAACCGGTAAGAAGCAGAAAGTGACCAATCAGAATTGTTAAAATCATTCTTTGGGTTTAAGCCCATCCAAGATTTGGGCACATCTTCTAGGCAGACACCCCACTGCAGTATTGAAGGAGTGTTGCATTGTCAGAAGTGTCGTCCTATAGATGAGGCATTAAACTGATGGCCAGTACTAATGGTTCCAGCGCATATAAAAGACCTCATGGCACAACTTGAAGAGGAGCAAGGGAGTTCTCTCAGTGTCCTTGCCAACATTCTTCTCTCAGCCAACACCAACAAAAACAGATGGACTGGTCACTGAATTCAATCGATATTTGTTGGAACTTGCTGTACGCAAACTGGCTGCATTCTAAAAGTAATTAATTGAATGTGAAGCACTGTGGGACGTATTGGAGAGAGGAGATAAGGAATTACATAAATATAAATCTATCTTTCAAAAATAAATTTTGTGAAGTTGGTTTGAACTGCCATCTTGAATTTTTCTCCTAGCTGAAAATTCACTAGTAAAAGTAATGTTTATAACGTTAGAACCCATTAAAAAATTAAACAATGCAGCGTAAAAAGCTTAAAAAACTCCCTTTACAGTGCTGTATATCTCTGGAAATCGTTATCTTGCAGATGCCTACTCCTGAGTCAGGAGTCTTGAACTTAATTTGAAATACTTAGCTGAAGATTACAGGGTTAGGCTACATGGCCCCTTTTTTCTAAAAATGCTTTGATTCCTCCCAATTGCTTGTTGTCCATGTCAGTCATAGAAAACTCCTCTCCTCCTCATTTTAACTCCTCCCACCACTTCTGCTGAAGTTCTGACAATCTGGCCCGCTTCCCCTTGGTTCCTGCTCTGACCCAACCCTGACCCAACCCATGTCCTGCGTTCCCTTCTGCAGCCCAACGCCGTCCAGCGATATTTCAGGCCTGCTCCAACCCAGTACTTTCAGTGCGTTCAGTCCCCATCTCTCGGTCAATGCTCCTGTAATCTAGACACTCGCTAGTACTCCACTACTCACTTGTACTTCCACATCACAGACAATCCCACTCCTCCCACAACCCAGCCTCCCCTCAGTGCTCGTAGCCTCCTGTTGCTTCATGCTCCCAGTCCCCACTGCCCATAAATCCCTACCTGACTGCATGCAGACCCAAGAATACCCAGCCGCCGGCACCCCCCCCCCGCGATTTCTCCCAGACTTCGAACCTTCTCAGTCCTCCCAGTCATTAGACTTTTCCTTTGAATGATCCAACCACTCCCATATCAGACCGCTCTCCTAGTGTTTGTAGGCCTCACATTCCACTCCACAAATAGTTGCATGCACCAGCACCCCCTCCCCCTCCCTCAGTAAGTTCCACCAGAGGCCAGTCATGCCCAAAGGACTCCAAGGTACCTGACAGCAAGTGATCCGAGACCCCAGTGCTCACACAATATACTATATAGAAGGAACTATAAGGCAAAATATTGGGCCATCATTTTCTGTTAAAATAACAGTGAGGCTAATGGCACTCGCCATTATTTATGCGCAAATGGTACACTAACTTCAAGCGAGGGGCAGATGCACAGTTAAATGCCAATATCCAAAAGTTGCTGTCTGAGTTGCACCACTCTGCCGTTAGCTTCTCGAAAGTGACATCTCGCTACCGGCTCACCACTGAAATGCATTGAATGAGCGGAGTTGTTGTACTTGTGTGGTAGATGTGAACTAAACTTGCCACAGAAAGTTAAGTCTTGCCCATTTTCTAATGACGCAATAAGTGTTAATTACTGTCAGTCAACCTCTCTGGAACTGAAAAATACCCATTACAAGTGCGGAGACTCATTCCTTCAGGTTTTAATTATTGGGAGATTTTATAAATGTAAAATTTAAAATTATTTTATTTTACTTTTCCTTTCTGTCTCTTTTTTTTCTCTCTCTCTTAAATCTAATCTTTCTTTCTCTCTCTGTTCCTGATTTGACATTGAACTCACCCACTCTAATTTACACATCCTTCTCAGTCCTTGCGCTGTTCATTTCACAATCCTTCAATCTGATTGGTTACGGAGATACACAGTTGCTTGCCCCGTTCAGTCAGGTCCCAGATGCCTGGTTTCCCGTCGCTGCGACGTTATCAGCTCGCGCGTTCAGCAACTTGCCATGCAAAAAATGTAAAAATCTAAACGTGCAAGGGCAAAATGCCCTGCTACAGCAAGTTATGGCCCATTAACATTTAAACTTGTGTTTCTAAAAGCTAAAACAGGGAGCCATAACCTGGTTCATATGCTTTAGTTTAGTCATTCAGTGCAGATGAACATAGATTTTCAATTTTATCTGTGAATTTTCAGTTTCTTGAGAAAATACCTATCTTCTGAATAGACTGCCCATGTGATAATGTAGCTGATAATGATGATCTGGCCTTATTGAAACTGCCCTTGTGGTATAAGAAGTTATAACATAACCATATTCAACTGACCTTGTGCTTAATTGAGGGGGGCATTGGGTGACATGCCTGTGTACTAATGAAACAGAGGAGCGACAGAAACACAACTCGGACTACTTATGTGGAAGGTAAAATACTTATGTGGAAGTGCCTTCTCCTCATGTGAAGCATGCACAGATTTATTGAAAAATTTATGTGCTACATGAAGGGAACAGATTCACTTATTTATCTACCTTCACTGGATAAGGAAAACATTATTGATTTTTTTTTTGCCAGAAGCTAATCAAAAAAACATTTCACTGCTTCTGAGCACATCTCTATCCAAGTCCTTTAGGCAGCCAGGTGCAACCCGAGCACACCTCAGCCTTCCTTGTTTCTTGCAACAGTATCATCTTCAACTCACTGCGAGCAATACCACTGTAGATTTGTTGATATGGTGACATTTTTTAAAATTTCAAATGTGATTTTTGTTTATGATATATCTTCCCATTTCACACAGAAATCACACAGAAACTCCACAGTGCAGACAGAGGCCATTTCGGCCCATCGAGCCTGCACCGACACATATCCCACCCGATCCCCGTAACCCCTACACCAACACATATCCCACCCGATCCCCGTAACCCCTACACCAACACATATCCCACCCTATCCCCGTAACCCCACGTATTTAATCCCCCTAACACTAAGGGTCAATTTATCATAGCCAATCAACCTAACCCGCACATCTTTGGACTTTGCACAAACAAAATATATATTTACTTTGACCAACATTTATAATTATAGAAAAGTTACATCTATTTAAACTGCATCCTTACAAAAGAGATATGTATACATTTTATTTTTGTCTCTCACAATACTATGATCACAGATTGTGGATATACATCAGAATTATAGGACTTTCACTGACAGGCAGACCCTCTTCCCCATTCTCCCACACTGTTATAGCTCTCAGCAGAGCTACACAGAACTGCTGACAGCTTCAAACACTAGCAAGAATATTACTTGGCAGAGTGCTACCCGAGTGGCAGAGGAACCGCTGTAATTTTGTCTGTCATCTTAGATTATGCAGGATATTAGTTCACTGTCCACACACACACTTTTAATAGACTGTACTCCCTCTTATTGCCTGCAACTGACAAGATAAATAGGCAGGTAACACAGAACGACCAAGTTAGCCTCAATGAGGCCACTACTGAACAAGACAGCCAGCATGCTGCGGGAGGAATTTAGGGAAATCAGTCTCAAAATTCATTAATATAGGAAATTAGCTACTTGTTGATTTTTTTTACATAAGACTTGCTAAGAACCATCGCAAGTGTGCTTATGAGTCTCTAACGGTCGACAGCCTGTGCAGTGAGGCTATAGCGAATGCAAACAGGGTATTAGAGTGTATAACTAGGACGATACAATGCAAAACAAAAAGCATCACAGCACCCCTGCATAATACCTCGGTTAGATCCCCATCTAGAATACTGTGTCCAGTTCTGGTCCTCTCACTTAGTAGGAGATAAAAGAGACCCTAGAAATGAATCAGGGAAGGGCTGCCAGATTAATACCTGGTCTAACAACCATTATCTTTACTCCAGAAAAGCGTAGTCTTTGGGGAGACTTGAATGAAGTAGTTATGGTGATGAAGGGTCTAGACTGTGCACACGTGGACAGATTAGGTAAGTTAGGGAGAACGAGGGGACGTGCATACAAGCTGCGCAAGCATAGAACTAGGTTAGATGTTTTTTCATTTCCCAGAAGATCAATGACCTTTGGAATAGGTTGCCAGCTTGAGCAGTGGATGCAGATTCGCTGCAAGCGTTCAAAAGGGCGCTGGACAAGTTCCTGGAAGAGGCATAAAAAAAGGTATGTAGGATGTTGGGTGATGTACCTTGTGGTCATTGTTGTCTCTTGAAACTCGTTTTTGATCACCTTTGGGGGATCAGAGAGGAATTTTCCAAAACTCTTCCCCCCACCACCACCCCCCCCCACCCCCCGAATTGGACTAGAGCTTTTTTTTAAATCTGTTTTTTTGCCTCTCTCGGGAGATTACATGGCTGCTGGTGAGTGGATGGGTATTGAGGGTCGTGTTGCTTAGATGCAAGATGGCTGAATGGGACAGACCCAATGGACCAGCTGGTCATTTTCTGTCCATATTTTCATATGATTGTATGTTAAAACAACAATGGATTCGACAAGATACAATACCAACCCATTTGACATATTCTAATAGTTTTTTTTACAAAAAAGTTGTTTTAAAGATATTGATTTGGAAAAACTTACATTCATCTAACTTTTCATTAATGATGAACATTGGAATTGAGAGTGTCAATCTCACTGGAAAAGATGAGCCTCTTTAAATTACTGCATATGCTTTAGAAAACTGCAAACTATTACACATTGCCTTTGGAAGGACCCACTTATTGTGGAGGTCAGAAATTCCAATTGGGTCAAGTGACATGAAAAAACATGAATTTACCAGTTGTGTGTTGTCTAAATAGAATACATATCGGGGATAATGCTTTACATAAAGCAATTCTTGCCACTCCTGGAATTCATCTCCACATGCTTGGTAGTTATGCATTGGATGCGACTGGTGAGTTATTTCCTACAAGTAACTATGTTTGTCATCCATTGTTCCTCTTGCCTTTACCTTCACCACAGGTGATGCATTTTAACTAACTCCGAGGCCTCCTCCTTTGCCACTCTATCATCAGCTGTTGGAGATGCACATGGGTCAACCAGGGAAAGTTCCTTTCCCATCCCTGTGGAGAATTCCTAACCATTGCCAAAGTTAAAGCATTCTGAAATTAAGTGCAGTACAGAATACCTGGGGCTGAGTTCAGGTACCGGGGGCTGAATTTTGAGCCTGCACCCTAATGGAGGCGTTCAGATGGCATTTGAAAGCCTCAAGAGTGATGGGGAGACAATTTGTACAGTCAGTTTACAATCATTAACTTGGTATTGATTAGTTTGTGCTTAACATACATATGCGTTACTTTTCATTCTGTAAAACCGTATCTTTTGCTTCTTACCATGTTGGGCAGGTTGCTGGGGTGAAAGTGAGTTTTAATGTCCTCTACGATACATTAAGTTGCCTTCACGGCCTCGCCCCCTCCCTATCTCTGTAATCTCCCTTCAGCCCCACAACCCCGGAGATATCTGCGCTCCTCTAATTCTGCCCTCTTGATGATAATCATTCCACCATTGGCGGCCGTGCCTTCTGTTGCCTAGGCCTTAAGCTTTGGAATTCCCTGCCTAAACCTCTCCGCCTCACTACCTCTCTTTCCTCCTTTAAGACGCTCCTTAAAACCTACTTCTTTGACCAAGCTTTTGGTCACCTGCCCTAATTTCTCCTTATGTGGCTCGGTGTCAATTTTTTTTTCGTATAATACTCCCGTGAAGCGTTTTACTACGTTAAAGGCGCTATATAAATACAAGTTGTTGTTGTTGTTCACTGTGCATTGCAAAACTCAGTGCAAGTAAATAAATATATTTTGGAAGCCACTGATACCTAGTAGAGTTTCCACTCGTTTCCACTAGCAATATCAGTGCAATCCAGGTGGAATCGGCGATCTTTTATGCTCGTTCAAGATCTTATTCGGCTCCACCCACGCCCCCAGGACAAAATTGTGAGATTCTACCGATTGCACTGGTTCCGGAATGCTCTTCAAATTGCGCTCATTTTCTTAGGTGCACAGGCACATTTAAAAAGTTTTTTCATGTCAAAAAATATTTAAATATTTAATTTACTAAGAAACTGATTAGTGTACACCAATTAAACCACTAAATGGTTCAGTGTAGTTTTTTGAAGTCATTTTCAGTGATTTTAAACCAGGTTACTCACTGGTGAAGGACTGGACACCCTTTTTAAAAATGCTTATGTTTGGTGATAAAACTCATTTTCAGCTGTATTAATGAAACTGCACCAGGTTACCACTCTTAAATACATCAAGGAAAACCTTTTAACGGAAAGAAAAAAAAAGAAACAATTATGCTCTATTGCAGTGCCCGATTACGCTGGTTCGTCGGAGGTTTTACGAATGAATTGTGATTATGAGAATGAATTTAGCAGAAACTTGAACTGTAACCAAAGTTCCCCCTAATTTTTTTTTGGCGCGCGGCATCTTTAAGGGGCTGCAGGGGCCCGTTCAAAGTTTCGCGCACGCATGAAATTTCACATTTGAAAAGCCGGTCCCTGGGCTGCACGGGACCGATAGACAGCGGCCGGGCAGCTTAGCAGAAGATGCTGGCTGTGAGCTAACCTTCACAATTTTGAGCGCATTTTGGGGGCAATTTCACGATTGCGCCCAAAGCAGAAACTCTGACCCCGAGCATTTACAATTAAAGTTTCTTTGGAACAGAAATTGCAGAAACCACTGAAAAAGAAAACGTCGTGTTCTCAGTCAAAATAAACTGCTGAAATTACTGTCTGCTTGTGTTCACAGCTGGATATTAAACTCCCATTATCATTTACTTCTAGAGCAGTTTACTGGGAAATGGAAGTATTTTCATGGAAAAATCATCTTTATGTCTTACACATATTTTCTTACCATGAACGTTAGTGTTTGCAACACTGATGTTAGGTAGTAGCTATTTAATGTGAAATTAAATTTTAAGAACTAGAAATAGTCAATTTTATTGCATTTTTCAATAGGCTATAGGTATAGTCTGTTCTGTGAATTACAACTGCATCAATGGAGTTTACATTTACAGTACACAACAGCCATTCAAGTATCGTGTTACACCATGTGTTTAGCGTAACATCTGTCAGATCAGTCAGTCACAGAAAAGTCACGGTGGGATACTGTGCTTACGTTCATTTGAACCATATTCCTGGTTATGGGTTAAAAGGTTAAAAAGGTGCCAACTATAACAAATAAAAACAGAAAATGCTGGAAATACTCAGCCGGTCAGGCAGCATCTGTGGAGAAAGCAACAGAGTTAATGTTTCAGGTCGATGACCCTTCGTCAGAACTGGAAAAAGCTGGAGATGTAACAGGTTTTAAGCAGGAGTAGGGGCAGGGAAAGGGGGGAGGGGAGGAAAGAACAAAAGGGAAGGTCAACATTGCCGTTGGAAGGACCCACCATCTTGATCACGTACGGATATATTGTGGAGAAGGGGAAGCAGTTCTAATAGGGTAGAAGAGTCAGTGCTGCCGTGAAAGACTATTCCTCACATAGGTTCGATTCATTTAAATCTGAGCTGCTCAATGGAATCTCACTTGATGCTTCTTACTGAACTTCTCCAGTCATTAACAACTGGATATTTCTAATAAAGTCTGTGCAGGATGTCTGTGAACTCACCAAGTACTGCATCTGAAATTCTTTAATGACTATGATAATATTTTTGTTTCCACAGGCAGATCCAGTTTACTGGAAGAGAAACTGTAACAATACACCTTTAAGGTCTGCCAAATTCAAAAAAAAGGGTCTCTAAGTGAAAATGCAAGTAAAAGCCAACTTGCACTACATGCACAATGTGTCTCATAGTCACAAGACCATTGATTTAAAAATATTTAAATTTGCTGTAGTGGTAAAATTGTGGAGTGCAAATGCTAGGATCTGTGAACAGACCTTTCCTAATATGGCAAATTGTGTTGGCAAAAAATTGGCAGATGGAGTACAATGTGGGAAAATGTGAGGTTATCCACTTTGGAAGGAAGAATAAAAAAACAAATTATTATTTAAATGGAGTGAGACTACAGAATGCTGCGGTACAGAGGGATCTGGGCGTCCTTGTACATGAAACACAAAAAGTTAGCATGCAGGTACAGCAAGTAATTAGGAAGGTTAATGGAATGTTGGCCTTTATTGCAAGGGGTATGGAGTATAAAAGTAGGGAAGTTTTGATGCAACTTTACAGGGCGCTGGTGAGAACGCACCTGGAGTACTGTGTACAGTTGTGGTCTCCATATTTAAGGAAGGATATACTTGCATTGGAGGCAGTGCAGAGAAGGTTCACTAGGTTGATTCCTGGGATGAAGGGGTTGACGTATGACGAAAGGTTGAGCAGGTTGGGCCAATACTCATTGGAGTTTAGAAGAATGAGAGGTGATCTTATTGAAACATATAAGATTCTGAGGGGGGTTGGACAGGGTGGATGCTGAGAGGATGTTTCCCCTAGTGGGGGTATCTAGAATTAGGGGGCATAGTTTCAGAATAAGGGGTCGCCCATTTAAGATGGAGATGAGAAGGAATTTCTTCTCTCAGAGGGTCGTGAATCTTTGGAATTCTCTACCCCGGAGAGCTGTGGAGGCGGAGTCACTGAATATATTCAAGGCTGAGATTGACAGACATTTGAACTACAAGGGAGTCAAGGGGTATGGGGAGAGAGCGGGAAAGTGGTGTTGAGGCCAAGATTGGATCAGCCATGATCTTATTGAATGGCGGAGCAGGCTCGAGGGGCCGATTGGCCTATTCCTGCTTCTTATGTTCTTATGTTCAATCCAGAGTTAGATATTATGGCCTGGAATTTGCAGTAATAACAATGGTGAGGCCATCAGCATGCAGCATTATTATAGAGTATATCAGACAGCAACTTCCAGAGTCCGCACATGCGTAATTTAACGCAGAAATCCAGGGGTTGCATTCCGATTTGCCCTGCTCCTCCAGAAGCTTCACTACACCGGTACCTCGTCGATAGACTCGGCATTGAAATACATGTAAGGGCGTGAAGTTGCTGTATTTACCCACTGGTTACCCACTAAACACGCCAGGAAAAGTTAGGGCTGGTGCATTCAGGTGTAAGTGAATTTGTAAGAGTGTGATCAAGTCTGAATTACTGCCAAACAACCTCTCTGGCTCTGAAAATTTAATTTTAAAAGTGTGGAGTCTCATTCCTTCAGAATTTAAATATTGTTGGAGATTTTTTTTAAATTAATAACTTTTTTCACTTTTTCTTTCTGTCTCTTTCATCTCTCTCTCTCTTAAACCCATCTTTCTTTCCCTCAGTTTAAAATCTCATCCAAAACACAGCTCCTGTGGTAGTGCAGCACTCCCTCAGTACTGTACTGAAGTGTCAACGTAAATGATATGCTCGAGCCTGTGGATTGAGGCTCGAACCAACAGCCTTCTGACTCAGAGGCAGAAGTGCTACCACTGAGTCAAGGCCGACACCTCCGATAACTCTCTAAGCCTATCCTTGCAACTAAGTTTAGGTATAATCTTCGTTACTCTCCTCTGCAGTATCTCTAGAGTCTCAATATCCAGCACCAGATGTGCAAACAAAAACTGAACAAGGTACTCCGTGCAGATGTACCAAATCTTTATAGAAGCACAATTCTGTGCTTTATTGACCTAGTAATACTTCCTAGAAACCTATGTGATTTCCCTATAGCTACCTCACATTTCTTATAAAACTATAGGAACTGAGCAGTGACTATCCCCCACCCCTCAAGTCTCGATCCTGTTCAATTACTTTAATGGGTGTGCATGCATGGAATTGACATGCCCTGAGTTTCTTGGCCCTAACTGCAGAGTACTTCTCCACATTAAATGACGTCTGCCGTTTATGAGCCAATTCACTTAACTTATTTAAACCATCTTGAAACCTACTGGTCTCTTCCTTATTGCAGATCCTAGCAAACGTTAAGTGTATAATCTGCAATTTTAATATAACTGTGCTATTTATGTCCTGCTCAAGATTATTCATAAAAATAATGAATAGCAAAGGACCCAGTACAGAGCCATGGGGAACTATAGCTGTCGTCGTGTCCCAATCTGAACACTTCCCATTAAAATAGCCACTCTCCCTGCTGATGCTAATTCAACTCCCTCACATAATAATTCCTCCTGCCTCAAAGTCATTGGCACTCACAATTTAAGCAAAAATATATATATTTTTTTAAAAGGCAAAACAAAAAGGATGTTAAATGATTAAATGCATCACAATTCTTTCTGTCCATCCAAGTTTATTTTAAACATGGGTATAGGTGGCAAAAGAAACCGCTCAAGAATTAATAGTCGCTTGATGTTAGTCTGTAGAAAATAAACCATTACCTAAAGTGCATCCATATACGATGATGAAACTAGATATATGCCAAGGCCGTAAGCTTTGGAATTCCCTCCCTAAACCTCTCCGCCTTCTCCACCTCTCTTTCCTCCTTTGAGATGCTCTGACCACACTGTCAGCTGTGGCTCAGTTAGTAGCACACTCGCCTCTGAGTCAGGGACTTGAGCACATAAAACTAGGCTGACACTCCAGTGCAGTGCTGAGGGAGTGCTGCACTGTCAGAGGTGCCGTCTTTCAAATGAGACGTTAAACCAAGGCCCCATCTGCCCTCTCAGGTGGACATAAAAGATCCCATGCCACTATTTTGAAGAAGAGCAGGGGAGTTATCCCCGGTGTCCTGGTCAATATTTATCCCTCAACCAACGGTAACAAAAACAGATTATCTGGTCATTATCACATTGCTGTTTGTGGGACCTTGCTGTGCGCAAATTGGCTGCCGCATTTCCCACATTACAACAGTGTCTCCACTTCAAAAGTACTTCATTGGCTGTAAAGCGCTTTGAGACATCCGGTGGTCGTGAAAGACGCTATAGAAATGCAAGTCTTTCTATATAAATGCAAGTCTTTGGGGGAGAAATTCGGTATCGCCCCGTTTGGGGCGCAATTATCGGCCGGGCACAAAGTTTAGCGCCTGCCGCTAATTATCGCCTCCAGCTGCAAACTTGGCTTCTATCGCCCCTGGAGGCGATTGGAGCGCTAAATCAGGTGCTACACACCTCTCTTAAGGCGCTAACGCTGAGGACCGAGGCGCTATCTCAGAGCGCTGGCGAAGCTCATGTGATGTCAGTCAGCAATGGAACACAGACACACTGGCACTGGCCTGTTCTTAAAGGGGAGGGTCGATCTTGCTCTCCATCCACACCCTGCTCATTGCAGCCTTGAATCTCAGCCTGGAGAGACCTGTACATCAAATCTGCTGGAAAAAACAATGGAGAGGCCCAGGGAAAGAGCTCAGAGTGCAGCCCCCATAGTCTCTTCTAAATCGATGCAAGGAAAATCAAATCAAAATGAACCTGCAAAGTGCTGCTCAGTACCCAAAACTCGTCAACACAGCGTTGAATATCTCCAGAAGTCTCTCTCTCACTCAGAATGCGTGGTGCAAAAATGTCGCCAACAATAAAAGGCAGGAAGCAGTCGCCTTTAAATAGCGCTCCCCCAGTCCCTTCCCGACTGCAAAACGCTCCCCTCAACCTGTCGTTGCTAGCGGCAGGCGGTAAGGCAGGGGGTGCCACTCAATATCCAGTCCGGGGCGTTGCACGGTCGACTGACGTCACAATCTGCGGGCGCAGGAGATCGTGGCGGTAGTGTTTAGTGGCGCCATAAAATGTCTGGTCAATTTCGCGAGCGGCGCAAACATCGCCGTGCCCAGGCGCCAGTTGCTTTGTGCCCCATTAGCGCCCTCTTAAGGCGCTAACGGGAGACGCAAACCAACCGAATTTTTCCCCCTTTCTTTCTTAAAACCTACCTCTTTGACCAAGCTTCTGCCCTAATATCTCTTTATGTGGCTCAGTGTCAAATTTTGTTTTATAACGCTCTTGTGAAGCTCCTTGGGACGCTTTACTACATTAAAGGCGCTATATAAATACAAGTTGTTGTTCGACATTTGCCAGAGCATACTATTGTTGAATTGGTGTAAAAGGCTTCCTTGTATAATTTTATTTAACTACATATGAAGTGCCTGCAACTAAGTAATCTGCTCCACGATTTGTATTAGGAAAGGTTTACAACAGAGACGATAAAGCAGATGGGGGTCTAATTCCCATTGAGTGGGTGCAAGACCTCACCGTCAGCGGATGGATATTAGTCTGGATGAATTATTCTCACTGGCTGGTGACTCATTTTATTTTCGCTGCTGGGAAGCCAAGGTGAAGGGTCAAACCTCAAGGCAGAATACCACCACTGCTGAAAAGGGGAGGAGAGAAGGCAAGGTGAATCAGCAAGTAGTGATTATATGACACCAAGCTGGGATTTTAAAAGCCAGGAAATTGTAGAAAGAAAGAAAGGAGGTTATTAAATCCACTGCCAGCATCATTTAGGCATTTTTCTGGTGAGTTTATTTAATCAGCCAAGGGCAGTAATTATAAGCTAAATAATTTAATCCAAAAAATACGCCACAATTAAAGAGCAAGTACTGAGAACAAGGCTGTTTTTGGGATTGTTCAGTTTTTAAAAACAAAATTAAGGATTTGGTGCTTAATCCCAATCCAAATTATGTTCAAACACCATTTCAGTAACATTGGCCGAGCTTTTGTTCACCTCGGCGGGTCCGGTGCGGCCGGTGTCGGGTCGCAGCCCCACTGCTAGCTCCATCCCGCTGCCTAAAATCAACTTACCTCAAGGGGGCTCGTTAAGCCCGCCTAGCGCGATACCTGCCCAATTAGATGGAGCGGGTCTGATGACATCATTCATGACGCGTCATCAGCCGGTTTCCTTAAAGGACCCACGGCCACATTACTTTTGACGTTTGTGCTGTCAGTGTTCTACAGCATTGAAGTGCTGCAAACACTGACAATCGCTGCACAGGGGTGCAGGGCTGCACCCAGGTTTGCCCATGACTCCCTCCATATGCTTCGGGAGGGAGTCAGAGCACGCAGGGAGGTCCCTCTTCCCTTCCGATGGGCGGAAGAGACCTCCCCAGGACACCAACACAGCCTGGTTGCACATTGCAGAGGAGGTCACAAGCAGGGATGTCGTCAGGAGGACCTGGGTGCAGTGGCGCAAACCCTTCAATGATCTCATTAGATCAGGAAACGGGAGTACAAATTCATACTCACCTTCATCCTGCTGTGCCACTCATCACATCCCCATCACTCTGCCTTCCCTACCCTACTCCTGCACATCGTTACTCACACCAACTTACCTTGCACCTCCACCAATCCCTCTCTCTCTATCTACATTATCACATCCCCAACTCACTAGCCACCCCTCACACTCACCTTCATCCTAGTGCAATCATACCAACTAACAATACACAAGGGTAGCCACTTGGGTGTTTTATGCAATGGTCATGTAAAGTTTCTGTTAATGTGATGTCAAACATTGAAACCTTTTATTTTCAAGACTTTGCGTTGGACAGATTTGTGTGCACCTTTGGAAGTGGTTTAGTGAGTTGCAGTGAATGGTGAGACATAACGGTACCCCCCGCAATGGTGATGAGTGTGGAAGGAATGGCTTGGGCATTGTAGGGATGCTTTATGGTGTTGCTGTGGGGTGGTGCCAACCTGGCGCATCATATGTCAGCCAGGGTGTACAGCGTCAAGTGAAGTAAATCTGGCCATGGTGAGGCCATCCCTGGCAGTAATGTGCTCAGGTGCCGATGCCCTCTGTCCTGTGCAGCATCAGGTGATTGCGGAGAAGATTGCTTTTACTGTTGATGGTGCTGCTGGTGTTGGGGCTGATCGTGGTCAGATTCTGTGGACCAAGGTGAAACAGTACCCATGCTTATGGACTAGATGGCAGGTGAAGTTGAGATGACAGAAGCGATCTGTTAATGGTGAGAGAAGTTGTTCCAATGAGGTGACACTGGATGGAGAGTTTGCTCCAAACACTTGCAGCCTGCATAAAGCTCAATCTGTGTTCCAAATGGAGTAAGCAACAGCTTCTGCGCTTGGAAAGTGAACAGCTGTGAGATGACAGCATTTCAAGCTGTCAACTAATCAGCTGATTCAATGGCCATTCAACTCCTGCCTCAGGTTAACAGGCATGCTCCACGAGCAGCGTGGACCCCGTGAGTGAGCAGTTATAGTTAAAAGGTAAGGTTAAAACCATTAAGGGTCTGTCAACAAGCCAATAATTGCTTAAATTGGGTCACCCGCCTCTGCAGGTCAGGTCCAATCCAAGATCACAGACATGCCATTGGGAAAGGCGCGTTGCGGCAGGATGACAATGGGTTCCCAACCCACTGTCAAAAAAATCAAATTTCCCACTCGACCCACCACCAATCCCGCCCGCTGACCCCCGGAAAATTCCAGCCTTAGTGTTGGAAAATCAAGCATAGACAACAATAATCACTGCCTGTTCCCGGTCAGGACCCCAATGAATTTATTGCCTCGTGCCAGTTGGGCTGTAAGTTCACGGAAGCATGACGATAAGACCCATGAATTTTCTGACACTTTGACGTTGAACTTCCCTGCATCTTTTTGGTACTATGAATAAAACAAACTTAGAAAAAATACATATACAAAAAGGGACATTTCTGAATTTGTTATATGGGTAGCCAGCCCTTTACAGCACAAACTAAAGGAAAATTCAAAAATGCCAAGACAATGCATCCGCACGCTGTATGCAATTGTTTAAAAAAATACAAAGGCTGTTTTAAATTCAAGAAATGTATTTTAGTTCAAAACCTTTAAGTTATTTTATTTAAAATCTTGATGATACAAGTGTGAATTCCACATGTTTACTGCGCCACATTTAATAAGGTTTGCAGTTGAAGAACACAGATGCAAGCTGCCCACTGTGCCACATTAACAATCAGATCCATATATCCCCTGCCATGAATATATAATGCATTAAAATGAGTCCT
The DNA here is from genome assembly GCF_052327205.1 of Somniosus microcephalus. Lineage (NCBI taxonomy): Eukaryota > Metazoa > Chordata > Chondrichthyes > Squaliformes > Somniosidae > Somniosus > Somniosus microcephalus. The sequence goes on along the minus strand of NC_140992.1, from coordinate 262,953,334 downwards.
ATACGCAACAGAATTGCTAGCCTCAATAGCGAATAAATACAAACTATCCATCACTGGTCTGTGAAAAATTTATGAGAGCTTAAAGATGCTTTTCCCAATGGCAAACCTCCAGAGTCTGAAGGGACAAGTACAAACACTGCTCTTTTCCAGAAAGTGGTCCACAGAGTTTGACAACCACCTGCCATGTTAGCTTAGTTCCTTCGTCTTTATTACCATATATACAGACAGCGGAAACGACATAACAAGCAACTCTGATAAGACAAATGCAGCAACCTTTCCAAAAGGATGCCATTATGCTTAAAAAGTAAACATATTCAAAGGAGGCAGCCGTATATTGGTTACTTAGAGGATTTTTACTACATAACTGCTTCGGCTCTTGGGAAGGTAAGAAACTGTATAATTCTCATTACAGCGCAAGAGTGAAGATAAAGTTTGTGGTTGGTGGAGACTACAGATCAACATCGCCGACTCTCAGGATTTTCTCTGGCCCACAGCAGTAATAAGCAACTAATCATGAATGTCACATCCTATGCAGCAAGGGGAAAATGACATGGCAAGTTGGTTGAAAACAACATTATGTGATTTAGTGGCATTTTTATTACTAGAGGATCCCCATCTCACTTTTATGAGCCAGAACTTTCTCATACTGATTTATTGATGATAGTTGCACAATTGCACTCATCCTATATAGCAAAGTTAGCTTAGAGTGATAAAATTGCCAAGGAAGCAAGAAATTATTCAAGTGCCTTCAATAGTTTTGAAGTTCTTAAAAAGGTGGCAATAGTCCCTTTTTAAACACAATATACTGCATTGGTTCCAATGATACGTTGGGTAATTGTGTTTGCTGCATTGTATTAGCATCTGCATTTTTGCACCATCTTCATGCCACAGTACAAAAGTGGTATTTTATATCATTGCACACGATGGCCAGCACATCAAAAACTTACCACTAACAACAACTTGTATTTATATAGCACCTTTAATGTAGTAAAATATCCCAAGGCACTTCCCAGGAGCAGCAGCGAGAGCGGACCGACCTGTGAAGGAACAGATGAAGGAGGAGCGAGGAAATAAAGCCCGAGGCTCGAGGCCCAGACCGAGCTATTGGGAGCAGCAGCGAGAATGGACGGACCTGTGAGAGAACAGGCGAAGGAGGAGCGAGGAAATAAAGCCCGAGGCTCGAGGCCCAGACCGAGCTATTGGGAGCAGCAGCGAGAATGGACCGACCTGTGAGAGAACAGGCGAAGGAGGAGCGAGGAAATAAAGCCCGAGGCTCGAGGTCCAGACCGAGCTATTGGAAGCAGCAGCGAGAATGGACGGACCTGTGAGAGAACAGGCGAAGGCGGAGCGAGGAAATAAAGCCCGAGGCTCGAGGCCCAGACCAAGCTATTGGGAGCAGCAGCGAGAGCGGACCTCAACAGGCAACATTCGAAAGTGACGTCAGAGATTAAAAGTGACATCGGCACAAGGGAAGGAGCTGATTGGTAATTAGAACCTGGTGAGTATATCTACAGTCCAGTCGTTAAAGTAAAAGTAATGTCTCTAGTTTAGAGTAAGAAGTGTTTAAAGTGAAGTAAGGTCCCGAGTGTATTTAATATTCTTTAATTTAAAGGAAGTAAATTAAGGGTAGGACATGGCAGGGCAGCTTGGCAGCGCTCCTCCTGTGCGATGTGAGAAGTCAGGGACACTTTCAGTGTCCAGGGTGAACACGTATGCAGGAAGTGTCTCCAGCTGCAGCTACTCGAAATCTGCGTTTCGGAGCTGGAACTGCGGCTGGAGTCACTGTGGAGCATCCGCGAGGCTGAGAACTTCGTGGATAGCACGTTTAACGAGGTGGTCACACCGCAGGTAAAGAGGGCACAGGCAAACAGGGAATGGGTGACCGCCAGACAGAGTAAAAGAACTAGGAAGGTAGTGCAGAAGTCCCCTGGGTCCATCTCGCTCTCCAGCAGATTTTCCGTTTTGGATACTGCTGGGGGAGATGGTTTCTCAGGGGAATGCAGCAACAGCCAAGTCCGTGGCACTACGAGTGGCTCAGCTGCACAGGAGGGAAGGAAAAAGAGTGGGAGAGCAACAGTGATAGGGGATTCCATCGTAAGGGGAACAGATAGATGTTTCTGTGGCCGCAGACGTGACTCCAGGATGGTATGTTGCCTCCCTGGTGCCAGGGTCAAGGATGTCACTGAGCGGCTGCAGGACATTCTGAAGGGGGAGGGTGAACAGCCAGAGGTCGTGGTCCATATTGGTACCAACGGCATAGGTAGAAAGAGGGACGAGGTCCTGTAAGCAGAATATAGGTAGCTAGGAAATAAATTAAAAAGCAGGACCTCAAATGTAGTAATCTTAGGATTACTCCCAGTGCCACGTGCTAGCGAGAGCAGAAATAGGAGAATAGACCAGATAAATGCGTTGCTGGAGAGATGATGTGGGAGGGAGGGATTTAAATTCCTGAGGCACTGGGATCGACTCTGGGGAAGGTGGGATCTGTACAAGCTGGACGGGTTACACCTCGGCAGAAATGGGACCAACATCCTCGCAGGGGGGTTTGCTAGTGCTGTTGGGAAGGATTTAAACTAGTTTGTCAGGGGGCTGGGAACCTAAGTGTGGGTCCAGAACGGAGAGAAACAAAGCTGGAAGTGCAAGTTAGAAAAGTAGTCAGCAAAACTAGTATGGAGCAGAAACAAAGGCCAACAGTAAAGAGGGTCAAAGTGCAGAAAAATATTAAACAAGCAAAGTTGAAGGCACTTTATCTAAATGCACGCAGCATTCACAACAAGGTGGATGAACTAATGGCATTAATAGAAGCAAATGGGTATGATGTAATTGCCATTACAGAGACATGGTTGCTGGATAACCAAAGCTGGGAACTGAATGCTCCAGGGTACTCAACATTTAGGAAGGACAGACAAAAAGGAAAAGGAGGTGGCGTAGCGCTGTTAATAAGGGATGAGATCAGTACAGATCTTGGTTTGGCAGATCATGATGTAGAACTAGAATCAGTTTGAGTGGAGCTAAGAAACAGCAAAGGGCGGAAAACATTGATGGGAGTTGTGTATAGGCCACCAAACAGTAATGGTAATGTAGGGCACAGTATCAATCAAGAGATTAGAAGTGCATGTAACAAGGGCAATACGGTAATCATGGGGGACTTTAATCTACATATTGACTGGGCAAATCAAATTACCACTAATGGTGTGGAGGACGAATTCTTGGAATGTATGCGAGATGGTTTCCTGGATCAGTATGTGGAGGAACCAACGAGGGAACAGGCTATTCTGGATCTGGTACTGTGTAATGAGAAAGGGCTAATCAATAATCTTGTGGTAAAAGGGCCTTTAGGAACAAGTGGCCATAATATGATTGAATTTTACATTAAGTTTGAGAGTGATGCAGTCCAATCTGAAACTAAGGCCTTCAATCTAAACAGAGGAAACTACAAGGGTATGAGGGACAAGTTGGCCATGGTAGATTGGGAGACTACACTAAAAGATATGAAGGTGGACATACAATGGCTAACATTCAAAGAAATAATGCATAATTTGCAACAAACATATATTTCTCTAGGGCATAAAAACCCAAAAGGAAAAGTGATCCAACCATGGCTAACAAAAGAAATTAAAGCTAGTATTAAGTCAAAGGAGGAAGCTTATAAAGTTGCCAGAAAAAGCAGTCAGCCTGAGGATTGGGATCTTTTTAGAAATCAGCAAAGGGGGACCAAGAAATTGATAAAGAAAGGGAAAATAGAATATGAGCACAAGCTAGTGAAAAATATAAAAACGGATTGTAAAAGCTTCTATAGGTATGTGAAAAGGAAAAGACTGGCGAAGGTAAATGTAGGTCCTTTACAGTCAGAGACGGGAGAATTTATAATGGGGAATGAGGAAATAGCAGAGAAATTAAATAAATACTTTGTTTCTGTCTTCATGGAGAAAGACACAAAAAACCTCCCAGAAATACGATAAAACCAAGGGTGTGACGAGAATGAGGAACTTAAAGAAATTATTATTAGTAAAAAAAAAGTACAGGAAACTCTGAGCTATCCGGAAGTTGAATGTCCGGCAACTTTGATCTAACGGCAGAAATCAGCAGCCGTTTTGGTTAGGTGTTTTTTTTTCTCCTAGCATTCTTTTCACAGGCAGGCTCTGGAAAGCGTCTTTGTCGCTTAGCAACAGCTTCAGAGACGCTTCCAAGCTACTGGGCCGAGTGTTTACAAGCTGTTGCTGAGCAACAGTGTTTGTGGTCAGACACGGCAGGCTCTAGAAAGCGTCTCTGTATCTTAGCAACAGCTTCAGAGACGCTTCCAAGCCACGGGCCGAGTGTTTACAAGCTGTTGCTGAGCAACAGTGTTTGTGGTCAGATACTGCGATGAAAAACTCCTATCTGATAACATTGACGCTGGTCTATCCGGAGCTTTTAAAAAAACGGCAGTAGCTCGGTCCCATGGGTGCCGGATAGCACAAAGTTTCCTGTACTAGCAAAATTAATGGGACGAAAAGTCGATAAATCCCAAGAACCGGATGACTAACATCCTAGGGTTTTGAAAGAGGTGGCCATTGGAATAGTGGATGCGTTGATTGTCATCTTCCAAAATTCCATAGATTCTGGAACGGTTCCTGCAGATTGGAGGATAGCAAATGTAACCCCACTATTTAAGAAAGGAGGGAGAGAGAAAACGGGGAACTACAGACCTGTTAGCCTCACATCAGTAGTTGGGAAAATGCTGGAATCTATTATAAAGGATGCAATAACTGGGCACTTAGAAACTAATAGTAAGATTGGGCAGAGTCAACATGGGTTTATGAAAGGGAAATCCTGTTTGACAAACCTATTGGAGTTCTTTGAGGATGTAACTAGTGGAGTAGACAAAGGGGAACCAGTAGATGTGGTGTATCTGGATTTTCAGAAGGCCTTCGATAAGGTCCCACACAAGAGGTTGGTGAACAAAATTAGGGCACATGGAATTGGGGGTAATATACAAGCATGGATTGAGAATTGGTTAACAAACAGAAAACAAAGAGTAGGGATAAACGGGTCTTTTTCAGGATGGCAGGCTGTGACTAGTGGGGTACCACAAGGATCGGTGCTTGGGCCCCAGCTATTCACAATCTATATCAATGATTTGGATGAGGGGACTAAATGTAACATTTCCAAATTTGCTGATGATACAAAGCTATGTGGCAGTGTCAGTTGCGAAGAGGATGTGAAGAGGCTTCAAGAGGATCTTGACAGGCTCAGGGAGTGGGCGAGAACATGGCAGATGGAATATAATGTGGATAAATGTGAAGTTATCCACTTTGGTAGAAAAAACAGAAAGGCAGAGTATTTCCTAAATGGTGAAAGGTTGGGGAATGCAGATGCTCAAAGGAACCTGGGTGTCCTTGTACATGAGTCACTGAAAGTGAATGTGCAGGTGCAGCAAGCCATTAGGAAGGCAAACGGTATGCTGGCTTTCATTACAAGAGGATTTGAGTACAGGAGTAAAGAAGTCTTACTCCAATTATATAGGGCCTTGGTGAGACCACACCTGGAGTACTGTGTACAATTTTGGTCTCCTTACCTAAGGAAGGATATACTTGCCATAGAGGGAGTGCAACGAAGATTCACGAGATTGTTTCCTGGGATGGCGGGACTGTCGTACGAGAAGAGATTGCGTAAACTAGGCCTGTATTCTCTTGAATTCAGAAGAATGAGAGGGGATCTCATTGAAGCATACTAAATTATTATAGGGCTTAATAGGATGGATGCTGGGAGAATGTTTCCCTTAGCTGGGGAATCTAGAACCAGGGGCCACAGCCTCAAGATAAAGGGTAGACCATTCAGGACTGAGATGAGAAGAAATTCCTTCACATAGAGGGTGGTGAATCTTTGGAATTCTTTACCCCAGAGGGCTGTGGAGGCTCAGTCATTGGGTATATTCAAAACAGAAGTCAATAGATTTCTGACTAGTAAGGGCATCAAGAGATATGGCGATAGGGCCGGTGAATGGAGTTAAGGCAGAAGATTAGCCATGATCTCATTGAATGGCGGAGCAGGCTCGAAGGGCCGAATGGCCGACTCCTGTTCCTATTTCTTATGTTCTTATCCTAATGACCTTTCTCAGCAACAGTTAGTACCAAATTACAGAAAGGTTTGAGTTAGGGACACTCAGCTACAGGTCAATTCAATTAAGACTGCCAAAACTCATTTCAGTCTTCTAACAGGTATCTGGGAGAGATTTACATTCCATCACTCTGGGTTAGATTCAAATTTAGGTTGCAAGTTGACAGGATAGTACTCTACCATACTTAGATCAGTTCAAAATTCTGATGTGTACACTCTTGAAGCACAAATACATATAAGATTTAGCTCCTGATAATTACTATCGCTCCCAAACATTAATATGAATGCTCATGAAATAGCTACATGATCAATAAGAACATTATTGCCTAATTAGCAAGTTTTCATGCAGACTAATGGCCCATTTGTACTGCGGAATTATACTTCAAAGGCAGCAGTTCCATGATATGGTTGTCTGTGTTCCGAATTCATGTTATCTATACTGCGGAACAGATTCAAAGCACTGGCAGTAAATGTGAAACAATTGAGCCAACACAAAACTTGACCATGTTACTCTAAAGTCCTGGTCCTGACGTTACGATTCCAGTTTGTTCTGCGAACACAGCCCATCCGCAGTTATAAGGAAATATCGGTCTTTATGACGTACCATCACTTAAGTTTTCTGGAAGCAAAGATGCAAGGAACAAAACCAGCTGATCCAAGGTGAGGTTCTGTGCCACCTGAGGCATGTACACCACTTTGCTTATATTGCAGCGCCACCTTCAAGAGCAGAGCTGCTTCCAGAGACAGCGGTGTAATACGAAGAAGGCATCAGAGTTCATGAAGCAGCCTGTTCCGAAAATTCTTCTGCCACCCACTTTCAGTACCACAGACATACTAATCTGATGTAGTACGAATACTTACACGTATAGTGTGTGTACTGCCTTAGTTATTTTTTTTTAGAAAAAAGCTTCCCACATTCAAGAACACATTGCAATATGCGTCTTGCTGTGCATTTCAACAGCTAATTATAAAGCAGAATTAAAGAAATGTGCAGAAATAGGCAAGTGGTCAGGTCAAACCCAAATGAATATAATGTTCTACTTTTGCCATGACTGAGCCACTTAGAAGAATCCACAACAAAGTCCTTCAAAACGAACAGCAGTAGTCTGAGTCTTTATAAATTATTATAAAACAAACAGCAGCAGTCTTTGATTTTTATAATACAAACATCAGCTGCCTCAGAGTTTTAAAACAATATTTTCCTTAGCCAGGCTGCATTTCATTACACCACCAGCAAACGTGGAACGAGTTAGAGCGCCTTCAGTCGACATTCCTTAACTCACAGTAATCTCCAGAATACTGTGAACCAGAGACAAATCATGAGCTTATTCGAACTTGTCATTTTGCTGCTGATATATTCTTTTACTGCTCAGAGTCAGGAACATAGAAACAGGAGTCGGCCATTCAGCTCCTCAAGCCTGCTCCGCCATTCAATTAGATCATGGCTGATCTGTTTCTTAACTCCATCTACCCACCTTGGTTCCGTAACCCTTAATAATCCTAACAAAAATCTATCAATCTCAGTTTTGACATTTTCAACTGACCCCCACCCGCCCCCCCCCTCCTCCCCCAGCCTCAACAGCTTTTTTGGGGAAAGAGTTCCAGATTTCCACTACCCTTTGTGCGAAGAAGTGCTTCCTGACATCACCCTGAATGGCTGATATACCTATCAATTCCTCCAATAAAAGGCGAAGAGTTACGAAGGTGACTAAAGGTTTTTATTGACTAAATAACAGAGCCCACTCTCGTGGGTGATCCGATCCAAGCAGGAGGAATACCAGCCAGTCGCTCACCTTTATACCTGGCCTGGTGGGTGGAGCCAAGGCGGAGTCGGCAGTGGTCATCCCAGGTATAGCAGTGTGGCAAGAGGCGACCTCGTACCGTGATACAATAGTGGTCAGTGATACAGTTATAACGAACAGTGGTGAACAGTGCTAACTACTAACAGTGATACGATAGTGAACGTGGTTTACCACATTCACCCCTTGTTTAGAATTAAGTCCGGCGGGGTGAAGTGTACTACCAATTCTGGTAGGTCAGTCTGTCCGGAGGCTTCGTAAGCCTCTCCGATCGCCGCAGCGGTGGTGTTGCCTTATCCGGTGCTGGTGCCTTATCCGGTGTTGATGCTGGTGTTTGCGTGGTCGGCGAGGGCTCGTGGGGTTCCGGCATGCCGTCTACCTGGACTGAGGTTGGGGGGGGTGGTGGCGGTGTTTCCGGATCGGCTGAGGGTGCGAGGTCTCGTAGGGAGACAGTGTCCTCCCGCCCGTCTGGGTACGCCACGTAGGCGTACTGGGGGTTGGCGTGCAGGAGGTTCACCCTCTCGACCAGGGGGTCCGTTTTATGGGTCCTCACGTGTTTCCGCAGCCAGACCGGCCCCGGGGCGGTCAGCCAGGTTGGTAGAGTGGTTCCCGTAGTCGACTTCCTGGGGAAAACGAACATTCGTTCATGGGGGGTGGTGTTAGTGGCCGTGCAAAGTAATGACCGGATGGAGTGCAGCGCTGTCGGGAGGACTTCTTGCCAGCGGGAGGTTGGGAGGCCCTTAGACTTTAAGGCTAAGAGGACGGCCTTCCATACCGTCGCGTTCTCTCTTTCCACCTGACCGTTACCTCTGGGGTTGTAGCTGGTGGTCCTGCTTGCTGCAATACCTCTCTCTAGGAGGAATTGCCGGAGTTCCTCGCTCATGAAGGAGGAGCCCCGGTCGCTGTGTATATAGTTCGGGAACCCGAACAAGGCGAAGAGGGCATTCAGGCACTTAATGACCGTGCTACTGGTCATGTCGGGGCAGGGGAAGGCAAAGGGGAAACGGGAGTACTCATCAACGATGTTGAGGAAGTACACATTACGGTCAGAGGACGGGAGGGGCCCCTTAAAGTCGATGCTCAGGCGCTCGAAGGGGCGGGTGGCCTTGATCAGGCTTGCTCGGTCCGGCCTATAGAAGTGCGGTTTGCACTCCGCACAGGTCTGGCAGTTCCTGGTCATGGTCCTGACCTCCTCGATGGAGTAGGTCAGGTTGCGGGCCTTAATGAAATGGTAGAGTCTGGTGACTCCGGGGTGGCAGAGCTGGTCGTGGAGGGTCTGAAGCCTATCGATATGCGCGCTGGCGCATGTCATTCGTGAAAGGGCATCAGGGGATTCGTTCAGCTTGCCTGGCCGGTACAAGATCTCATAATCGTAGGTGGAGAGCTCGATTCTCCATCTCAAAATCTTGTCATTCTTGATTTTGCCCTTCAGCTTGTTATTAAACATGAAAGCCACCGAACGCTGGTCGGTGAGGAGGGTAAATCGTTTGCCTGCCAGGTAGTGCCTCCAGCGCCGTACTGCCTCCACGATCGCCTGGGCCTCTTTCTCGACCGACGAATGTCGGATCTCGGGGCCCTGTAGGGTCCTTGAGAAGAAGGCCACTGGCCTCCCCTCCTGGTTTAGGGTGGCGGCTAAGGCGAAGTCGGATGCGTCGCTCTCCACCTGAAAGGGGATGGACTCGTCCACTGCGTGCATCGTGGCCTTGGCTATGTCTCCCTTAATGAGGGAGAAGGCCGCGCACGCCTCCTCCGTGAGGGGGAAGGAAGTGGCTTTCAGGAGGGGTCTGGCTTTGTCCGCGTAATTGGGTACCCATTGGGCATAGTAGGCGAAAAGCCCCAGGGTTCTCCTAAGTGCTTTAGGGCAGTGGGGGAGGGGTAGCTCCACGAGGGGGCGCATTCTTTCTGGGTCGGGGCCGATGATTCCGTTCTCCACTACGCAGCCGAGGATGGCAAGGCGCGTGGTGTTAAACACGCATTTCTCCTTATTGTAGGTGAGGTTCAGCCGTTGGGCCGTACGGAGGAATTTCTCCAGATTCGCGTCATGTTCCTGCCGGTCGCGGCCGCAGATAGTGACGTTATCTAGGTAGGGGAATGTAGCCTGCAGTTCGTTCCGGTCAACCATCTGGTCCATCTCCCTTTGGAAGACCGAGACCCCATTAGTGACACCGAAGGGGACCCTAAGGAAGTGGTATAGGCGCCCATTCGCCTCGAAGGCGGTATACTGGCGGTCCTCAGGGTGGATAGGGAGTTGGTGGTAGGCCGACTTCAGGTCGATGGTCGAGAATACTTTATACTGTGCAATCTGATTGACCATGTCAGATATGCGGGGGAGGGGGTATGCGTCCAGCTGGGTATATCTGTTTATGGTCTGGCTGTAGTCGATGACCAGGCGGTTTTTATCGCCGGTCTTTACGACTACGACCTGGGCACGCCAGGGGCTGCTGCTCCCCTCGATAATGCCCTCTTTCAGGAGGCGCCGCACCTCAGAGCTAATGAAGGCTCTGTCCCCGGCGCTATACCGCCTGCTTTTGGTAGCGACGGGTTTGCAGTCAGGGGTAAGGTTAGCAAACAGAGAGGGTGGCGGGACCTTGAGGGTGGAGAGGCTGCAGGTGTTACGCGGTGGGCGGTTTAACGTTTGCTGGTTGTTGACTGTGAGTGGGGGGAGGGGTCCACCGTATGCTAGGGTTACGCTTTGGAGGTGGGATTGGAAGTCCAGCCCTAGTAGGACGGCAGCGCAGAGATGGGGGAGGACGAGGAGTTTAAAGTTTTTATACTCCGTGCCCTTAACCGACAGGGTCACGACACAGTAGCCGCTGATGTCCGTGGCGTGGGACCTCGATGCCATCGAGATTCGGCTGCGCGTTGGTAGGACAGAGAGGGAGTAGTGGCTCACCGTGTCTGGGTGGATGAAGCTCTCCGTGCTTCCGCTGTCGAACAGGCAGGTCGTGGCGTGGCCGTTCACTTTGATGTCCATCATTGACTTGGACAGATGGTGCGGGCGGGCTTGGTCCAGGGTGACGGAAGCTAGTGTGTAGCTGAGCGAGTCGTTGTCATCTGCGGGCGAGGCGGTCGGGCGTGGTGAGTAAAATGGCGTCTCCCACGAGGTAGGGCCCCATGAGGCACTATTGGGGTCGGTTGCCTTAATCAAAGATGGCCGCCCCCATGACTCATGTGTGGGGATGCTGGCCTCAGTTGCCCTAAACAAAGATGGCCGCCCCCATGACTCATGTGTGGGGATGCTGGCCTCAGTTGCCCTAAACAAAGATGGCCACCCCCATGACTCATGTGTGGGGATGCTGGCCTCAGTTGCCCTAAACGAAGATGGCCGCCCCCATAGTTCGCATGCGGCACTGCTGGCCTCTGAGGATCCGCTCCTGCAGGCCTTGGAGAAGTGGCCTTTCTTCAGGCAGGTTTTACATATGGAGTTCTTGGCTGGGCAGCGCGACCTCGGGTGCTTCTCCTGGCCACAAAAAAAACAGCCGGCGGCCCGATCGCGGATGCCCGATGTCGGGGCCGGTGCCGGGGGTGGCGGGGCCGGTCGGGTCCGGGACGCCGACGCAGAGGTAGGTCCCGGGGGCGGCGCTGGGAAGGGTGCTGTGGTAGGGGTCGGGCCCGAGTCCCAGGGTCGCGAGCAGTACCTGGTGAATGCTTCCTGATCTTGGTGGGCCACTTCCAGGGAGATAGCGAGGGCTTCAGCTTTTTCCATGCTGAGGTCTTTAGCTTCCAGCAGTCTTTGCCGTGAGTACTCGGACCGTAGGCCTTTCAGGAATGCGTCGCGGATATTATCTTCAGTATTTTCGGCTGCCGACACCGATTTAAACTCACAGTTCCTGGCGAGTGCATATAGCGCCTGTGAGAATTCGGCTACTGATTCTCCTGGCTGTTGCGGCCGTGATCTTAGGAGGTGCCTAGCGTACATGTAGTTTACCGGGGTCCGGTACTTCTGTTTCAGCAGGTTGATGGCGGTCTCGTAGGTAGTCATGTCCTCGATGAGAGTGTATACTCTCGGGCTCAGTTGTGCCTGCAGGACACTTAGTTTGGATGCCTGAGGGACGCTGGATTCTCTCAGGTATGATTCGAAGCAGACCAGCCAGTGTTTAAAGTCTGCGGCTGAGTTTGCTGCTCGTGGGTTCAGGTCCAGGTACGGCGGTCTGAGGGCTCGCAGCCAAGCTGGCTGGTGTGGCTGTGCTCCTGGGAGCTGCGCTGGTGGCTCCTCCGCCGGTTGTGACTCGTTGTCGGACATCATTAAATTTAGTCAATAAAATTGATATACCTATCAATTCCTCCAATAAAAGGCGAAGAGTTACGAAGGTGACTAAAGGTTTTTATTGACTAAATAACAGAGCCCACTCTCGTGGGTGATCCGATCCAAGCAGGAGGAATACCAGCCAGTCGCTCACCTTTATACCTGGCCTGGTGGGTGGAGCCAAGGCGGAGTCGGCAGTGGTCATCCCAGGTATAGCAGTGTGGCAAGAGGCGACCTCGTACCGTGATACAATAGTGGTCAGTGATACAGTTATAACGAACAGTGGTGAACAGTGCTAACTACTAACAGTGATACGATAGTGAACGTGGTTTACCACAATGGCCCAGCTCTAATTTTAAGGTTCTGCTCCCTTGTTTTGACGCCCCATCCTATCAACTTCAATCATCTTAAACGCCTCAATTAGATCACCCCTTAATATTCTATACTCAAGGGAATACAAGCCTAGTCTGTGCAACCTGTCCTCATAATTTAACCCTTTTAGCCTCGGTATCATCCTGGAAAATCTGCATTGCACCCCTTCCAAAGCCAATATATCCTTCCTGAGGCGTGATGCCCAGAACTGAACGCAGTGCTCAAAAGGGGTCTAACCAGAGCTTTATATAACTGTAATAACATAACTTCCACCCCTTTGTATTCCAGCCCCCTCGAGATAAAGGCCAACATTCCATTAGCCTTTTTAATTATATTTTGCACCTGTCCACTAGCTTTTAGTGATTTCTGTATTTGGACCCTTAAATCTTTCTGCTCCTCCACAGCTCTTAGTTCCTCGCCATTTAGAAAATATTCTGATCTATCCTTCTTGAGGTCAAAATGGATGACTTCTCACAGTTTTGCCTACTCACTTAATCTATCAATGTCGCTTTGCAACTTTCTGTTCCCATTTGCACATTTTACTGTGCCACCTAACCTAATGTCAAAAGCAAACTTTGATATATGGCTCTCTATTCCTTCATCTAAGTCAGTTAGAAATATAGTGAAAAGCTGAGGCCCTAGTACAAATCCCTGGGGGACACCACTGGTCACATCCTGCCAATCTAAGTACATATCCATTATCCCTACTCTGTCTCCTACCTCTTAACCAATTCCATAACCATGTCAATAGATTGCCTCCAATTCCATGTGCTCTCATTTTTGTTAACAGTCTCTTACATGGAACCTTATTGAATGCCTTTGGAAGTCCATATAAATAACATCGATAGGTACTCCTACGTTAGTTAGGCGGTAGACTAATGGAACTATAACTTTCTACTTTATCTCTCCTACCCTTCTTAAATAATGGAGTGACATTGGCAATTTTCCAATCCAAGGGGCCAATTCCTGAATCAAGAGAATTGACTAGAGCATCGACATGTTCCTCACCTACTTCTTTTAATACCCTGGGATGTAAACCATCAGGTCCTGGAGATCTGTTTATCTTTAGTCTCATTATTTTCTCCATTACCATTGTTTTACTTGTATTAAATCTAGTATGTTCCTCTCCTTGATTTATTTTTAGCTTTCCTCACATGTCTGGTACTTTATCCTCATTCTCTACTGTAAAGACCGAAACAAAGGAAGTATTTAGCAAGCCTGCCATTTCCTGATTTTCAATTACACTATCACCTCTGTCTGTTTCTAAGGGGCCCACATTGCTCTTAGCCACTCGCTTTCTCTTAGTATACCTGTAAAAACCTTTAGTGCTGTACTCTTTTTGCAGCTCTTACTGCTTTCTTTAAGTTAAACTGAAGCATTAAAATAATTTTTACCCAGTGAAAGAAAATTACTGCAGAAGACTGGGCAAAATTAACAACACTCAAAGTTAATCAGTTTGCCTGGAGCACTTAGCTCCAAATGAAATTAGCAGCCAAGTTAAGGATTTCTTTTAAAAATCAATAAAAATGCCAATGACAAACCATTTATGCAATGGAACTAGGTGCTCTTGAGTCAAGAAGCCAGCATGAAGTTTTATCATCAGCCTTGTCTCAGTGGTACAGTGGTAGCATTCTCACCTCTGACTCAGAGCCCCATTCTGGGATTTAAGCACATAATCTGGACTGACATTTCAGTGCAGTATGAAGGGAGTGCTGCATTGTTGGAGTTACCATCTTTCAGACAAGATGTTAAACCGAGGCCCCGCACGCCTGCTCAGGTTTGTTTTTCCATTCATGGGACGTGGGCTTCGCTGGCAAGGTCGGCACTTTAATGCTCATCCCTCATTGCCCTTGAGAAGGTGGTGGTGAAACCTTCTTCTTGAACCGCTGCAGTCCGTGTGGTGAAGGTACTCCCACAGTGCTGTTAGGTAGGGAGTTCCAGGAAGTTGACCCAGTGACGATAAAGGATCGGCGATATATATCTCAGTCAGGAGAGTGTGTGACTTGGAGGGAACGTGAAGGTAATGGTGTTCCCATGCGCCTGCTGCCCTTGTCTTTCTACATCAACAACAACTTGCATTTATATAGCGCCTTTAACGTGGTAAAACTTCCCAAGGCACTTTATCGGGGCATAGTGGAGGTCGCGGGTTTGGGAGGTGCTGCCAAAGAAGCCTTGGTGACTTGCTGCAGTGAATTACTGGAGATTAGCCGAGTGCTAATTTTAAGGTTATGCACGTTGTTCTACATTCTCCCGTCAGAGGCAATAATTTCGCTGTAGCTATCCTATTGAATCCCTTCATCATTTTAATGACTTCGATTAGATCACCCCTCAAACTTCTAAACACAAACCAAGTTTATGCAACCTGTCCTCATAATTTAACCCACATACAACGACTAAATAATGCTGCTGTGCAACTGTACTGGTCAATCGTGCAATATGGAAAGCAGTTATTGAAGTAATCAACCTGCAATGCAATACTGATGCATTTCCACAACTCTGCAAACAAGAAATGTTTCAATCTGGGATGTACCCGAATCACAATTAAAAGTGTTCACTGCAGGCAATACTGTGAAACACCCAAGTATCAGTTATTTTATGCGACTCGCTGTTTGTGGGTTAGATACAGAACAGAGGTATCAAAATATTCCTTAAAAGTACTGGTCGTAGCAAATAAGTTCAGAATGAGAAAGAAAATTGTAAAGTAATAAATGGATTTGACCCTAGATTAAGTGCTTGAAGGACTTTCAAGCTTGCTTCCTGCCAACAACATTACATTGTTTATTGTGATTTTATTTCCTTGGGCTAAGCAGTGCAACAAGATTAAAAAGTCCAAACATCCACTGTCCATTCTGGTATACACAATATCACCACGCTGTCTGTTTCCCCCAACAGGCTCCAGTATAATTAATGCTTTAACACAAACTGAAGCAGTATTGACACCTCTGGGCATCCTTAGATGGTCCCCAAGAACATATTTTTGAGCATAGGTCAGTGGCAAGTTGGCTGCAGCAACAGCCATGTCCTGGAGACAAAATGAGGCCTTAACCTATAATTTGCTGCACTTGTCCCTCGACAGCTGGAATGAATTTAGCACCTGAAGACTTTCTTGTAAACCTTTCCCTGCCTGTTCTACAATGAACAATTCCCCGCATAACTGCGCAAGAAAAGTACAACAAAGTAAATCAAGAACAACCAGTGACTGTCGGCCAATGCACAGAAAAGATCCCTCAGGCCCAGGCTTCAAAGAGGCTGAGGAAAAATAGACAGACACACAAAGATTTATAAGTATTTGACAACTCCCCTGACTGTTTTTGTAACAGTACTGACTTTCGCACCCTTGGCCCAAATCTGAAAAAATCAAAATTAAAATTGGCCTTAGATCTCTCCAGCATCTCCAACAACTCTATCACTTCTAAGCTAATCATAATCCTCCTTCAATGCAATAATGGTTCTCTTCCCCCTCCTCATCCCATCGCACTGTGAACCAGCTACTCCCCACCCCCCATCACACTGTGAACCAGCTACTCCCCCCCTCCCCATCCCATCACACTGTGAACCAGCTACTACCCCCCTCCCCATCCCATCGCACTGTGGACCAGCTACTCCCCCCTCCCCATCCCATCGCACTGTGAACCAGCTACTCCCCCCTCCCCATCCCATCGCAGTGAACCAGCTACTCCCCCCCCACTCCCCATCCCATCGCACTGCGGACCAGCTACTCCCCCTCCCCATCCCATCGCACTGTGGACCAGCTACTCCCCCCTCCCCATCCCATCGCACTGTGAACCAGCTACTTCCCCACTCCCCATCCCATCGCACTGTGAACCAGCTACTCCCCCCTCCCCATCCCATCGCACCGTGGACCAGCTACTCCCCCTCCCCATCCCATCGCACTGTGAACCAGCTACTCCCCCCTCCCCATCCCATCGCACCGTGAACCAGCTACTCCCCCCTCCCATCGCACCGTGAACCAGCTACTCCCCCCTCCCCATCCCATTGTGAACCAGCTACTTCCCCCCTCCCCATCCCATCGCACTGTGAACCAGCTACTTCCCCCTCCCCATCCCATCGCACTGTGGACCAGCTACTCCCCCCCCCCGCATCCCATCGCACTGTGAACCAGCTACTCCCCCCTCCCCATCCCATCACACCATGAACCAGCTACTCCCCCCTCCCCATCCCATCGCACTGTGAACCAGCTACTCCCCCCTCCCCATCCCATCACACTGTGAACCAGCTACTCCCCCCTCCCCATCCCATCACACCATGAACCAGCTACTCCCCCCTCCCCATCCCATCGCACCGTGAACCAGCTACTCCCCCCTCCCCATCCCATCCCACTGTGAACCAGCTACTCCCCCCTCCCCATCCCATCGCACTGTGGACCAGCTACTCCCCCCTCCCCATCCCATCGCACTGTGAACCAGCTACTCCCCCCTCCCCATCCCATCGCACCGTGAACCAGCTACTCCCCCCTCCCCTCCCCATCACACTGTGAACCAGCTACTCCCCCCCCTCCCCATCCCATCACACTGTGAGCCAGCTACTCTCCACTCCCCTCCCCATCACACTGTGAACCAGCTACTCCCCCCTCCCCATCCCATCGCACTCTGAACCAGCTACTCCCCCCTCCCCATCCCATCGCACCGTGAACCAGCTACTCCCCCCTCCCCTCCCCATCACACTGTGAACCAGCTACTCTCCACTCCCCTCCCCATCACACTGTGAACCAGCTACTCCCCCCTCCCCATCCCATCGTGAACCAGCTACTCTCCCCTCCCCATCCCATCGCACTGTGAACCAGCTACTCCCCCCTCCCATCACAATGTGAACCAGCTACTCCCCCCTCTCCTCCCCATCACACTGTGAACCAGCTACTCCCCCCTCCCCATCACACTGTGAACCAGCTACTCCCCCCTCCCCATCCCATCGCACCGTGAACCAGCTACTCCCCCCTCCCCATCCCATCGCACTGTGAACCAGCTACTCCCCCCTCCCCATCCCATCGCACCGTGAACCAGCTACTCCCCCCTCCCCATCCCATCGCACTGTGAACCAGCTACTCCCCCCCTCCCCCATCACACTGTGAACCAGCTACTCCCCCACTCTCTTCAAACCAACTTCCTAGTCTCCCTTTCCATCTTCTGACTGCCCTCAAACAGATTTTGGGTTAACAATAGATGACAGGTAGGTTTATAACATTACGAAAAAAAAGTGGCCTTGCTTTCTAAACATAAAGAACCAAAGATACATAAATAATGCATTGTTCTCATTTTGTTTGTTGCTAATTCCATATTTTTATGACTATAAGGCTATGTGCCTAAAGAGACTACATGCATCCATTTTACAGAATGTTATTTTTCAATCCTGAATACATAAACCCATGGCAACACTGACTACAGCTGGACCAGGAGAAAGTCTGAAAACATCAAGGACTCACCCAGTGGTTTATTCAGAATGTGGTCCTCCCTGGCACCAGCTCTCTCCTTTGATAGTTCTCCTTTCTTGTTCTGATTAGGGGATGGTGGTCAGCCAGATCAGCCAATTATTGCTGGCTGGAATGTCGCTCTTTTACAACTTCTCTGTACGAAAGTGAGCACACATTCAGGGAGCCAACCAGGCAATCTAGCCAGAAAATCTATGGAGCCACCTGCTGTTCATCTCATATTCCCCCTTTCCCACATATTGTCAGCTATAGTCATAAAGGTCGGAATTTTGCCGGCGCTTAGAGGGTGGGTTTGGAGGCGGGACCTCCGGCAAAATGGCAAAGATTGACAGCGGGCAGGAAACCCGCCTCCAATCAATCTTTCCAAGTGTCAAGTCCCCGATTTGCACATGGACCCGACACCTAGCAGCGGGAAGAGGATTATAGCCACTTAACTGCCTGTTAAAGGTTGTTAAACAGGCAGTTAACAGGTTCTTTTGCAATTTTGACACTTCTACTTCGGACTTCCCGACATCCGGACACCACGCCAGGTAAGTGTGGCGTGTTGTGAGTCTGCTGTAATGTTTCTGCATTGATGACAGTTGCAGAAGTGGTGTGAAGGATCCAATGTTGCACTGGTGAGTTTCAGAGGTAAGAAAATGTTGGCAAATTCATTTTTAATGTATTTACACTTTTCTGTAGGTAACAGGTTTTGAATTGGCTGTCTAGTCCCACCTCATTGACTAGAGAGTCACTAGAGAGCCTGGGTGCAAGAACTCACCTGTGAATAGTCATTGTCAGTGTTTGCAGCACCTCAATGCTGTCAAACACTGAAAAATGAGTTGTCAAAGAAAAATTGTGCGTGGTCTCTTGAAGAAAACCAGCAGATGCCGCGTCATCAAATGACGTCATCTGACCGACTTCTTCTTAATTGGCCGGCAAGCCCGCAGGGCGGGCTTAAGTTGGGGGTGGGACTGGAACCCGGAAACCAGCTGATCCGCTCCCAAGCCGCATCGATCGAGAAAATCGCGGCCAAAGTCTCGGTCAGCCCCTGGACAACCAGGCCACTTCCTACATGTGCCTCTCTCATGAATAACCCCCCTGAAGTGCATCAGCCATGCATTTGTATTTTGCTCTCCAATTATACAGCAAATGTTCATTATTCCCAATCCACAGCCTCCTACATGCACCTTATGCCAGAGCGCTGAAGCTCCAAAACCACATACAAACTGTAGCCTATAGTCGTAAAATACAGCAATGAATGCTGAGCTTCTGAACAGCTCACTCTGCTGGAATACTAATGACCTGGTCTGGAAGGTGATCTTTGTCGTTTTCCTGGGGTTCATCAATGTTTCTGTTATCCCTTTCCATTGACAATATTTCAAATTCAAAATATTTGGCAAATGCAATACAGTATTCAAGATGCTGCTAAAGTTATCATAATTATTACCATTGTCAACCATATTGGCAATGCCAATTTCAGAGCACAAAATTAACAAGCACTTGCTGGAAATACTCAGCAGGTCAGGCAGCATCTGTTGGAGAGAGAAACAGAGTTAACGTTTCAGGTCGATGACCCTTCATCAGAACCTGACCTGCTGAGTATTTCCAGCATTTTCTGTTTTTATTTCAGATTTCCAGCATCCGCGGTATTTTGCTTTTGTATTAACAAGCACTTGTTTTGTGTGTTTGTTGACACCATCATTAGCAACACAGGAAGGTGTGTGTGTGTGTGTGTGTGTGTGGGGTGCGGAAAAGAATACAAGGTGTGAATTAATTGAAGCCACTGCATGCAGGGTCCACGAATTGGGAGGAAAGCTCTTAAAATCAAAAATTAAGGACATCTGCTGAACCGATCATGAGTTAGGAAAATGTGCGAGTTATGAATTGCATACAGTATTAAGACTTAGCAAACACAAAAATCGCAGCAGTACTGCACCAGCTGGATATTTTTACCAACTCATGCATTGTACGTTAGATGTCACTTTAATAAGTGGAATAATTTATCTCAGCGTTTGTGACATATGGTTGTTTTCTTTTTTCCACTAGATGCGATAGTCCAGGCTTTTTCGACAGAGCATACTCATTAATAAAGCACTTGAAGGTTCTGGCCACTCCATATGTGGACGACCAAGCACCTCTAAATGGTATTTGTGTGACATTGTTACAACCAAGAGCAGTGACCATTATGAGAATGTCAACAGAAAAGCACGGCACTAATTAATCAGCACAGGCTTAAAATATCCAACTACTCACCACTACTGGTGATCATTCAAAATAATTTTTAAACTCCCTTATATTTGACTTGCTATTCGGTTTTCCTTTTCCATTTATCCCCCCCTTTGCTTTTAAATTCTTAACCCCTCACCCCCACCTCTAATTTTCTTCCTTCCAGCTTCTTTACACCCTTCAAGCTGCAAGGTGAGGACCCCAGTTTTTGCATACCACTATTCTGTGACAAGAATTAGGCACCATAACTTTGTAATGTAATACTCTGGTTAACTGAACTTAAAAACGCTTATTTTTTGCTGGTCGCTGGTGTTGGATCTGTGGTTCAGTGGATATGCTATTACTAAATAATCACACGGATGCTGTACATTAACAAATAACAGGTCGTTACTGGAGGAGGGTAGTCTCTAGACTGGGGGTACAGAGGCATGCACAAAGCTTATATGCCGGTGTGGTCACTGCCGGTACTACAGTATACAGGAGCTGTAAAAGTAGTTCTCTTTTAAAGGCACATACACTACAATTCCTCCCCTTTTAGATTAGTAATACCCCTAATATTCAAATAACAATTAACATTTCAACATGTACTTTAAACAACAAAAGTCCATTTATAGATTCAGTCTTTGGGGCGGCTTCCTGACCCTTTCGGGATAGCGCCTTTCCAGAGGTTCTTGTTCTTGGTGCAGAGGCGATTCTGACCCCTTTTCATCGGGCAGTTCATCGGGTTCCACTGCTACTGGGTCTGAAGTAGATGCTACCGGTATGTCGGGTTCATCCCCAGGTACTCGAGACATGGGGTTGACGCGTTCCTGTGACGCTAAGATCTGATCAACGTGGCGTCTCACAATGTTCTCCCCGACATCCACTGTGTACATTAATGGCCCCTGCCTTGTACATATCGTTCCGGGTTGCCACTTCTCTGTTCGATAGTCACGGGCCAAGACTGGTTGCCCTACATTGAAGCTCCTTGTCGGCTTCTCATTGATATGCTGGAATTGTTTATCCTCAACATTTCTTCGCACATTTGGTCTGAGCAAGTCCAGACGAGATCTCAACCTTCGGTTAAAGAACATCATGGCCAGGGTCTGGTTGGTAACTGCATGTGTCGCGTTTCGGTAGGCTAATAAGAAATTGTCCAGCTTATGCTGTAGTGGAATTTAATCGTCGCACATGGCCTTTATCGCCTTCTTAAAGGTTTGTACGAACCTCTCAGACAATCCATTTGTGGCTGGATGATACGGGGCAGATGTGTAATGCCTTACCCCATTCCTTTTCATGAATTTTTAGAACTCGTCGGATACAAACGATGGTCCATTATCAGAGCAAATCTGCTCTGGCAAACCGTTTCCGGCAAATATGGTCTGTAGGACTGCAATCGTTTTCTCTGTAGTGGTTGAAGACATTTTTATCACCTCAGGCCACTTTGAATGAGCATCCACTGCTATTAAGAACATTGAGTCCATGAATGGACCAGCGAAATCAATATGCACCCGTTGCCATGGAGAGGAGGGCCACTCCCATGGGTGTAGAGGGGCATGTGGTGGTGCATTTTGGACCTTCTGGCATCCTAAGCAGCTCTTAGTTAGGTCTTCAATTTGTTGATCGATTCCCGGCCACCACACATAAGCCCTAGCAAGGCTTTTCATTTTCACTCCCCCCAGATGACCTTCATGTAGCTCATTTAGCACTCTCTCCCTTAACTTGGGTGGAATCACCACTCTGGATCCACACATCACTGTCCCCTGGCATACTGACAGCTGTTCTCTTCTGGATGAGAATGCTGGCAACAGTGAGTCGCCATGTGTTGGCCATCCCCTCACCGTCAATTCATATACCCGTGACTGCGTCGGATCATTGCGGGTCTCCTTCTCTATATCCGCGGTTGTTACTGGCAATCGTTCAATTATTGACGAATAAAATATCTCGATAGGGTCCACTGCTGGTGCTTCCTCCACAGTAGGCAGTGGCAGGCGCGATAGCCCATCAGCGTTCCCATGCTGTTTCGTGCCTTTATATTCTATTTCATATTGATTTGCCCCTAGAAACAGGGACCATCTTTGTAACCGCTGTGCAGTCATCACTGGAACGCCCTTCTTAGGATTAAAGATGGGGACAAGTGGTTGGTGGTCAGTCAGCAAGGTGAACTTCTGCCCATGCAGATAGTGGTTGAATTTTTTTACTCCCCTGATATACCTATCAATTCCTCCAATAAAAGGCGAAGAGTTACGAAGGTGACTAAAGGTTTTTATTGACTAAATAACAGAGCCCACTCTCGTGGGTGATCCGATCCAAGCAGGAGGAATACCAGTCAGTCGCTCACCTTTATACCTGGCCTGGTGGGTGGAGCCAAGGCGGAGTCGGCGGTGGTCATCCCAGGTATAGCAGTGTGGCAAGAGGCGACCTCGTACCGTGATACAATAGTGGTCAGTGATACAGTTATAACGAACAGTGGTGAACAGTGCTAACTACTAACAGTGATACGATAGTGAACGTGGTTTACCACATTCACCCCTTGTTTAGAATTAAGTCCGGCGGGGTGAAGTGTACTACCAATTCTGGTAGGTCAGTCTGTCCGGAGGCTTCGTAAGCCTCTCCGATCGCCGCAGCGGTGGTGTTGCCTTATCCGGTGCTGGTGCCTTATCCGGTGTTGATGCTGGTGTTTGCGTGGTCGGCGAGGGCTCGTGGGGTTCCGGCATGCCGTCTACCTGGGCTGGGGTTGGGGGGGGTGGTGGCGGTGTTTCCGGATCGGCTGAGGGTGCGAGGTCTCGTAGGGAGACAGTGTCCTCCCGCCCGTCTGGGTACGCCACGTAGGCGTACTGGGGGTTGGCGTGCAGGAGGTTCACCCTCTCGACCAGGGGGTCCGTTTTATGGGCCCTCACGTGTTTCCGCAGCCAGACCGGCCCCGGGGCGGTCAGCCAGGTTGGTAGAGTGGTTCCCGTAGTCGACTTCCTGGGGAAAACGAACATTCGTTCATGGGGGGTGGTGTTAGTGGCCGTGCAAAGTAATGACCGGATGGAGTGCAGCGCTGTCGGGAGGACTTCTTGCCAGCGGGAGGTTGGGAGGCCCTTAGACTTTAAGGCTAAGAGGACGGCCTTCCATACCGTCGCGTTCTCTCTTTCCACCTGACCGTTACCTCTGGGGTTGTAGCTGGTGGTCCTGCTTGCTGCAATACCTCTCTCTAGGAGGAATTGCCGGAGTTCCTCGCTCATGAAGGAGGAGCCCCGGTCGCTGTGTATATAGTTCGGGAACCCGAACAAGGCGAAGAGGGCATTCAGGCACTTGATGACCGTGCTACTGGTCATGTCGGGGCAGGGGAAGGCAAAGGGGAAACGGGAGTACTCATCAACGATGTTGAGGAAGTACACATTACGGTCAGAGGACGGGAGGGGCCCCTTAAAGTCGATGCTCAGGCGCTCGAAGGGGCGGGTGGCCTTGATCAGGCTTGCTCGGTCCGGCCTATAGAAGTGCGGTTTGCACTCCGCACAGGTCTGGCAGTTCCTGGTCATGGTCCTGACCTCCTCGATGGAGTAGGTCAGGTTGCGGGCCTTAATGAAATGGTAGAGTCTGGTGACTCCGGGGTGGCAGAGCTGGTCGTGGAGGGTCTGAAGCCTATCGATATGCGCGCTGGCGCATGTCATTCGTGAAAGGGCATCAGGGGATTCGTTCAGCTTGCCTGGCCGGTACAAGATCTCATAATCGTAGGTGGAGAGCTCGATTCTCCATCTCAAAATCTTGTCATTCTTGATTTTGCCCTTCAGCTTGTTATTAAACATGAAAGCCACCGAACGCTGGTCGGTGAGGAGGGTAAATCGTTTGCCTGCCAGGTAGTGCCTCCAGCGCCGTACTGCCTCCACGATCGCCTGGGCCTCTTTCTCGACCGACGAATGTCGGATCTCGGGGCCCTGTAGGGTCCTTGAGAAGAAGGCCACTGGCCTCCCCTCCTGGTTTAGGGTGGCGGCTAAGGCGAAGTCGGATGCGTCGCTCTCCACCTGGAAGGGGATGGACTCGTCCACTGCGTGCATCGTGGCCTTGGCTATGTCTCCCTTAATGAGGGAGAAGGCCGCGCACGCCTCCTCCGTGAGGGGGAAGGAAGTGGCTTTCAGGAGGGGTCTGGCTTTGTCCGCGTAATTGGGTACCCATTGGGCATAGTAGGCGAAAAGCCCCAGGGTTCTCCTAAGTGCTTTAGGGCAGTGGGGGAGGGGTAGCTCCATGAGGGGGCGCATTCTTTCTGGGTCGGGGCCGATGATTCCGTTCTCCACTACGCAGCCGAGGATGGCAAGGCGTGTGGTGTTAAACACGCATTTCTCCTTATTGTAGGTGAGGTTCAGCCGTTGGGCCGTACGGAGGAATTTCTCCAGATTCGCGTCATGTTCCTGCCGGTCGCGGCCGCAGATAGTGACGTTATCTAGGTAGGGGAATGTAGCCTGCAGTTCGTTCTGGTCAACCATCTGGTCCATCTCCCTTTGGAAGACCGAGACCCCATTAGTGACACCGAAGGGGACCCTAAGGAAGTGGTATAGGCGCCCATTCGCCTCGAAGGCGGTATACTGGCGGTCCTCAGGGTGGATAGGGAGTTGGTGGTAGGCCGACTTCAGGTCGATGGTCGAGAATACTTTATACTGTGCAATCTGATTGACCATGTCAGATATGCGGGGGAGGGGGTATGCGTCCAGCTGGGTATATCTGTTTATGGTCTGGCTGTAGTCGATGACCAGGCGGTTTTTATCGCCGGTCTTTACGACTACGACCTGGGCACGCCAGGGGCTGCTGCTCCCCTCGATAATGCCCTCTTTCAGGAGGCGCCGCACCTCAGAGCTAATGAAGGCTCTGTCCCCGGCGCTATACCGCCTGCTCTTGGTAGCGACGGGTTTGCAGTCAGGGGTAAGGTTAGCAAACAGAGAGGGTGGCGGGACCTTGAGGGTGGAGAGGCTGCAGGTGTTACGCGGTGGGCGGTTTAACGTTTGCTGGTTGTTGACTGTGAGTGGGGGGAGGGGTCCACCGTATGCTAGGGTTACGCTTTGGAGGTGGGATTGGAAGTCCAGCCCTAGTAGGACGGCAGCGCAGAGATGGGGGAGGACGAGGAGTTTAAAGTTTTTATACTCCGTGCCCTTAACCGACAGGGTCACGACACAGTAGCCGCTGATGTCCGTGGCGTGGGACCTCGATGCCATCGAGATTCGGCTGCGCGTTGGTAGGACAGAGAGGGAGTAGTGGCTCACCGTGTCTGGGTGGATGAAGCTCTCCGTGCTTCCGCTGTCGAACAGGCAGGTCGTGGCGTGGCCGTTCACTTTGATGTCCATCATTGACTTGGACAGATGGTGCGGGCGGGCTTGGTCCAGGGTGACGGAAGCTAGTGTGTAGCTGAGCGAGTCGTTGTCATCTGCGGGCGAGGCGGTCGGGCGTGGTGAGTAAAATGGCGTCTCCCACGAGGTAGGGCAAAATGACGGAGAAGATGGCTGCCCCCGTAGCTCACATGAGGCACTATTGGGGTCGGTTGCCTTAATCAAAGATGGCCGCCCCCATGACTCATGTGTGGG
This sequence comes from Somniosus microcephalus, assembly GCF_052327205.1. Lineage (NCBI taxonomy): Eukaryota > Metazoa > Chordata > Chondrichthyes > Squaliformes > Somniosidae > Somniosus > Somniosus microcephalus. Next base: position 262,927,627 of record NC_140992.1, on the reverse strand, counting down.
GATGCTGGCCTCAGTTGCCCTAAACAAAGATGGCCACCCCCATGACTCATGTGTGGGGATGCTGGCCTCAGTTGCCCTAAACGAAGATGGCCGCCCCCATAGTTCGCATGCGGCACTGCTGGCCTCTGAGGATCCGCTCCTGCAGGCCTTGGAGAAGTGGCCTTTCTTCAGGCAGGTTCTGCATGTGGAGTTCTTGGCTGGGCAGCGCGACCTCGGGTGCTTCTCCTGGCCACAAAAAAAACAGCCGGCGGCCCGATCGCGGATGCCCGATGTCGGGGCCGGTGCCGGGGGTGGCGGGGCCGGTCGGGTCCGGGACGCCGACGCAGAGGTAGGTCCCGGGGGCGGCGCTGGGAAGGGTGCTGTGGTAGGGGTCGGGCCCGAGTCCCAGGGTCGCGAGCAGTACCTGGTGAATGCTTCCTGATCTTGGTGGGCCACTTCCAGGGAGATAGCGAGGGCTTCAGCTTTTTCCATGCTGAGGTCTTTAGCTTCCAGCAGTCTTTGCCGTGAGTACTCGGACCGTAGGCCTTTCAGGAATGCGTCGCGGATATTATCTTCAGTATTTTCGGCTGCCGACACCGATTTAAAGTCACAGTTCCTGGCGAGTGCATATAGCGCCTGTGAGAATTCGGCTACTGATTCTCCTGGCTGTTGCGGCCGTGATCTTAGGAGGTGCCTAGCGTACATGTAGTTTACCGGGGTCCGGTACTTCTGTTTCAGCAGGTTGATGGCGGTCTCGTAGGTAGTCATGTCCTCGATGAGAGTGTATACTCTCGGGCTCAGTTGCGCCTGCAGGACACTTAGTTTGGATGCCTGAGGGACGCTGGATTCTCTCAGGTATGATTCGAAGCAGACCAGCCAGTGTTTAAAGTCTGCGGCTGAGTTTGCTGCTCGTGGGTTCAGGTCCAGGTACGGCGGTCTGAGGGCTCGCAGCCAAGCTGGCTGGTGTGGCTGTGCTCCTGGGAGCTGCGCTGGTGGCTCCTCCGCCGGTTGTGACTCGTTGTCGGACATCATTAAATTTAGTCAATAAAATTGATATACCTATCAATTCCTCCAATAAAAGGCGAAGAGTTACGAAGGTGACTAAAGGTTTTTATTGACTAAATAACAGAGCCCACTCTCGTGGGTGATCCGATCCAAGCAGGAGGAATACCAGTCAGTCGCTCACCTTTATACCTGGCCTGGTGGGTGGAGCCAAGGCGGAGTCGGCGGTGGTCATCCCAGGTATAGCAGTGTGGCAAGAGGCGACCTCGTACCGTGATACAATAGTGGTCAGTGATACAGTTATAACGAACAGTGGTGAACAGTGCTAACTACTAACAGTGATACGATAGTGAACGTGGTTTACCACATCCCCATACTAGGCTGAGGGCCCCCCTGTCAATCTGGGTGTAGTTGCGCTCGGCTGAGGTTAGTGACCGAGACGCAAAGGCTACTGGCCTCTCCAACCTGTCTGGGAATTTGTGCGACAGCACCGCTCCAATACCGTAGGGTGATGCATCACATGCCAAACGAATAGGTAGTGCTGGGTTGAAATGGGCCAACACCTCTTTTGATGTGATCAATTCCTTACACTTCTGGAAAGCTCGTCTACGTTCGTCATCTCACTTCCATGTTACCCCTGTTTGCAGTAGGGTGTTCAGCAGGTGTAATACCGTAGACAAATTTGGCAAGAACTTGTGGTAGTAGTTTACCAGCCCGAGGAACGACCTCAGTTGTGACACATTATCCGGTGCTGGAGCCTTGACTACTGCCTCAATCTTGTCAGGGGACTTATGTAACCCCTCTTCATCGATGACGTGGCCACAATACGAGATCTGTTTCTGGAAAAACTCGCACTTGTGGCGATTAGCTCGTAGCCCATACTCCTTTAATCTGGTGAGCACCTTCTCCAAGTTGGCGAGGTGATCACCGTCATTTTCGCCCGTGACCAAGATGTCGTCCAAATAACACTGGGTCCCTGGAATCCCTTGCAGGACCTGATCCATCGCCCTTTGCCAGATAGCCGGAGCTGAGGCTACTCCAAACACCAGCCGGTTGTATTGATAAGAGACCTTTATGAGTGTTGATCGTAAGGTAATGTTTCGAAGCTTCTTCTACCTCCATTTGCAAGTACGCCTGGGCTAGATCAATTTTGGTGAAGCGTTTACCTCCAGATAGCGAGGCAAAAATATCCTCAATTCGTGGAAGCGGATATTGCACCGTGTGAAGGACTGGGTTCACTGTCACCTTAAAATCCCCACAGATGCGGACCTTCTTTGGTTCCCCAGGCGTATTACTCAACGACCTCTTCCTTACAGGAACGATGGGTGTAGCCCACTCGCTCCAGTCCACTTTGGACAGTACTCCTGAGCGTTCCAACCCTTCCAGCTCTGCTTCAACAGCTGGTCTGATCGCATAAGGCACTGGTCTGGCCTTCAGAAACTTTGGGCTTGCATTTTCCTCTATTTTAATCGTTGCTGTTATTCCTTTTAGTGTTCCTAGTCCCTCCTGGAACACTTCTTTTGCGTCAGTTAGCATTTTTGACAGTCATCCAGGTGTGACGTCATCATCCTTTTTGGCCACAACCTTCAGTGCCTGTATGGAATGCCAATCTAATTGTATCTTCCGGATCCATTCACGTCCTAGCAGTGGTGGTCCTCCATTTGGCAATACATATATATCCATTTTAGGTATTTCCTGGCCTTTATATGTCACTTTCACCCTTATTTTTCCTTTGGGGTAGACTTTTTGCCCTGTATACGTCTTCAAGACAATCTCTGTAGCTTTCAAGGGTATGTGTGAAAATAGCCGCTTGTAGTCTCTTTGATTTATGACTGTTGGAGCTGACCCTGTGTCCAATTCCATTTCCACTTGGACTCCGTCTATCTTGAGTGTAACCCAGATAGTCTGGTGATCCTCCATTTCGGTTACCTTATGTAGTTTCAGACAACCCAGCTCCTTGCTTCCGGAGTCTGTGTCACTTTTCTGTTCGTCTGAACCACTGTCCATCACCTGGTGTACCTTTTTGTACTTCTCCTGTGGCAATTTCTTTCTGTTGGTTTTCTTCCCAGACCTGCAGACTCTTGCAATGTGTCCTGCTTTCCCACACTGTCTGCACACTTGGTCCTTGAACCAACAATCTTTCTGGTCATGTGTTGTTCTGCCGCAGCGATAGCACTTCCCTGTTCCATAGGACATTTCATTGGTGCCATATTCTTGCGGTCTCCGTTGTATCTCTGCAGCGCCCCTTGCGGCTGCTTCGTGTGATACTGCCATACTGAAAGCTTTGTCCAGCGTAAGGTCCTTTTCTGATAGAAGCCGTTTCTGGGTTCCTTCACTTTTTAGCCCACACACAAACTTGTCCCTTAACGTGTCTGCTAGTCCCGCTCCAAACTGGCAGTGTTTCGATAGCTTGCGCAGTTCCGTTAGGTACTCAGCATTGCTTTCGTCTTTGTGTTGGTTCCTTTTATGGAACTTAAATCGTTCTGCTATCAGCAGCGGTGTGGGGTTTAAGTGGTCCTGTAGGATTTCTACTATGCTTTCAAAATTCTTGTTTACTGGCTTCTCTGGGGTTATTAGATTTTGCAGTAACCCATAAGTTTTTGCACCCATGGAATTTAACAGAACCAGTGCTTTATTAGCATCTGGCACTTCATTCGCCCTGCAGTACACCTCAATACGTTCCACATATGTCGCCCAATCTTCGACTTCATTGTCGAACGTAGAGATACTGCCACTCTTCGGCATCCTTGGTTGTGCGTTAACTATCACCAATGGCGCCTCCCGCGCTTCCCCTTCTTCTCCGCTGGCACAAAATGGCGTCTCCCGCGCTTTCCTTCCTTCCCGCGCTCGCCCTTCTTCTCCGCTGCGGCTTCTAAAAATGGCGTCTCCCGCGCTCTTCCTTCTTCTCCGCGGCTCAATGGCGTCTCCCGCGCTCTCCCTTCTTCTCCGCGGCTCAATGGCGCCTCCCGCGCTCTTCCTTCTTATCCGCGGCTCAATGGCGTCTCCCCTTTCTTCGACCCGCGGACCCTGTTCAGCCCGTGAGCACTGGCTGTGCTCTGCGCGTTCTTCTTTTTATATTTTTCGACACCGCTCAGTCTAGAACCCGGCTGTTTCTTACCCTCTCTCTCTCCGGTTTGTTTTATTTTCCTCGACGCCGCTCGGTGTTCAACCCCCGGCTGCGCCCTGCGCTCTTCACCCCTGTCTTACCCCGTCGACGCTGCTCGGCTCTCTCTCCGCCGTCGGTCGGCTCCAGCCGCCACTGCTCGGGAAGGGTCTGCGCTGGACCTGTCGTCGGTCTCTTACTGCTCGTTGTGGCTGGGGAACCAAGCCCGGCTCTCCACAGCCTCCCCTGCAAAGTTGGATCTCTGCCTGACTGCTGGGCGGTTGCTCGTGGTCGACGCCCGTGTTCCTGGCCTCGACTATTTTTTTAATTTTTTTTTATTATGTTGCAGGTAGATTCGAATCGACACTCGTCGCCACTGTTGGATCCGTGGTTCAGTGGATATGCTATTATTAAATAATCACACGGATGCTGTACATTAACAAATAACAGGTCTTTACTGGAGGAGGGTAGTCTCTAGACTGGGGGTACAGAGGCATGCGCAAAGCTTATATACCGGTGTGGTCACTGCCGGTACTACAGTATACAGGAGCTGTAAAAGTAGTTCTGACTTAAAGGCACATACACTACAGCTGGGTTAAAAAAAGGTGCTGCTCAAACTTGGAACCAATGGAATTCTGTATTTTAGTCTAAGCGGAACAAATAATTCTACAGCCACAACGGAAGTGTTTTCTTGGTAGGTTTTCTATTGTGTTTCATGTACACATTAATTCAGCATATTTTTCAATACATTTTATATCTGGAAAAGGAAAGGAAACCACAGATTTCTTTATTTCCTTATGATTTTGACACTACTGCTGTTATACTGGGGCGACAAGAGGCATACTGGAGTATACTTTTCGTCTGAGGTGAGATGATTTTTTTCATTCCCCCCCTCTCATACATACACACACCGCATGCGCGCACACACACACACACTCCAAAATGTGCTTCGATATGTGACAAGGTGCTATATAACGAAGCATCGTTTTTTTTTCTCCAATACAAAAGCAAAATACTGCAGATGCTGGAAATCTGAAATAAAAACAGAAAATATTGGAAATACTCAGCAGGTCGGACAGCATCTGTGGAGAGAGAAACAGAGTTAACGTTTCAGTTCGATGACCTTTCGTCAGAACTTTTTTCTAAAACTTATTAATGGTGGTATAATTGTTAACATGGTAAGTCCACCACCAAGCATATACTGTGCCAAATAAAAAAAGTGCCACTCATGAAAAAACAATTAAAGGCACAATTTCACTCCCGCCGTTCCACCTCTGGTCTTCATGTTAAGCAAATTACAACTGTGCATCTCTGGTAATGTGCAGCCTGAGCTATTCCCCTCGCAGTTGCTACACATTCCAATTTAAAGAACATTTTGCACTGTTACCTCAGGAGGACTAAGTGTACATAACATTTATATTTAACACATTTCAGAAAGTTCCTTTAAACAAAATATTTTGTTTTTATGCAGCTTGGACACTACTGCTGTCATACCGCATTTAGCTAACAAGGATGATTTCTGTTTGCCTGCATTTCTATCGTCTATATATAATAATAATAATTATGTCTTACATTGTCCAATGCAAACATTCTCAATATTGTTCCACGCAGATCCATTAAGGCCTGTAATTGCAAACCGATATTGATAGTCTAACTAGTGTAAATGCATTGAAAGGAGGTCCAATATTGGTCTAGTCATATAAATCTAAAAATCATAAATTTTCCAACAGCTTGTTTCAGTTCCACATCATGCTCCATTTGTAGTCCTCTTAAGGTCATACATTCAGCATAAATGTATAAGCATTTTGGATGATTAGTCATGAGTTGTGACAATGCTCTACGCACACATGAACATTTAATTCTTTGCAATGTTGTTGAATAGACTAGCTACTCCAGGTGACATTGGGGAACACTTTTTTCTTTTAAATCCCCCACAAATTAAAAATGATGTAAAATGCACATGAATACCTTTACCTTGCTAATATTTTTATAACAACCATTAGTGGAACAATATTACTTTAACACCATTATAGTCTTTAATACCATAAATCAACAAAGAAAGCGCAAGAGACCATTTTTTTTAAGAATTACTTGAACCTATTCAACACTTTTCTCTCTCTCTCTCAGTCATTAACACATTACCTTGTCTGGTTAACTGTGTATATTTGAAATGGAAACTGTAGAAAAAAAGCTGCTGGTATCTGTTTTAAAAAAAAAACAAAGGTCAGTCACAATTTATCCAACCGTGACCTCGGGTGTACTTGTCGAGGACAGGTACTGACCAAAGGCCGGTGCATTTCCCTATGATGAAAGAGAAAATCTGAGGCGGATAGACTTAGCAAATTGATTTTTACAAGACACTCAGCATTCATCGCAACAACAGTGTTGGCAGAGGCTTCAGGACATCGTCTACCCACTCTCGTGGCTGAGGAACAGCGTATGTACAATGGGGGTCTGCAGATGGGACCAAAAATACATTCAAATAAAATTAACAAGGGGAAGAGTTGAAGAAAGTGATATTTATTAACAGCTCTGTAGAATTAATGTAAGGAATAAGATACATGGGCTGAGCCGTTTACGTATTGCAGCAGAGATCAGCAGTTCTGCAATAGTGCCTCAGGGACCCAGTGCTGTGGAAACAGCCCCATTTATGCTGCACAGTAAAATATGATCATGCTACAAGAAACCAAGCAAGTATCTACAGAACTACAGCTACCCTGAATTCATAAACAGTGAAGTGCTCAGGTGGTTAGAACGTAAATTTTTATACTAAAAATTGCCAAGTTCGGTGATAGGAAGGATACCCGGGTGCTTTTGAATACACTGGCTATTCTCCCCAGGCCAGCAGGAAACAAATTTCTCTCACTACACAACCTTCTTTACTATCACAGATGGGCGTGAAGCAGGGTTTTCTCCAGTCTGAATGAAAAGCTTCATTTTAAACAAGTGGATTTCAATTCTTTTCGTGTGAGGGATCCCTTGCAAACATTAACACATTCCTGGGATCCCCGTCGTAATTCTAAAAGACAGTCTCAGCTGCCCAAACACAAATAGCGCCATCGCTGCAGAAAAATAAAAGCTGTCATACGTATGCAACAGAAATAACCTGCTAGGAAGGCAACAAACACAAAAAGATTCGGAAATCAAATAAAGGACGCACATAAATCTGATGATCACCGAGTCCCTCATCCATAAACCTAGGTTTTAAAATAAACCTCTGATAAAACATCGATGTCTTTTTTTTTAAAAAGAATGCTTTTTTTTAAAAAGCTGAAAATTGAAAATATCTCTGTGACACAGCAAAGAGTGGCCCATTACCTTTAAGGAGATGTAATTACTTGGAAACGTGTATAGTGAATAAATTTTGAAATCTACCACTTTCCCAACTGCGCAATGATTTTTTTATAGAATTTTTGTCTTGAGAGGCTGAGGGTTCTGTAAAATTAATCATGGTTCAAGTTATAAGACACTAGAGAGATTCAGCCAGAAATCTGAATGTGTACATATGCGTGTTCAGAATGTTTAGGAGTACAAGACAATCACTCAGGATGATTTTCATAGCTGTTCACTGGGATGTTCATCATATATATTATATTAAAATATTCAGCACCCAAGAGGTTTTAACTTCTGACCCCTCTCTTTAAAAAAATATTCTCCTCAGCTGCCATATTACAACTTTATAAAATGAAGATCCACATTGCCACGTTGAAACAGCAACTAACAGATTTGAGCACATAAGAACATAAGAACATAAGAAATAGGAGCAGGAGTAGGCCAATTGGCCCCTCGAGCCTGCTCCACCATTCAATAAGATCATGGCTGATCTGATCCTAACCTCAAATCTTCTATCACTCTGCATCCACCCGAACCCATGTGATCTCCCGGGAGAGGCGAAAAACCAGATAAAGACCCAATGGCCAATTTGGGAGAAAAAAATCTGGGAAATTCCTCTCCGACCCATCTAGGCGATCGAAATTCTTCCAGGAGATCACTCTGTCCCTATATTTTCTACAGTACTTACCTTCTGTAAAGGCGATCTCCACCCCAGCCAGGAACAGGAATAAAACCATCTCCTGAAATCTAACAGAATTAGAACACAGTAGGAGCAGAACAAGGCTACACGGCCCCTGGGCCCGCTCCACTACCCACAGGGCCATGACCATTCCGAACCCAGACTCATGTCCAATTTCCTGCCCGCTCCCCGTAACCCTTTATTCCCTTTACTTCTAGGAAACTATCTATTTCTGTTTTAAATTTATTTAATGATGTAGCTTCCACAGCTTTCTGGGGCAGCAAATTCCACAAACCTACCACCCTCTGAGTGAAGAAGTTTCTCCTCATCTCAGTTTTGAATGAGCAGCCCCTTATTTTAAGATTATGCCCCCTAGTTCTAGTTTCACCCATCATTGGGAACATCCTCACCGCATCCACCCGATCAAGCCCCTTCACAATCTTATATGTTTCAATAAGATCGCCTCTCATTCTTCTGAACTCCAATGAGTAGAGTCCCAATCTACTCAACCTCTCCTCATATGACCACCCCCTCATCCCCGGGATTAACCGAGTGAACCTTCTTTGTACTGACTCGAGAGCAAGTATGTCTTTTCTTAAGTATGGACACCAAAACTGTATGCAGTATTCCAGGTGCGGCCTCACCAATACCTTGTACAACTGCAGCAATACCTCCCTGTTTTTATATTCCAACCCCCTAGCAATAAAAGCCAACATTCCATTGGCCTTCTTAATCACTTGCTGCACCTGCATACTAACTTTTTGAGTTTCGTGCACCAGGACCCCCAGATCCCTTTGTACTACAGTACTTTCCAGTTTCTTGCCATTAAGATAATAACTTGCTCTATGATTTTTCCTGCCAAAGTGCATAACCTCACACTTTCCAGTATTGTATTCCATCTGCCAAATCTCTGCCCACTTACTTAGCCTGTCTATGTCCCTTTGCAGGTTTTTTATGTCCTCCTCACTCACTACTTTCCCTCCCATCTTTGTATCATCTGCAAACTTTGATATGTTACACTCGGTCCCCTCCTCCAAATCGTTATTATAGATTGTAAAGAGTTGGGGACCCAGCACTGACCCCTGCGGAACACCACTAGTTACTGGTTGCCAATCTGAGAACGAACCATTTATCCCAACTCTCTGCTTTCTGTTAGAGAGCCAATCCTCCACCCACGCCAGAATATTACCCCCAATCCCGTGATTTTTTATCTTGAGCAATAATCTTTTGTGTGGCACCTTGTCAAATGCCTTTTGGAAGTCTAAATACACTACGTCCACTGGTTCCCCTTTATCCACCCTGTATGTTACTTCCTCAAAAAACTCAAGCAAATTTGTTAAACATGACTTCCCCTTCATGAAACCATGCTGAGTTTGCCCTATTAAATTATGTTTATCCAAATGTCCCGTTACTGTCTCCTTAATAATGGACTCTAACATTTTACCAACCACAGATGTTAGGCTAACAGGTCTATAGTTTCCAGCCTTCTGCCTACTACCCTTTTTAAATAAGGGTGTTACATTAGCAGTTTTCCAATCTGCTGGGATCTTTGCTGAGTCCAGTGAGTTTTGGAAAATTATTACCAATGCATCCACAATCCCTACCGCTACTTCCCTCAAGACCCTGGGATGCAAGCCATCAGGTCCAGGGGATTTATCCGCCTTGAGTCCCATTATTTTACCAAGTACCACTTCCTTAGTGATTTTAATCGTATTTAGTTCCTCCCCCCCTAGAGCCCCCTGTTTGTCCAGTGTTGGGATATTCTTAGTGTCCTCTACTGTAAAGACTGATACAAAATAATTGTTCAGTGTTTTTGCCATCTCCATGTTTCCCACCATTAATTTCCCGGTCTCATCCTCTAAGGGACCAACATTTACTTTAGCCACCCTTTTTCTTTTTATATAACTATAGAAACTTTTACTATCTGTTTTTATATTTTTTGCTAATTTACTTTCATAATCTATCTTCCCTTTCTTAATCAATCTTTTTGTTATTTTTTGCTGTCTTTTAAAGACTTCCCAATCTTCCATCCTCCCACTAGATTTGGCTACCTTATATGCCCTTGTTTTTAGTCGGATACTATCCTTAATTACTTTACTTAGCCACGGATGGCTATCTTTTCTTTTACACCCTTTTTTCCTCAGTGGAATATATTTTTTTTGGAAGTTGTAAAATAACTCCTTAAATGTACACCACTGGTCATGTACCGTCTTACCCTTTAATCTATTTTCCCAGTCCACTCTAATTAATTCCGCTCTCATACCTTCATAGTCTCCTTTATTCAAGCTCAGCACGCTTGTTTGAGATCCAACCTTCTCACCCTCTAATTGAATATGGAACTCAACCATGTTATGGTCACTCATTCCAAGGGGACCCTTTACTAGGACATTTTTAATTAATCCTGTCTCATTACACAGGACCAAATCTAAGGTTGCTTGCCCCCTGGTCGGTTCAGTTACATACTGCTCAAGAAACCCATCCCTAATACACTCAATGAACTCTTCCTCAAGGCTGCTCTGCCCAATTTGATTTGTCCAGTTAATATGATAATTAAAATCCCCCATAATTATAGCTGTTCCCTTATTACAAGCCTCAACTATTTCCTGATTAATACTCCGTCCAACAGAGTTGCAACTGTTCGGAGGCCTATAGACTACACCCACTAGTGTTTTTTTCCCCTTATTATTCCTTACCTCCACCCAAACTGTTTCACTATCCTGCTCCTTTGACCCAATATCATTTCTCTGTATTATAGTGATTCCTTCCTTTATTAACATAGCCACCCCACCTCCTCTCCCTTCCTGCCTGTCCTTCCTGATTGTTAAATAACCTGGTATGTTTAATTCCCAGTCATGGTCACCCTGCAGCCATGTTTCTGTAATGGCCACAAGATCATACCCATATGTCATTATTTGTGCCGTTAACTCATTCATTTTGTTACGAATGCTACGTGCATTCAGATAAAGAACTTTCAAATATGTTTTGTAACACTTAGTTCCTGTTTTTTCCCTTTTTAGTACATGATCTAGGCCGACACTTCCACAACAACTTACATTTACATACTGCCTTTAACGTAGTAAATCGTCCCAAGACGCTTCACAGGAGCGTTATCAAACAAAAACTGACACCAAGCCACATCAGGAGATGTTAAGGACAGGTGACCAAAAGCTTGGTCAAAGAGGTAGGTTTTAAGGAGCACCTTAAAGGAGGAGAGCGAGGTAGAGAGGCGGAGAGGTTTAGGGAGGGAACTGCAGAACTAAGCGGCTGAAGGCACGGACAGAATTGGAGGAGTGCAGATATCGGAGGGCTGGAGGGCTGGAGGAGGTTACAGAGATAGGGAGGGGTGAGACCATTGAGGGATTTGAAAACAAGGAAGCCAAGCGCAGGCAGCGCACGTCAACCCAAGCACCCCACACACCCTCCCGCCCCTTCAACCACCATCTGCCCCACCTGTGACAGAGACTGTAGATCCCGCATTGGACTCATCAGTCACCTGCGAACTCATTTTTAATGGGGAAGCAAGTCATCCTCGGTCCCGAGGGACTGCCTAAGAAGAAGAAGAAGATGATGGGTGATCAGGACTTGGTGCGATTTAGGATACAGGCAGCAGAGTGCAGTAATGAGGGAGTGCTGCATTGTCAAAGGTGCTTCTTCTTCTTATCGTGTCCACGGACAGTCTACACATAGCCCAGCCAGAACTGGACACATTTTTGCGCCTTGTTGTTGGATTCGGCAAGATCTGCAACAGTGCAGGGTTCCTCTAACGATGGGCATTGCAGGAGATGTTGCATAGTCTGTGCCTCAGTTCCACATTCACAAGTTGTCGGGCTGGTTGAATATCCCCATTTGCTTTGTGACACCTTTGAGCAACCTACACCGGTCCTAAGTCTGTTAAGGCACTTCCAGATTGCCCAGTTGCAATTAGCTCCTGGGGGAAGGCTTTCATCAGGTAAAATTTCCATCGCTGGGGGTTGTTCAAGACTGGCGAGCCGGTCTTTCCACAAGGCGATGCGGGCTGCAGATGAGGTTGATTGTAATGGAACAACACTGTTCATGAAGCTCTTCCTTGACTTTAGGCGGCTGGGTGTCTCTCATCTGATGCTCTTTCTTGCTGGCTACCGTTCTTCTTATATCAGGGGGAGCGATACCCTTCAGGATATATAGGCTGTTGGTGTTTGTTGGTTTTAAGCAACCTGTGATAAATCGGCAGCTTGCATTCAGAACGGCATCCATCTTCTTGGCATGAGTAGACCTTTCCCATGCAGGGCAGGCGTATTCGGCAGTGGAATAGCAAAGAGCAAGTGCACTGGTTTGCAATGTTTTCGGGCTTGCTCCCCATCTTGTGTTAGTGAGCTTATTCAGGATGTTGTTTCGTGCGCTCACTTTTGCCTTTGTCTTCTCGATGTGGTTCTTGAAGGTGAGGCATCGGTCAAGGTTGACTCCTAAGTAGATAGGGTGCTCGCAATGCATCAGTGTTGCTCCACACCAGGTTACTTTCAACTGGCGTTTGGCTTCACGGTTTCTGAGGTGGAATGCACAAACTTGCGTCTTTGATGGGTTTGCGTGAAGGTGGTTTTCTTCATAGAAGGATTTTAGTCCCTCCAAGGCCTCAGAAAGCGTTTTCTCCACGGTGTTAAAATCAGTGCTTTGGGCAGTGACACATAAGTCATCAGCATATATAAAACGGCGTGTGACACCGTCTATAGGTTGGTCATTCGTGTAGATGTTGTACAGTCGCGGTGCAAGCACGCTTCCCTGAGGAAGACCATTCTTCTGAATACGCCACCTGCTGCGCTTCCCACCTAGTGCTGAATTTGGATGAAACATTAAAACAAGGCCCCATCTGTACTCTCAGGCGAACGCAAAAGATCCCATGGCACTATTCGAAGAACAACAGGGGAAGATTGGTTAACGCACAGAAAACAGAGAGTAGGAATAAACGGTTACTTTTCGAGATGGCAGTGTGTAACGAGTGGAGTTCTGCAAGGATCAGTGCTTGGGCCTCAGCTATTTATAATCTATATCAATGACTTAGATGAGGGGAAGTGTAATATGTCCAAGTTTGCTGACGAAACAAAGCTAGGTGGGAAAGTAAGATGTTAGGGAATGTAAAGAAGCTTCAAAGGGATATAGAGCGGTTAAGTGACTGGCCAAGAAGGTGGCAGGTCGAGTATAATATGGGAAAATGGGAAATTATCCACTTTGGTAGGAAGAATAGAAAAGCAGAATATTTTGTAAAAGGTGAGACACTAGTAAATGTTGGTATTCAGAGGGATGGTTCTTGTCCATGAATCACAGAAAGTTAACATGCAGGTACAGCGTAAATTAGGAAGGCAAATGATATATTTATCTTTACTGCAAGGGGGTTGGAGTATTAAGAGTAAGGAAGTCTTGCTGAAATTATTTAGGGGTTTGGGGAGACCACACCTAGAGTACGGTGTACAGTTTTGGTCTCATAACCTAAGAAAAGATATACTTGCCTTAGAATGGAGTGCAACGAAAATTCCTAGATTGATTACTGGGATGAGAGGGCTGTCATAGATACATAGATACATAGAAGATAGGAGCAGGAGTAGGCCATTCGGCCCTTCGTGCCTGCTCCGCCATTCGATGAGATCATGGCTGATCCTTTAATTCAGTATCCCGTCCCCGCCTTCTCTCCGTAACCCTTAACCCCTTTTGCCCGTAGAAATATATCTAATTCCCTCTTAAATATATTTAATGAGCTGGCGTACACTGCCCTCTGTGGCAATGAGTTCCACAGGTTCACCACTCTCTGAGTGAAGAAATTCCCCCTCATCTCTGTCCTAAATGGTTTAGCCCTTATCCTTAAATTATGTCCTCTAGTTCTGTTCTCACCCGCCAAGGGAAACATTCCTTCTGCATCCAGTCTGTCTAGACCTGTCAGAATTTTATACACTTCTATGAGGTCCCCTCTCAATCTTCTAAACTCCAGTGTGTACATCCCTAAACTACATAGTCTCTCCTCATAGGTCATTCCCGCCATTCCTGGTATCAGCCTGGTGAATCGCCGCTGCACCCCCTCCATGGCAAGAACATCCTTCCTCAGATGAGGCGACCAAAACTGTACACAGTACTCGAGGTGTGGTCTCACCAGTGCCCTGTACAGCTGCAGCAAGGTATCCCTGTTCCTGTATTCTAACCCTTTTGCTATGAAGGCCAGCATACCGTTTGCCTTCTTGACCGCCTGTTGCACCTGCATGCTCGCCTTCAGTGACTGGTGTACAAGAACACCCAGGTCTCTCTGTACTTCCCCCTCTCCCAATCTATTGCCATTTAAATAATAATTTGCCCTCCCGTTCCTGCACCCAAGGTGGATAACTTCGCACTTGTCCACATTATAGTGCATCTGCCATTTATCCGCCCAATCGCCCAGTCTGTCCAAATCGCTCTGGAGCTTCCTGGTCTCTTCCTCTGAGCCCACCCCCCCTCCTAGTTTAGTGTCGTCCTATGAGGAGAGATTGAGTAGAATGGGCCTATATTCTCTGGAGTTTAGAAGAATGAGAGGTGATCTCATGGAAACGTATGAAATTCTTGGGGGCTTGACAGGGTGAATACTGAGAGGCTGTTTCCCCTGGCTGGAGAGTCTAGAACTAGTGGTCATAGACAGGATAAGGGGTCGGCCATTTAGGACCGAGATGAGGAGAAGTTTCTTCACTCAGAGGGTTGTGAATCTTTGGAATTCTCTCCCCCAGAGGGCTGTGAATGCTCAGTCGATAACATTTTGGGGCGCTAAGGAAATCAAGGGATATGGGGATCGGGCGGGAAAGTGGAGTTGATGTGGAAGTTCAGCCATGATCTTACTGAATGGCAGAGCAGGCTCAAGGGGCCGTATGGCCTACTCTTATGTTCTTATGCCCGTTACCTTCGCCAATATTTATTCCTTAACCAACATCACTGAAACAGATTATCTGGTCATTTATCTTACTGCTGTGTGCAGGACCTTGCTGTTCGCAAATTGGCTGCATTACCATGGTGATTACACTTCAAAAGTAATTTATTGGCTGTGAAGCACTTTGGGCCGTCTTGAGAAATTGAAAGGCACTATATGAATGCAAATTTTTTTGTCTTCTTTTTAGACACACAGATTGAACTGAGAAAGGGGTTGTTTCAATAAAATTTAACATACAAGTCATAGAATCATAGAATAGTACCGCACAGAAGGAGGCCATTCGGCCCATCGAGTCTGCGCCGGCTCTTTCAAAGAGCAATCCAGTCAGTCCCACTCCTCCGCTCTTTCCCCATATCAGTGCAATTTTTTTCTCCTTCAAGTATTTATCCAATTCCCTTTTGAAGGCTGCTATTGAATCTGTATCCACCGCCCTCTCAGGCAGTGCATTCCAAATCCTAACCACTCGTTGCTTAAAAAAAGTTTTTCCTCATGTCGGCTCTGGTTCGTTTGCCAATCACCTTAAATCTGTGCCCTCTGGTTATCGACCCTTCAGCCATTGGAAATAGTTTCTGTTTATTTACTTTATCTAAACCCTTCATGATTTTAAACACCTCTGTCAAATCGCCTCTTAGCCTTCTCTGCTCTAAGGAGAACAAACCCAGCTTATGCAGTCTATCCACGTAACTGTGTACCCTCATCCCTGGAGCCATTTGAATAAATCTCTTCTGTACCCTCTCCAAAGCCTTCACGTCCTTTCTAAAGTGTGGTGCCCGGAATTGGACACAATACTCCAGCTGGGGCCGAACTAGTGTTTTATAAAGGTTCATCAGAACTTCCTGACTTTTGTACTCTATGCCTCTCTTTACAAAGTCCAGGATCCCATTTGTCCTGCCACCTTCAAAGATTTGTGCACAAACATCACCTGCACCCACCCCCCCCCGCCCCCCCCGTAGGTCTCCCTGTTTTTGCACCCCCTTTAAAAATGGTACCATTTATCTATGTGCTTCCCTCTCATCAAGAGTCAGATCAAAGGGCAGTTGAGTAAGTCAAGCCAAAGGCAGAAGGATGAGATCAGGATAGTGTAAGAAAGGAAAAATCAAACCAGAAATTTTAGTGAATTTGCATTAGTTAGCCAAGTTGCCAAGAGCCTTCAAAACAGTTCACAGAATCACAGAAACCCCACAGTGCAGATAGAGGCCATTTCGGCCCATCGAGCCTGCACCGACACATATCCCACCCGATCCCGGTAACCCCTACACCAACACATATCCCACCCTATCCCCGTAACCCCACGTATTTAATCCCCCTAACACTAAGGGCTCGAATTTCCATGCCCCGTGGAGGCGGGTTTGGAGGCGGGAAAATTGCAGAATCGGGGGGGCAGGAACCCATCCCGCCCCCAACCCGACTCCGTGCCAATGTCCCAGGAGGTGGATATCCGACCTGTGCTGGGAGCCGCCTCCCTGATGCGGGAAGGGGATTAGTGCCAATTAACTGCCTGTTAACAGGTAGTTAACAGGCAGTTTTTTGCCCAATCCCTATTTTTAGCCCTGAAGTGTGGGCTTCCCGACGGCTCCGAACCACGCCAGGTTAGCGAGGCGGACCATCGGTCTGAAGGGGTTGGAGGGGTCGAGATGTCCGTTGTGCAGGTGAGTGATGGGTGCATGTGTGCAGAGGTAAGTGTGTGAGGTAAGTGTAAAGTGTTTTAATAAGTTTTACTTACCTTTACTTTCTCCTGCAGGTTTCCTTCCTTCAGTTCTCAGGAGTCCCTCAGCTCACCGGCACAGAAAGCAGAATGGCCGCTGAACTGTCAAAAGCTGCAGCCTCTGCTTTCTGGTCTGGAGAGATCTCTAACTGAGCCTGAGTAGAAGGACTCAAGTTAGAAGACAGATTGTCAGTGTTTGACAGCTTCACAGAGCTGTCAAATGCTGATTTTTCATGTCAAAAGCTCTTGACAGATGAAATGTCAATCACTGACGTCACCAGTAACCAGGTGTCCCTTAATTGGCCTGCTGAGCCCGCTGGGCGAGCTTAACAAGGTCAATCAAGGGAAAATAGCGTGAGTTGGCCACAAGTCGATGGAGGCGGGACTACAACCCAAAAAGTGGGAGTCCCGCCTCCATTGATAAATTTCAGCCCCAAGTGTTTAACCTGATGGAAGTAAACTGTAAAGTTCATCACTACTGTATTTAATTTCGCTTATCTCCAAGCACAGTGTGAAAGCATATGTATGGTAGTGCAATACAGAGAAATCTACATCTGAGCTAAGCTAAGTCAGGACAAGAAGAAAATGATCGAAGGATGACAATAGTCACAGATCATGACTTACTGTAGGCACCTGGCCTTGTCCTCACAATCTACCTGTCGCAGATGCACCTGTCCATGACAGTATTGGTAGGAGTGACCACTGCACACTTCAAGAATCATACCTTTCAGACAATATCCCAGACTCCTCCCCCACCAGAGATGGCAGCACAGTGGTATACAGTTGGGAAGGAGTGGCCCTGGGAGTCCTTAACATTGATTCCGGACCCCATGAAATCTCATGGCTTCAGGTCAAACATGGGCAAGGAAACCTCCTGCAGATTACCACCTACCGCCCTCCCTCAGCTGATGAAACAGCACTCCTCCATGTTGAACACCACTTGGAAGAAGTACTGAGCATAGCAAGGGCACAGAATGTACTCTGGGTGGGGAACTTCATTGTCCTGAAGGACATAGCTGCCAGATTGGGCCTGCGGCAGACGGTGAGAGAACCAACATGAGGGAAAAACTTACTTGGCCTCATCCTCACCAATCTACCTGTCGTAGGTGCATCTGTCCATGATGTGATTGGTAAGAGTGACCACCTTGTGGCGATGAAGTCCCATCTTCCCACTGAGGACGCCCTCCATTGTGTCGTGTGGCACTACCACCGTACTAAATGGGATAGATTCAGAACAGATCTAGTAGTTCAAAATTGAGCATCCATGAAGCGCTGTGGCACATCAGCAGCAGCAGAATTGTATCCCTCCGCAATCTGTAACCTCATGGCCTGACATATTCCTCACTTGTAGTGTCAGCTGTGGCTCAGTTGGTAACATCCTCGCCTCTAAATCAGAAGATTGTGGATTCAAGTTCCACTCCAAAGACTTGAGCACAAAAATCTAGGCTGACCCTCCAGTGCCATACCGAGGGAACGTCGGAGGTGCCGTCTTTCAGATTAGACGTTAAACCGAGGCCCCGTCTGCTCTCAGGTGGACATAAAAGATCCCATGGCACTAGTTTTCAAATAAGAGCATGGGAGTTATCCCCGATGTCCTGGGCCAATATTTATTCCTAAATCAACATCACTAAAACAGATTATCTGGTCATTGTCACATTGCTATTTGTGGGAGCTTGCTTTGTGCAAATTGGCTGCCATGTTTCCTACATTACAACAGTGACTACACTTCATTGGCTGTAAAGTGCTTTGGGACGTCCTGAGGTCGTGACAGGCGCTATATAAATGCAAGTCCTTCTTTTCTTTCTTTTACTCTGCAATTACCATCAAGCCAGGGGACCAACCCTGGTTCAATGAGGAGTGTAGAAGAGCATGACAGGAGCAGGTGTATCAAAAAATAAGGTGCCAACCTGGTGAAACTGCAACACAGGACTACATGCATGCTAAACAGCAGAAGCAGCATGCTATAGTCTTCTTAGGCAGTCCCTCAGAACCGAGGATGACTTGCTTCCACATTAAAAATGAGTTCGCAGGTGACTGATGAGTCCAAAGCGGGACCTACAGTCTCTGTCACAGGTGGGGCAGACGGTGGTTGAAGGGGCGGGTGGGTGGGGTGCTTGGGTTGATGTGCGCTCCTTGCGCTTGGCCTCCGCTTGCTCCCAGCGAAGAGACTCGAGGTGTTCAGTGCCTTCCCGGATGCTTCTCCTCCACTTTGTGCTGTCTTGGGCCAGGGATCCCCAGGTGTCGGTGAGGATGTTGCACTTTTTCAAGGAGGCTTTGAGGGTGTCTTTGAAGCATTTCCCTCTGCCCACCTGGGGCTCTCTTGCTGTGCCAGAGCTCCAAGTAGAGTGCTTGTTTTGGGAGTCTCGTATCGGGCATGCGGACAATGTGACCCATCCATCGGAGCTGATTGAGCATGGTCAAAGCTTCGATGCTGGGGATGTTGGCCTGAGCAAGAACACTGACGTTGGTGCGCCTATCCTGCCAATGGATTTGCAGGATCTTGCGGAGGCAGTGTTGGTGGTACCTCTCCAGTGCTTTGAGGTGCCTGCTGTACATGGTCCATGTCTCTGAGGCATACAGGAGGGCGGGTATCACTGCTGCTCTGTAGACCATGAGCTTAGTGCCGGGTTTGAGGTCCTGGTCTTCAAACACTCTCTTGCGAAGGCGACCGAAGGCTGCACTGGCACACTGAAGGTATTGTTGGACTTCGTCGTCGACGTCTGCCTTTGTTGGCAGCAGGTTCCCGAGGTATGGAAAGTGGTCCACATTGTCCAAGGCCTTGTCGTGGATTTTGATAATCAGGGAGGCAGTACTGTGTGGCGGGGGCAGGTTGGTGGAGGACCTTTGTCTTACGGATCTTTAGTGTAAGACCCATGCTCTCGTACGCTTCAGTGAAGGTGTTGACGATGGTTTGGAGTTCGACCTCCGAGTGAGCGCAGACGCAAGCGTCGTCTGCATACTGTAATTCGACGACAGAGGATGGGACGACCTTGGATCTGGACTGGAGGCGACGGAGGTTGAACAGTTTCCTGTTTGTTCTGTAAATTAGCTCCACTCCAGCGGGGAGCTTACTGAGGGTGAGATGGAGTGTTGCAGCAAGAAAGATCGAGAAGAGCGTTGGTAGACAGAGCTAAGCGATCCCACAACCAACGGATCAGATCAAAGCTCTGCGGTCCTGCCACATTCAGTCGTGAATAGTGGTGGACAATTAAACAACAACAGGAGGAGGTGTTTCCATGAATATGCCCATTCTCAATGATGGCAGGGCCCAGCGCAAGTGCAAAAGACAAGGATGAAGCGTTTGCAACCATCTTCAGCCAGAAGTGCTGACTGGATGATCCATATCGGCCTCCTCCTGAAGTCCACACCATCACAGAAGCCAATCTTCAGCCAATTCGATTCACTCCATGTGATATCAAGAAACGGCTGAGCGCACTGGATATAGCAAAAGCTGTGGGCCCTGACAATATCACGGCTGTCGTGCTGAAGACTTGTGCTCCAGAATTAGCCGTGCCTCTAGCCAAGCTGTTCCAGTACAGCTACAACGCTGACATCTGCCTGACAAAGTGGAAAATTGCCCAGGTATGTCCTGCCCACAAAAAGCAGGACAAATCTAATCCAGCCAATTACCGCCCCTTCAGTCTACTCTCAAACATCAGCAAAGTGATGGAAGGTGTTGTTGACAGTGCAATTAAGCAGCACTTACTGACCAACAACCTGTTCACTGATGCCCAGTTTGTGTTCCGCTAGCACCCCTTGGCTCCAGACTTCATTACAGCCTTGGTCCAAACATGAACAAAAGAGCTGAATTCTAGCGGTGAGGTGAGAGTGACTGCCCTTGACCGAGGATGGCATCAAGGAGTCCTATTAAAATTAACAACACTGTGGGGACAATATTCAACTCTAATTTATTTATGGGAGTGCGGCGTCCATTCAAACTTCTGCGCATGCGCAGTTTTTCCATTGAGAAACCGGCAAGCGGCCTGCGCGGGAGCTTCAGACAACTGCGCGGCCGTGCAGCTAAACGGGAACATTGCTGTAGGAGCACTTTCACCACGCGGACTGCAGCGGTTCAAGGCGGCGGCTCACCACCACCTTCTCAAGGGCAATTAGGAATGGGCAATAAATGCTGGTCTTGCCAGCGACGCCCACATCCCATGAATGAATTTTTTAAAAAGCAGTCATCAACAATTCCTTATAGCAAGCTGTTTGACAAGAATAATTTGACAGTCCCAGAATATATTTTTCCCCAGATATTGCCCAAAAAGTTGTACTCAGTTAATCTGACTTAACGTGAAATCAGATAGCCAAGAAGAATAAAAATGATGTGCATGAGAATTTTAGTGGGACAATGTTATAAAATGGGTTAACACAAGGCAACAGATTTTGCCACATCTGTGAAAATGAGGCATGGACAAGACTTATTTTATGGGGAAATCATTCCTGTATACCTAGATATTTTTAATTCATGTACCACCATGCTCTGATGCCAGACCAGCTGAATATGTGCATTTGTCTGAATGCTGTGCTATTTATAGTGAAGGGTTTTGTAGTGTAGATGCCCACCGTCAAATTTCTAAATCGACACTTCCCCCATTTAAAAAAAGATCTATACATGTCTCGGCATGTGTGTCTGACTGAAATGATTAAAGCAGTCTACTTTGTAACAGGATCTGAATCACCCGATCAAATGTGTGAGAAGCAGAATGTAGTAGTTTTTCAATCTACGTACCCACTAGCTCAGTGGCAAATCGATCAGTACCAGTGCAATTTTTACACAATTAAAATGGATTCACGATTCACTCCATTTCCACACTCCCTCCACTGTTTTTTTTTGCAGCAGTAAACTTCAATTTGAATTCAATTTTACTAGGTTCCAGCATTTATTGAGTTAATTGGTTTTCTTCCCATTGATTTTATCTAAGTATCAATGGAAGGAAGCTGGAGAGGCTAAAATACATCTCATTCAATCAATTTAATGCACGAGAAAAGATCTTTTTATCTGCTGAAGAATAATGAATGAGGTTAATGATGCACAGACAGGCAAAATTAAGTAGTACTCTCCACAACATGACTGCTGAATTCAATACCTTAGTGGGACAGACATGCTTGAGTAAACAATAAAGCCACTTAAAAAATACTTCATTCACTCCAAGATTTAAATGCAAATAGCAATGAATTTCTGATTATACAAATAATACACGTGCCCTGCACAAAGAAAATTGTACTTCGCATATACGATGTTCAATATTTGGAAATAATGTTCCAATTGTTGTTGCTTTTGAATTTCTGAATAATTAGATCAGTAGTTTTGTATACACTGTCATTTTTATTGAATTGTACATGTCTTGTGCACATTTCATTCATGAAATCGGCCACACATGCAGAATTGCAGTGCTGCAAAATGACACATACAAGTTTCTGTCAAGACGACAAGGAAAGGTGAAATCAATTTTCACTGAAACCCAAAGATCTTTTTTTGGTGGGAGGTGGTTTGAAATACTGAATTGTCAATACAGGAAACTTTGTGTTTTCCGGAGGCTAAATGTCCGGCAAGCTCGAGCCACCGGCAAAAATCAGGAGCCGTTTCGTTAGGGTTTTTTTTCTTTTTGTTGCTTTTTTCTCAACAGTCAAGCTCTGCAAGGTCTCGCTGAAGCTGTTGCGAAGCCACAGAGATGCTACAGAGACGCTTGCAAGGTACGACCGACTGTTTAGAAGCTGTTGCTAAGCAACAGTGTTTGTTGCCAGATACAGAGCTCAAAATCTCCGTATGTTTCAACATTAGCGCTGGTTTGTCCGGCAGTTTTGATGGGACGGCAACAGCTCGGTCCCGTCAGTGCCGGATAGCACAAAGTTTCCTGTAATATTATATCTGGAAGTGTATATACATTACAATTTGTTTGGAGTGTTATGGCAATGCCTGGCAAGGAGTATGCAACAAAGCATTAACAATAAGGAGGTTAGGATATCAACATGCAAAGCCCAAGCAAGCATCTGAACTCCAAAATTTGGTTCTGTTTAGAAATACGCTCTATTATATGCACTCGTCTACATATTGAGAAGTCTTTATATTTCTATGAAAACTGTTAACGACACAGAGTAGTATACTCCCTGGCAATTAGCATCGTGCTGATTTATTCCACCATATATCATATGCCTCACGTTAAAAAGTATGGACATTTATTCCACTGCATATAACAAAGATAGACATAAAATTATGGACACACCACAACGAAGGAATTGATTGTACACCACGAACAGTGAAGAAGAAACCAGAGTACAGGAAACTTTCGATTAACCGGCCACTAAATAACCGGAAATGTCGGTTAACCGGCAAAATTCAGGAGTCGGTTCAGGTAACTTTTTTTACTTTTAGTTACTTTTTTTACTCATTTCTGGCTGTGCAAGCGTCTAACTGAAGCTGTTGCTAAGCTACAGAGATGCTTGCAAGCTGTGCTGATTGTTTTGAAGCTGTTGCTAAGCAACAGGGTTTGTTGCTAGATACGGAGCTCAGAAGCTCCGTATGTTTTAACTATAGCGTTCGGTTATCCGGAATTGTTGATGAACCGGCAACACGTCGGTCCCGTCCGTGCCGGATACCAGAAAGTTTCCTGTAGTTTATTTGTAGTAACTGAACCTCAGGACTGTGCTTCAGCTCACAAAGCACTCCAAACTCACGATTACTTTAATAACACAGTGACTGTTTAATATTGGTACTCATGAACAGTTACATTAATTTACAGAGCTGGAAAGCATGCATCAAGAAAATATGCCCTGATCAGCAATTAATCTCATGTTGTTTAAGGCGCGTTTCGTAAGCAGACAAGAGTGCTTTGTCAGAATAGAGGAAAAATAAGCATCATGATCAACCATAAGCCGTGGTCCTAATGCAAACTATTTTCTCCCCTTCCAAAAATTTCTGTCAGAATGATAGGTAGCGATAGTTTAAAAATAAACTACATAAATTACCTGCAGGGTACATGAGTTACAGCTTTGATACAAAAGTAATATTGATAGCCCGCTCCCCCATTTATAAGAATATACAACAGTACACAATTAGTTTCTTGTACATAAAGTTCCCTCTACTTTTTCTTCGCCTTACGTTAAAGATGAAATGTTAAACCGAGGTCCCATCTGCTCTCTCAGGTGGACGTAAAAGATCCCACGGCGCTATTTCGAAGAAGAGCAGGGGAGTTCTCCCCAGTGTCCTGGCCGATATTTATCCCTCAAACAACATAACAAAAACAGATTATCTGGTCATCATCACATTGCTGTTTGTGGGAGCTTGCTGTGCGCAAATTGGCTGCCGCGTTTCCTACATTACAACAGTGACTACATTTGGAAAAAGTACTTCATTGGCTGTTAAGCATTTTTGGACATCCGGCGCTATATAAATGCAAGTCTTTTTTTCTTACTGTAGTGGAATCAACTTACCCCTAATTGCCTTTCCATAGCTGTGCTTTGCTGCTACCAATACTTGAGCCCCACAGTTTGGGAAAGAGAGTCTCACTTTGTTGGGGAGTGGGAGGGGGGAAATATTATATTATGGATCTTTCTATATGAATTTAGCTGCATATAGGGTAACGTGGTTATTTCTGAACTAATGTTAAGACCCAGCTAGCCACAAAATGTGGAGTCTGCAGGACATGTGTCAGGGTCTTTGATTTGCAATACCGCAGAAAGCAGAGCCACTTTCCTAGCGCTACAGGAAACTCTCGATTTACTGGCACCTAAATAACTGGAAGTCTCTGTTAACCGGCAAAATTCAGGAGTAGGTTCAGGTAAGTTTTACTTCATATTAGTGGCCGTCCCTGGATCTGTGGCTGTGTAATCGGGGTTCCTGCACTTGTTGCT
This sequence comes from Somniosus microcephalus, assembly GCF_052327205.1. NCBI lineage: Eukaryota > Metazoa > Chordata > Chondrichthyes > Squaliformes > Somniosidae > Somniosus > Somniosus microcephalus. Next base: position 262,903,059 of record NC_140992.1, on the reverse strand, counting down.
AAGCAACAGGGACGCTTGGTCTGTGGCCGGGGTTCTTGCACCTGTTGCTAAGCAACAGGGAAGCCTGGATTTGTTGCTGTGTACGGAGCTCTCATACCTTTTAACTATACCTCTCTGAAATCCGGACTTTTTGATAAACCGGCACCACGCCGGTCCCGGATAAAAAAGTTTCCTGTAATCTGATTTTAGCTCATTAAAGCATTAATGAATATCAAGGCCTGGACAGGGTGTGAATGTTTGCTCATCAAATTATTAAGCTCAACCCAAAAATGAAAATACTAGAAACCCACAAGTGGTCAGTCAGCATCTGTGGATAATGTTTCGAGCATTCAGTTCTTCGTCAGAAGTGAAAAAATGAAAGATGACCAAGCATTTTAAGAGAAACAGAACAAAGGGAAGGCGGGGGCACACCGAAGTGGAATGCCCAGTAACCATCTGAAAAGACAGTCGATGGATAGAAAACTGATAGAAAATGCTCTCAGGTGCAGTCCTTTCATTAAAGCTCTGACGAAGGGTCTACACGGGAAACAACTCATCTATTCTCTTCGCAGACGCTGACTAACCCGCTGAGTGTTTCCAGCATTTACTGTTGCAATTTAATGTTAGACGTTAAGCTTCTTGTGTAATACTTTTAATTCATCATTTCAAATTCTTCTCATCACTACCACTGCCAGTGACTGAATTGCAACCACACTTGCTTCACTGTTAAGCTCTCCAGAGATTTCTCAAGTGAGACAGAGCACGTTTGGGACGGCAACGTCTGTAATTCTGCGGCTGGACTGTTTTTCCACAGTTCAAGTGAACACAGTAAGAAAATCTCACACATCCACCATTACGCGTAATTGAAATCCTAGCAATCCCGTCGTGTTATGAGAGTTTTTGCAAGTTCATCCGTGAGAAGAAAACTGAACCGACAAGTCATTGAAGACAAATTAAACGAAGAAAAATTAATAAATGTAATAATTTAAGATCTGTGGACTTTTACTCCAGTGAGAATTTATAATCCAGCAACGTAAAGACATGCTGGGTGGCAATGAAGATCTGTTGAGTGTTATCAGATAGAGTGGTTTCACTTCACTACATTAAAGAGATTGCCAACTTAATGCAGCAACCTGCACAATGACAGACTCTTTTTTAATATAAATGAACATCCCCATGACTGCCAGAAGATTTAAGAAGCACTGAACTTCACTTTAGAACTAGAAGATGTAAATCTGTGGTGGACGATCTGAAACACTGGCAATTAGTACACCAATAAATCTCAATGAATAATTAGGGAAAAAAAAGAAATCTGCAAGTCCCTGGAGAAGATACTGGAGCAGTGATATATGCATGAAGGAGTAGTCCGACCTCAATCAATAGTAACAGAATATGCAGAGTGCGGCATTTTGAATTTTCTGATACAATCTCTGTGCTAAGCAACACATACAAAATAATGAGAATATGGTCTTAATTGATCACCAGTTAGAAACCACTAACAAATTTTACAAGTTCCGCAAGATACTTACGAATGAGGAAGACCATTTGGCCCATCTGAATTCATCTATCCAGAAAGACCCTGTAGCTCCCCCAATACTGCATCGAATTGTTTCTTAAATAATTCCAGGATTTTTGTCTCTGTGATCTGGAAATCCCCAAGTGTTAATCACTCTCTGCATGAAGAAGTTCCTGATATCAATCCTAAAATTACCTTTTACTATACTAGTTTGAACCCTGTGTCCCCTTGTCTTACTCCCACAGTTTAATTTAAAGTAGTATTTCAAACTAACCTTTTCCATTCCATTAACTATCCCTATATACCTCTATAAAATCAGCTCTCGGACGTCATCATCTTTTCAGGCTGAAAATCCCAAGTCTGTTAAATCTTTCCTTGTAATTCAGACTCCAGACAGTCGGGGTCAATTTTGTGGCTCTTATGTGCAATGCCTCCGGCTCCTGAACGTCACCCTTCTTTCTTGGTACCCAGAAATGGACATAGTATTCAAGGTATGGTCGGACCAGAGCATGGTACAGTTTGATCACAACCTCCTCGGACTTGTTTTCTACTGTTTCAGCTACATAGTTCAACATTGCTGAATAGTGCTCTGCATTAGTTGCACATCTACTCAGAATCCTTAATCTCTTTCAATTTCACCCTTTCTATTTCAACACCATTCATGCCCATTTTTGCTTCCTATATACAGAATTTAACATTTTCTGCATTAAATTTCATCTGCTATTGTTTTGTGCACTCATATTTTGTTTCATTTACTCAGTAATTTCTGGACTGACTCCTTCAAGTTTGGTGTCATCTGCAAATTTGACCAATTTACATTGAGTTTCTGAATCCATGTCATTGATGTAAATTAGAAACAGGAATGGTTCCAACGCCAAGCCCGAGAGCAGACTTCCCCAACATGATTCCTCCAACATGTACTTGATTGTTTTCCACCCTTCAGCCGATTCCTTATCCATTTCCAAGTTTTACCTTGAAAGCTTTGAGCTTAACTATTAGCCTTTCACGTAGAATTTTATCAAATGCCATTTGAAAGTCTAAATGCACAACCTCTTAGGGTTTACTACAGTCCACTTGATTTGTTTTTTCTTCAAAGAAATCAAGGAAGTTAATCAGACATCATTTCCCTTCTAAACCCTTGTTGAATGCTCTTCTTACTAGGTTGTTGTTGTTGTTGTATAGATAGTCCTCAAGTTTACTCTAGATAATGTATTCCATTACTTTACAAAGAACTGGAGACTAATGTCTGTAGTTGTCAGTTCCTGTTTTTTCACCCTTTTTGAATATGAGCACCACATTAGCCTATTCCCAATCTACTGATAACCAATAATAACAACAGAAAATGCTGGAAATACTCAGGTCAGGCAGCATCTGTGGCGAGAGAAACAGAGTTAACGTTTCAGGTCGACGACCCTTCGTCAGAACTGGAAAAAGTTAGAGATGTAATTGGCCCAGAAATTCGGGTCCCCACGGTTGAGTACTCGCTGTGTGCTCACCCATAGGGCCAACGGAAGTGCCGGTTTTGCGCATGCACTGCGCGTGCGCTGGAAACCGGAACTTCCGTTCTCTTGAAGGAAGGGGTTCGAAGGTTAAACACGTATGCCGGAGAGGCAGCGTGTAGACCTGGAACTTCCGCTTTTTTCACAGGTTTTTCAGTGCGGGTAAGTCCCTAGCAGCTGCGCGTGGAAAAAGCAGGCGCAGGGCCTGCCATTAACAAGGTAAGAGGTGAAGAAAGTAAAATTAAAACATTTTTTCCACAGGTTTGTCATTTTAAAATACTTTAAAGAAAGGTAAGTTTATTTTTAGCCCCATTAAAAACTTTAATTAATTTTTTCAAAAATTTAAAATTTTTGTTTAAAATAGTTAATTTATGTAATGCATAGTTATTTTAAAAATCTGATTTTTTTTTAAATTTATTTGAAGTTTTACTTAGGTTTTGGGGCCGATCTCTATTCATAGATTTGACAGGTCTGCGAACTAGTTGCGCCCCCAGGATACGCGTGCCCTGCACACCGGCAGCTGGAGCAGGCCCAGGATCGGAATTCCACGTGGGCCCACAGCACAACGGCAGGCGCGCTATGTAAATGCAGGTCGGGGGCTTGCGCCCGCGGGAAGCCTCCGACCCGAATTTCTGGGCCAATAGATTTTTAAGCAAGTGCAGGGGCAGGGAAAGTGGGGATGGGAGTAAAGAACAAAAGGGAAGGTCTGTGATCGGATGGAAGGCAGGAGAGATTAAAAGACAAAAGGGGTGATGGTGCAAGGCAAAAGGAGATGGTAATGGAACAAGTAAAGAGACAAAAAATTCCTTTCCAAAAGAGGGCTACCAATATTGGTAAAAAATGATTTTCAAACCAATTGTCTCGAACATTTTACACTCACCGTAAAAACGACGGTGGCACCCAAATCGTGAAATAATACCCAGTTTGGCAACTTAGTATGCCAGTACGATTTGGACAGGTTGGGTGATTGGGCAGAAACATGGCAAATGCACTATAATGTGGATAAATGTGAGGTTATCCACTTTGGTGGCAAAAACAGGAAGGCAGATTATTATTTGAATGGCAATAGATTGGGAGAAGGGGAAGTGCAAAGAGACCTGGGCGTCCTTGTGCACCAGTCGCTGAAGGTAAGCATGCAGGTGCAGCAGGCGGTTAAGAAGGCAAATGGTATGTTGGCCTTCGTAGCAAGAGGGTTCGAGTACAGGAACAAGGATGTCTTGCTACAGTTGTACAGGGCCTTGGTGAGACTGCACCTTGAGTACTGTGTGCAGTTTTGGTCACCTTACCTGAGGAAGGACGTTCTTGCCATGGAGGGAGTGCAGCGAAGATTCACCAGGCTGATACCTGGGATGGCAGGAATGACGTATGAGGAGAGATTGTGTCGATTGGGCTTATACTCACTGGAGTCTAGAAGATTGAGAGGGGATCTCATCGAAACCTATAAAATTCTGTCAGGTCTGGACAGACTAGATGCAGGAAGGATGTTTCTGATGGCCGGGGAGTCCAGAACCAGGGGTCATAGTCTAAGGATAAGGGGTAAGCCATTTAGGACTGAAATGAGGAGGAATTTCTGCACCCAGAGAGTGGTGAACCTGTGGAATTCTCTGCCACAGAGGGCGGTGGAGGCTAGTTCATTAAATATATTCAAGAAAGAGTTGGATATATTTCTTGAGGCTAAAGGGATCAAGGGATATGGGGAGAAGGCAGGGACAGGGTACTGAATTTGGATGATCAGCCATGATCACATTGAATGGCGGAGCAGGCTCGAAGGGCAGAATGGCCCACTCCTGCTCCTATCTTCTATGTTTTAGTCATAGTTTCAAGCAAGGTGTTTAATACGCTAATCAGGAGGATTTTATTACACTTTCATGATACAGTTTTTATTTAGTGTCCAACACAGATGAAATTGCTCACGACATGCTTTCAGAATGTCACTGATTCTCAGATAACACGGTGATAAACAAAAATCTGTAAATACAGATGTTTAGCTCTAATTAGTATAGTAATTATCTCATCAGGCATCATGCCTGTAAATTAAAACATAAACTACAGAAATTCTCTAAAATAAAATGCTTACAAGGTTTGCTGTCAGGATTATACAAACAGATGACTGATTTAAAAGGAAAATCCCAGAACTGAAGATGAATGATATTGTCAAGTCCTCAAGGCACAAAATGGTAATGTCATAGCAGACTGTGTGATATATGGCAAAAACACCTGCATTAAATCAGTTCGATAAAAATGCACTACTCATTGTCAAAAGAAAGATCAAAGAATTAATTCCAACCTCGTGTCAGCAACTCTTGTTCTAGACATTAAAACGACTTCAAATTAATTTATGGTTTACCTGCTTTGTGCTCTCCCCCTCACTCATTCTTTCAACATAACAGTTGCTACATTTCAAAAAGTAATTCAGCATTTAAAGCGCTCAAAGGCTCTACATAAATACAAGCACGATTATTCAAATTGGAAAGAAAGAGAAAATGCAGTGAACTAGCAATCAAACACTTCAAAGAGGTATCTTTGAAACAGCCATATGAAACATGTACTTGGGCTAAACGATGCACATTCCAAGGTGTTAACAAGCTGAAACTTGGGATCACTGCGTAACACTGCTCCAAAGTGATGGTCAAATAAGACTGCATTGTGAAGTAAGCAACAGAGACCAACAAAACTAGCCAATGTACTTGTTACTATGTACAAAATGCAGTCTCAACCATATATACTTTGAATGTTGTTAGCATCTACAATTGGGAGCCAAAAGTTGACAAAAATCTGCAAAACACCTGAAAGAACTAAAGCAGACAAGGAAAATAGACACAGGGGCTTAAACGGGAAGGAGAAGGTCAGGGTGGAGGTTAAAAACTTAAATATGGGGACTGCGTCCTCAACACTCCGTGCACGCGCCCACCACCTGTTTTATGATGGTGGATATCGTGGCACCCATGACGGGACACTTCATTAACATTTTAAATCAGGCTGCCGCAGTGCAACGGGGAGCCCGATTTAAAATTGACTGCTTTTGCACAGGTTTCCCAGGAGTTGGGAACCCTGGCAGTGAAATGGAGAACGGTGCTGCCAGCTCCCCGAGATAAGTACATTTTCCAGCAATCCTTGTGGGCCACGAGGAGCAGGAGTGCTCCCCTGGCCCCTCGAGGAAGCCGTCGGCCTCCCTCCTGCCGATTGCGGCCTGTCTCTCTGCAGCCACAGTGGCCTCTCTCACTCCCTCTAGCCCAAATGAATGATCTCCTCCCCACCCCCCCACCCCACTGTGGTGGCCTCTCTCTTCCCCCCCACCACCCCCCACCGCCCTGATTGCCTCTCTCTCCCCCACTCCAGCCCCAATCTTCAGTCCTCCCAATTGCCAGGGGCCGACTCACGTGTCCCCGGTTACAGCCACCTGTCGCTGGTTTTCCCTCCCGGCTGCCGGCCAGGCTGTCAATTTGCTGGAAACGCATCAAAAATATTATAATGAGGTCCTGACATCAAGTTCAGCAGGTCTGCCGTGTCCCCTGCCTTGCCGGGTTCTCTGGCCGTTTTCGGCCTTCCCCGCCTCCCCTTAAATATCGGGGCCAAGCACTCCAATTTCAATTTACATGTCATAACGCAATGAAAATATCATTCTCATGAGCTGACCTACCTGGTAACCTAATTAATATGTTCACTTAACAATGAGAAAATCCTAAACCAAATTCAGATGTGCTGCAATCCCCTATACGTTATCCAGTTTGATTCATAGCTTCATAGAAGATAGGAGCAGGAGTAGGCCATTTGACCCTTCGAGCCTGCTCCGCCATTCAATGAGATCATGGCTGATCATCCAATTTCAGTCCCCTGTCCCTGCCTTCTCCCCATATCCCTTGATCCCTTTAGCCTCAAGAAATATATCCAACTCTTTCTTGAATATATTTCATGAACTGGCCTCCACCGCCCTCTGTGGCAGAGAATTCCACAGGTTCACCGCTCTCTGGGTGAAGAAATTCCTCCTCATTTCAGTCCTAAATGGCTTACCCCTTATCCTTAGACTATGACCCCTGGTTCTGGACTCCCCAGCCATCAGAAATCCTTCCTGCATCTAGTCTGTCCAGACCTGACAGAATTTTATAGGTTTCGATGAGATCCCCTCTCAATCTTCTAAACTCCAGTGAGTATAAGCCCAATCGACACAATCTCTCCTCATACGTCATTCCTGCCATCCCAGGTATCAGCCTGGTGAATCTTCGCTGCACTCCCTCCATGGCAAGAACGTCCTTCCTCAGGTAAGGTGACCAAAACTGCACACAATGCTCAAGGTGCGGTCTTACCAAGGCCCTGTACAACTGTAGCAAGACATCCTTGTTCCTGTACTCGAACCCTCTTGCTACGAAGGCCAACATACCATTTGCCTTCTTAACCGCCTGCTGCACCTGCATGCTTACCTTCAGCGACTGGTGCACAATAACACCCAGGTCTCTTTGCACTTCCCCTTCTCTCAATCTATTGCCATTCAAATAATAATCTGCCTTCCTGTTTTTGACACCAAAGTGGATAACCTCACATTTATCCACATTATAGTGCATTTGCCATGTTTCTGCCCAATCACCCAACCTGTCCAAATCGTACCGGAGTTTCACGACATCCTCCTCACAGCTTACCCTCCCACCCAGCTTTGTGTCGTCTGCAAATTTGGAGATATTACATCCAATTCCCTCGTCCAGATCATTAATATATATTGTGAACAGCTGGGGTCCTAGGACCGATCCTTACGGTACCCCATTAGTCACTGCCTGCCACTCGGAAAACGACCCGTTTATTCCAACTCTTTGCTTTCTGTCCGCCAACCAGTTCTCTATCCAAGTTAATACCTTGCCCCCAATCCCATGTGCATTAATTTTGCACGCTAATCTCTTATGTGGGACCTTATCGAAAGCCTTCTGAAAGTCCAATGACAGGCGACCGGAAGCTCAGGGTCACCCTTACGGACTGAACGGAGGTGTTCCGCAAAGCGGTCACCCAATCTGCGTTTGGTCTCCCCAATGTAGAGGAGACCGCATCGTGAGCAGCAAATACAGTATACTAGATTGCAAGAAGTACAAGTAAATCGCTGTTTCACCTGGAAGGGGTGTTTGGGGCCCTTGACAGTGGGAAGGGGGGAGGTATAGGGGCAGGTGTTACATCTCCTGCGCTTGCACGGGAAGGTGCCAGGCAAAGGGGAAGGGCTGTTTGGGGTGACAGAGGAGTGGACTAGGGTGTCTCGGAGGGAGCGGTCCCTGCGGAATGCTGAAAGGGGAGGGGAGGGGAAGATGTGTTTGGTGCAATTTAAAATGAACAATTGATCTAGCATCAACTGTGGAAGAGAGTTCCAAACTTCTACCAGCCTTTGTGTGTAGAAGTGTTTCCTAATTTCACTCCTGAAAGGGCTGGCTCTAATTTTTAGACTCATGCCTTCAGCAGTTCAAATAACAAAGTGTAACTTTCCTCTCTCCTTGGCACACAAACCTTCAAAAAAAATAAAAACTGTTATACAGGAAACTTCGCGATATCCGGCACCGACGGGACCGAGCTGCTGCCGATCTATCAAAACTTCTGGATAGCCCAGCGCTAATGTTGAAGGATACGGAGGTTTTCATCTCCGTATCTGACAACAAACACTGTTGCTTAGCAACAGCTTGTAAACACTCGGCCCGTACCTTGGAAGCGTCTCTGAAGCTGTTGCTAAGCTACAGAGACGCTTTCCAGAGCCTGACTGTTAAAAAAAAATGCTAGAAGAAAAAAACCTAACCAAAACGGCTGCTGATTTCTGCCGTTAGATCAAGGTTTCCGGACATACAACCTCCAGATAAACCAAAGTTTCCTGTATTCACTTATACAATCATAGAATACTACAGCACAGGAGACCACCATTTGGCCCATCGAGTCTGCGCCGGCTCTTCTGAAGAGCAATCCAGTTAGTCCCACTCACCCGCTCTTTCCCCATATCCCTGCAATTTTTTCTCCTTCAAGTATTTATGCAATTCCATTTTGAAGGCTACTACTGAATCTGTATCCACCCCCCTATCATTCATCGTGTTGCCTCTGGTTCTTTTGCCAATCGTCTTAAATCTGACAGTTTCTCTTTATTTACTCTATCTAAATCCTTCATGATTTTAAAGACCTCGATCAAATCTCCTCTTAGCCTTCTCTGCTCCAAGGAGAACAACCCCAGCTTCTCCAGTCTATCCACATAACTGTATTCCCTCATCCCTGGAACCATTCTAGTAAATCTCTTCTGTACCCTCTCCAAAGCCTTCACGTTCTTCCAAACGTGTGGTGCCCAGAATTGGACACAATACTCCAGCTGGGGCCGAACTAGTGTCTTATATTGGTTTAGCATAACTTCCTGGCTTTTGTACTCTATGCCTCTATTTATAAAACTTTGGTGTCCATTACTGTAAACCGACTTGGAGGCAACACAGATGGAGACAAGAACAAACAGAGAGAAAGAAAATAAAGACTTGCATTTACTTAACGCCTTTCACGGCCACCGGACATCTCAAAGCGCTTTACAGCCATCAAGTACTTTTTGAAGTGGAGTCACTGTTGTAATGTGGGAAACGCAGCAGCCAATTTGCACACAGCAAGCTCCCACAAACAGCAATGTGATAATGACCAGGTGATCTGTTTTTGTTATGATGGTTGAGGGGTAAGTATTAGCCAGGACACCGGGGATAACTCCCCTGCTCTTCTTCGAAATAGTGCCTTGGGATCTTTTACATCTATGTCAGAGAGTAGACGGGGCCTCGGTTTAACATCTCTTACGAAAGACGACACCTCCGAGAGTGCAGCGCTCCCTCAGCACTGCACTGGAGTGTCAGCCTAGCTTTATGTGCTGAAGTCCCTGGAGTGGGACTTGAACCCACGACCTTCGGACTCAGAGGCGAGTGTGCTACCAACTAAGCCACAGCTGACAACTGAAAGGATGAATATAAGTAACTATTTAAAGGTGGGAACAATCTTCCCTCCTCATGCCCCACCAAAAATGTGTTACATAAATGATTAGATTATCCACCCAGTAGAGAGGCATATTACATAGGATTACATAGGATATACAGCACAGAAACAGGCCATTCAGCCCAACCAGTCCATGTGTTTATGCTCCACTCAAGCCTCCTCGCGTCTTTCCTCATCTAACTCTGTCAGCATAACCCTCTATTCCCTTCTCCCTCATATGCTTATCAAGTCTTCCCTTAAATGCATCTATACTATTTGCCTCAACCACTCCCTGTGGTAGCGAGTTCCACATTCTCACCACTCTCTGGGTAAAGAAGTTTCTTCTGAATTCCCTATTTGATTTCTTGGTGACTATCTTATATTGATGGCCTCTAGTTATGCTCTTCCCCACAAGTGGAAACACTCTCTCTGTATCTATTCTATCAAAACCTTTCATAATTTTAAAGACCTCTATTAGGTCACCCCTCAACCTTCTCTTTTCAAGAGAAAAGAGATCCAGCCTGTTCATCCTTTCCTGATATGCAACCCTCGCGTTTCTGGTATCATCCTTGTAAATCTTCTCTGCACCCTCTCTTTTTCATAATATGGCGACCAGCGTTGTATGTAGTATTCCAAGGTTCGATACAAGTTTAGCATAACTTCCCTACTTTTCAATTCTATCCCTCTAGAAATAAACCCTAGTGCCTGGTTTGCTTTTTTTATGGCCTTGTTAACCTGGGTTGCTACTTTTAGTGATTTGTGTATTTGTACTCCGAGATCCCTTTGCTCCTCTACCCCACCCAGACTCGTACCCTCCAAGTAATAAGTGACTTCCCTATTCATCCTACCAAAATGTAATACCTCACATATATCTGTGTTGAATTTAATTTGCCAATTATGTGCCCATTCTGCAAGTTTATTAAGGTCTTCCTACAATTCGTTGCAGTCCTCCTCAGTATTAACTATTCCACCCCACCCCCCAATTTGGTGTCATCCACAAATTTAGAAATTGGGTTTTTGATTCCAAAGTCTAATATCATTTACAAGACCAAAGACCCTATCAGGTAGGAATTTTTTTTCTTTACTGCACATACCAAGCAGTACAAATTTGGACAAATGGAGGAGCACAATAAAGACGCCATAATATCAGCCGTCACAATCAACGTGCCACAGGGATTGGTGTGTGTTGCAGTAACGTCTAGGTAGTACTGTATCTTAATTGTGTGAAAATTGCTTTATGCTGTAGATCTGCATATGCTATTAATTGGAATCTGATTGGGAAATGCTCAAGAATTAGTCAAAGAACAGGTGGCATGATCCATAATCTGCTCCATGGGCTTTTGCCTTGCAAGGTGGTAGGCGTGTAGGATGCAATCAACCATTCATTTGGTTGTCCAATGTTCTCATTCTAACTAGTGTGACAGCAGATGGTGCAATTTCTGACCCAAATGAAATGTGGAAGCAATTTTAGATTTTAAAAAACTCCAATTGAGTTCGAAGGACTATGCAATCAAGGTTGCTTCAGCTCTCTCAGGTAGTGCCAGCACCTGAGCACTTAGGTGTTCCTGTCTGAGATGAGTCCCATGTTACTGGATCAATAGTCACCTCCTTGAAAGGATCAGATGCAATTTGCCCATGATCTGCATAGAATCTGGTTGCAGCAGTGCCAACAATAGCACATATGCTGGTTGGTCTTGACATTTCTTTGAGTGCTGGCATTCTCTCTGCGCCACGGAGAGTCAGAGTCCCTGATTACAAGCTGAAGTTGCGCAGGAATCACAGTGATTGGTTCGATGCGTGTTCAGCAACACCTGACTGGATATGGCTGAATTTTATGATTGCTATGCACATCTATCTTGTTTTAAATAACGCGTAAAACATGATACAGCTGTATCTTACATGCGTATTCGGCAGCCAAACCAAATTTGCCAACTCGCAGTACTGTGTTGGTGAAAAATATTTTGTACAACTAATGTGAGCGTCAACAATCATAGAAACATAGAAGATAGGAGCAGGAGTAGGCCATTCGGCCCCTCGAGCCTGTTCCGCCATTTAATGAGATCAATGGCTGATCATCCAAATTCAGTACCCTATAGAAACATAGAAGATAGGAGGAGTAGGGATACACTACTGTATTTTGCACTATATTTAAAACCTTTGGCTGATGTTAGTGCAGAAATGCTGTCCTAATTATGGAAACACTTTGATTTTTTAGATGCAGGGGATATATTGGATGGATGCCAAAGGGCATTAATACACAACCACAACTCAGTTGGGGCATGCCCTGAAGCATGTAAACTTCTAATTTCACCGTTAAACACTTTGTTAATTCTCGTTTGTTTTCACCTGATTTATTAGTTCTCAAAATTTATGTATAGGGAGCAAAGGATTGGTCACAAGTGCTACCATAAGATGTAAGCAACATACTTTATCTTTCTTTTGCATAGCCAGACCAGAAAACAACAACCGAGTGATCATTTCTGATGGTTTGTTCAGCGTTGACACCTCAAGCCCTGGAAAACATGAAAGATACAAAAACCTGGACACGCTGGATTACTTAACAGGATGCTTTATACTCGGTTTGTCTAATCTACAGGAAACTCTCGATTTACCGGCACCTAAATAACCGGAAATCTCGGTTAACTGGCACAATTCAGGAGTAGGTTCAGGTAAGTTTTACTTCATATTGTACTTGCCTTCCTCGATCTGTTGCTGTGCAAGGGTGTGGCTGCAGCTGTTGCTAAGCTACAGAGACGCTTGGAACTTGTGGCCATTGTTCTGCACCTGTTGCTAAGCAACAGGGTTTGTTGCTTTATACGGAGCTCTCAGCTCTCCGTATCTTTTACTATAGCTCTCGGTTATCCGGAATTTTTGATGAACCGGCACCACGTCGGTCCCGTCGGTGCCGGATAAAAAAAAGAGTTTCCTGTAGTCTACTGGAGAACCTGTCCCAAACCTTAGGCAATATGAGGTCCAACGCGAGGAGAAAAGAACCTTTAACTGGCCTATAGCTGAGGCGTTTTATAGGAGACCTATAAATTTCCTCCAACTAAATATTGGAAAGACCAAAGCCATTGTCTTCGGCCCCCGCCACAAACCCCGTTCCCTAGCCACCAACTCCATCCCTCTCCCTGGCAACTGCCTGAGGCTGAACCAGAGTGTTCGCAACCTTGGTGTCATATATGACCCCGAGATGAGCTTCCGACCACATATCTGCGCCATCACTAAGACCACCTACTTCCACCGCCAGAAGAATTGCCCGACTCCTCCCCTGTCTCAGCTCATCTGCTGCTGAAACCCTCATTTGTTACCTTGAGACTTGATTATTCCAATGCACTCCTGGCCGGCCTATCACGTTTTATCCTACGTAAACTTGAGATCGTCCAAATCTCTGTTGCCCGTGTCCTAACTCGCACCAAGTCCTGTTCAGCCATCACCCCTGTGCTCACTGACCGACATTAGCTCCCGATTTTAAAATTCCCATCTTTGTTTTCAAGTCCCTCCATAGCCTCACCCCTCCTTATCTCTGTAATCTCCTCCAGCCCAACAACGCTCCGAGATATCTGCGCTCCTCTAATCCTGGCCTCTTCAGCATCCCCGATTTTATTCACTCCACCATTGGCAGCTGTGCCTTCAGCTGCCAAGGCCCTAAGTCCTGGAATTCCCTCCCTAAACCTCTCCACCTCTCTTTCCTCCTTTAAACCTACCTCATCTGCCCTAATATCTCCTTGTGTCAAATTTTGTTTGATAACACTCCTGTGAAGCACCTTGGGATGTTTTACTACGTTAAAGGTGCTATATAAATCAAGTTATTGTTATTGTTGAGACCACGTACAGCACCACCTTTTTGCAACATCATAATGATATTTTCACATGCGTACTCAGCACAAGGCTTCCCCAGAACCTATCAAGATAATGTACATTGCTAGTGTGTGTGGAATGAAAAGACAGTCCTGATTTAAAATCACTGAGAAACTGGTTGGAGACCTGCTATATTTGGTTTCCTAGATGGAAGATATAGGTGGCAAATTTATCAGCAGCACCGCTCACCACTTTGGGTGGGTATGTTTCCCAGCCCCGGGTGTCTATACTCACATTTCAATGGTATTTGAAAGTTCAGTAAATAAGAGTGTACTGATAATTTCGGGGAAAAATTCAGTTGTTTGCGCCTCCCGTTAGCGCCTTAAGAGGGCGCTAATGGGGCACAAAGCAACTAGCGCCCGGGCGCAGCAATGTTTGCGTCACTCGTGAAATTAACTACACATTTTGTGGCGGCGCTAAACACTACCGCCACGATCTCCTGCGCTGGCAGATTGTGACATCAGTCGAGTGCGCAACGCCCCATTAGCGCCCTGGACCGGTTATTGAGTGGCGCCCCCTGCCTTACCGCCTGTCGCTAGCAACGACAAGTTGAGGGGAGCGTTATGCTGTCAGGAAGGGACTAGGGGAGCACTATTTAAAGGCGAACGCTTCCTGCCTTTTTTTGTCGGTGACATGTTTGCACCACGCATTCTGAGAGAGAGAGAGAGAGAGAGACTTCTGGAGAGATTCAACGCTGTGTGAAGGAGTTTTGGGTACTGAGCAGCACTTTGCAGGTTTATTTTGATTGGCCCTTCCTTGCTTCGCCAGCGCTCTGAGATAGCGCCTCGCTCCTCGGCCTTTGCACCTTAAGACAGGTGTGAAGCGCCTGATTTAGCGCTCCAATCACCTCCAGGGGCGATAAAAGCCAAGTTTGCTGTTGGAGGCGATAATTAGCACCAGGCGCTAAACTTTGCGCACGGCCGATAATGGCGCCCCAAACGGGGCGATACTGAATTTTTCCCCCAGATCAGACCTGAAGAAACTAACTTCACAACAGTGAATTTTAAAATGTCTATCCAAAGTTTGGCAATTATTTAAATAAGATGGGGCGGGGAGTGGGGGGGGGGGGGGGGGGGGGAGGGTGCAGATGAAAAATCTAACTAGGTCAACCTTTTTACTCTTAAGAATTTGAATAATTTGCATTACTCTGAATGAAAATTAGTGAGTAGATAAATGCAGCACCCCTCCCCCTCCAATAAAGCGGGAGTCAGTCAACACAACTGGAGCAGCAAAGCTGAGCAACTTGTCCCCCCATTCCTGCAATGGTGTGTGACTGGCTACACAGTCTCCACCCAACTTCCCGCCCACAACAGAAACAACCATAGCCAATCAATTTTGCTATTTTTATTTTGGTCAGCTGGGGATCCAACACAGGTGGAAATCCATCACTATGCTTAAGATTCTCCATACCAAATAACTAGAAAATCCACACTGGAAGAGTTTCTTTTTGCTTGATAGTTACAAATTTACTTCCCAGAGAGACAAAGACCAATTAGTTAAGCTGAGATACAGGGTGGCAACAGACATGACTTAGAAACCTCCAAGATATTTGCAGGGGTATTCCTGAAGTTTACCAAATAAAACCATGTCCCTCATCAGCACAAAGCATTGGAAGCTTCCTGGTACGATAGCAAAATACTGCAGATGCTGGAAATCCGAAATAACAACAGAAAATGCTGGAAAAACTCAGCAGGCCAGGCAACATCCGTGGAGAGAAATTAGAGTGACGTTTCGGGTCAAAACCCTTTATCAAACTGGAAAGGAAATAAAATAGATCAAAGGCGGGGCTGCGATAGAACAAAAGAAGTAAAAGAAGTAAAAGAAGTAAAAGAGACATTAAGAGGCATTCAAAACCAGACGAGATGGTAATAGGACAGTGGAGACAAAAGACGGCAAGATTAGGTGTGAAGTGTACTGGCAGGATGGGAGACAGCTGCCGTGTGGGAGAGAGAAAAAAAAGGAAAGGTGGCGGGGGGGGAAGATCCAAAACAAAGGGGTGGAAAAAAAATAAGTAAAAATGTAATAGGGGCCGAGGTTATGATCTGAAATTGTTGAACTCGATATTGAGTCCGGAAGGCTGCAAAGTGCCTAATCGGAAGATGAGGTGCTGTTCCTCGAGCTTACGTTGAGCTTCCATGGAACAATGCAAGAGGCCAAGGACGGTGAGGTGGAGCGGTGAATAAAAATGACAGGCGACCGGAAGCTCGGGGACACCCTTACGGACTGAACGGAGGTGTTCTGCAAAGCGGTCACCCAATCTGCGTTTGGAAGCTTCCTGCTGCTTGTCCAGCTGGGACCGCCCAACCAGTTAGGGTATAAGCTTGGATAACTATCTGGTGCAGAATGGCAAATCTTCTCCTCCAGATCACATTAATGAGCCAGTCTGCCATGCTGCAGGTTGACTCAATTCCCATCTTTGTTCCAACTCCTCCACACCGCTATGCCATAGAAAATGTCATCCAACCACATACGGTCTTTTTGGCACACACAAAGCCCTCTATGTAGGATACCTTCAAAATCTTGTGTATGGCGTACTCTTCCCGTGTCATGATTTTGAATCAGGCCTATTAATGTCAGTATTTACAACTAAAAATTCTTATGTAAACATTTATAATGGAAATCTGTATGTAAACAGCAGCAGCAGTCCAGATGTACTTGCAGGCTTCCTGCCACTGGGTGGTGCTGTGGCTGATTCGCCTGGCTCCAGGCACCATTTCTTTACCCAATCGAAATGTAAGTTTTAATTTAGTTAATTTTTTGGGCAAAGGCATTGATGAGGGTTTCAGCGGCATATGGGCTGAGATAGGGGTAGAGGCAAGCAATGTTAAAAACAAAGGTGGAAGTAGGTAGTCTTTGTGTTGGAGGGGATACGGGGTTGGAAGTTCAGCTAGGGGTCAACTACCACGCCAAGCTTGTGAACAGTCTGTTTCAGCCTGAGACAGTGGCCAGGGAGGTAGACGCAGTCAGTGGCAAGGCTACAACGTTTGCTGTGCCAAGCGTCAAAGATGGTAGCTTCAATCTTCCCAATGTTTAGCTGGAGGAAATTGCAGCTCATCCAAGACTGAATGTCGGAAAAGCAGTTATTTATGAAATACCAAATGACCAAATGCATGTAAAAGGCCTCTTCCGAATTCTCAATTGCATGGAAAACAACAACAAAAAATGATTCAGAAATGTTTGGCACGTTACTTTCCACAGCAAGCTGAAACAAAAGGTTATTTGACCCTTGCCTTCATCAAGTGATTGCACACGAGGTTAAAACAAACAGAAACAAGATAACCCTGAAAATAGCACACATCATACAATAAAACCTGCAAAAGCAAAATACTGCGGATGCTGGAAATCTCAAATAAAAACAGAAAATGCTGGAAATACTCAGCAAGTCAGGCAGCATCTGTGGAGAGAGAAATAGAGTTAACGTTTCAGGTCGATGACCTTTCATCAGAACTGGAAAAAGTTGGAGATAAAAAAAGGTTTTAAGCAAGTACATAGGCAGGGAAAGGGGAGGAAAGAACAAAAGGGAGGTCTGTGATAGGGTGGAAGGCAGGAGTGATTAAATAACAAAAGGGATGATGGTGCGAGGTAAAAAGGGGTGGTAATGGGGCAAGAAAAGAAATAAAAGGCAGGGCTGGAGGTGCTGAAAATGACAAAAGTAGAATCATTACCAGCAACTGCTGTCTAAAAAAAGTGGGAGCAGTGATTATGATCTCAAACTGTTGAACTCATGTTGAGTCCAGAAGGCTATAAAGCGCCTAATAAAACCTGCACCTCTGTACCAATCTAAAATGTTACTGTACTCATGGAATGTGCATTACCAAATTACCAAGGATCAAATACTTATACAAAAAGAAAATACTGCAGATGCTGGAAATCTGAAATAAAAACAGAAAATGCTAGAGATACTCAGCAGGTCAGGCAGCACCTGTGAAGAGAGAAACAAAGTTAACGTTTCAAGTCAATGACCTTTCGTCAGAACTGGGCCTTATAACCTTTTGTGGATTTTATTCTGTAAATCAGTTAATTTGCCAGGAATCCACAGGAAAATAGAAACTGCTTATTGATCCATAATAGTCGACAGGACAGCCCTGGTATCATAGCATTTAAGACAATGGGCACTGTTGTGTATGTACCTTTAAGAGAATAACTGGTCTCAGACTGCAGTACCGGCAGTGACCACCCCTGTATAAAAGGCGCTAGTGAGCCTCTGTTTTTAGTTTCACGATGGACTTCCACCAGTAAAGACTGATTTTGTTCGCTCCTGCTGTCCGTGTCTCGATTATTCACGGACGTAACACTGGCGACGAGTAAGAAACGAACTTACCTGCAACTCGGCAGCACCTCAGACGACGTTATTGAAGGTCGAAGCCAGAAGAAAAAAAAATAAAAATAAATAAAATCCAAAGAAACTCGAGAAACGGGCGTCGACCGTGGGCAACCGCCCTCCAAATCGTCGGATTGAAAACTTGCAGGAGAGATTGTCCAGAGCCAGGCTTGGTTCCTCGGTCTGTGGTTTCCCAGCTAATCGGGCTGGTGGCAGGTAGTGCACTGATCCTTCCTGGGCTGCGGCGGGCTAGAGCTCGATCGGGTGGCTTTTCAACGGGGCCGGGCAGCGAGTCGGGAAGCAGAGAGAGAGAGAGGGTGGAGCACACAGGGCGCGGCCGGTGCTTCGAAGCCGGGCAGCGTTCGGACCTAAGAAGAGGGAGGGAAGTGTCCCAGAGGGTCCGCTCCACAACGGGAAAATAATAAAAGAAAAAAAATCAATATTAAACGCGCAAGAAACCGTGGAAAGTAGCGCTAACAACAGCGGGGAAGAAGGCAAAGCGCAGGAGGCACCATTTTGTTAAATCGGGGAAGAAGGCGCCATTTTAGATTTGCAAGATGCCGAAGACTGGCTGTATCACTGCTTTTGATAATACAATAGAGGACTGGACCACGTATGTGGAAAGAGTCGAGGTATATTTCGAGGCAAACGAAATAGCGGAGGGGAAAAAGGCATCGATATTGCTAAACTTAATGGGCACTAGAACGTACGACCTATTGCGGGACCTGATTACTCCAGCCAAACCGAAGGCGAAGAGTTTTAACGAAATTGTTGCTGTCCTACAGGAACACTTAAACCCTGCACCGCTGTTGATAGCAGAAAGATTTAAATTCCACAGGAGAACTCAGCACAAAGATGAGTGCAATGCTGAGTATCTTACGGAACTACACAAGCTATCAAAGCACTGCCAGTTCGGAGCAGGACTGGCAGATACCCTACGGGACAAATTTGTCTGTGGACTCCTGCGTGAAGGAACACAGAAGAAGTTACTCTCAGAGAAAGAGCTGACGCTAGATAAGGCTTTCAGCGTGGCAGTATCGTATGAAGCAGCAGCCAGGGGAGCTGCAGAAATTCAACAAAAACCACAGGAATACGGCACCCACGAAATGACACGGGGATTTGCAAAATGTTATCGCTGCGGCAGAACTAACCATGACCAGAAGGACTGCTGGTCCAAAGACAAAATATGCAGGCAATGCGGGAAGATGGGACACATTGCACGAGTTTGCAGGTCTGGGAAGAAGACCAGCGACAACAAAAAGGCTACTAAGGAACCGTACAAGAAAGTACAAAAGATGACGGACAGTAGTTCCGAAGACCAGATGAGCGATAGTGAATCCGGGAACAGGAGACTAAGCTGTCTCAAACTTCACAATGTAATCGCAAAAGAGGATCACCGAACCATTTGGGTCACCCTCACGATAGCAGGGTCCCAAGTTAAAATGGAATTGGATACAGGATCAGCGCTAACCGTCATGAATCGACGAGACTACGAGCGGCTATTTTCACACATACCCTTGAGAGAGACATCCATCGTCTTGACGACGTATATGGGGCAAAAAGTATACCCCAGAGGAAAAATAAGGGTGCCTGTCGAATACAATGGCAAGAAAATACGGAAATTGTATCTCTACATACTGCCAAATGGTGGACCACCGTTATTGGGACGGGAATGGATCAGGAAGATAAACTTAGATTGGCATTCCATTCATGCAATGACGGTGGACGGTAAAAAAGATGAAGACGTCACTCCTGGACGATTGTCAACAATCTTAGCTAACGCCAAAGAGGTATTTCAACAAGAAGTGGGCACGCTTAAAGGCGTAACCGCCTCGATAAAAATAGAAGAGAATGCAGTTCCCAAGTTTTTCAAAGCAAGACCGGTACCATATGCAATTCGCCCAGCCGTCGAGGCAGAGCTGGAGAATCTGGAGAAGGCGGGCGTGTTGTCTAAGGTTGACTGGAGCGAGTGGACGACACCCATCGTTCCTGTCATGAAGAAAACGTTAAGCAATAAGTCCGGGGAGCCAAGGAAGATTCGCATCTGTGGGGATTTCAAGGTGACGGTGAACCCAGTCCTTCACACAGTACAATATCCTCTTCCAAGGATAGAAGACATCTTCGCCTCACTGTCTGGAGGGAAGCGTTTTACAAAAATTGACCTAGCACAAGCATATTTGCAGATGGAGGTTGAAGAGTCCTCTAGGAAGTATCTCACGATAAACACTCACAAAGGTCTTTACCAGTATCATCGATTGGTATTCGGAGTAGCATCGGCTCCGGCGATATGGCAAAGAGCGATGGAACAAGTCCTGCAAGGGATTCCGGGGACTCAGTGTTACTTGGACGACATCCTTGTAACAGGTGAAGATGACAGTGAACACCTTAACAACCTAGAACAGGTGCTCACTAGACTACGGGAACATGGGCTGCGAGCCAACCGCCCCAAGTGCGAATTTTTTAAGAAACAGATATCGTATTGTGGCCATGTGATTGATGAAGAGGGGTTACATAAGTCCCCTGACAAAATTGAAGCGGTTGTTAAGGCCCCAGCGCCTGAAAATGTGTCGCAACTGAGGTCATTCCTCGGGTTGGTGAATTACTATCATAAGTTTTTGCTGAATTTGTCGACAATTCTGCATCCACTGAACGCCCTGCTACGAACGGGGGTAGCATGGAAATGGAGCGATGATTGTAAGCGTGCTTTTCAGAAGAGTAAGGACTTAATCACTTCAAGGGAAGTTTTGGCTCACTACAACCCAGCACTGCCAATCAGGCTGGCGTGTGAGGCGTCTCCCTACGGCATTGGGGCGGTACTGTCACATAAATTCCTTGATGGTTTAGAGAGGCCGATAGCTTTTGCGTCACGCTCGTTAACTTCTGCCGAGCGTAACTACGCCCAGATTGACAGAGAGGCCCTCAGCCTAGTGTGGGGGGTGAAGAAGTTCAATCACTACCTGCACGGTCAAAAATTTACTCTACTAACCGATCATCAACCTCTTGTCTCCATTTTCAACCCTCAGAAGGGCGTACCGATAATGACAGCACAACGGCTGCAGAGATGGTCCCTTTTCCTAGGGGCACACCAATATGACATTGAGTACAAAGGAACTAAACACCATGGAAATGCTGATGGATTGTCACGCCTACCGTTGCCGACGGTGGAAGAAGAAGACCTTGCAGTGGATCCAATGGAGTTATTCCACTTGACCATAGTCGAATGTCTCCCTGTGACGAATGCAAACATAGAAAAGGAAACACGGAATGACCTGACACTATCACGGGTCTATGATTTAACGGTGAAGGGATGGCCAGCACATGGCGAACCACTGCTGCCAGCATTCTCGCCGAGAAGAGAACAGCTGTCAGTGTGCAGGGGAACCTTGATGTGTGGATCCAGAGTAGTAATTCCACCTAAGTTGACGGATAGAGTGCTCAATGAGCTTCATGAGGGTCATCTGGGTGGGGTAAAAATGAAGAGCTTAGCCAGAGCGTTTGTGTGGTGGCCGGGAATCGATAGAGAAATCGAAGAGATGACCAAGAGCTGTGCAGGATGCCACAAGGTCCAAAACGCCCCACCACAAGCTCCTCTGCATCCATGGGAGTGGCCCTCATCTCCATGGCAAAGGGTGCACATTGATTTTGCTGGTCCCTTCATGGACTCGATGTTTTTAATTGGGGTGGATGCACATTCTAAGTGGCCAGAGGTAATAAAAATGTCCTCAACCACCACGGAAAAAACTATCACAGTTTTACGAACCATATTCGCCAGGAATGGGCTGCCTGAACAGATTTGCTCTGACAATGGACCACAGTTTGTGTCTGAAGAGTTCCGGAGGTTCTTAAAGAACAATGGTGTTAAGCATTACATATCTGCCCCATATCATCCAGCCACTAATGGATTGGCCGAGAGGTTTGTTCAAACATTCAAGAAGGCTATCAAGGCAATGTGTAATGAAGATATACCCCTACAACATAAGGTGGACAACTTCTTGTTTGCCTACCGGAATGCGACACATGCGGTTACCAACCAAACTCCAGCCATGATGTTCTTCAATCGAAGACTACGATGCCGCTTGGATTTGGTTAAGCCAAACGTCCGAAGAGATGTGGAGAACAGGCAGTTTCAGAATATGAATGAAAGGCCGACCAGGAGTTTTAAGATAGGTCAACCAGTTTTGGCCCGGGACTACCGCACTGAGAAATGGCAGCCAGGAACGATTTGTACACGACAAGGACCTCTCATGTATACCGTGGACGTTGGGGAGAGCATTGTAAGACGCCATGCTGACCAGATTCTAGAGTCACTGGAAAACGTCAACTCCACACCACGATCTGATACACCTGGTAATGAAATCGACGTTCCAATTGCAGCTACCGCAGAACCGGTAATATTGGAAGCAGATGAACCAAACAACGACATTGATCCCGACTCAACATTGCCAGAAGAACCTGATACCCCAAAGAGGCGTTATCCAGACAGAATCAGGAAGCCTCCTCAAAGACTGAACTTATAATTGCTTAAACTTAACCAATGTATCTAGCAACAGTAATTGTGATTGTAATTAGTTATCATTTAGTTGTTAAGTGAATGTTATGTACTGTTTATCTAAAAGGGGAGGAATTGTTGTGTATGTACCTTTAAGAGAATAACTGGTCTCAGACTGCAGTACCGGCAGTGACCACCCCTGTATAAAAGGCGCTAGTGAGCCTCTGTTTTTAGTTTCACTATGGACTTCCACCAGTAAAGACTGATTTTGTTCACTCCTGCTGTCCGTGTCTCGATTATTCACGGACGTAACAGGCACAACACGCAATGGATTGCTGGAACACAGATTTCAATCCTGTAATTCCTCACAAAACAAATTTTCAATCGGTCTTGGGGAAAGAGATGCTGAGTGAAAGCAAGGTGCTTCCCTGACAGAGGAGGAAGGGGAGGGGAATGAAACGGCAAGTTGACTCACAATATTCAAACAGACTCAAAGCAGGTTATGGGAGGACACAGAAACAAGCAAAGTGCCCACTCCCCAGGCAAGTGACTTTACAGAGGAGAGACAGAATATCCAGTCCCCTGACCCCATGAAGGTCCTCAGTAAGACTGAATCAAACCTAAATTAACTCATATACAGTAAGTTACTGCGAGTAGGAAAATGTCCCAAGGCACTGCACAGGAGCGTTATAGAGGCGATAAAGGATATATTGCACTGGAGAAAGTGCAAAAAAGATTTACAAGGATAATACTAGAACTGAGGGGTTACAACCATCAGGAAAGACTGAACAGGCTGGGGCTCTTCTGTAGAAAAGAGACGGCTGAGTGGTGACCAAATAGAGGTCTTTAAAATTCTGATGGGTTTGATAGGGTAAATGTAGAGAAAATGTTTCCACTACGTGGGAGGAATCCAAAACTAGGGGTCATATAAGTATAAGATAATCACTAATAAATCCAGCAAGGAATTCAGGGGAAGCTAAATAAGTACATGAGGGAGAAAGGAATATAGTATTTTGTTGGTAGGGTGAAAATAAGAAAGACTTGCATTTATATAGCGCCTTTCACAACCTCAGAACTCCTAAAGCGCTTTACAGCCAATGAAGTACTTTTGAAGTGTAGTCACTGTTGTAATGTAGGAAATGTTGTACGGTGGGAAGATGCTCATGTGGAGCATGAACACCGGCACAGACCAGTTGGGCCGTATGGCCTGTTTCTGTGTTGTAAATTCTACATAATTCTCTGCAGTAGTGTGACTGAGCCTCCAAGGTCATTAATAACAATGAAGCAAATGGTTTCTAGACTCTCTGTGTTTGGATCTATTCATATTCAGGCAGCTTAGCTACTGACTGGAGTGCTGCTTCAATGATCTGCAGCAAGCAGCTCTGAAAATACTTCTTTGTATTATTATTAAAAAAGTAAAGCATTACAGAAGCTAAAGAAATGGGTTTGGAAATCAGTACTGAATTCAAATTCCCCTCTTGTGCTCCATTCTAATGAATATTAATACTGTATACAGTAATGGGCTACGAAGAAAAAAGTTTACATAATAGTCTTCCAAAAATCAATCAACCAAAGCTGCTATGATACAGGCAATTGCATTATTAAAATTGCTTGTGTTCTGTTTGGTGTATTTGACTAAAGACTTAGAAGAACAAAGAATTTATATAATTAAAAAGGTTAGAATAAAGGAAGTCCTTTGAAAACAAATCTGAAGTATAAAAACGTTCAGCCCTCTTTTAGTTCTGCCTACATCCCAAACCAATATTCAACTGAAAGAACAGGTAGATGATTTGCTCTCGGCTGTCAATGCCACTTGAGCAGGTTTCAATCCTAGCTGACTTATGATAGACATAGACATAGTACCAATGTAGATACACCACAGTATTAAAACTCTGGAAAAAGAACAAGGGCAAGACCTCAATCACATTGGATAGCATAACTCAGGTGAAAAAAGAGCCTAAAGAACACAAGAAGGCTAAAGAGATGTGCCTAAATACTACTATGACAGTACCTGACTATAGTGTGTATAATGCTGGAGAAGGAGCAGAGGGTACAAAGCACTATGTTAATGGACACTCTCAGCACCAGCATTGGACCCAATTGCCAAAATAGGCTACAGTGGGAGGCAGATCTCAGTTTCGATCCTCAATCTGTGCTGTCAACTGATCTCAGGATCACAATAGGACACTAGAATTAGCTCCAGTACCCCAGGTTAGACAGGGAGGGGAAAAATAGGCAAATTCCCTGGGTTAAAGGGAAAATAGACCAAGGTTTGTGCTTCTGATTGTTGTCTAGTGCCTCCTACCTCGGCCTGAGAGTGCATGCTTGTGGTTGTTGGATGAGGATAGCATTGGACTCAGTTGGGACACAGCTCACGATCGCATTTCCTGCCAATACTGTTCGCATTTATGCAGGATAATGGTCATCAGAGAACAATAGGCACCCACAGAACTGAACCCCATTAACAAGTTACCTCCTTCAGGAGAGGGGATAAAGTGAGAACATTAGCGAAAAGGAAACAAATCTTTGCCCCCGAGTCTCCTAGTTACAACATAAAAATGCTGGACTACCAACTTGGGAGACAGGAATGCAAAACGCTAAAGATTGCAAGCATTATTGACTGAAATTTATTCAGATCTCTGTTGCCACTAAGGCCAAAGGTTCACTCCTTCCTTCAGAGGGAAAGTCCTTGTTTTTCCCCCCAAAGTGGAATTTCTCTCACCACTTAATTCTGCCTCCTGAGAGGTCAACCCAAAGATACACCGACAACATCTATGTAAATCACACAGGTTACAATGCGATAGCTGTGTTATGCACATTTTGCTTAATGATTCTATACTCTGCTTGGCATCCTATTTGCCCCCACCCCCCTCCCCCACACCCTCTGAACACTACATGAATATTCCATTATGCAGTACAAAACCAAACCCCTGTGTAAATTGGCTTTCTGTAGTTTTAACTGTTAATCTATTCGTAGTTGTTACACAACTGAACAATTAAAGTAGACTATCAGGCACATGTTGTGTAAAGTGTCACATTAATCTTATTTTACTACATGCTGCATTCACTGTAGGCAGGGACTCTGGGCTATCGTCCCAACACAATTTATTTTGACCATTATAATTTATGATACAGGGCCATTCTACCCTGTTAAATTCCTCAACTCCCTTCTGAGCATTACTTTCAGTTGTAATGTAAATATTAAGGCTGCAGGAAGACAAATACTGTAATAAACAGCTTATAACACTCACGGCAGATGTAAAACACCAAAAGAAGGCAACTTCACTGCCACATATTTAGAAGATGGCTTGTTTAGAAACAATTTCACTGGATGTAGAAGAGTACGGGTCTCGGAGGACCCCTTTACTTCTGAAGAGATATTTTTGCAAAGAAATGTGGGAGTCCCCAGATGTCGATACTATCAGTAGCATGAAACTGAGATCTGAAAGATATGCATTTCAAAATGACATACCGCTCACTGAAAATTTTTGTAATCTCTCTCATTTTCTTGCTTTAAATAAGCACAGTGGGTCTTTTCCTCGTGACCTCTGGCTAATCATAAACACACATACTTTTTCATGATTTATTAAAAAGTTGAACTCCTTCAGTGGCACTTTGCATTTACTGAAAGGCTCCTTTCCCAGCACTAAAAGCTATGCAATGTCTCTAATGTACTTGCTACTCCCACTTTTCAGTACATTGTCATATATAACAGGATGGGACTGCATTTCTGATTTAAACTTTGTGTCAAAAAAGTATTTTTTTTCCACAAAACCTGGAGGGCAGGAGCTTCCTTGTACATCTCCACTTTTCCTGCCCTTTCCGCCCCCACCATGTGATTTTCTTTACATAGGATTATATAGGATATACGGCACAGAAACAGGCCATTCGGCCCAACCAGTCCATGCCGGAGTTTATGCTCCACTCGAGCCTCCTCCCGTCTTTCCTCATCTAAGTCTATCAGCATAACCCTCTATTCCCTTCTCCCTCATATGCTTGTCCAGCCTCCCCTTAAACGCATCTATACTACCACTCCTTGTGGTAGCGAGTTCCACATTCTCACCACTCTTTGGGTAAAGAAGTTTCTTCTGAATTTCCCATTTGATTTCTTGGTGACGATCTTATATTGATGGCCTCCAGTTTTGCTCTTCCCCACAAGTGGATACATTCTCTCTGTATTCACTCTATCAAAACCTTTCATAATTTTAAAGACCTCTATTAGGTCACCGCTCAGCCTTCCTATTTCAAGAGAAAAGAGACCTCAGCCTGTTCATCCTTTCCTGATATGTATACCCTTGCATTTCTGGTATCATCCTTGTAAATCTTCTCTGCACCCTCTCCAGTGCCTCTATATCCTTTTTATAATATGGCAACCAGAACTGTACACAGTACTCCAAGTATGGTCTAACCAAGATTCGATACAGGTTTCGCATATCTTCCCTACTTTTCAATTCTATACCTTCAGAAATAAACCCTAGTGCTTGGTTTGCTTTTATGGCCTTGATAACCTGTGGTGCAACTTTTAGTGATTTGTATATTTGTACTCCGAGATTCCTTTGTTCCTCCACCCCACCGAGACTCGCACCCTCCAAGTAATAAGTGACCTCTCTATTCTTCCTACCAAAATGTAATACTTCACATTAATCAGTGTTGAACTTCATGGCCCAGAAATTCGTCTCTCCACGGGCGAGTACGCACGGGGTACTCACCCGTAGGCCGAATGGAAGTGCGGGTTTCTTGCATGCACTGCGCATGCGCGGGAAACCGGCACTTCCAATCCTCTGAACGAAGGGGTTCAGAGGTCGAACACGCGCGCAGGGGAGGCTGCGCGTGCACTTTGAACTTAGGTTTTTTTTGCAGGTTTTCACGCGAGGTTAAGCCTGTAGGATTTACACATTTAAAAAGCAGGTGTAAGGCCTGCTTTTTACAAGGTAAGTGGTCAATTAATTAAAATTAAAACATTTTTTCACAGGTTTATTATTTTTAAATACTTTAAAGCAAGGTAAGTTTATTTTTAGCCCCGTTTTTTTATAAAACTATTTTTTTCAAAAATTTAAATTATTGTTTAAAATAGTTATTTAATGTAATTTATAGTTTATTTAAAAAGTGTGATTTAAAAAAAAAATTATTTGAAGGTTTACTGCTATTTTGGGGCCCGTATATTCATAAGTTTAGACAGGTCTTCCTGTCAATCTTTTGAATGGGCTTTTCACTCCTCCGATTGGCTGCCCATGGCTCACGTGATCCCAGGGGACGCATCACACTAACTACGCCCCTGGGACACGCAAGCACAGCGCGCCGGTAGCTGGGCCAGGCCCCGGAGCAGAATTCCACGGGGCCCTACAGCTCAACTGCCGGCGCGCAAGGTAAGTGCAGGCCGGGGGCTCACACCCGCGGGAAGCCCCCGACCCGAATTTCTGGGCCATGATGCCAATTATATGCCCATTCTGCAAGTTTATTAATGTCCTCCTGTAATTTGTTGCAGTCCTCCTCAGTATTGACTATGCCACCCCCAATTTAGTGTCATCCGCAAATTTAGAAATTGTGTTTTTGATTTCAAAGTCTAACTCGTTAATATAAATTGTGAACAACAGTGGTCCCAGCACTGATCCTTGTGGAACACCACTACCCACCTTCTGCCACTGTGAATAGCTACCTTTTACTCCTACTCTCTGCTTTCTGTCTTGAAGCCAGCTAGCTATCCATTCTGCTACTTGGCCCCTGACTCCGCATTCTCTGACCTTGTTCATCAGTCTATTATGGGCTGCCTTATTGAAGGCCTTTTGAAATCTAGATTTTCAAACACAGTGATAGAATAAAATGAATAGTCAGTTTTTCAGTTTCCTGAAGCATTTTCTGAAACAGTGAATGAAGAATAAAACATCACTGCCACGTCCACTTAATCCAAGACCTCACCCTACATACACTTACATGAGCATTACTGGCTGCCATTCAAACCCGGCCCCTCCCCATTCCATTATTAGACAACTCCTAGCTCTGCACTCTCTCTTCCTCTTCCATCTCCTTTAACCTCAGCTTCCTATACAACCTTTCACCCTCCCTTGGCCAGCAATATAACCCTCTTGGGACTGAACCCCACTCCATGTTACATCCCAGGCAACCTCATTGTCCCAAGCTGGAGTCCTTCCTGAATGAGCCCATAATTTCGCTCTGCTTCTCCCTTGGAATTCTTCACCATGCCTATTGCAGCAACTGTGGTTGGTTCTGCCTAACCAGCAACCCCAATTGCCTCATTGCCATTAAAAGCAACCATCACAGTCAGATCACTCCCCGGGAGTTAACCTCTGTGCCCTCCTCCCATGTCTTCGTACCTCTTCCATTGCACTCAACTCTACTGGCAGATGATTAATCACCCTCCCATTCTCTATTTCCCACCAGAATATTTGTTCCTTAAAACAGCCCCCCACCCCCATCTCCAATCTCACTGTAGATGAGTCTACCTCACCATATCTTGCAGCTTCTCAGCACCCAAGACCTTCATGTTATTGCACCAGCTCTGATCACGTATCACCTTCAGCACCCACATTCTTCTACCCTCTGCCAATCTCACTTTCATTCATGATAAAACTCTCCCCTAGCTTCCTCACAAACTCTTCAATTCATAACTCCCTCTTCTCTGGCCCCTCACAACACCTCTGCTACTGTCAACCTATTAAGCCATACCCTCACCTCCACTCTACCCAACAGAACATCTAAGTCAAGATCGCATTCTCCTCAGCTAAAATTGTCTACTGCTCCAAGATCACCCTGGAGGTCAAGGACAATCCAAGGCTCCTCTTCTCCATGGCTATTCACCTCCTTAAATCCCTGTCTCCTCCCCACTACAGTCACACCTTCAATTACAAGTACAAGAAGCTGTCTGCATTCCAACCTCCATCCCCCCATCAACTCCAAATCATCCCAAATTTCTGCTGCGCAAATCCAGACCCCTGACCCACACTGGCTAGCCATCCTACAAATCACGAGTGCCGTTGCCCGCTCTACCCTGCTGCAATAACCTTCACCAAGCTTACTTCCCCTTCCATCCTCCAACTCTGGCCTTTTTCATATTTCATCTTGGCTCCACTTCATGATTAATGGCAAAGCCTTCAGCCATTCTTTCTGCAACTCTTTCCCTAAAGCTGTCCACCTCTCTTTCCATTTTCAAAAGCCCTTCTCAAAATCTCTCTTTAACCAAGCTTTGATTCAGCTCTCCTGACTCTTCCACAATGAGTCAGTCGTCATTGATAATATTTCCAGGTCTCCATGTGTGTTCCTATCTGAATACTTCACCCCACCCACTTTTATAGTGGGGACAAGAAATTGATCGATGTGATATTACTGTGGTACAAATACATACTGGACAAAGGATTTCTCGACAAATAATTTCTCAATCTGTCAGAAATGACATTAAAAAAAACTTCAGAAACTGCCACTACAGGGAGGTTGTCAGTTCCCTGGTTTTGCTGGCAGTCTGAGGGTTAAGCTTTCAATTCACATTCAATATAAATGTGATTGTTACATAATGCTCCAACCACAATGAAATGTGGACCAGTATAATTATGTTAACCTTCCATTATTGTATAAATGTTTGCTTTTGCACAGCAGAAAAATAGTTACTTCAGCCATGCCATTATCTCAGCAGGGCAGTTATAAAGGAAATTAAATTGAAAATATTATCTAAATGCAACCACTTAAAGATTAAATTTTAAATAATTTTCCCCATGGTAAAACAAGGTTAAAACCACTGCACATTTTTGCAGCAGAAGCTCAAGCACCTGATCACATTTAGTATTACAAACAATCGAAAAAATACTTGGCAAATCTGGGCTATCATCTTAAACTGCTCAACTCCACTTCCTTATTATTATTCAAAGTTCTAAATTTATAAAACAGTAATAAAAATGTCTCTGCTTTTAGACTGCAGGACACATATCTAACCCATAATTTGTTTTTAAATACTACTTTTGCCCCCCCACCCCCGCCTCCTCCCCCCGCCCGCCTCCCCTCCCCCACCCCTCGGTTAGATGCCCCACTGCTAGCATCAGTCACTATACTTCATTCTTCAGCCAGGCTGAAAGGAACCAAATAAAAGAATCCTTAATGCCATGCCATGTAAAGCGAACAAGAGACATGCATCTAAACTAGCTATATTTTCATTTTTTTTGTCAGCCAGTGGCTCAGTGGGTAGCGCTCTCGCCTGAGTCAGAAGGTTGTGGGTTCAAGCCCCACTCCAGAGACTTGAGCACATAAATCTAGGCTGACACTCCCAGTGCCAGTGCTGAGGGAGTGCTGCACTGTCGGAGGTGCCATCTTTCGGATGAGACATTAAACCGAGGTCCCGTCTGCTCTCTCAGGTGGACGTAAAAGATCCCATGGCACTATTTCGAAGAAGAGTAGGGGAGTTATCTCCGGTGTCCTGGCCAATCAATCCCTCAATCAACATAACAAAAGCAGATTATCTGGTCACTTTCACATTGCTGTTTGTGGGAGCTTGCTGTGCGCAAATTGGCTGCCGTGTTTCCCACATTACAACAGTGACTACACTCCAAAAGTACTTAATTGGCTGTAAAGCGCTTTGAGTTGTCCGGTGGTCGTGAAAGGCGCTATAGAAATGCAAGTCTTTCTTTTCTTTCTTTTTGTTGGAAAACCTAAATGAAAGTCCAGGATCCATAGCACAGGATAACACCAAGGTATAAAGTAAATAGAAGTGGTTAGAGCAATAGAGCTTTGGCGTTAAAAACATGTCCAATGTAAGAAGAAGGGAAGATGTTCCACAATTTTGCCCTTTAGCCTGTCCCCAAAGACAATACCTAAAAACCAAATGGGGGTGATTTTCCTGGCTCCCATCAGTCCGGCCACTGGATTGGCACAGTGGGCTGGATTTCCATTGAGGAGGCTGTAGTCCCGCCTCCATCGAGTTCTAGCCAACCCACGCGATTTTGACTTGATTGACCTTGTTGAGCCCGCCTAGCGGGCTCAGCAGGCCAATTAAGGGCCACCTGTGACAGGTGACATCACAGATTGACATTTCATCTGTCAAGACCTTTTGACAGATGAAATATCAGCGTTTGGCAGCTGTTTGAAGCTGTCAAACACCGACAATCTGTACTCCAGGTTAATTCCTTCCTCTCAGGATGATTTAGCTATCTCCCCGGAACAGAAAGCTGAATGCTGGAACTTTTGACCACTCGCGGCCATTCTGCTTTCTGTGCCGGTGAGATGAGGGACTCCCGAGACCTGAAGGAAGGAAGGCTGTAAAGGTAAGTACATGTAAGTAAAATTTCTTTAAACACTTTACACACACCAAACACACTTACCTTTGCACTCATGCACCCATCACTCACCTGAACACCGGACATCTCGACCCCTCCAAGCCCTTCATCCCGCCTCGCTAACTTGCCGTGGTTTGGAGCCATCGGGAATCCCACATTTCATCAATGAAAATAGGGATTAGGCTAAAAACTGCCTGTTAACTACTTGTTAACAGGCAGTTAATTGGCACTAATCCCCTTCCCACCTCGGGGAGGAGGGTCCCAGTGCGGGTCGGGTACCCGCCTTTGAAACTGGCATGGAGGCGGGTTGGGGGCGGGATGGGTTCGTGCCCCCCGATTTCGGGATTTTAAACCCCCACACGCCTGCAATCCCGCCTCTACGGCCCAATGAAAATCCTGCCCAGTGGGTTCAAAGTGGCACCTACCCAGGACAAGGTGTATCTTAATTTGAAGGACTGGGTCATTAACACAGCTCGGTTACATCCCCAGCGCAAGCCTGCCCCCCTGGCAGGGCATTGTGTCGGGAAACAAAGAAAGAAAAGGAAGGCTTGCATTTATATGGCGCCTTCCACGACCACAGGACGTCCCAAAATGCTTTACAGCCAATGAAGTACTTTTTGAAGTGTAGTCACTGTTGCAATGTGTGCCAATTTGCGCACAGCAAGCTCCCACAAACAGCAATGTGATAATGAACAGATAATCTGCTTTAGAGTTGTTGGTTGAGGGATAACTATTAGCCAGGACACCGGGGATAACTCCCCTGCTCTTCATCGAAATAGTGCCATGGGATCTTTTACGTCCATCTGAAAGAGCAGACGGGACCTCAGTTTAACATCTCAACTGAAAGACGGCAGCACTGACAGTGCAGCACTCCCTCAGTACTGCACTGGAGTGTCAGCCTAGATTTTTTTCACTCAAGGCTCTGGAGTGAAACTTGAACCCACAACCTTCTGACTCAGACGAGGGTGCTACCAACTGAGCCACTGACTGACACAAACGCGGAAACAGAACCACAGCTTCGGGGCCAACAGGTTGCTGTTGGAGAACTGTAGCCCAAATGCTTCATGGCGTGACGGTCTGATGAGAGGCAGCAAAAGGAAACATTTAACTTTGGGGCCTCCCTTGCCTTGCTGGTCCCCTTAGGCCCTATGATCTGAGGGAGTCTCAGGCGTAAAGCCCAAAACCAGCATGGGGAGCCCTCTTGGTGATGAAGCAGATATGGGGTCGGAAGCTCAGCTCAGGGTCAAATAGGATGCCTGAGATAGCGACTAAGGAGGGGAATGGAATCAGTGGCTAGGGAACGGAATCTATGGCGGGTGGGAGAAGACAATGGCTTTGGTCTTCGCAATTGGAGGGATTTTTGGCTCATCCAGGTCTGGATGTCGGACAAGCAGTCTGACAACACAGAGGCAGTGGAGAGATTAAGACAGATAGTGGTGAGGCAGGCCTGGGTGTCGTCAGCGTACACAGGGGACCTGACGTGTTTTCAGATGATGTCACCGAGGGGGAGCATGTAGATGAGTAGTAGTAGGGGGCCAAGCATAGATCCTTGCAGGACTCCAGAGGTAATGGTGTGATGGTGGAAAGTATACAATGGACTTAGAACTGAAAGGGAAGTACAATGCTCAGCAAGTTTGAGAAAACATATTGAGGGAGAAATTCGGTTGATTGCGCCACCGATTAACGCCTAAAGAGGCCTAGAAGTGGGGCGTTAGCCAATTTCCAGGCGGGTGCAAGGCCTCGCCCCATATTGAGCATGCATTTAGCGCTGGCGCTAAAAGCGCCCGCTCATGGGCGCAGGCTGATTATGATGTCATTTGAGTGTGCAACGCCTTTTGGGTGCCCCGGACTGGAAATTCAATGGCGCCCCCCTCCGTAGCGCCTGGTGCTAATAGTGACAGCTTACCTGGACCTTACCAAGTCGCTCTCGGGCTGGAGGAGCGTTATTTAAAGGGGACTGGTGTGGTTTAAAAGCGGCAGCCATTTTTGGTGCACAACTTCCTCGAGAGCTACAAAGAGTTGCTGAGCTGCACACTGAGAGCCATTTGACCACTGAGCCAGCGCAGGCAGATGATCTTCAGCCTTCTGACCATCACCTTGCTGTTGGTGAGCCTTGACAATGGGGAACCTTCCTGTGGGCACTTATTATGGGGGCT
Organism: Somniosus microcephalus; assembly: GCF_052327205.1. Taxonomy (NCBI): domain Eukaryota; kingdom Metazoa; phylum Chordata; class Chondrichthyes; order Squaliformes; family Somniosidae; genus Somniosus; species Somniosus microcephalus. The sequence goes on along the minus strand of NC_140992.1, from coordinate 262,869,015 downwards.
GCATTAGAGGGAAACGTCCTGCTGGTGAATCATCTGGAAAGGGCACTGAGACGCTGGGAGAGGGGGGCGGGCATGGCCAGATGGAGGAGGGCCAACAGACGTCGCCACAGCAGACCTTACGCTGGCAGAGTTTTCGGACAGCAGTTTTCCTACATGAACATGCCGGAGGAGCAGTGTGTCAGAAGGCTGCGATTTAGAGAGGAGGTGGTGACTGAGCTGTGTCAGCTGCTTCAGCCAGATCTGCAGCCTCAGATAAGGTGCAGGACATCTCTGTCGGTGGCTGAGAAGATGCCTGCTGGCCTGAACTTCTACGCGAGCGGCTCTTCTCAGGCTGCGCGTCAGAGGCTGATCAGAAGTAGCTTCTAGGCCCCTCTCACGGAATGCTTGCTGCCATTCCAAGAACAGGAATGGAACCGGACTGATACCCCCAAGCCTGTGAAGGGCAAGATGCATGTAAATAGAAGGCATGGCCATTGTAAATGAAGAAAGTGTTTCATTACACAAAATGTGGTTCCTTCAAACATGAGAAAGCTATGGCAACAGAAAGCAAAACTAATACACTGACATATTAGCAGGTTCCTCTAATGAGGCCATATGGGTGGAGCTTAAAAAAAAGGGGGCAAGCACTTTGCTGGGAGTGTACTATAGGCCTCCAAACGGTCAGGGGGAGATAGAGGAACAGATATGTAGGCAAATCTCAGAGAAATGTGCAAATAATAGGGTAATAATAATGGGGGATTTCAACTTCCCCAATATTAACTGGGATAGTCAGAGTGTGAAAGGCACAGAGGGTGTAGAATTCTTAAAGTGCATCCAGGAGAGCTTTTTGAGCCAGCATGTAGAAGGTCCTACAAGAGAGGGGGCGGTACTGGACCTAATTCTAGGGAATGTGGCTGGCCAAGTGGAAGAAGTGCTAGTAGGTGAGCACTTTGGTGACAGTGACCATAATATGGTGAGATTTAAGGTGGTCATGGAAAAGGACAGGGATGGGCCGGAAATAAAGGTTCTAAATTTGGGGAAGGCCGATTTTAATAGGATAAGGCAGGATCTGGCCAAAATGGACTGGGATCAGCTACTTGTAGGAAAATCCGCATCGGAGCAATGGGAGGCTTTCAGAAGGGAGATTGAGATCATACAATGGCAACATGTTCCCGTAAAGGTCAAGGGTGGTTCCAAAAACCACAGGGAACCTTGGATGTCAGGGGATATACGAGAATGGATTAGAAAGAAAAGGAGGGCTTTTGGCAGATACAAAAGGCTAAAGACGGAGGAAGCCCTAGAGGAGTACAAAAAGTGCAGGGGGATACTTAAAAAAGAAATTAGGAGATCAAGGAGGGGCCATGAAATAACACTGGCGAGCAAAATAAAGGAAAATCCTAAGATGTTTTATAAGTATATTAAGGGTAAGAGGATAACTAGGGAAAAAATAGGGCCCATTAGGGACAAAAGTGGCAATTTGTGTGTGGAGCCGGAAGATGTAGGAGGGGTTCTAAATGAATTTTTTGCATCTGTTTTCACTATGGAGAGGGACGATGTAGACATAGAAATAGGGCGGGGGGACTGTGATATGCTTGAACATATTCACATCGAGAGGGAGGAGGTATTGGCGGTTTTAGCAGACCTAAAAATGGATAAATCCCCAGGCCCGGACGAAATGTATCCCAGGCTGCTGTGTGAGGCAAAGGAAGAGATTGCGGGGGCTCTAACACATATATTCAGAACCTCTCTGGCCACAGGGGATGTGCCAGAGGACTGGAGAACCGCTAATGTAGTACCATTATTCAAGAAGGGGAGTAGGGAAAAACCGGGGAACTACAGGCCAGTGAGCCTAACATCAGTGGTAGGAAAATTATTGGAAAAAATTCTGAGGGACAAAATTAGTCTCCACTTGGAGAGGCAAGGATTAATCAGGGATAGTCAACATGGCTTTGTCAAGGGAAGATCATGGCTGACTAATTTGATTGAATTTTTTGAGGGGGTGACTAGGTGTGTGGATGAGGGTAACGCAGTGGATGTGGTATACATGGATTTCAGTAAGGCCTTCGATAAGGTCCCGCACAGGAGACTGGTCAAGAAGGTAAGAGCCCATGGAATCCAGGGTGCCTTGGCACATTGGATACAAAACTGGCTTAGTGGCAGAAGGCAGAGGATGATGGTCGAAGGTTGTTTTTGTGACTGGAAGCCTGTGGCCAGTGGGGTGCCACAGGGATCGGTGCTGGGTCCCTTGCTGGTTGTAGTCTACATTAATGACTTCGATACGAATGTAAAAGGTATGATCAGTAAGTTCGCGGATGATACAAAAATTGGTAGGGTGGTAAATAGCGAGGAGGGTAGTCTCAGTCTGCAGGACGATATAGATGGGTTGGTCAGATGGGCGGAACAGTGGCAAATGGAATTTAACCCGGAAAAGTGCGAGGTGATGCACTTTGGGGGGACTAACAAGGCAAGGGAATACACAATGAATGGTAAGACCCTAGGCAAGACGGAGGGTCAGAGGGATCTGGGTGTGCAAGTACACAGATCCCTGAAGGCGGCGGAACAGGTGGATAAGGTGGTAAAGAAGGCATATGGGATACTTGCCTTCATTAGTCGAGGCATAGAATATAAGAGCAAGGAGGTTATGATGGAGCTGTATAAAACACTGGTTAGGCCACAGCTGGAATACTGTGTGCAGTTCTGGTCGCCACACTACAGGAAGGATTGGAGAGGGTGCAGAGGAGATTCACCAGGATGTTACCAGGGCTGGAGCGCTTCAGCTATGAAGAGAGACTGGGCAGATTGGGTTTGTTTTCCTTGGAGCAGAGGAGGCTGAGGGGGGACATGATTGAGGTGTACAAAATTATGAGGGGCATAGATAGGATGGATACTAAGGAGCTTTTTCCCTTAGTAGAAGGGTCAATAACTAGGGGGCATAGATTCAAGGTAAAGGGCGGGAGGTTTAGAGGGGATTTGAGAAAGAACTTTTTCACCCAGAGGGTGGTTGGAGTCTGGAACTCACTGCCTGAAAAGGTTGTGGAGGCTGGAACCCTCACAACATTCAAGAAGCATTTGGATGAGCACTTGAAATGCCATAGCATACAAGGCTACGGACCAAATGCTGGAATATGGGATTAGATTAGACAGGGCTTGATGGCCGGCACGGACACGATGGGCCGAAGGGCCTCTATCCATGCTGTATGACTCTATAACTGCCTCTCACACCCGGGCGACTGTCCAAAACATTAATCACATTCCGACCATCTTCCTTGGCCTTGATTCCACTGCGCCAACCAAAGCATACAATGCCCCATCAGTGAGGCGTTCCGCCCTCTGCCTCACCCTTTCCATTTCTTGCTAGGCTGGTGCACCACAGTTGGCTCCCACCGCTTTGAAGGCCGACAAGGCAGTGCGTGTGTCTGGTGATGCCAATTGACCTGCCCCTTTAAGAGCTGGCCGGCGCCACTGTGTCTCAGGGAAAGTGATTATTGACAGCACCTGCGCTGCGCCCCGCCGCCGCTAAATTGGGTTGCGCCCCCGGGTTAGCGCCTTAAGAGCCTCGTGCAGCGCCTGATTTAGCGCCGCAATCACCCTCAGGGGCGCAACGACCCAATATCGCGCCAGGTGGCGCTAAATCGCAACTGGCGCTAGGCTTTGCGCTTCGCCAGAACTAGCGCCCCAAACGGGGCTATACCCAATTTCTCCCCCATTATACCTTTAAAGGTCATAATTATTGGGAGGACCGAAGTCATTGTCTTCATTCCCCCCACAAACTCCATTGCCAAGCCACTGCCTCCATCACTCTCCTGGTCACTGTCTGAGGCTGAACCAGAGCGTTCGCAACCTTGGCATCCTATTTGACCCCAAGATGAGCTTCCGACTACATATCCGCTCCATCACTAAGACCGTCTACTTCCACCTCCGTAACATCGCCCATCTCCGCCCCTGCCTCAGCTCATCTGCTGCTGAAACCCTCATCCATGCCTTTGTTACCTCTAGACTTGACTATTCCAATGCACTCCTGGCCGGCCTCCCATCTTCCACCATCCATAAACTTGAACTCATTGAAAACTCTGCTGCCCGTGTCCTAACTCGCATCGAGTCCCATTCACCCATCAACCCTGTGCTCGCTGACCTACATTGGCTCCCAGTCTGGCAACGCCTCCATTTTAAAATTCTCATCCTTGTTTTCAAATCCCTCCAGGGCCTTACCCCTCCCTATCTCTGTAACCTCCTCCAGCCCTACAACCCTCCGAGAACACTGTGCTCCTCCAATACTGACCTCTTGCGCATTCCTGATTTTAATCACTCCATCATTGGTGGCCGTGTCTTCAGCTGCCTAGGCCCTAGGCTCTGGAATTCCCAAAGGCAATCCGGCCCTCTACCTCTCTCTCCTTCAAGACATTCCTTTAGAGCTACCTCTTTGATCAAGCTTTTGGTCATCTATCCTAATATTTCCTTATGTGGTTCGCTGTCAAATTTTGTTTGATAACACTCCTGTGAAGCGCCTTGGGACGTTTTACTATGTTAAAGGCGCTGTATAAATACAAGTTGTTGTAAAGTTAATAATCTCCAACAATTATGTAATATGCTCAGAAATTTTACAAATACCAAAATAAGATTAAATTAATAAAACCAACAACTGCCTAACCCAACAAATGAATTCCAATGTCTAGAACACTCTATATACATATATTATTTTCAAAATAAATATAATTATGACATCTGTTCTGAATAATTATAGCACAACTGCATATTCTGATGTTTTCCATCAACTACTTTAAACAACAAATAATGAACCACTCTGTTTGAAAAAAGTTTGATGCCCATTTGCCTTTAAAATGCAGACAGCAAAGTTCATTGCAGAAGCAAAAACAAGCTTACTAATGTAATTACAGTACTTTCTCCTATCTGGACTGAGTTAATGTTATTATTTGACATTGCAAGGCTATGCTTTTTTAAAGTCTCTGTGGAGAAGAAGTTCACCCTAATTGGTTCCAAAGCACACCTAACACAACTATTTTTCTCAACACCAGTAATGTTAATTTTCGCAAGATCGTAAATACTGTTTGGAATCAACACAGATGTAGTAATTTGAGACTGGGTGGGTAATTAATGTGGTTACAAAGCAGCTCATTTGCATTTTTATTTAAAATGGCCTACTTTAAAAGCAGCTCGGATTTCTTCCCAGTAACTGCAAGGAAGCGTCTGTAACGGAGCCGACCTGTAATTACTCTCTTCAGGGGGAACTTTTATATGTCCTCCGGGGAGTTGCAATGAAAAGAAAAGCAGAATTTTAAAGGGGGATCATGTAAAATACCAAAGATAAAGCCAAAAATTGGCTGTCTGTTTAGTATCTCCAATAGGCCATCTCATTCTCTTCATGGATACAGCTGTCAGAACTGTCATAAAATCAAATCAACGTACAAACGAGAGACTTAACTAAAATAATATTACCATACTTATACCCTTTGGATTTTAATGTACACTTCATCTCGGGCCCACTCATGCAGCATATCAATGAGTAATAAGTCTATAATAGATATGTCTAATCTCCCATTCTAAAGTGTTTATGGATAGAATGGAGACTCAAATGCTATTTGGCTGAAAAACACAGAAGGTTCTCATTCTCTCTACCCACCCCCCTCCTCGTCCCCCCACCCATGTGGAACCAATTAGATTTTAGAATACAACTGCTTTTTGAAATTATAAAATAAAGTGAAGTGACATGGCAAACAAAAAAGCACATTATCTGGTTTAGAAGCTCGCTCAAAAGCATTTGGGTGCAAGCATTTCATAAATTCACAACTGCTAAAAAAAAATCATTAAACACTCTGTCAAAATACTTCCAAGGTGCAATTTGTCTCTTCTTTGCAGCTAAACGTGGCACACCAAAGACAACAAAATAATGGTATAACTTGAGGCACTACACAATACAATTACTGCAATCAAAAATGTTTATCAACAACCCTTATTAATTATTGAGTTTTAATTTTAATGCGATAAATCTCAAAGCAACCTTGAGAAAATCTACAGCAGTTTCAATGAAAATATTTCCACATGCTCTGAATACGGCAATACTTAAAATTCAGATACACCATAAGTCAGCAGGATTGCTCAGAAGAGTTTCCTACTCCACCAGGTTTCCATTTACCCAATCCACACACAAGTGTCTTTTGAAACCAGATTTAGAACTCCTTCGCTGAAAAATTCTAATTTGAATTCAAATTGGTTTTAACAAATTTTTCTTTCTATATTAAAAATAGTAAGGGAGAGATCATTGAAACTAATTTGGACATTATCTACAGCAACATCTGTTGCTGCATTTACTCGGAACAGACCAACACAGGTACAAATTTAACTTCTTAGCTTATTTCTAATGTAGTCATATCGACTATGGATGAGCTTGGGACAGCTTCAGTTCAAAACTTAGTGTATGTGGTAAGTAAGAGACAACCTTCATCTTGTTTGTTTTCCTCGAACTTATTTTTTTTTGCAAAGGCGAGAGGCTCTTTAATGTATTTTTCTCATTTACACTGCCTGCAACACTTAGAAGATTGCTCCAACGACCTCAACCCAAGAAGATTTCAAACTGAGATCTCTGGATCCTGGTCTATGAGAGGATCCAAAGGGGTGAGCATGATCAGATTTCCACCCATCTGAAGCCAGATAATTGGTGTGTCACGAATGAACGCAATGTCTTGAGAATTCGGCATGGGTATTTTTCTGTGCTTATTGACCGTCAAAGAATGTTATTTCTGTTGCTGCATTTTCACATTTTCAGCAGTGATGGTATTTGTTTTGCTCTGGATGGCTGGTGCAGTCTTTTGGAAGTTAGGACAGGGTCCTCAGGAGTGCCTCTATATTTGCAGGGGTTCCATAAACATGTTTTAATGTTAGCAGAAAGTTTGAAAACCAGTGCCTTGTACATTCTTGCTGTCCGACCTTTAGAATCATAGACATTTACGGCACAAAAGGAGGCCATTCAGCCCATCGTGTCTATGTGGGCAAAAAAAAAAGCAATCCAGCCTAATCCCATTTTCCAGCTCTTGGTCCGTAGCCTTGTAGGTTACGGCACTTCAAGGGCATATCCAAGTACTTTTTAAATGTGATGAGGGTTTTTGCTTCCACCACCCTTTCAGGCAGTGAGTTCCAGACCCCCACCACCATCTGGGTGACAAAAGTTCTCCTCAACTTCCCTCTAATGCTTCTACCAATTACTTTAAATCTATGCCTCCTGGTTATTGACCCTTCTGCTAAGGAAAAGAGGTCCTTCCTATCCACTCTATCTCAGCCCCTCATAATTTTATACACCTCAATCACGTCTCGACTCAGCCTCCTCTGCTCCAAAGAAAACAACCCCAGCCTATCCAATCTTACCTCATAGTTCAAATTCTCCAGTCCTGGCAACATCCTCGTAAATCTGTAGTAAGGTAGGTTATGTGCATTTGCCACTGTCATTCCCAGCCCACATGGGAGTACTCAAAGAGCCTAGAAATCATGCTTCCGCCAATCTACCTTCCCCACCCTCCTCTTCCAAGGTAATGCCTGGTGCCCTGACAGAAATCAGTAGCTTGTGATATGGGGGAATCACAGACATGAACCTGTGTCGTAGAGCTCCTGACCCGTTTATTCCAGCTCTTTGCTTTCTGTCTGCCAACCAGTTCTCTATCCAAGTCAATACCTTGCCTCCAATCCCATGTGCCTTAACTTTACACGCTAATCTCTTATGAGGGACCTTATCGAAAGCCTTCTGAAAGTCCAAATACACCACATCCACTGGTTCTCCCTTATCTATTTTACCAGTTACATCCTCAAAAAATTCCAGTAGATTAGTCAAGCACGATTTACCTTTTGTAAATCCATGTTGACTTTGTCTGATCCTGTCACTGCTTTCCAAGTGCTCTGCTATTACATCTTTTATAACGGACTCTAGCATTTTCCCCACTACCGATTGTAATGATCAGTAACATGTCATTCTAGAATGGTACACTAGGTGGAGCTGTATGTTTAGTAGGGGGCTACCCACAAGGCAGTAGTCAAGATGGATGCCTGTACACTAGTCCACATGGCTGAATAAATGACTAGCTCAAGCTAGCTGTTCATAATGAAAACGTCTATTTATTTATGAACATAACATGGTACCAGAAATGGTAATATCTGCTGAATATTGTGAAACGCGACATGGAGAATTTGAAGCCACCGGAGGGTTTGAAACTCACGGGGAATGTCGACTGCAATTGGCGGACTTTCAAACAACAATTCGAACTCTACATTGCTGCCATCGGGTTCGGTACGAAGCCAGACGCAAGGAAAATAGCGTTGCTGCTCACGGTTGCAGGCCCGCAGGCGATAGAGGTATTTAATATGTTTGTATTTGATCAAGATGGACGATGTGCTAAAGAAGATTGATACACATTGTTCTCCCAAAAAGAACGAGACCTATGAGAGGTACGTGTTCCATTCACGGACACAGCAGCAAAATGAGACTTTTGATAGCTTTGTGGCCGATCTGAAACTGAAAGCACAGACATGCAATTTCTCTGAACTGAAATCATCCATGATTCGTGACCAGATTGTGTTTGGTATTCATGATAAAAAGGTCAGGGAACGTCTGTTGAGAGAAACCGAACTAACATTGGAGAATGCTGTGAAAATATGCCATGCCAGTGAGCTAGCTCGGCAGCACGCAAAGACTTTCAGTAAAATTAATAATGATGCCACTGTAATTAGTGACTGTGCTGCTGTCGGTGCTGTGTCCTACGAGGGGAAGAAACATGGGCAGAACAGAAATGCAAAGCAATCGGAGGATGGAATTTTTAATTGTAAACACTGTGGTTACCAGCACCAGTCAAAACAATGCCCAGCGTTTGGGAAAATGTAACGGAAAGAATCACTTTGCCAAACAATGCTTTTCAAAAGTAAAAACAAGGAAAGGGCAACAAGTCAATGTGATTGAGGACACTGATTTAAGTGAGACATTTTTTGTAGGAATGGTGTCATGTGACAATATCGAAAAGGATACAGAAAATGTGCAGCCCTCAGGAATGGACAATGCTGAACATAAAGTTAATGCAGTAAAAGAGGACAAATGGATAATGCCACTGCAGGTAAATGGAGCATTAGTTACATTGAAACTAGACACTGGGGCAAAAGCAAACTTAATCAGTATGAGTGACATTAAAAATATGAAAGAAAAGCCCAAAATACAGAAAAAGTCAGTACTACTGAAGAACTATAATAGACAGAAAATAGATAGCTTAGGTGTATGCACACTCAAAGTGACAGTCAAAGACAAAGTGCATCATCTCATGTTTTCTGTTGTGGCTGAAGGACTTGATTCACTACTAGGTGACAAAGCTTGTGAGGACTTAGAACTGGTCAAGAGAGTCTACCGTATAAACTGTGCCACAAGCAGACCAGATGACTCAGTGGATTCTGTAGTGAGTAATTTCCAGGATGTGTTCAAAGGATTTGGAGTTCTACCATTCACTTACAAGATCCAGCTAAAGGAGGATGCTCAGCCAGTGGTACATGCTCCACGGAGAGCTCCAGCACCCCTGCGTGACCGGCTCAAGAAAGAACTGGACAGAATGACCACACTAGGAGTCATCAGGAAAGTCGAAGAGCCAACAGGCTGGGTTAACTCCATGGTATGTGTAAAGAAAAAGAACAATGATCTAAGAGTATGCATGGATCCAAAGGACTTAAATGCAAACATAAAACGTGAACACTACCAGATTCCCAAGCGAGAAGAAATCACCAGTGAAATGTCAGGTGCCAGATACTTCACAAAGCTCGATGCCTCACAAGGATTTTGGCAACTAAAACTGGATGAAGAGAGCACCAAATACTGTACCTTCAACACACCATTTGGCAGGTATTGTTTCCTTAGAATGCCTTTCGGGATAATATCTGCATCTGAAATCTTTCACAGAGCGATGGAACACATAACTGAAGGTCTGGAAGGAGTTTGGGTCTATGTTGATGACATCATCATCTGGGGCTCCACACTGAAAGAACACAATGAGAGACTGACTAAAGTGCTACAGAGCATACGCCGGAATGGACTGAAGCTCAACAAAGCCAAGTGTCAGTTTGGCGTCCAGGAAGTCACTTTCCTAGGAGATAATCTATCTGGTAAAGGAATAGAGCCAGATATGGAAAAAGTAAACGCCATACTCAAAATGCCCCGAGCCACTGACAAAAAAGGAGTGCTACGCATCATGGGGATGATAAACTTCATTGGAAAGTTCATTCCTAACTTGTCAGCCAAGACAGCCTGTCTGCGAGACCTGCTACATAAAACAAATGAGTTCGCATGAACAGAAAGACATGAACAAGAGTGGATGAACCTCAAAACAGTGCTGACAACTACACCTGTACTCACCTTCTTTGACCCAACAAAGAGAATCAAAGTGTCAACGGGTGCATCAAAAGATGGCCTAGGCGCGGTCTTGCTACAAGCAGAGGGTGAAGATTGGAAGCCTGTTGCATATGCCTCCAGGTCTATAACTGATTCTGAGTGTCGATACGCCCAGATTGAAAAGGAATGTCTAGGCTTGGTAGTTGGACTAAAAAAGTTCCATGGCTACATATATGGACTTCCCACCTTCACAGTTGAGACAGACCACAGCCCACTGGTTGCCATCATTAAAAAAAAATCTGAATGAGATGTCGCCAAGGATTCAACGACTCATGATGAAGCTGCAAAGATATGACTTTGAACTGATCTACACACCAGGCAAACACATAGTGTTAGCAGATGCACTATCCCGAGCACCCACAATGAGTCATGTGAGCTCTACTGAGGAAGACGTGGATGTTCATGTGAGTATGGTCACTGCTGCGCTGCCCGTGTCAGACACAAAATCAAAGCAAATAGCAGAAGAAACAGTAAAAGATACAGTGTTACAAACAGTAATAGAGAACATTCATCATGGTTGGCCAAAAGGTTCCTGTCCGAAGTACTATCACATCAGGTCAGAGTTAAGTGTCGCAAGTGGACTATTACTAAAACAGGACAGAATAGTCATTCCACAGGCTCTACGTCAAGACATGCTCAAAAGGATTAATGAGGGACACCTCGGAATTGAAAAATGCAAAAGGAGAGCAAGAGACACTGTTTATTGGCCTGGCATAAATAAGGACATTGAGAACATGATAGGCAAATGTGAGACATGTCAGAAACACCAAAACAAACAAGCAAAGGAACCAATGATAGTAGCTAACTTACCAACAGCACCATGGCAAAAGGTTGGTATGGACCTCTTTCATTTGAATGGTAAAGACTATCTAATAGTGATTGACTACTATTCTAACTATCCTGAGATGGCGCTGCTCTCAAGCACATCAGCAAGCAGTGTCATAATGCATGTTAAATCCATCTTCGCCAGACATGGAATTCCCAGGATTGCCGTTAGCGACAATGGTCCGTGCTTCAACTGTAAGGAGTGGCAACAGTTTGCAGCACATTATGACTTTCAGCACATCACATCCAGTCCTCTGTTTGCTCAGTCGAATGGTGAGGCAGAGAAAGGTGTTCAAGTTCTCAAACAGCTACTGAAGAAAGCAACAGAAAGCAAGTCTGATCCTTATCTCACCCTGCTGAGCTACCGAGCCTCCCCTTTAGACTCTGGTTCTTCACCTGGTGAACTCCTAATGGGTCGCAAGTTGCGCACCACGCTACCCTGCTGTGCAAAAGAAAAGCAGAGTAAGGAACTGAGACAGAGACTTCAACTGTTAAAGCTGAAACAGAAATCACACTATGACAAGTCATCCAAAACTCTGAAACCATTGACAAGGGATGATGTTGTCAGGATTGAGGATCCAGATGCATGGAACAGGAAAGCTACAGTTCTTGAGGAAGTAGGACCAAGGTCATACACTGTTAGAACTGAGGAAGGACAGATTCTCAGGAGGAACCGCCGTTCCCTCCTGAAAACACAAGAAACTATCCAAGAGCAAATCGATGACAATGCCGCAACTGAATCTTGTCACTCACCACCAGAACAATCTAACACAAACACACATACAGGCTCTCATGAAAACACATCAGACTTACCTGTGCTGAGAAGATCCACACGTGAAGTAAAAAAGCCTGATAGACTTAATCTTTGAGTACAAAGAAAACTATAATAAAAGAATGAAAAGCTTAAGAGTTCATAAAGTAAAGCTTTGAAAATGTGTTGACTGTTGTGAAGATGATTATGTCGTTATGATTGATTGATATTGATTTTGTTTAACCTCTAAGGAAGGGGGATGTAATGATCAGTAACATGTCATTCTAGAATGGTACGCTAGGCGGAGCTGTATGTTTAGTAGGGGGCTACCCACAAGGCAGTAGTCAAGATGGATGCCTGTACACTAGTCCACATGGCTGAATAAATGACTAGCTCAAGCTAGCTGTTCATAATGAAAACGTCTATTTATTTATGAACATAATAACACCGATGTCAGGCTTACCGGTCTGTAATTCCCCGTTTTCTCTCTACCACCTTTTTTGAACAGTGGGGTAACATTAGCTACCCTCCAATCCATGGGTACTGTTCCAGATTCCACGCAAAATTGTTCACCGTATCACCCAAATTCCTGATAATAAAGCAATGTGGCACCAAGCAGAGACCATGGCACGAGGAAAGGAGGGGAAAAAATAAAATCTGAGAATGTTTCCCCTGAAGGCACTTTCAAAACTACTGACAGACAGCTCAAAGCAGCACTAAAGGAGGCCAGGAAGTATGTCACCATCTACCCTCTCATGTGTAGTGAGCGAGTAGCCCAGGAAGACTAAGCAGGAATGGGGAATATTCACACCTTAAATAAATTACAAAAAACATAACATCTAGTTGCAAGGCAAACCGTATCTGGATATTTAAGCACCTTAGTTACATTTCAAATACTGTACCTCCATTCCCCAACTTCAGTTATACAACATTCAATCAATAATGCTACAACAGTATCAATTTTGCTGTCTATCAAAGCAACAGAAACACAAGACACATGCTGCATTGAAAGCTATTTTTCTATAATTGCTTCTGTACACCTTTTGAGAAATGAGTGACGAGCATTAAGCAAACAAACCAAGCAACATAAAACTGCACTCACCAGTATTTTTTGAAAGTTGTACTGAACAATAACGGTGTCAGACCATGTGTTACTAATTCACGTCCCAGTGGCTTAACAATGTTTACCTTTCATTTTTCCCATACCGCAGCATATTTTCTTGGGTTTTCATAGGTGAAAATCACTTTAATCTCAACGTCCTCAATTACTTAACACAGGTTAGTAGCCCCAGCATACGTGATTGACTAAATGGGCATTGATAAATAATGCAGACAATGGTAAGTTGTGGATTCATTTATCAACCAAGTACATTTACTTAGGGTTTCATTCCTCCTATCTAATTCCCATCCCACCTTCCTCCTGCATACTTTTCCATCTCATTGTGGCAATAAAAAAATTATTGACAAAGTCAGAAGCAAATTGCCTTAATCTTTTCATCTCCATGGAATATTTTCTATCCACTGAAGAAGGGAACAATGTATTTGCACTGTATGTCAATGTACACACATGGAGCTAGTGTGTGTGTGTGTCACGGGAAACCACAATGGCCTTCCTGCCACTGAGAATTGCTGAGGCGTTAATGAGGGAAAATATACTGGATGACATAATTTTGTCACTTACAATTAATCTGAACAAATATCCAAATATGGAAAGGCATAATCCAGTGTTTGCCAGCATTTTCAGCAGGAAACCCCGGAAGGACAAGGATGGTGGCAGAGGACAGGGAGGCAACCCAGCATATTTACCATACTCTACCTCCCAGAAATTGCTCGAAAACAGGCTTGAAAAGCTTGGCAAATACTGGCCTTCTGTGAAAATTCACAATATTTTAGCGGTACCTTTTAAAGACAGCAAAGGATTTAACAACAATGTGCTATTGTGCCTGAGTAAGCCATGATATTTAGATACTGTAGTTTAAACATTAACTTCTTAAAAATAACCATCGGAAATTTCTCGATGCATAATGAACCCTTTTACTTCATATTTTATAGTTCCCTTGCCAACATTCTAAAATTCTCAATTGGTGTGTTTGATTCTATTCGTCTCCTTCAATGATAAATCATGGTGGTCTGCATTCACTGAGTATTTACACAGATCTCAAAATGGGCCCCAAACTTATTTGAATTGAGATATTTGGCCTCGATAGAGAAATGCTAATCCTTTAAGATTGATGATGTCCCTAACAGAATGGATCTAATATTGCCTGGAGAATGAACAAGGAGCCTTCCAGGCGGCAAGTAACAGTCTTTTTGTTTCCAGCAGATATATTACAGTCACACTGAGAATTATTCTAAAGCTCCCGACAGATATATATTCTAAGACAAATGGGACCACAAATCCCTATTCCTCCCCATTCGTAAACCTAACAAATTCCCTGACCATAAAGAAAAACGTGCAGTTCCTCAGCAACTGTGCCAATATATATACAAATATCTCAAATTCATTCATCAGTTATATCCGATTGCAAAGTAAGCTCTATATGAAATTTGCAACTTGAGCAAGATTAAGCCTTATGCTTCGAGCAGCACCTACATTATTGAGTCCAAGGCTCATGGTTTTTGGGTGGGGTAGAGAGTGTATGTATATTGTGATACACAAGGTATCACAATTGTATGGGACAGGCTGGATGGACCAGAGGGTCTTTTCCTGTCCGTCATTGTTCGTAGGCTGGTATGTTTAGTTGTATTATTGAACATAAGAAATAGGAGCAGGAGTAGGACATACGGACCCTCGAGTCTGCTCCACCATTCAATAAGATCATGGCTGACCTTCTACACTGACTCCACTTTCCCCGCCCTATCCCCATACCCTTTGATTCCCTTCGTGCCCAAAAATCTATTGCTCTCAGTCTTGAATACACTCAATGACTAAGTATACACAGCCCTCTGGGGGTAGCAAATTCCAAAGGAAGAGAGGTTCAAAAACCCTGGGACTATTTACTCTGGAAAAGAGATATTCAAGATTTTGAGATTGTACAAAACAGGCGACATGGGCTCAAGCTGAGATGGAAGGAAGGTGCACAGACAGTAACTAAGTTACACAGAGGGTGGTAAATGGGTTGAACAGACTGCCCGGGGAGGTAGTGGAGGTGTAGGGCTGGATTTTATCAATGGAGGCGAGTAGGAGGCGGGACTCCCACTTTTGATATTGTAGTCTCGCCTCCATCGAGTTGTGGCCAACCCACTCGATTTTCTCTTGATTGACCTTGTTGAGCCAGCCCAGCGGGCTCAGCAGGCCAATTAAGGGTCACCCGGCAACAGGTGATGTCACAGATTGACATTTCATCTGTCAAGAGCTTTTGACAGATGAAATATCAGTGCTTGACAGCTCTTTGAAGCTGTCAAACACTGACAATCTGTACTCTAAGTTAATTCCTTCCACTCAGGCTGATTTAGAGATCTCTCCAGAACAGAAAGCAGAGGCTGCAGATTTTGACAGCTCGCGGCCATTCTGCTTTCTGTGCCGGTGAGATGAGGGACGCCCGGGACCTGAAGGAAGGAAGCCTGCATTAGTAAGTAAAGGTAAGTAAAACTTATTTAAACACTTTACACACACCAAACACACTTACCTCTGCACTCATGTACCCATCACTCACCTGAACACCGGACATCTTCAGCCCGACGGTCCGCCTTGCTAACTTGGCGTGGTTTGGAGCCGTCGGGAAGCCCACACTTCAGGGATAAAAATAGGGATTAGGCTAAAAACTGCCTGTTAACTGGCAGTTAATTGGCACTAATTCCCTTCCCGCCTCAGGGAGGCGTTTCCCAGCGCAGGTCGGGTACCCGCCTCCTGGGAAACGGGCATGGAGGCAGGTTGGGGGCGGGATGGGTTCGTGCCCCCCGATTTCACGATTTTAACACCCCACACGCCTCCATTCCCGCCTCCATGGCCCTGGGAAATTCTAGCCCATAAAGTGTGGGAACACAAGGGGGTAGAAATTCGTCTTAGGCAGTACCACAAAATTGGCGACAGCAAATCAGCAGCCGGTTTTACACTACGACCGCAGTGTAAAACGGGCTGCCAATTTGCTATTGCCCGTTTGGCACTACTTCCCAAGACAAATTTCTACCCTGGGGTGTTTAATCAAGGGGTACGGTAGCATCGTGGTTATGTTACTGGACTACTAATCCTGGACTAATGATCCAGGGACATGAGTTCAAATCCCACCATGGTAGCTGGGGAATTTAAATTCAATCTGGAATTTAAAAAGTTAGTATCAGTAATGGTGGCCATGAAACTACCAGATTGTCGTAAAAACCCATCTGGTTCACTGATACCCTTTAGGGAAGGAAAGTTGCCACCCTTACCCGGTCTGGGCCTATATGTGACTCAGCAAGCCATTCAGTTGTGTAAGGTGGTTCACCACCACCTTCTCAAGGGCAATTAGGGATGGGCAATAAATGCTGGCATTTCCAACGACGCCCATGTCCTGTGAATGAATAAAATAAAGAAAAGGTAGAGATTCATGCTCAACCTAAATGCGTATTTCTGTTTTACTAAAATATTACCCTTGCATTTGCAAGTTTCCAATCTCAGCTCGAGAAATTTGAAGAAAGAAAATAGAATCACCACATGCCTAATGTTTCCAAGAACCAAATGAAGACCCTTCAATGACTGTAAGGCTCACGGTGATTTGCCTGCTCTCTACTGGAAACGCTGTGCATTACACAGATATTTTTGAAGGAGAGGTTAATGGTAAACGGCGCAGAGCAAAATAAAAATTGAAAAATGATTCATACATACTAATCTTTTGAAAATGTTGCGCATCAAGACTAATTACAGATCAATACTGGCAAAAAAGTGTTACATTGGGTAAAGAGCAACTGGAACAATCATTGCCAATTCCTACATATTAATTTCTTTATTTGGCTGCTTTATGAAAATTGCTCTGCTCCAGGGGAGATTTGTGTCAGTTAATTCATCGTAGGTTAATACAAATCATGACTCCAAATTTACCATTTCCTGTTACCCAGGGCAAGTAAATTTCAAGGACAGTTTTTTTTTAAATTGTGACTTCACACATATCCTTTCACAATTAGCATTGTTTCTTGCAGTATATGCACTTGCAGTAATTTAAGGTGCGAGTCAGTATTATAGCTTCCCAAATGGTACTGGAGATTAGTTAGTTTGAATGACGCCGCAGGGACGGGGGCGGGGAATGCTTCAGATCAAAATAAATGTTTGAAACTATCTATTGGGATGGCCTTCCCCTGCTCCAAGGTTGGTGCACTTCGTTCAACAAATGTTGCTTGTATCGAGTATTTTGTATTGCATGTATGCCAAATAAAACTAAAAAATATTATACAATCAACTTTAAAATAATGTTGTTATTTTATATTTCTTCTAGGGACGTGGGTGACACTGGCAAATAAGCCACACATTGCCCATTCTAGTTGCCCTGAAAAAGTGGTGGTGGGCCTTCTCCGTGAACTGCTGCCGTCCTTAACGCTCAGGATCAAATAGACAAGTTATGTATTTTTTTTTAATCAGTGACTACATCATGAAATTCAACACTCTTGCCTACACATATGCAAGCTGTCCACCATAACAGATTCTGAAAGAAGTTTGGGGCTTACACTCTGTAATTTGCACACCTGATGTGACGATGCTGGAGATATTTTTGCAACACTGTTGGATCTATTATCACCCTCTCCGATTGGCCCGGTGGGAGATGGTTATTCAATTCTTCCCAGGTTGTGCATCATCAGCTTTTCTTCTGGGATATCCCTTTTATTCTTGCATGGTTCTCCTTCCCACTCACTGTTCTTGTTCATCGGGTCCAATTGCCTTTTGCGTGTCCAAGAACAGTGACCGCCAATGAAGCACACAGTACCAATTTAATTCCCCCACCACACAATTTCTAGCACTTCAATGGGAGAAAAAAAAAAATCTTGATTTAGAACTAAAAAAGGTTAAAAAAAATGTAAAAGTAAACAAAAATATAAATTAAAAATGCATATCTAACAATGGATTACGAAACATCACAAGTGACAAAGTCTACAGCACTCATGGCCCAAAGCCACTCAGCAGTTTATTTCCCAAGTGCGTGCATGGGCCACTGGAGTCTACTCCGACCGGCTTGCTGGTTTTCCATGGTTTCTTTTCTACCTATTCCCACCATGGCTGTTCACACACTTTGGGGTCGATTTTGCCGAACCTGTCAGGAAGAAGGCGGGACTTCAACTTTCGGGTTTCTGACCCGCCTACATCGATGTCCGGCCAATCCACGCGATTTTCCCTTGATTGACCTTGTTGAGCCCGCCCAGCGGGCTCAGCAGGCCAATTAAGGGCCACCCGGCAACAGGTGATGTCACAGACTGATATTTCATCTGTCAAGAGTTCTCGACAGATGAAATATCAGCGTTTCACAGCTGTTTGAAGCTGTGAAACACTAACAGTCTGAGTTCTAAGCTGAGTCCTTCTCCATAGACTCAGTTAGAACTCTCAGCAGCACTCAAAGCTGAAGGATGTCACTTTTCACAGATCGTAGCCGTTCAGCTTTAAGTTCCGGCTGAGTGATGGGCCCCCGACGGCTACAGGAAGAAAGGCTGTTAAGGTAAGTACAGGTAAGTAAAAGTTCTTTGCGCACTTTAGACACACCAAACACACTTACCTTTGCACTCATGCACCCATCACTCACCTGAACACCGACATCTCGACCCCTCCAACTCCTTCAACCCGACGGCCCGCCTGCTCTAACCTGGCGTGGTTTGGCGCTGTCGGGAATCCCACACGACACCCCTCAAAATAGGGATTAGGCTAAAAACTGCCTGTTAACTACCTGTTAACAGGCAGTTAATTGGCACTAATCCCTTCCCGCCTGGTTTCGGCAGGTCCCAGTGCGGGGCGGGTGCCCGCCGCCCCTGAAAGTTGCGTGGGGCGGGGTTTTGGGCGGGATGGTGTCGGGACCCCCAAATGCGTGATTTTTCCCCCCCACACGCCTGAAACCCCGCCTGACGGCTCCAGGAAAATCTAGCCCTCGGTCTTGTATATGTCTTTTATTTATTTGATTGCTCTCGTTATGTCTCCTTTCGACTCCTGCTGCTATCACACTCATCTCCTATTCTCCATCCAAGTACTTCACAGTAATGTTCCCTCTAAAAAAAATTTTCCGTGCGTGGTCGATTTAACTGGCTGCACGGGCCATTTAAATTTTCACGCATGCGCGGTTTCTACTATATAAAAGCCGGTGAGCGGCCTGCGCGGGACCTCCAGACCACCGCGGCCACATGGCAGGCCGCTCAGCTTAGTGGGAACGTTGCTTCACAGGTCATTCTATTTCGTTTCCTGTGTGTTTTTCCCTTCCCCTTGTGTTCCTTTTAAATGCTCTTCATCTGTAATAAATCCTAGTACTCGTCTTAAGGCCTGAAACATCGACTGATTCTGTTTTTCCATAGACGCTGCCTGACCTGCTGAATATTTCCAGCTTCTCTGTTTTCGATTTCAGATTTCCAGCATAGGCAGTATTAGTTTTTTTGTTTCTATGGATTCTTTCTACAGCATTTAATTGGACTGTCACCAGCCAGTGACCAGCTGGACATGTGTCTATTCCATGTTCTACAATATTGCAGTTCAATCAGTGAAGTAAAAACAGAAAATGCTGGAAACACTCAGAAGAGACAAATGGAAATCCCGTCAGAGAGAAGAGCAGAACTGCTGAAGTTCCACTGCACAAAGCTGGTAAGGAATTGGAATGCAGAGTGCGTAGGGTTTTTCAAAACCAATATTCTCCCAACCCTCTCAACAACAACTTGCATTTATAGAGTGCCTTTAATGTAGTAAGACGTCCCCTTCACAGGAGCATCATCAAACAAGATTTGACACCGAGCAACATCTACAGTTCTGTATTTCCTACTTCACACATTGGCCCGGATTTTGCGGTCAGGGGCGAATGAGCGGTGCCAGCCATTCATTACATTTACACTTGCCCACAGACTTTCTATGGGCTTTTGCACAGGGACTTGTGGCACCCGCAACAGGGGATCGGAGAGCTGTGTGAACAGGGCAAGCAACTGTGCATCTCCTTAACCTATCAAATTGAAGAATTCTTACTGAGACAGGCAGAGTCTGAACCAGGAAGTGTAAGTTAGAATATTTAATTCAATGCCAAATCATGTACAGAAAGCGAAATAGAGAGGGAAAGAAAGATGGCATTAAGGGAGAGAGATAAAAGAGAAAGAAAATGTATATATTTTTTAAAATCTCCAACAATAATTAAAATCTGAACAAATAAGACTTCACACATGTAAACGTTACTTTTCAGTGCCAGAGAGGTTGTTTGGCAGTAATTAAGATTTACACACCGTTAAAAATCCACTTACACTAAAATGGATAAGTTTTAACTTTTTCTGCCAAGTTTAATGGGTAGGTACTGCAACTTCACACATTCCATATGTTTCAATGGCGAGTCTGGGTGAGATACCAGTATAGCAAAGCTTCTGGAGGAGCAGGGCATCTCGGACAGTAACTTCCTGATTTTCACGCTTAACTGCGCATGTGCGGTCACCACAAGTCACTGTCCGATTTATTTTTAATAATGGTGAGCGCCGATAGCCTCAGTCTTATTTTTACTGCAAAATCCAAGCCAATGTGTGTAGATGACTCTTGAGGGCACATCACATGCATCCCTTCCTATTCAAGGTTCTGCGGAAACCAATCCTTTGCAAATAATTTAATTTTCAGATTTCTGTTGGTTTTTCCTGAATATCTTTATTTAAACAACAAATGCGGATGACATCATTGTTGCAATGAGATGCTGCAGAATCCAACTATATGAAGGAAATTAAATTAACATTTGTAGATAAAGTCATTAGTCCAGGGTGCTTCAGCTATTGTTCCATGACAACTGTCTAAGCCAATTAAGCTTCCTCACACTTCACTTAGGTTGGCAGTTACCAGGTATTAGTATGAAAACAATGGCCCAGAAATTCCAGAACGGGCCTTTTGCGTAGCAGTAAGCATCCCCGCCGCTGGGCCAGAAGGAGTAGGGTTTTGAACCCCACTCCAGACAGTCCCGGCAAGTGGAGTCGGAGCTCCAACTTTAAATTCTGGGTGGACATCCAGCGGGATACTTGCGTCCGTGGGTGTTGGTGGCCCCCCCCCCTCAGATGGGTTGTGGGAGCCCGTAAAACCCTCCCGCCATAGGACTAACCACCCTAATGGCTGGTTCAAAGATGGTTACGGTCACGGAATGAGCGTTAATCACGGCCATAAATCCTTCCACCACTTCATACAGTTCCCCAAAGGGAACAGTGTGAGGATACGTACGATGATGACCTCTTGCGCAATGCACCTCCTTGGGCCCTCAGTCGCAGATGCGAGGGGGCAAGTCGTGCAATTGTTAAATTTTTTATTTTATTGACATGTAAAATGTTGGCCCAGTAATTCCCTTCCAAATGCGCTAGTACGGTCGGGGTACTTGCGCATCTGGCCGGATGAAATGCCGGTTTTCAGCATTCACAGTGCATGTGGGGAAAACCGGCATTTCCTGTCCTCTGAACGAAGGGGTTCAGAGGCAGAACGCGTGCGACTGCACAGGCAGCGCGTGCGCAGTATAATTCGCCGCTTTCATTAATGCTTTCAGTGAGGTCCAGTCATTACAACTTACACATGAAAAAAGCATGGGTACAGTTGCTCCACAGGCTGCGGAGGAAGATATTTCTTATCGTGGAGCTTCTGAAAGTATGTATGTCTGTATATATTCCTTTGCGTGTTATGTATATATTCCTTTATTTATGTGTATGAATGTATTATTTAATTATGACTTTCAGAGAAAGTAACTTATTGGAAAATCATAATTAAAAACATACATTCATACACATTAGTAAAGGAATATAAAACATACATACATATACGTAAAGGAATATATGTGGACATACATACATAACTCATTCTCACATTCCATTCACACAGCCACAATTGCTCCTTCTACCTACCGTTCTGAAAACCCTTGTAAAAAAAAAATTTTAACTTTAAAACTTACTTAAAATTTCTTAAAATAACTTCCCTCCCTTTCTCAAACAAAAATATTGCATTTCAAAAGCTCCACGATAAAATATATCTTCCTCCGCAGCCAATGAACAACTTTACACTTGCTTTTTTCACGTGTAACTTCTAAGGACTTACCCTCACGGATTTCATGAATGAAATCCACGAAGTTCACTGCGCAAGCGCTGCCTGTGCAGTCGCACGCGCTCGAGGTCTGGAAATGCCGGCGTTCCCCGCATGCGCTGTTCATGCTGAACGCCGGCATTTCCAACGGCCAGAAGCGTGAGTAAGCCGACCGTACTCACGCTTCTGGCCTGGAATTTCTGGCCCAATAGCTGCACATTCGGCTCCAGTTTGGCACAACCCTGCTTACAATGCTTGATTCCAGACTGGCTAGAACTTCAACTGTCCTGTTTAGGAGACAGCTCTGCACAAGTCTGGACATGCATGTATAGAACTCTCTGCCAACAGTTACAAGTTTAAACATTTAGAGAGCGGAGAGAGGGGAATTCCGCCTCTCTAAACAGTTAAATTGAGGTCAAGTAGGTTTAAAAAAAAGTGTTGAGGGAGGCCAATGGAGCTCCTGAGCACATTGCAAATTAGATTTGACACTGCACTGCATTTGCACTCCACGCAGTTTCAAACTGAGGTAATACAAGACTACCGACTCTAGGGAGTATCCCTCGAGAGTCAGTCCAACCAGTCTCTGGAATTATACTGCAAGCTTAGTGTTGGTGCAAAGCAGAAAACGCACCAATGGACTCCTTTGAATTCTTCACTTTGTTCCACCTTTTTTGCTGTGGATCACATCATCTACCCATTTCAGCTTATTGGCACCTTTTCTTTTCTACCCCTATTTGCACCGCACAAGATAAATCTCCATGAAGCCGAAGAATTGGAGGGAGGCGTCGTAATCAAATACAACGGGTCCAAGTTTGAACCAGCATCTTTCAAGAACACCCATTTGTTAGAGAGGACTTCCCCATGGAAAAGATTTTTCTAATATCTTGAAGAGAAATAAAGCCAAATAAACAAAGTCAGAAACATACAAGATATTTAAAAACAAAAATAAATAGCGCCACATGGGCATTTGCTCTTTCTATAATCACAGAAGTCGTGTTTTGTGATCATTTTCTACAAAATGCTTCGGTTTTGCAGTAAACTTTAGCATCCTGTAATTAATCAAGAGATTCTCTCCTGACTGCATATCCCTAGTAATTAAAGTTCTGTAATACAGTAGCTTATTCTTTCTGCTCCAGCACCTGCATTTCATTTGTTTACTTTCCCATAGTCATAAATCTGCACAACTGTCAATGTGACACAATATTAGTGCAGTAATCAAAGTTAATTAGCTCTCTCAATACACCACAACAAGGCTATAATAGAGAATCATTTAAAGAGTTCCATATACCAACTTACAAATGATTCATCAGTAACACAGCAATATGAAGTCCCAAATGACTGGTATTTAAGGGGGAAAATGCTTATATTCATACTGATTAAACTCTATTGGAAGCTTGATGTATTATTTTTACCTCTACTTTCAACTGAAAATTATGCAGTGGCTCAGTATGTTTTGGAAGAGGAAGGAAGACCACAAGTCCAGGATACCTTTTTAGTGCTTTTATGATAATACTAATTTACTGGTACGTGCCTTTCTGCACCACCAATACCCAGGTGTGGACAAAGAGAGCATTAACACATTGCAAACAGATCCTTCTATTCAGTTGGTATTTACAAAAAACAATCTGTGTGATAAGTGCACTTTGCAGACACAAAATAAAGCACACATTGCAACAATCTCTGATGTTAGAAAATATGCTCAGTAATATACAGCAGTGGTTTTCAAACATAAGATGATAGGAATTAGGAGTAGGAGTAGTCCATACGGCCCTTCGAGCCTACTTCGCCATTCAATAAGATCATAGCTAATCTTCGACCTCAACTCTACTTTCCCGCCCGATTCCCATATCCCTTATCAGAGTCTGCGTGGGAATCTCCTGAAAATTGATATATTGCCCTGTCTTAACTTCTAAAAGAAAATCTTAAGGAAAACAGGAACATACAAGACTGGAAAAGACTATATTGGTCCATGTATCCAGCCCCAGAGTTAAGCAAAAGAAAACACAGTTCACCACATATACCCTCAGTCAAGTTTCTCAACGAATGTCTACCTAGCTCCTTTTTAAAACTACTGATATTATCAGCTTTTGCTGGCCTCGGGAGCCCATTCCCACAATGTAGCTCTTGCGGCCATGTTGAAGAATTTTTCATGGTTCAACCTGGTGATACCCTTATGGATCTTGACTTCTTCACTAAGATCCCCTCTCTGTCTTCTGTAGCGTAAAAGAAAACATAGCTCCTGTTGTTAAAAAAAAAGAAAATACAGGAAACTAATTCGCACCAAGTCCCGCTCACCCATCTCCCCTGCGTTCGTTGATCTACATTGGCTCCCAGTTAAGCAACGCCTCAATTTTAAAATTCTCATCCTTGTTTTCAATCCCTCCATGGCCTCGCCCCATCCTATCTCTGTAATCTCCTCCAGTCCTACAATTCCCCGAGATCTCTGCGCCCCACCAATTCTGGCCTCTTGAACATCCCCGATTTTTGTCGCTCCACCATTGGCAGCCATGCCTTCAGATGTCTCGGTCCTAAGCTCTGGGTTTCCTCCCTAAACCGCTCCGCCTCTCTACTTTTCTTTCCTCATTTAAGATGCTCCTTAAACCCTACCTCTTTGACCAAGCTTTTGGTCATCTGCCCTAACTTCTCCTTATATGGCTCAGAGTTGAATTCTGTTTTTGATAACACTCCTGTGAAGCGCCTGGGGACGTTTTACTATGTTAAAAGCGCTATATAAATGTAAGTTGTTGGAAGCGCTCAGCAGATCAGGCAGCATCTGCAGAGAGAGGAAGATAGAGTTAATGTTTCAGGTCAATTACCTTCTGTCAGAACCAAGGTTATTGATCTGAACCGCTAACCCTACCTTCCTCTCTCCGCAGATGCTGCCTGACCTGCTGAGTGTTTCCAGTATTTTCTATTATTTCAGACTTCCAGCATCTGCTGTATGTTGCCTTCAGCTTATCTCATCTCTCCTTGTAGCTCTGATGCAAGTTATCAGATGGCTAGCCCTTTGCTGAATTTTTTCCAATGCAATGATGTTCCTCCTCTAACACGGTGAGCAGAACGGCACACAGCATTCCAAATGTAGTGTAGGCACAGTATCACATCCTGTGATTTGTCTTCTATTCCATGCACCCCAAGATCCTGTTTGCCTTATTTACAGTAAATAAGGTTTCATCCATCTGCCCAGCAATACCCCCAAATTCTTATACTATCCAGTATCCTGTAGATTATAATTTAATTTACAGTTCCAATGTTTATTCTTCTTCCTAGTCTTATCACTTTGTACCTATTGACACGATTTCATTTACCATTTCTCAGCCCAACTTCCCCATCTATCTAAATCCCTCTGGACCTGATTATCCTGGTCTTGACTGTTTGCAAACCCCTGCTCTCTACCTCGTCAGCAGCAGCAAATTTTGAGTTTTGTCTCCATCCCAATTTCCAAATCACTGATACGCAACACGAATAGTCAAGGTCCAGAACTGATCCTTGGAGCATCTCACGAGTCAATTCCGCAATTCAATACCTCGGTCAGGCAGGTTCATGTTACTCCAGGGCACTACTTATGCTTGACCACAGTGTACAAATTAGCATGCTCAAGGTTAACAGTTAATCATGAATTCTGATAAATCACTTAACCAACCTGGCTGGCTAATGGAACTGGGGGGGATTGAACTATCACTGGGAGCTGGGATTCTGGCCAGTTGACACCAGATAACCCTGTAAGTCACTATCCTAATGGGTAAGATGGTTCTTCCCAGACAGGCTGCAGGAAGTTTGCCAGTGCTATGTGCTAGTAGACTGCATATTTTATCTGGTTAAATTCCAACATGCAAACTTGGGGGTCTCTGCCAACCTGTGCCTAAGTGCCTCAGTAAGTGAAGTGCATTCTTATGGGGACAGTGTGTACATTCCAAATCACAAAAGCAGAAACTCTACTTCAGTGGATTTCTCATTAGCTTGCTTTGGAGACCCTTAAAGATGGTGATGAGTTTCCACATGTGTCATATACCCAGCTGACCATAAACAAATACCTCTGCTTTAAAACATTTTTAAATGTCTTTTAAAAGTTGAAAAGGAATTTCACAGAAAAGAAAATTCTACTACACAGCTTTTAAATACATGGCAAGATTATAAAAGCAATAAAACGCTGATGAACAAAATTTCCATTTCAACGAAATAAAATATACACCAGTTGCAATGAAATCACGATTTATTTATAGTCTAAAATCAGAGCAATCTTCCATGGTTTAGTGCATAAGGAACAATGGAATGCACCTCTCAGATCAATGGAAATCTATGTTTTCATTCAAAGTGTTCACAGAAAAATCAAGTATTCAAATTCCATTATGCATTAATAAAACCAAATAAATGATTCATTTGCAGTTTTGATAATAAGGAAACCCTTCAGTTGTACAGAGTTCCCATGTACAATCTGTCTACGACGATGTAAGTTATAAACTGCATTTTGCAGCTGTCTGTACACTAACTCCAGCTTCCAGTCAATATCAAAAGGATGATAGCGGTTACAGTTCAGGGTTTTTGCCCAATACTTTTTGCATGTTCCTGACTGGACCACAGCTGCCACAAGCTGATCAAGCCCGTTATGAATCAAAACTTGAGTCTTTATTTCTCACTGTGTACAAATTAGGGTGCCCAGTTTAACAGTCGGTCATGAATTCTGATAAATCACTTCATGGCGAATACGTAAGATGCGCACCATGTTCTTCACCACTGAAGGCAGACCAAAAAAAAATGACACGCTGCTGGGCCACTACATACATGCAAGGCTACTTAGTAAGATTTACTTGCCGATAAAACAGTATATCAAAGCAAAAGGATATAGCAGTACAGTACAATAATGCAGTACAATAGCTAAACTTACACAATGCATAAACTGGGTATCTGACACAATGAACACAAACCCAAAATTCCTGCAGTTTTTCTGAGCAAAATCTTGGAAAATGAGTCTTTGATACAAGTTATGTGGTTTGATTCCTCATAGAGCTCCTTTCAGCCTCTATCAAACAATAACAGAATGGTAAAATGGAGAACGGAAGGAATTAAGAGACTGGAGAACTGGAAATTGGTTAGGAGGTAGAAATCAGAGAGTAAGGATGAAGGGAACGTACTCTGATTGGTGAGATGTGACAAGTAGTGTTTCACTATATATATCAATAACTTAGATAAAGGAAGAGATAGTTGTATATCCAAGTTTGCAGAGGACTGGGAGACACAGTAGGTTGTGCAGATGGGAGCAGGAAGTTACAAAGGGACAAGGACAGCGAGTGGGAAAAACTGCAGTAAATGGAGTTCAACGTGGGTCAGTGTGAGGTCATGCACTTTGGATTCAAGAACGACAAATCAAAGTATTTTATTAATGGTGAGAAACTAGGAACTCTAGAGAAGCAAAGGGATTTGGGTATCCATACACAGAGATTATTAAAATCTAGTGGACAGGTACAAAATGGCTAAAGGAATGTTGGCCTTTATCTCAAGGGGACTGGAATACAATGTGGAGGAAGATATGCTTCAGTTATATAGAGCCTTAATCAGATCCCCACTGCAGTTCAGTCCCGGGCACTGCACCTCAGGAAGGACATATTGGCTTTGAAGGAAATACAGCACAAATTCACGAGAATGATAGCAGGCCTTCAAGAGTTAATTTATGAGGACAGGTTGCATAAACTTGGCTTGTATTTCCTTGAGTATAGAAGGTTGAGGGGTGATCTAATCGAGGTGTTTAAAATGACAAAAGGATTCAATAGGGTAGATATGGGAATCAAGAACAAGGGGGCATAACATCCTTGGCTTTATTAATAGAGTACACAAGCAAGGAAGCTACGCTAAACCTTTATAAAATACTGGTTAGGCCTCAGCTGGAGCATTGGGCTGGATTTTGCCAACCTCGGTGGCGGGTCCCGGCCTTGGTGCTGGCTCCAGCCCGCTGTCCAAAATGATTTTCCCCTGATTGGGCTTGTTAAGCCCACCCAGCGCGTTTGCCGGCCAACTGAAGGAAGCGTGTCTGATGACGTCAGTTGATGATGCATCATCAGCAGGTTTCCTTAAAGGGACCATGTCCAAATTGATTTTGACATTTGTGCTGTGATATACCTATCAATTCCTCCAATAAAAGGCGAAGAGTTACGAAGGTGACTAAAGGTTTTTATTGACTAAATAACAGAGCCCACTCTCGTGGGTGATCCGATCCAAGCAGGAGGAATACCAGCCAGTCGCTCACCTTTATACCTGGCCTGGTGGGTGGAGCCAAGGCGGAGTCGGCAGTGGTCATCCCAGGTATAGCAGTGTGGCAAGAGGCGACCTCGTACCGTGATACAATAGTGGTCAGTGATACAGTTATAACGAACAGTGGTGAACAGTGCTAACTACTAACAGTGATACGATAGTGAACGTGGTTTACCACATTCACCCCTTGTTTAGAATTAAGTCCGGCGGGGTGAAGTGTACTACCAATTCTGGTAGGTCAGTCTGTCCGGAGGCTTCGTAAGCCTCTCCGATCGCCGCAGCGGTGGTGTTGCCTTATCCGGTGCTGGTGCCTTATCCGGTGTTGATGCTGGTGTTTGCGTGGTCGGCGAGGGCTCGTGGGGTTCCGGCATGCCGTCTACCTGGACTGAGGTTGGGGGGGGTGGTGGCGGTGTTTCCGGATCGGCTGAGGGTGCGAGGTCTCGTAGGGAGACAGTGTCCTCCCGCCCGTCTGGGTACGCCACGTAGGCATACTGGGGGTTGGCGTGCAGGAGGTTCACCCTCTCGACCAGGGGGTCCGTTTTATGGGTCCTCACGTGTTTCCGCAGCCAGACCGGCCCCGGGGCGGTCAGCCAGGTTGGTAGAGTGGTTCCCGTAGTCGACTTCCTGGGGAAAACGAACATTCGTTCATGGGGGGTGGTGTTAGTGGCCGTGCAAAGTAATGACCGGATGGAGTGCAGCGCTGTCGGGAGGACCTCTTGCCAGCGGGAGGTTGGGAGGCCCTTAGACTTTAAGGCTAAGAGGACGGCCTTCCATACCGTCGCGTTCTCTCTTTCCACCTGACCGTTACCTCTGGGGTTGTAGCTGGTGGTCCTGCTTGCTGCAATACCTCTCTCTAGGAGGAATTGCCGGAGTTCCTCGCTCATGAAGGAGGAGCCCCGGTCGCTGTGTATATAGTTCGGGAACCCGAACAAGGCGAAGAGGGCATTCAGGCACTTAATGACCGTGCTACTGGTCATGTCGGGGCAGGGGAAGGCAAAGGGGAAACGGGAGTACTCATCAACGATGTTGAGGAAGTACACATTACGGTCAGAGGACGGGAGGGGCCCCTTAAAGTCGATGCTCAGGCGCTCGAAGGGGCGGGTGGCCTTGATCAGGCTTGCTCGGTCCGGCCTATAGAAGTGCGGTTTGCACTCCGCACAGGTCTGGCAGTTCCTGGTCATGGTCCTGACCTCCTCGATGGAGTAGGTCAGGTTGCGGGCCTTAATGAAATGGTAGAGTCTGGTGACTCCGGGGTGGCAGAGCTGGTCGTGGAGGGTCTGAAGCCTATCGATATGCGCGCTGGCGCATGTCATTCGTGAAAGGGCATCAGGGGATTCGTTCAGCTTGCCTGGCCGGTACAAGATCTCATAATCGTAGGTGGAGAGCTCGATTCTCCATCTCAAAATCTTGTCATTCTTGATTTTGCCCTTCAGCTTGTTATTAAACATGAAAGCCACCGAACGCTGGTCGGTGAGGAGGGTAAATCGTTTGCCTGCCAGGTAGTGCCTCCAGCGCCGTACTGCCTCCACGATCGCCTGGGCCTCTTTCTCGACCGACGAATGTCGGATCTCGGGGCCCTGTAGGGTCCTTGAGAAGAAGGCCACTGGCCTCCCCTCCTGGTTTAGGGTGGCGGCTAAGGCGAAGTCGGATGCGTCGCTCTCCACCTGAAAGGGGATGGACTCGTCCACTGCGTGCATCGTGGCCTTGGCTATGTCTCCCTTAATGAGGGAGAAGGCCGCGCACGCCTCCTCCGTGAGGGGGAAGGAAGTGGCTTTCAGGAGGGGTCTGGCTTTGTCCGCGTAATTGGGTACCCATTGGGCATAGTAGGCGAAAAGCCCCAGGGTTCTCCTAAGTGCTTTAGGGCAGTGGGGGAGGGGTAGCTCCATGAGGGGGCGCATTCTTTCTGGGTCGGGGCCGATGATTCCGTTCTCCACTACGCAGCCGAGGATGGCAAGGCGCGTGGTGTTAAACACGCATTTCTCCTTATTGTAGGTGAGGTTCAGCCGTTGGGCCGTACGGAGGAATTTCTCCAGATTCGCGTCATGTTCCTGCCGGTCGCGGCCGCAGATAGTGACGTTATCTAGGTAGGGGAATGTAGCCTGCAGTTCGTTCTGGTCAACCATCTGGTCCATCTCCCTTTGGAAGACCGAGACCCCATTAGTGACACCGAAGGGGACCCTAAGGAAGTGGTATAGGCGCCCATTCGCCTCGAAGGCGGTATACTGGCGGTCCTCAGGGTGGATAGGGAGTTGGTGGTAGGCCGACTTCAGGTCGATGGTCGAGAATACTTTATACTGTGCAATCTGATTGACCATGTCAGATATGCGGGGGAGGGGGTATGCGTCCAGCTGGGTATATCTGTTTATGGTCTGGCTGTAGTCGATGACCAGGCGGTTTTTATCGCCGGTCTTTACGACTACGACCTGGGCACGCCAGGGGCTGCTGCTCCCCTCGATCATGCCCTCTTTCAGGAGGCGCCGCACCTCAGAGCTAATGAAGGCTCTGTCCCCGGCGCTATACCGCCTGCTTTTGGTAGCGACGGGTTTGCAGTCAGGGGTAAGGTTAGCAAACAGAGAGGGTGGCGGGACATGATTTGATAGGTATATCAATTTTATTGACTAAATTTAATGATGTCCGACAACGAGTCACAACCGGCGGAGGAGCCACCAGCGCAGCTCCCAGGAGCACAGCCACACCAGCCAGCTTGGCTGCGAGCCCTCAGACCGCCGTACCTGGACCTGAACCCACGAGCAGCAAACTCAGCCGCAGACTTTAAACACTGGCTGGTCTGCTTCGAATCATACCTGAGAGAATCCAGCGTCCCTCAGGCATCCAAACTAAGTGTCCTGCAGGCACAACTGAGCCCGAGAGTATACACTCTCATCGAGGACATGACTACCTACGAGACCGCCATCAACCTGCTGAAACAGAAGTACCGGACCCCGGTAAACTACATGTACGCTAGGCACCTCCTAAGATCACGGCCGCAACAGCCAGGAGAATCAGTAGCCGAATTCTCACAGGCGCTATATGCACTCGCCAGGAACTGTGAGTTTAAATCGGTGTCGGCAGCCGAAAATACTGAAGATAATATCCGCGACGCATTCCTGAAAGGCCTACGGTCCGAGTACTCACGGCAAAGACTGCTGGAAGCTAAAGACCTCAGCATGGAAAAAGCTGAAGCCCTCGCTATCTCCCTGGAAGTGGCCCACCAAGATCAGGAAGCATTCACCAGGTACTGCTCGCGACCCTGGGACTCGGGCCCGACCCCTACCACAGCACCCTTCCCAGCGCCGCCCCCGGGACCTACCTCTGCGTCGGCGTCCCGGACCCGACCGGCCCCGCCACCCCCGGCACCGGCCCCGACATCGGGCATCCGCGATCGGGCCGCCGGCTGTTTTTTTTGTGGCCAGGAGAAGCACCCGAGGTCGCGCTGCCCAGCCAAGAACTCCATATGTAAAACCTGCCTGAAGAAAGGCCACTTCTCCAAGGCCTGCAGGAGCGGATCCGCAGAGGCCAGCAGTGCCGCATGCGAACTATGGGGGCGGCCATCTTCGTTTAGGGCAACTGAGGCCAGCATCCCCACACATGAGTCATGGGGGCGGCCATCTTTGTTTAGGGCAACTGAGGCCAGCATCCCCACACATGAGTCATGGGGGCGGCCATCTTTGATTAAGGCAACCGACCCCAATAGTGCCTCATGGGGCCCTACCTCGTGGGAGACGCCATTTTACTCACCACGCCCGACCGCCTCGCCCGCAGATGACAACGACTCGCTCAGCTACACACTAGCTTCCGTCACCCTGGACCAAGCCCGCCCGCACCATCTGTCCAAGTCAATGATGGACATCAAAGTGAACGGCCACGCCACGACCTGCCTGTTCGACAGCGGAAGCACGGAGAGCTTCATCCACCCAGACACGGTGAGCCACTACTCCCTCTCTGTCCTACCAACGCGCAGCCGAATCTCGATGGCATCGAGGTCCCACGCCACGGACATCAGCGGCTACTGTGTCGTGACCCTGTCGGTTAAGGGCACGGAGTATAAAAACTTTAAACTCCTCGTCCTCCCCCATCTCTGCGCTGCCGTCCTACTAGGGCTGGACTTCCAATCCCACCTCCAAAGCGTAACCCTAGCATACGGTGGACCCCTCCCCCCACTCACAGTCAACAACCAGCAAACGTTAAACCGCCCACCGCGTAACACCTGCAGCCTCTCCACCCTCAAGGTCCCGCCACCCTCTCTGTTTGCTAACCTGGTGGTCCTGCTTGGATCGGATCACCCACGAGAGTGGGCTCTGTTATTTAGTCAATAAAATTGATATACCTATCAATTCCTCCAATAAAAGGCGAAGAGTTACGAAGGTGACTAAAGGTTTTTATTGACTAAATAACAGAGCCCACTCTCGTGGGTGATCCGATCCAAGCAGGAGGAATACCAGCCAGTCGCTCACCTTTATACCTGGCCTGGTGGGTGGAGCCAAGGCGGAGTCGGCAGTGGTCATCCCAGGTATAGCAGTGTGGCAAGAGGCGACCTCGTACCGTGATACAATAGTGGTCAGTGATACAGTTATAACGAACAGTGGTGAACAGTGCTAACTACTAACAGTGATACGATAGTGAACGTGGTTTACCACATGCTGTCAGTGTTCTACAGCATTGAGGTACTGCAAACACACTGACAAGCACTGCACAGGGGTGCACGGCTGCACCCAGGCTCTCCCATGACTCCCTCCATATGCTTATGGAGGGAGTCACAGCACGCAGGGAGGTTCTCTTCCCTTCCAATGGGCGGAAGAAACCTCCCCAGGAGACCAACGCAGCCTGGTTGCACGCTGCACAGGAGGACACAAGCAGGGATGTCGTCAGAAGGATCAGGCTGCAGTGGCGCAAACCTTTCAATGATCTCAGATGATCACGAAACATTAGTACAAAGCCACACTCAACCTCATCCTGCAGTGCCACTCATCACATCCCCATCACTCTGCCTTCCCTAACCTACTCCTGCACATCCTTACTCACACCAACTTATCTTGCACCTCCACCCATCCCTCTCTATCTACATTATCACATCCCAATCTCACTAGCCCCCCTCACACTCACCCTCATCCTAGTGCAATCATACCAACTAACAACACACAAGGGTAGGCACTTTGGTGTTTTATGCAATGTTTATGCAATTTTCTGTTAATGTGGTGTCAAACATTGAAACCTTTATTTTGAACACTTTGCATTCTTGGACAGATTTGTGTGCATCTTTGGAAGTGGCTTAGTGAGTTGCAGTGAATGGTGAGACATGACGGTACCTCCTGCAATGGTGATGAGTGTGAAAGGAATGGCTTGGACAATGTAGGGATGCTTTATGTTGTTGCTGTGGGGTGGTGTCAACCTGGCGCATCATGGGGCAACCAGGGTGTACAGCATCAAGTGAAGTAAATCTGGCCATCCCTGGCAGCAATGTGGTCGGGTGCTGATGACCTGTGCAGCATCAGGTGATTGCAGAGAAGGTTAGTGTTGTTGTTGATGCTGCTGGTGTGTCTGGTGATGCTGGTGTTGGGGCTGATCGTGGTAGGGTTCTGAGGACCAAGGTGAGATAGTTTCAAGGGCACCGATGCTGCGTGAAGTAGGGATGACAGAAGCGATCTGTCAATGGTGGGAAAGGTTGTTCCAATGAGGTGACACTGAATAGAGAGTTTGCTCCAAACACTTGCAGCCTGCATAAAGCTCAATCTGTCTTCCAAATGCAGGAAGCAACAGCTGTCAAAAAAATCCATTTCCCACCCGACCCACCACCACGCTGACCCCCTGCAAAATTCCCCCCATTGTGTCCAATTCTGGGCACCACACTTTAGGAAAGATGTCAAGGCCTTAGAGATGGTGCAGCAAAGACTAACTAGAATAGTACCAGGGATGAGGGACTTCACTTATGTGAAGAGACTGGAGAAGCCGGGGTTGGTCTCCTTAGAGCAGAGAAGCCATGATGTGGAGATGCCGGTGTTGGACTGGGGTGGACAAATGTGAGAAGTCACACAACACCAGGTTATAGTCCAACAGCTTTATTTGAAATCACAAGCTTTCGGAGCGCTGCTCCTTCGTCAGGTGAAGTCTTCACTTCACCTGACGAAGGAGCAGCGCTCCGAAAGCTTGTGATTTCAAATAAAGCTGTTGGACTATAACCTAGTGTTGTGTGACTTCTCACATTAGAGCAGAGAAGGTTAAGAGGAGATTTAATAGATGTGCTCAAAATCATGAACAGTTTTGACAGTGTAAATAAGGAGAAACTGTTTCCAGTGGGAGAAGGGTTGGTAACCAGAGGTGATAGATATAAGGTGACAGGCAAAAGAACCAGAGGCAACATGAGGAAAAACGTTTTTACGCAGCAAGTTGTTGTGATCTGGAACGCGCTGTCTGAAAGGGTGGTGGAAGCAGAGTCAATAGTAACTTCCAAAAGGGAATTGGATAAATACTTGAAGGAAAAAAAAATTGCAGGGCTGTGGGGAAATAGCAGGGTGGTGGGTCTAATTGGATAGCTCTTTCAAAGAGCTGGCACAGACATGTTGGGCCAAATGGCCTCCTTCGGTTCTGTATCATTTTATGATTCTAGGATAACCTTAAAATTAGAGTTAGGCCATTCGGGAATGAAATCCTGAAGTATTTCTTCACACAAAAAGTGGAAAATTTGGTAGGTCAATTGAAATTTTCAAGATTAAGATCAATAGATTTTTGTTAGGTAAGAGTATCAAGGATTTTGATCAAAGGCAGCTAAATAGAGTTGAGGTACAGATGAATTATGATCTGACTGAATAGCGGAACAAACTCGGAGGGCTGAATAGCCTACACCTTTCCTATGTTCCCCAAAAGGGTCTCAGAATTACAGGAAACTTTGTTATATCCGGCACCGACGGGACCGAGCTGTTGCCGATCTATCAAAACTGCCGGACATACCAGCGTTAATGTTGAAGCATACGGAGGTTTTCATCTCCGTATCTGACAACAAACACTGTTGCTTAGCAACAGCTTCAAACAGTCGGCCCGTACCTTGGAAGCATCTCTGTAGCTTAGCAACAGTTTCAGAGAGACTTTCCAGAGCCTGACTGTTGGGGAAAAAAAAGCCACGAGAAGAAAAAAAAAACTAACAAAACGGCTCCTGATTACTGCCGGTAGATCGAGGTTTCCGGACATACAACCTCCGGATAAACCAAAGTCTCCTGTATACGGCTGTTCTCTTTTTGATGTGAAAGCAGATTCTTTGAAGATTTCTCCTTAAACACACACCACCACAAGTCATGCTTCAATGGCACAGGAGACAGGTCTCTATCATGGTGTTCGTTTCTTCCAGGTTGACTGGTTTGAGGCAGACGATAGCACAGGAAATTGCATTTTGACAAAGCCATGATCAAATGGAATTCATGGACTGCCAATGTTGAGGAAACCAATGGACATAAACATTGGACTGTATTCGTGTAACCCGATATACACTGAAACCCTATTTTAGGGCAGACATTTCCTATTAAATACAGTGACTAAGTCTGACCAGTTATGTATATTGGCCATCTACAGACTGTCACAAAACAAAATTGTCAAAAGCGATCATCCAGAAACACAGTTAGCTAAAGCTATTTTTAACACTCAGATCTTGCCCTTTTAAAATCCACATTCCCAATCCAGTATCACCACAATGAAGTGCGTTGCAAGAAACCATGCCACGTTTACAGACACAGGTCATAATGATGTAACTGGTACTGCAATGTAATTGGTGATGACGAATTGGCATCACTAATCTATTTTCATCTTTAATAATTAAAAGAAAATTCTAAAGGCAAATCTCTATTGCAAATGTTTAGGCTGCAGTAAATATAAATACCGTAAAATCAGCTTGCCGCTAGGAGGCACAGCTGCAGCGTTTTCACAAACTATTCCCAAAATAGGTGTTTGTCATCCCAAAGGTTGTAAGCCAGAGAGACTGGTTACTGTAGCTGAACTTGAACCTTTCCCCTGCTCCATTTTGTTGGCATTGTAATATTTGACACAACATGTCATTTCACTTTCACTGGAATTAAAACAAATAAAACTTGATGCATTTACATTAAATTCATATCCTTTAGTTGCTGTGCCTCATCATCACCATGTTTGTACACCTATGGTTTCATAAAATAAGAGTAATTGTTAACATGCTTATTCTGCTTGAAACACAGTTCTGTAATTATAATTAAATTATACTGATGCAAACCTAATTGATTTATAAATGTTCCTGCATTACAGCTAAGTAACAAACAATCTGCTTTGATTGAAAAGGTTAATAATTCCAGGTCCGAATAAATCGGGTTGAAAGCAGAAAATAATGATGTTGTGTGTTTTCTGAGGTTTGTTTTTCCAAGGTATTGGGTGATTTCACACAGATGACATTAATCCCGCACACATGTGTTCAGAATGCAATTTCATAAAAAGTGTAATTCTAAGTATCAGAAATTGCAACTGAAAAGGCAGCGTTGGTGGGTCGCAATCAGAGGCAGGTTCAATTTCCTCCCTTCACGCCACTGGGTTTCCAATCAGGCGACTGTCTGTGTGGAGTTTGCACATTCTCCCTGTGTCTGCGTGGGTTTCCTCCGGGTGCTCCGGTTTCCTCCCACAGTCCAAAGATGTGCAGGTTAGGTTGATTTGGCCATGATAAATTGACCCTTAGTGTTAGGGGATTAAATACATGGGGTTACAGGGATAGGGTGGGATATGTGTCGGTGCAGGCTCAATGGGCCGAAATGGCCTCTATCTGCACTGCAGATTCTGTGAAAGTCACACTAGTTGTGGGGGGGGACGGAGGGTGGGAATGGGGATCTTAGACATTAGGTAGGGAATTGTCACCGATACTCTCTTGTGGCTGCTCACAGAGTACTGAGAGTGCGCTGGGAGCAGATCCCTACACGTGGTCTCGGCAGCAGGTGGAGGCTGGCTCAGGGAAATAGGGAAGAAAAGAAAATGTCATATTCCCAAATGCAATGCAGCCGAATGTATTTATGGTGCCTTGGTGTACGAACCCCTTGCTCCATGGACTGCCAAGATATAGGTTTGCATAAGATTCCTCACAGATCAAGTCCCTGAGCTTAGGTGCACTTTTAGGATCCGGGAAGGAAGAAAAATAATTTTTAAAACGTAACCAGTCCACCTTTCACACACGGGGAAGGGAAGCAGAAGAAGAAAATAATCTTTTTCACAACACAACTTAAAACTCTTCAGCTTAAGTTTGTTTTCAATTCAGAAATGGTTAGCCATAGTTACCATTCAAATATCTTTCCATCTGTGTCAAACCTCCCAATGTACTTCACAGTGGAGCCACCTTATTATGATCTCTTTTAGGATCATTTTTCCACTTATACGCTCTTTCTGTCTAACGGCAAAATACTAACAGTATTGCAGCAGCAAGGTGAGCAATCGCAGAACATGTCCGAGTGCCTTTTGGTGCTCAGATCCCTGGCCCTCCAAAGAACCAGATGCACGGTAGTCACATCTCCCCGAGAAGCAATAGTGCGCCCTTTAAATTGGCAATCTAATAAAAATGTTTACAAAACTGCAATAATAGGCACTGCAAAGAAAAGTGGCAGCACAGTGATTTTTATTTTTATTGCAACAGTATCTTACAAATTTCCCCCGAGGAAAACTCAATCCTGCAGGAATGTAAGTCATATTAGAGCATAGTCCCATTACTGTCTCTTCCTACATGTCGTCAGTCTTTTGGATGGCAAATTGCAACAGACAAAAGCACTCCATTGTATAATAACAATATGATTTTGGAGTTTACATTTGTTGTCCCAATTAGCTAAGAATGTATTATTTAGTAACTACCTAAAGCTGACTAGCTCAGGGATGCTGCAATGCTGCTACCCTGACAACATGCAGTAACATTTTGTGCTGTGTGTAATCTATGGAACGTAAAGAAGCTCTTAAAGGGGCAACACCAGCACATTTTCAACCATTTCTCCTCCATTTGTCTATTACCTGATGATGTCATTCATATCACTTGTGCGTGTAATTTTGACCAACATAACACAAATCCCAACACCTCTGGTATCATATTCAAAGCATGCTGGAGTCCAACACTTCAAACAAACAGTGAGTACACGATGCATAGATAGTTCATTTGGTTTGCAGCTGGACCTCTTAGTTGGACAAACACACAAAAAAATGGAAACTGGCATTCGATACATTTTGCCAAATTGAAGCATCATCGCAAAAATGCCAATTCTAAATAAAAAATCTTTACACATAGTCTGGTATTTACATTTCTTATGAATTTCAGTTTACACATTAACTGTTCAGTGAATACAGTTTTAGATTTGCACCAGTCTTGGAATTTTCTAATGAGGGTTTTGGATAGCTGGGGTAATTCCGCAATCCCAGCGGGGAGCTACGCTTGCAGGGAGCAGAGGGCGCAGAATCGGCCCAACAATATTCTAACCCCATCTGCAACCAATGCTCCCAGTGAGCGTGGCTTCCCCACTGGGAGTGCAGATCGTGGAATTACCCCTGGTATTTGAAAAGAAAAAATGATCATGAGGATGCGCACTGTAAATGTCCCAAAGTTATGCTATTAGCAATCTAACCTTCCTGTTGAACAGCTGGATTTTATGAGAGATAAATCTTCAAATCTCAGTGTGCAATTCGAAGATTCTTGGTCCAAAAAGTAGCATTTACTATATTGGGTTATTAGTGAGCATAAATTAAGTGTAGTGAAGCCTTGCACACGACATGAAAGCACTCACCCAATCCTCCAGTATCTTTTGTGTAGCCTCACTGGCTCGTGTTCGATTTCTGCAGGCTAGGACAACATGTGCTCCATGCAAAGCTAAAGAGCGTGCAGTTTCATAACCTAGCAAGAAAAACATCGTTATTGCTTACATAGTTGCTTTGGGGCAATAAAAAATAAATTTTCCATACTTTTAGACATCACTGCTTGAATATGATGAACTTTTATAAAACACTGGTTCGGCCTCAACTGGAGTATTGTGTCCAATTCTGGGAACCGCACTTTAGGAAGGATGTCAAGGCCTTAGAGAGGGTGCAGAAAAGATTTACAAGAATGGTTCCAGGAATGAGGGACTTCAGTTACATGGATAGACTGGAGAAGCTGGGGTTGTTCTCCTCAGGGCAGAGGAGAGGAAATTTGATAGAGGCGTTCAAAATCATGAGGGGTCTAGACAGAGTAGATAGAGAGAAACTGTTCCCATTTGCGAAAGGGTCGAGAACCAGATGACACAGATTTAAGGTGACTGGCAGAAGAACCAAAGGCGACATGAGGAAAAACTTTTTTACGCAGCGAGTGGTTAGGATTTGGAATGCACTGCTTGGGAGGGTGATGGAGGCAGATTCAATCGTGGCTTTCAAAGGGGAATTGGATAAGTACCTGTAGGATAAAAAATTGCAGGGCTACGAGGAAAGGACGGGGGAGTGGGACTAGCTGAAATGCTCTTGCAGAG
The DNA here is from genome assembly GCF_052327205.1 of Somniosus microcephalus. NCBI lineage: Eukaryota > Metazoa > Chordata > Chondrichthyes > Squaliformes > Somniosidae > Somniosus > Somniosus microcephalus. The sequence continues at coordinate 262,829,152 of NC_140992.1, read as the reverse complement.
AGCCGGCACAGGCGTAACAGGTCGAATGGCCTCCTTCTGTGCTGTAACCATTCTATGATTCTATAAGCAACAATTTCATAATGCTCTGCATGCGACTGCACAATCTCAAAGGGCTGATTTACATGAAGGCCCCAGAGTGCAACTAACAAACTAGCGACCAATGTCAGGTAATTTTCCCCAATAATAGTGCCTAATTGTAAAAATGTTACCATACAAGCTAACTGAGCAATTTTCTCTGAAAAATACTGAGCACTGGTCAACTATTTAAAAACTAGGGAGCATGATTATCTCCTGCAAATACATTTTTCTGCCAGACTGACAGTACAAGTGCAAAACTCTGCATTTCCCAGTTTTTAATCTGCTCCTTTTGAATTTTGGATTTCAATTTCATTGATGTTGCAGCATTGGTTCCCATTTTCGAAGGAAATAAAATACTCTAAGGGATAATGCCAGACATGCAAACTCACCTAAAAGTTATTATAAACTACATAATAAATGAGACGTGGTTCAGTGCTATTTATTTCTCCAGCTGTATAATCTTTCCAAATATCTTCTTTCAGGCATTTTATAGCAAATGGAAGTAAAATCCTGCCAAAATCTAACCAGCAACTCTCAAAGTAATAATCTGCTATAGTTTAAATGCAGTCTTCTAAAAGGTTTAGCAGTGACTGCCTATTTTCAATCTTTAGCTCACCCCTCCCCATTCCAATTGAAATTGGGGGAAAAAATGTTTTTAGTGCCTTGGGAACCATTCCAAAATCGCTCAATGTTACCCCCACATGCATAATGTGTATCTGCAGTTGAGTTCAAGCTGCTCAAGTCTGGGTTTATGTGGCACAGAATCACAAAAATGCATGTCTTAAAATCCACTCAAGATAAAAACATTTTTTTTTTAGTGAAAGTGACATTATGGCTCTGATCCAGAACAATCCAATGGATATTTGATCCAGTTTTCCATTTAATGAGCCAACAATGGTCTCAGGTTAGCCTGCGGTTTCAGATTACCTTCCCAATTAATGGCCTTTTGAAAACCCAACCACCAACTCCTGCTCAGACAACTCAAGACAGTGGGAGCCACTCCATAGATCTTAGAGTCATAGTCGTAGAGTTATAGAGTTATACAGCACAGAAAGAGGCCCTTCGGCCCATCGTGACCATGCCGGCCATCAAGTCCTGTCTATTCTAATCCCATTTTCCAGCACTTGGTCCATAGCCTTGTATGCTATGGCATTTCAAGTGCTCATCTAAATGCTTCTTGAATGTTGTGAGGGTTCCTGCCTCTACCACCCTTTCAGGCAGTGAGTTCCAGATTCCAACCACCCTCTGGGTGAAAAGGTTTTTCCTCAAATCCTTTCTAAACCTCCTGCCCCTTACCTTGAAACTATGCCCCCTGGTTATTGACCTCTCTAATAAGGGGAAAAGTTCCTTTCTATCTACCCTATCTATGCCCCATATAATTTTGTACACCTCAATCAGGTCCCCCCTCAGCCTTCTCTGCTCTAAGGAAAACAACCCCAGCCTGTCCAGTCTCTCTTCATAGCTGAAGCGCTCCAGCCCAGGTAGCATCCTGGTGAATCTCCTTTGCACCCTCTCCAATGTAATCACATCCCTCCTATAGTGTGGCGACCAGAACTGCACACAGTATTCCAGCTGTGGCCTAACTAGCGTTTTGTCCAGCTCCATCATAACCTCCCTGCTCTTATATTCTATGCCTCGGCTAATGAAGGCAAGTATTCTATATGCCTTTTTAACCACCTTATCTACCTGTCCTGCTGCCTTCAGGGATCTATGTACATGCACAACAAGGTCCCTCTGATCCTCTGCCCTTCCTAGGGTCCTACCATTCATTGTTTATTCCCTTGCCTTGTTTGTCCTCCCAAAATGCATCACCTCACACTTTTCAGGATTAAATTCCATTTGCCACTGTTCTGCCCATCTGACCAGCCCGTCTATATCGCCCTGTAGCCTGAGGCTTCCCTCTTCGCTATTTACCACTCCACCAATTTTCGTGTCATCTGCGAACTTACTGATCATACCTCCTACATTCATATCTAATAAATCATTAATGTACACTACAAACAGCAAAGGACCCAGCACGATCCCTGCGGTACACCACTGGACACAGGCTTCCAGTCACAAAAACAACCTTCGACCATCACCCTCTGCCTCCTGCCACTAAGCCAATCTTGGATAAGCACATGCAGTTTGTCATAAATTGTGTTTTTTCCCCCTCAAAGGTTAGTCACTGAACAAGTCTGGATCATTGCACACTTCAGTTCATCTAGGATGTTTGAAAACCACAAATCAGCAGTACTATTGCTAAGGTTCCCGGCAAGGAATGGAGACTGCAGTTAGGTGTGGCAATTTGGCACGTCTGACCACCCAAATCTGCATCGTTAACAATGGAAGGGCAAATCTGTCCATTTAACTTCAGCTCATATCTACCAATTCTCAATTGTGGGAAAAGTTATTTCCTGTAAAATCCCACCCACTGGTTTTGCACATTATTGAAGTAGGATAAGATGCATTTATCCTGTGCGGTATCACACTCCTAAGAGTCTCAAGTTTTTTTCCCAGGAACATTACATCAAGTACTGCAAACTTGAATTACAAAGAACGTTCCATAAACAACCAGTAGAAATATGGGATGTCAATTTTTGAATGACTGCAAAATTCGTATGGATTTCTTAACTCAAACATTTTGAGTTAACTAGTCAAGGATTTCCTCAAGAGTCGGAATAATGTGGGATTGTATACACATCCCCAACCCTAATGAAAAATTTCTGCTTAAAAAAATCAAATGCAAAAGTAATCTCAGATTTCTACAGGACTTTTACTGATATTAGAAACAATGTATACAGCAACCAAGAGCACAAGTCCTGGGTCTATCGGAGACCGATTTCTACAGTTCAGGCTTTCTCCGAACACTCTTAACTTGTAAAAAGGCTGCTTCCATAAAAAGACCAAATTTCTATGAGCCGAAACACGCACCCATTATACATGCTGTGAGTGGGATAATGTGCCTAACAATTACCCCTTGACTATAACGGCCCGTACTTTGCGGTCAGCGGCGAAGCAAAGGCGTTCACCGCTGGCACCGAAGTAAGCTTCCCACAAAGATCTCGTCATCTCTGCAGCGAGAAGTTCGGCTTTTCCAACATGCAGATGAAATCAACGTAGTATAGTGGGAATCTCATAGTGCGAACTGCGGTGACGTCAACAAGCTGTCTAAGCTGCCAATCACATTGCAGAATTCTCACAGACAGGGAACCAGGAAATAGAAAGCACTAATAACCAGTTTAAAACATTTTTTTTTTTTTTTTTTTTTTAAAACAGAGAACCAAATAAAGATTGGGACATAAATGGGTTAAGGTAAAAGCTTAAATATCATGAACAAACTGTAAAAAAAAGTTTTAAAATTAATTTTAAAATCTAACCATTTTTAACTTAATGGAGAAATTTGACATTCCACCAATTTAAAATGTGTTTTTCAGGGCCAGAACTGTTGTTCATCAGTAGTTACTACTCAGATCGCCATTAAAAACACAATTACACCTCACTGAACGGGCCTAACTTTTTATGGGGTTTCTAACAGCGCTATTTGTTCGGAAAAGGGGAAGTTTTCATCAGATCAGTGATTTCACCGATTGCCGGCTCGGGTTCACAATGCAGCCTGTGGAGGAGCAGTGAATGACAGACCGCAACTTCATGATTTCCGCGTTAGGCTGCACGTGCGTTAAATCCTGAAGCTGCCATCAGTTTCAAAGGCGAAATGACGGCGACCGCAGCCAGTCCACCGCCATCAGGACCGCAAGTTCCTTGCCATTATATCACATCAGAAAACATCTCGATGTCCACCTCATATATTGTGAATTGCAGTAAATACCATATCAAACCGAGGTATAAGATCAACACTATCATGTTGCAAGCAAAGCATATAGATTATGTACTCTGGATACCCAGCATTTATGGAAAAATAATTTTGATATCAAAAAAATGCAATTTAACAACAGTATAAAAACAGTAACTGCTGCAGTCTAAATACAACGACGGTTGCATCTCCTCATACTTCAGCAGAGAAATCTGTTACACAAGCAGTGGTGTTAGACGGTCAAAAGCTTAATAAACAGTAGGTATTCAGAGCAGTTGTGAGAATTTCGGAAATGAAACACTGCAACTCAAACATGGTATGTCAGTGCAGAAGATTCCATTACAATGAATGGGCAAACATTCTGGGTCGATTTAAAGTTTATTTTTTAGAATGACAGTTTGAATAAATTGTTTGTGTTTCGTAAAACAATCCATTACAATTCAAAGAGTGATGTTGTAAATTAGGAAGGAAAATCCTGCATGATACTTTAAAATCAGTTTTTTTTTTTAATTACCAGAGAACATGGAGAACTGGTGCACATGATATTTTATGGCTCTGCCAGAAAATTGGGGCATGGCCTTTACACCATATTATATTCAAATATAAATAACCCAAATTACACTTTTATTATCAAGACAAATAAATACTAGCTCCCAACTTTAACTCAAACTAGTCTCCTCAACGTGCACTCAGCGTGGCGACTAGCCAACACCACGACCATTTTAACAGCACATCAAACTTTAAATTATTCAGAAGTTGTGAAGGAAGAAATATTATCCCAGAGCCCTAATATGGCATCCACTTCAGGTGGTTATAGAACAACTATTCAACAAAAAAGAAAAATTGGATTCCGGTCGTATTTCTGGGCAAATTCTTGCAGAAAAATGAACACTCAGCCGAGTGTTAAATCCCGTCCTCAAATCAGCACACAATGGTACAAATTCCTTTTCTTCTCTATAAGGTTTCCCTTAATTTGTTTGCAATGACTGCAACAGCATAAGGCTTTGTGTATTTTGTAAATTCAAAATAGCTCGGGTTTAAAAAACCGGCTACTCTTTCCACCGAGTACAAAATGGTGGACCATTGACATTCTATCTGCATGAACCAGGCAGGGTAGCCATCCATAAATTAGTTGATAAAGGATTCCCTTTGATTAAGGAAGGCAACATGTTTAAAATTGTTGATAAATGCAGCATTTGTCAGACATATACGTAATTGTCTGTTATGGTCATTTGTGGGGGAGGAAAAAAAAGTCTGGTGGGAAATGCCAAAAGGAAATACAACAGTTGCAGGTCACTAGCCCATTGTCCACCATGGGGTGAAAACTATTTGTTTCCAACTGCTTCAAAGAGATTGCTTTAACTTCTAGGGAAAAATATCTTTGCAACCCTGGAAAATTCTTGTGCTCTTCTGTCTGCTGTTCAGCTTTGCAGTTAAAGTACCAGGTACAGTCTTCTCAAGAGCTTGCCAAGTGAAAGTATAAGTACTGCAGACTCGTTTTAAAGTCAATCCAGTTCTATGTAATGTAAATTGCTAATTGTGCTGTGTAGTAACTTGACCATATCTTTTCACTTCTGTAATCCATGTTTATTTGTAAATAAACTTGGACAGTTGTTTAGCCTGTACAAAGTGATACACAGTGTGAGGATTTTCTATTGAATGAACTGACAGCAGAGTATAGAGCATCCTAAATATTTGTCCAGTATGCTGTACTTGTGCTTACATTAAATCATTACAGGTCGTGCAACGCACTTTAAATGTGGACGTTGTTAAGCTCCTAAACTCTCACCATGTATGGCAAACATATCCACAACCACATCAGATTTTCTTTTTTTTGAATCCAACAAATGAAACTGCATCACTTGGAAAAAAAAAAGATTTTATTGCATAAGTACATCTCAATTTTTTTTTTAAAAAAAGCTTCACGCCAATATAAATAAAAACTATAAGACAAACATGGTATTCTCACAGGATTGAACATATTTGTCACACGGTGATTAAATACTTTCCAGCTTTCGTTAAAGTAATTTTGTTTAAACTTACAATAAATCAAATAAAGATTTACTAAAGTCTGATCGCTCAAGCATGGGTTACGTTTAATTAGATATAACTGATTAATTCAAATCATCTCTGTACACTTTAAAACTATCAGAAATTGAGAGTTTTTTTTAATAAAAAGGTTAAAACAATGTGGCTGTTCACCACAGTGGTTGCTGCTCGTTGGCCACATATATAATAAGTGAGTTACACTAATTGGCTCCATTTATAAAGAGGCTGTCAGAAAGCAACTAATCCATTGTCCAATTTTCCTGGATTAGCACCTTAATAATAAAAAAAAACTGTGATCCAGCAGAACAAAAACGATTAGTCTAAATTGGCAAGTCTCCAAAAATCTGGCAACAGTAGGTGATGCCGTAAACAGCAACAGCACAGAAATATACTGGTTGACTGGTCGGCGGAGAGAGATCACCCCCATACTGCCGGGGTTCTCCTCAGGGTGGAGAATAAGGTTGACGACGACCATCTGACATCTTCAGAGGTTGACAAGTGCAAGTTGTCAATCAAACAAACAACTGTAAGAAGCGGTTATCAAGGCAGTGGTTTATAAATGTTAAAAGATAATTAAAATGGCCATAACAATTTTTTTGTTCGATCTCCAGCTTTTTCCAGTTCCGACGAAGGGTCATCGACCTGAAACGTTAACTCTGTTTCTCTCTCCACGGATGCTGCCTGACCTGCTGAGTATTTCCAGCATTTTCTGTTTTTATAACCATTTTTTTTGTAAGAAATCACAAAGGCAGTAATTTTGCTTTCAAGGATCAGTGGTCAGGGACAGGAGGGTGTGACTGTGAATCAGGCAGGTATTGGGACACAGGATGTAGTGATGGAGGAGCCTCAACCCTTGACCTTGTCCAACAGGTGCGAGGTACTTGCCACCTATATGGGTATGGAAAAGGACTGCAGGGAGGATGGGCAAACTGACCACGGCACCGTGGTACGGGGGAAGGAAGGAATGTGCTAGCGGTAGGGGACAGTATAGTCAGGGGGATAGAAACTGTTCTCTGCAGCCATGAACGAGCGTCCCGAAGGCTGTGTTGCCTGCCCAGTGCCAGGGTTAAGGATATCTCCTATTGGCTGGAGAAGAACTTGGAGTGGGGGGGGGGGGTCCAGTTGTCGTGGTCCATGGAGGAACCAACGACATAGGTAGAACTAAGAATGAGGTTCTGCTGAGGGAATTTCAGGAGCTAGGGTCTAAATTAATAAGCAGAATCTCAAGGGTAATAATCTCTGAATTACTCTGAGCCATGCGCAAATTGGCATAGGGTCAAGCAGATCAGAGAGTTAAATGCATTGCTCAAAGAGTGGCGTGGGAAGAAGGAGTTTCAATTCATGGGGCACTGACAACAGTACTGGGGAAAGAGGAAGCTATTCCGTCAAGACGGGCTCCACTTAAACCGGGCTGGGGCCAGCGTCCTGACGAATCGAATAACTAGGGCTTTAAACTAAAAAGGAGGGGGAAGGGTGGGGGGGGGGGGAAGAGGTCAGGTGAGGGGAAGTTTAGAAATCTAAAGAGAAAGGTCAAGGCAATAGGGCAGTGTAGCGATTTGGGTAAAAATAAGCAGAGTGTGACAGGAAGGGACAGAGAGTTTAACAGTAGCAGTGCAGCAGAAAATAAGGTCAAAGCAGGGAATAATGGTAAAAAAATTAAATTAAAGGCTCTTTATCTGAATGCACGATGCATTCATAACAAGATAGACGAACTGGTGGCACAAATAGTGATAAATGGGTTTGATCTAATGGTTGCAAGGTGACCAAGGTTGGGAACTAAATGTTCCAGGGTACTTGCCGTTTTGAAAAGACAGGCAGAATGGAAAAGGAGGGGTGGGTAGCCCTGATAATAAGAGATGACATATGGATAATAGAGAGAAAGGATCTTGGCTCGGAAGATCAGGAAGTACAATCAGTATGGGTGGAGATAAGGAATAACAAGGGGCAGAAAACACTGGTGGGAGTAGTATATAGGCCCCCTAACAGTAGCTATACCATTGGACAGAATATTAGTCAAGAAATAGTGGGAGCTTGTAACAAAGGTAATGCAATAATCATGGGGGACTTTAATCTTCATATAGACTGGGCAAATCAAATTGGCAAAGGTAGTCTGGAGGACGAGTTCATGGAATGCATTCAGGACAGTTTCCTAGAACAATACATCATGGAACCAACTAGGGAACAGGCTATTTTAGATCTTGTATTGTGTAATGAGACAGGGTTAATTAGCAATCTCATAGTAAAGGATCCTCTGGGGCAGAGTGATCATAATATGATAGAATTTCACATTAAGTTTGAGAGTGACTTGCCCAAGGTCGAAACTAGAGCCTGAAACTTAAATAAGGTGGCTAAGGTAGATTGGAAAAATAGATTAAATGGTGTGGCAATAGATAAACAGTGGCTAGCATTTAAAGAAATATTTCATAATTCTCAGCAAAAATACATTCCATTGAGAAACAAAAACTCCACGGGAAAAGTGATTCATCTGTGGCTAACCAAAGAAGTTAAGGATAACATTAGATTGAAAGAAGAAACTTATAATGTTGCAAAGAATAGTAATAAGCCTGAGGATTGGGAGAGTTTCAGAAACCAGCAAAGGATGATCAAAAAATTGATAAAAGGGGAAAAAATAGAATGAGAGAAAACTAGCAAGAAATATAAAAACAGACTGTAAGAGCTTCTACAAGTATGTAAAAAGGAAGAGAGTAGCAAAAGTAAACATTGGTCCCTTAGAGGCTGAGACAGGAGAAATTATTATGGGAAATAAGGAAATGGCAGAAACATTAAAACAAATACTTTGTATCTGTCTTCACGGTAGAAGACACAAAAAGCATAACAAAAATGGCGGGGAACCAAGGATCTATTGAGGGTGAAGAACTAAACGTAATTAATATAAGTAGAGAAAAAGTACTAGAGAAACTAATGGAACCAAAAGCCAACAAATTCCCTGGACTTGACGGCCTAAATCCTAGGGTTCTAAAAGAGGTGGTTGCAGAGATAGTGGGTGCATTGGTTTTGATCTTCCAAAATTCCCTAGATTCTAGAATGGTCCCAGCGGATTGGAAGGTAGCAAATGTAACACCGCTATTCAAGAAAGGAGGGAGAGAAAAAACAGGGAACTACAGGCCAGCTAGCCTGACGTTAGTCATCAGGAAAATGCTGGAATCCATCGTTAAGGAAGTGATATCAGGGCACTTAGAAAATCATAACATGATTAGGCAGAGTCAACATGGTTTATGAAAGGGAAATCGTGTTTGACAAATTTATTAGAGTTTTTTGAGGATGTAACTAGCAGGGTAGACAAAGGGGAACCAGTGGATGTAGTATATTTGGATTTCCAAAAGGCATTCGATAAGGTGCCATGTAAAAGGTTATTACACAGGGTAAGGGCTCATGGGGTTGGGGGTAATATAATAGCATGGATAGAGGATTGGTTAATGGACAGAAAACAAAGAGTAGGGATAAACGGGTCTTTTTCAGGTTGGCAGGCTGGTGGGGTGCCGCAAGGATCAGTACTTGGGCCTCAGCTATTTACAATCTATATTAATGACCTAGATGAAGGGACCGAGTGTAATGTATCCAAGTTTGCTGATGATACAAAGCTAGATGGGACAATAAGCTGTGAGGAGAACACAACAAGTCTGCAAAGGGATATAGATAGACTGAGTGAGTGGGCAGTAAGGTGGCAGATGGAGTATAATGTGGGGAAATGTGTTTATTCACTTTGGTAGGAAGAATAGAAAAACAGAATTTTTTTTAAATGGTGAGAAACTTTCAAATGTTGGTGTTCAGAGAGATTTGGGTGTCCTCGTGCAAGAAACACAAAAAGCTAGCATGCAGGTGCAGCAAGCAATAAGGAAAGCAAATGGCATGTTGGCCTTTATTGTAAGGGGGTTGGAGTATAAGAGTAAAGAAGTCTTGCTATAATTGTACAGGGCCTTGGTGAGACCACACCTGGAGTACTGTGCACAGTTTTGCTCTCCTTATCTAAGGAAGGGATATACTTGCCTTGGAGGCGGTGCAACAAAGGTTTACTAGATTGATTCCTGGGATGAAAGGGCCGTCCTATGATGAGAGATTGTGTAGAATGAGCCTATACTCTCTGGAGTTTAGAAGAATGAGAGGTGATCTCATTGAAACATACATTATTCTGAAGGGAATTGACAGGGTAGATGCTGAGAGGTTGTTTCCCCTGGCTGGAGTGTCTAGAACTAGGGGGCATAGTCTCAGGATAAGGGGTAGGCCATTTAAGACTGAGATGAGGAATTTCTTCACTCAGAGGGTTGTGAATCTTTGGAATTCTCTGCCCCAGAGGGCTGTGGATGCTGTGTCTTTGAGTATATTCAAGGCTGAGATAGATTCTTGGACTCTAGGGGGGTGAAGGGATATGGAGATCGGGCAGAAAAGTGGAGTTGAGGTCGATGATCAGCCATGATCTTATTGAATGGCGGAGCAGGCTCGAGGGGCCGTATGGCCTACTCCTGCTCTTATTTCTTATGTTCTTATCTCCAACTCAATCATAACACAGTGGTAAGTGAAAGCTGGCTTTATTAAAATTATCGTGCAGATGTCAGAACTGCAAGTATCTCATTCTTGGTTTGTGTGCTGAAAAGAGGCATACTTTTGTCTTTCCATTTCAGGATTGTACCCATAAAATTTCCTTTAAACTCATTTCTGCATGCAGAATAATCAATCCTAAACCATGCAGAAAAACCAAAGGGAAATGAAAGCCTCAAGGAGAAAATCTCACCCTTTTAACATCCTTTTGGTGAGTCATTTTCAGCTGAGTTTTTAAAAAAACATGAGGTAACAAATGACATCAAGGAAAACCAGCCAGTAGATCTTACCCGGTGGTTAGAGAAGGTTCATACAGACCAGTAATCAGGAAACTGCCCCGCTGGGCTGCATTGAAAAAAATCTGGAAGGCAGTGTTTGTATTTTCTGCCATTCACAGCAGAATTGCCAGCAAAACCCCCCTCTTTAGGTGGGTCTCTGTACTTTGAGGCAGCAACCCATTTACTTTACAATGCTGGCTGTCAAAATTGCGCCGACATTAGCAATAGTGCCAGAGAGAAAGAAAGGAAGGTTGGAATTATACAGCGCCTTGCATTTCCTCAGGACACCCCAAAGTTATGGAGGCAGTGACTTGGTTACTGGGCAAACGTGGCAGCTAATTTATATAGTGCAAGGTCCCACCAACAGTGAATGTGATAAGTGACCAGGTAATCTGTTTTGCTGGCATTGGGTTAGGGGTGAATGTTGCTCAAGGCACAGGGAGAACGGCATGATCTTCTTCGAATTATACCATGGAACCTTTTATGCCCACCTGAACACGGAGATGGGTCCTCCATTTCAAGTTTAATCCAAAAGGCAGCACCTCCGACAATGCAGCATTCTTTCAGGACTGCACCAAAGTGTCTGCCTGGATTATGTGCTCAGTTATACAGCTACAAAGCCACCCTCTGAGCAGCTCAGACGCAACAGAGCTTATGCTGAGCTTCAAGATAAAGAATTAGCATCAGTAGATTTGGACCTCCAGAGTACTTCAATATTGTGTCTGTGTAAATCCAGTTCCCTCACACTGTTAAGCACAACAGCACATCCAATCTACTAACCTTAATGCTGCAATCAGCACCGATATTTAAGGGTGGATTTACATTAGCATTGCAGCTAGTGTAACCGCAGCATGACGTGACGTGACCAGAACAAAACAGAGCAGGGGCAGTCTCACACCACTTTGCTCTGGAGTCAGTTTAGTGCTTCACATTTAACTTTCACTCCAACTTTGGTATCAGTGCAAAGCTACGCTGAACTTGTGCAGTGTGGTTGCATTGTGAGACATGTTATTCAGGGAGTGACACACTGGGTTTTAAATCCGACCTACACTAATGGGATAAAAGTCTGTTGAGTGCATAAGACCAATGGGAACAGAGTACGGGCACTCTCAAACTGAAGAATCTTTGAACTAAAACAATTTTTTAAAAAATACATAAACTACCAAGGTGTAGTGTCATGCCAGTGATTTCCTGTTTAGAGTCAGAGTCATAATGGCACAGAAGGAGGCCATTCGGTCCATCGAGTCCGTGCCGGCTCTCTGTAGAGCAATCCAGTCAGTCCCATTCCCTCGCTCTATCCCTGTAGCCCTGCGAGTTTATTTCCTTCAAGTGCCTATCCAGTCTCCCCTTGAAAACATTGAGGGGGAAAAATTGGGTCGTGCCCACTCTGGGGCGCTGAAAAAATTAGCGCCTCCGCGGCTGAAATTCACCGGTAGCACCCCAAGAGGGAGGCGGGGCGCTACTGGAAGCACGTCACGCCGCGGTACTGCAGGCCTTCCTCCCCTTATTAAAGGGGAGGGAATTAGCACAGCGCGTCCCGAGGCCCAGCTGGGCCACCAGGGATCAGTGTACTGGCAAAAGAGCCCTGCACTCAAGAGAAGTGCCGGGCTCACAGAGCGCGGCCAGCACTCCGCGGGGGGGGCTGCTCAGGAGGCCGGGGACGGCAACGGGGGCAGGTGCTGGCAGGCGGCCAGTAACAAAAATGGCCGCCAGGCCCCTCCCCTTTAATTTGCGCCACCCTGGCTGCAGGTAGGCCCCCCTGACCCTATCGGACATAGCATCCAGCGGTAAGTCAGGGGGCGCTACCAAAGATCGCGGCCGGGGCGATGACGCTAACGGGAGGCGCAAAGTAACCGAATTTTTAGGCCCGAGTGTCTCCACTTCCACCACTTCCGTTGGCAGCGAATTCCAGGTCATCACCACTCGCTGCGTAAAAAAGTTTTTCTTCACATCCCCCCTGTATCTCTTGCCCAAAACCTTAAATCTGTGTCCCCTAGTCCTTGTGCCATCCCCCGTCTAGCCTATCCAAACCCATCATAATCTTGTACGCCTCTATCAAATCACCCCTCAACCTCCTTTGCTCTAATGAAAACAAATCCAGCTTCTCCAACCTGTCCTTGTAGCTAAGATCCCCCATCCCCGGAACCATTCTGGTAAATCTCCTCTGCACCCTCTCAAGGCCTTCACAGCCTTCCTAAAGTGTGGTGACCAGAACTGGAAGCAATACTCCAGTTGTGGCCTAACCAGCGCTTTATAAAGTTTCAGCATAACTTCTCTACTTTTGTACTCAATACTTCTATTTATGGAGCCCAAGTATAGGGAGTAACTATCCCAGCTGTATAGTCTGGGTTGAACCCTAGAAAAAAAAAGGAGCCCACTCACCCAATGTGGGCATCGCTGGCAAGGCCAGCATTTATTGCCCTCGAGAAGGTGGTGGTGAGCCGCTTCTTGACAACTGAGTGGCTTGCTCAGCCATTTCAGAGAGCAGTTCATAATCTGAGCACATTGCTGTGGGTCTGGAGTCACAGACCAGGTAAGGACGGCAGATTTCCTTCCCTAAAGGACATTAGTGAACCAGTTGGGCTTTTACGACAATCTGGTAGTTACATGGTCACCATTACTGAGGCTAGCTTTTTAATTGCAGATTTATTTAACTGAATTTAAATTCCAGAGCTGCCGTGGTGGGATTATGAACTCTTGTCTCCAGATCATTCGTTCGGGCATCTGGATTACTAGTCCAGTAAGATTACCACTATGCTACTGTTCCCTACAACTACAACTATCCTGAGAACAACTCGTTAGCCTGCCCTCTCAGCTGGAGAAGGGTGCAATGCACAACCGAATTTAAGAGGTAAAGCACAGAAAATTAATTATAAAATGAAATGCACAAGAATAGGACAACTGTAAAAGATAAGTACATTATTACAGGAAACTTTGTGATATCCGGCACCGACGGGACCAGCGTGTTGCCGATCTATCAAAACTGCCGGACATACAAAGTTAATGTTGAAGCATACGGAGGTTTTCATCTCCGTATCTGACAACAAACACTGTTGCTTAGCAACAGCTTCTAAAGAGTCGGCTGCAGCTGCAAGCGTCTCTAGCTGAAGCTGTTGCTATAGCTACAGACCTTGCAGTGGCTGACTGGGGAAAAAAAAGAACGAGATCTAAAAAAAACTTACAGAAAACGGCTCCTGATTTTTGCCGTTAGATCGAGTATTCCGGACATACAACCTCCGGATAAACCAAAGTTTCCTGTATGTGGAGTACTATAGATTTCCTAACTATACTTTCAAATATTCAGAACCTAAAGTATCAAAAACGATCACAATCCAACATCTACTTGTTTGGAAGACTGCAAAGGCAATTCTCAAGTCAAAAAGTCCTTGGAGCTTTGCAGGTAAAAACAAAACAAAGGTTATTTGCAAGAGCAAAACACCAGTTGTCCAGGACTTGAAAATACCTGCCAAACTAACCTTGCTACACTGGAGTGCTGTTAAAGCCCTACCTGTTATTTCAACCCACAGGAAAACTAATATTGATATCTAAATGTTTTCATGTTAATGATGGCAAAACATGAGCAAAAGAAATATCTTTTTTTTTGAAGTCTTGGTCATAAAGGGCCAGGACTTCTTCCAAATAAAATCTCAGAGCAGTAAAAAGAGGTTGAAAGTCTCATTAGTGTACAAACCTTCTAACCACCCCCCCACCGCCCTCCCGCCCAATATAAAACTATCTAGTTATGTTTGGCACTATGTACCATAGAGTAACATTCTGAACAAAGATGTGAAGAAATTGCCAGAAAACACAGGCTGTACTGTTTAAAGACTATAGGATACAGGATATTAAAATTATGTCCTATTTTACACAAAGCAATGTATCTGCAGAGAAAAACCAAGAAAATACAGCTCCACCAATGATTCAGTGGGTAATTGTATTCCATGCTGTGTTACTGAGCTATGAGACAAGGAAAAACTCAGGTTCAATTCCTACTTCTTTGAGCTATCTGATCTCAGCCAAGGCGCCTCTGGTCAGTCACTGGATTAATGAGGGACTAGACTAGGGGGTTTAGTAACCCCTGCTTGAGAAATACAGGTACAGTATCTGAATGTCAGCTGAGGACAGGATCTACCTCTGATGTGATGTCATCCTACGGTCAAACAGCCTCCCACGACTCAATTATCTAAATTCACACATGAAAAGACATTAGAGGAAAGTACAAGAAGGTTTCCTGTGCCAGTGGAATTGTACACAACCTATTATGACCTCAAAAAATAAGGATCCGGAGGAGAGAAAACTGGGGGGGGGGGGGGCAATTTTTAAAAAAATCAGTAAAGAATCAGTGAAAATTAACAGAGCCACTCTGTTTGTGACATTCTCTCTTTGTCTTTGCCCGACATAGAAATACATTGAAGGTACAAATGTAAATAAGTCATTCAGCCCAACCAGGCCATGTCCACTTATACACTCCATGTGAACAAATAGTTCTAATCACGTTCACCCACCCTTTTCCCAAATTCCTTCAACTCCTTTTCCTTCATCTACCTATCCAATCTAAACTTGAATGCTGACATAGTTTCTACCTTAACCTCTAACCCTGGAAGTGAATTCCACAGTCTCACAACTGTGAGAGTGCGTGAAGAGGTTTGCCCTTCATTCAAAATCTCTTACATTGAATGTTGTTGTTATTTCTGGCCCCTTGCTCATGACCCCTCAACTACTTGAAACAATCTGCTTCTATCTACCCTGTCACATCCTTTCATAATTCTTAAACATTGGCTTTTATATTCTGTACCTCTGGTGATCTAGAATTCCATGAGGTTATTTTTGACAGCCTTATCAACCTGAGATGTTGTCCTGTGACTCTACCCCCAAATTCCTCTGCTCTTCCACAGCCCAAGCCAATCTCCGTTCAGTTTATAATTAACATTTTTTGTTTCACCAAAATGCATCTCACGCTTAGTGACACTGAGTTATTTTTTCCATTTTTTTTGCCCATTCCCCTGGAACTGTGCCACATGTATGCCAAAGGTGAAACTACAGATATAATCAAAATATGTTGGGACATACACTAGGCCACGGGTTGGGCGCTTTGGTCTTGTCTCTTGGGTAGCCCAGCACAAATTCTCCTGGATCTCTGGGGTTACATAAGCACAAGGATCAATTCAGCAACAAATGCTCCTATTCTGTTATGCAAGTTAATATTTAAAAGTAAAAATATTTTTTAAAAACTCCTCTTAGAAATAGCCTTCGTGAGCAAAGGAAATTTTTTATCCTATTATAAGCAAGCCCCATAGAAAAGATAGAGAATGCTTTGAGGTAGTGTATATTTGTTTTAAAACTAGTATTCTCATTTACAGGGTGGCCATTAATTGGCGAGGACTCTCTGGTACAAACTGAAATGCACTGCAGCTTGAAACAGTGGTTAAAAATTGCTTATTTTTTTATGCTCACTTACCAGTAGGCTGCCAACGTTTGGAATCCCTGATGATAGCTTTGGCTCCCAGTGCAAAGGACCATCTTTAAGCAGCAGACCCTACTCAAACTCTCAATTAGCTGCAATGACTACAGAAGGGAGCTGTCAAACAAATACCTTAATTCAATTCGAAAATGTCTTTGATAATGGTTCAGCAACAGTGGTATGTGGGGGAGGAATGGTACTGGGAGTTGGGAATGGCCATCCACATTTCCCCTACTCTCTCAGAACTGATCACTAATAAATAGTAGTAAAACAACCTAAAGGCAATTTGGAACGCAGCTGAGAATGGGATTGAGGATTGAGAACTGCTTGATTTTTTTTTAAAGGGAAGGGGAAGAATGTAATTTTCTTTACAGTAGGGCATCAAAAGTGGTGGAATGGTGGGTGGGGGGGTGGAGGAGAGAGTTACATAATATCCTTGATAGAATATTCAGATATGGGTTATGGATGGAGCAGGCCTGATGGGTCAAATGACTCTTAGCATTCGTGTTCACTGAATATCAGGCTGGTAATGCAATATGCCATGGGACCTGACAGAATAACGTGTTCTTCTGGATAATGAATTACAAAGAAATTTACCACCCTCCATTTAATATAAAAAAGGATGATTAAAGTGTTTAAACTGCCATTAGCTGAATGCTTTGTCAGAGCTAAGTTTAGCCGAAACTCCTTCAATTTTCACCATGCTGCTAATGCAACTCAATTGGCTCAGAAACAAATGGAAAAGGTCAGCATCTGCGGCCCTTGGCTGATTTTTTTTTTCAATAATTAGCCAAAGTGCTTAGCTGGTTAGTAAAAACATTATTCCTAATGAAACCATGAATTTCTCCCTTTTCAATGCACTCCAGCATGTTCCCCAGCGTAAGAACATGTACAGTAAAAACACAAGTGACTTAGGTTCGGATTTAAATTTATCACGCAGACTCAGTTCAGCTGACATTATAAACGTTTTACCATCTGTACCTGGAGAATAACCAATTTTTTTTAAAGTCATTCCTTAGAATTTAATGTAATTGTACAATAAAAATCAACAGTGGATTTTATGTCCACTTGAATTTAATAAATTATTGAGACAACCATTGCAAAATACGTTGCACACACAAAAAAAGTTGCATTTTATCGTATCATCGAAACAAATCAAAGCATTTCAGGGGTTAGTTTTAGGAGGCCAGTAACAAGTTTTACACACGGTGAACCTGGGCTGTGAGTTATACACAGGCTCAGGACGTCCTAAATCGCTTCAAATATTTTTGAAGTGTAGTTACTGTTGTAATGCAGGAAATTGCTACAGCCAATTTGTGCACAGCAAGGTCCTGCAAACAACATTGAGATAAAATGACCAGAAAATCTGTTTTTAGTGGTGTTTATTGGAAGATTAATTGTGGCCAGAAGGCAGGAAGAACTCAACCCGCTCTTCTTCAATTGGTGCCCGAGAGAGCAGAAGGGGTACAGGGGTTGGGGGGGGGGGGGGGTGGTGGCAGGGAGCAGCACTCCCTCAGTACTGCACTGAAGTGTCAGCCTCTAGGATTATGTACTCAAGTCCTGAATTGAGGCTTGAACCCACAGCCTTCTGATTAAATGCTGCCACTGACACCATGGGGTAGGTTTTGCCGAACCTGTCGGGAAGAAGGCGGGACTTCCCCTTTCGGGTTTTTGACCCGCCTACTTCGACGTTCGGCCAATCCGCGCGATTTTCCCTTGATTGACCTTGTTGAGCCCGCCCAGCGGGCTCAGCAGGCCAATTAAGGGCCACCCGGCAACAGGTGACATCACAGACTGAAATTTCATCTGTCAAGAGTTCTTTGACAGATGAAATATCAGTGTCTCACAGCTGTTTGAAGCTGTGAAACACTGACAGTCTGAGTTCTACCATGAGTCATTCTGCACAGACTCAGTTAGAACTCTCACCGGCACTCAAAGCTGAAGGCTGTCACTTTTGACAGATCGCAGCTGTTCAGCTTTCAGTTCCGGCTGAGTGATGCGCTCCCGGCGGCTACAGGAAGAAAGGCTGCTAAGGTAAGTAAAAGTTCTTTACACACTTTAGACACACCAAACACACTTACCTTTGCACTCATGCACCCATCACTCACCTGAGCGCCGACATCGCGACCCCTCCAACCCGACGGCCCGCCTACTCTACCTGGCGTGGTTTGGAGCCGTCGGGAAACCCACACGAAACCCCTCAAAATAGGGATTAGGCTAAAAACTGCCTGTTAACTACCTGTTAACAGGCAGTTAATTGGCACTAATCGCTTCCCGCCTGGTTTTGGCGGGTCCCAGTGCGGGGCGGGTACCCGCCGCCCCTGAAACTTACGTGGGGTGGGGTTTTGGGCGGGATGGTGGCGGGACCCCCAAATTCGGGATTCCGCCCCCCCCCCCGCAACACACCTGAAACCCCGCCTGACGGCTCCCCGAAAATCTAGCCCCATAGGTCCACGACTCTCGGAATACATTACAGGGAATGCACTGTCAAAGCTCCTGCCCTTATCTGTATATGGGGTGTGGATGCAGAACAATTACTTTTAAAATGATAGGCAAGTTCTCTCTCCTCTATCAGCAATCCCGCCTAAATCTTTCGGATATACCAAAATGAAGGTGAACTGCCAAAAAACTTAATTCATCCAACTTCTAATCAAGTGATGGTCCATGAGTGGTTCACAGGGCACGATACAGAAATGTACAGAACCAGAAAAGACCATTTTGGTCAGTCTAGCCAGCCCCAAAAATCAAAAGCAGAATACACATCTTCACTCCCTGAACCCTCAATTGACTTTCAGCACCAACAGTGCTCCAGAACAGGCCACTTGATGCACAAGAGCATTCAGGGCAAGTTGCTCCCCTCTTTGGGCCTGGCCCACAATAACTTTGCAGTATAGTCCAACTGGTGCTTCGGTGTGCTGTGGTACTGCATTACACAAGAACTTCCAACAACTTTAAATTTGTAAATATTTGGATTGTGATACTGAATTAAGAATGATTAATTGTTTCATCACTGCAAGATTCAAAATTCAAGTGTCAGAAACACCTGTATGGTACACTTGGTAATTTTTCCGCAATCATCACATCCCCAGTTCTCATCACTTAGTCTGCTTGCAGTGGCTCAACATTCCCAGTGTCGAAATTTCACCTACACCATTAAGTGCACTCTTGAATTTCCCCTTCACAATTTATGAACTTAAATATATATTTTAACTAATTTGTAAACTCCCTTTACAATTCTAAGAGCTGGATTGTTGAGTGAAGTAGCTTTGTAGAGGGGTGGAAAGAACTGGTCGATAAGCAATAAGCAATTGGTTGGTTCTGAATTTAAGAAGTATTTTCAGCCTGTTCACAATACACAAAGCTAATGCACTCGTGTCTGCAATGTACAAACGTGGTTGGCTGCAAATGTTGCATTCTTTTAAATGTCTCTTCTTACTGATGTGCAAAACATTCCCCACAGTTTACATTAAATAGGGAACATAAAGACTGACTGCTCATCTTGCCATGTGCTATTCCCATCAAGTCAATTGTGCACAAAAGTCATTTTAGATTTTTCAAAATGCACAAACCCGTATTTCAACTTCAACCAATTATTATTCAGACGCATGAATGTCAATTTCTGTTTGGTCTTTAATCATACTGTTTTGTAAAAAGAAAATGAGTAGTCCCTAACAGTGCACATACTGTGAATTAAATAAAAGTAACAATCCTCCCTCCTGCTCAGTTCACGTAGAATCTCAAAAAAAATCAACACAGAAGAAATTAATTTTGTCCATCATGCCTGCATTGGGGGCTAGCTTCATATCCAAACTAACTACTGTAACCTATTTTTCTGCTCTTCGCCTGTATCTTTTGATATTGTTGCTTGAGTGTTTATCTAACGTCCTCTTAAATGTCATGGATAACTCTGCTTCAATAGGCACTTGTGGTAATGGATTTCAGATTCTATTCACTCTTGAAGAAGAATGTTATAATGCTCCCACTTTTCTATGCCCTAATTACAGATTCAATACTCCTCAAAGCCTTTTGAAATTTTGAACATTTCTATTAGATCTCCTCTTTAACCTTCTCTGCACGACTGAATAGAGCCCTAGTTTTTCGTATTCAAAAATACAGGTGATGCCTCCAAGTAGGTTTTATATCCTCTTAATGAGATGTTTGCAGATATTCTCCATGTTTTTCCCCCAACCTGGCTACTGTAAGATAGAAAACTACTTATACACTGGATTTAATGGACATCAACAACAAAAAATTCTCCCCTTCATTCACAACAAGAACTCATGCCATTCAGGTAATATATGCAGGAGTTAAACTAGCTATTTTAATAATTACATTACATAGGATAGATATACAGCACAGAAACAGGCCTTTCAGCTCCACTCGAGCCTCCTCCCACTTTCCTCATCTAAATCTATCAGCATAACCCTCTATTCCCTTCTCCCTCATATGCTTGTCTTGCCTCCCCTTAAATGCATCTATACTATTCGCTTCAACCACTCCCTGTGGTAGCGAGTTCCACATTCTCACCACCCTCTGGGTAAAGAAGTTTCTTCTGAATTCCCTATTGGATTTCCCGGTGACTATCTTATATTGATGGCCTCTAGTTTTGCACTTCCCCACAAGTGGAAACACTCTCTCTGTATCTACTCTATCAAAACCTTTCATGATTTTATAGACCTCTATCAGGTCACCCCTCAGCCTTCTCTTTTCAAGAGAAAAAGAGACCCAGCCTGTTCATCCTTTCCTGATATGTATACCCTCGCATTTCTGGTATCATCCTTGTAAATCTTTTTTGTACCCTCTCCAGTGCCTCTATATCCTTTTCATAATATGGTGACCAGAATTGTATTCAGTACTTCAAGTGTAGTCTAACCAAAGTTCGAGACAAGTTTAGCATAACTTCCCGACTTTTCAATTCTATCCCTCTAGAAGTAAACCCTAGTGCTTGGTTTGCTTTTTTTATGGTCGATACTTTTAGTGATTTGTGTATTTGTACTCAGAGATCCCTTTGCTCCTCGATCCCATTTAGATTCTTATTTTCCAAGTAATATCTGACCTCCCTACTTTTCTTACCAAAATGTAATACCTTACATTTACCCGTGTTGAATTTCATTTGCCAATTATAAGACCATTATTAATGTCTTCTCATAATTTGTCGCAGTCCTCCTCGGGATTGACTATCCCCCCAATTTGGTGTCGTCCACAAATTTAGAAATTGTGTTTTTGATTCCAAAGTCTAGGTCAGGTAGCAGTAGTCAAGTGTGTAGCTTGGGGCTGAAGCAGGTTTAATGGGAGGTCCAGGCCTTGGGGCTCCTTGGTTATGCTCCAATCAGTCTCACAGTATAATAGCTTTGTGATGGAAGGCTGGACTACACAGCAGCTCTTGGCAGCTGTAGTGCCAGTGATTGGCTTATAATGTTGGACCTCAGCCAGACATGCTCGGCCGTGAAACATCATGATGCTCATGGGAATTCTTTTCCCGACTGCAAGGATTTGTATAATAGGATTGGTGAATAGTTAACGTGTTAGGAAAATAGAAAATAACAAAATTGAAGAAGGAAAAAGATGGTGTCTTAAACAAAAATGAAAATTGACAAATAGCTTGATGGCCACAACACAAACAACAGACACTATGGGGGAGAAATTGGGTGGAGCCGCAAACGAGGCGCCAAGCTTGCCTGGACGCCGGATTTAGTGCAGCGTTTGGAGCATTAGCGACCGCCGGAAATTCAGCTCGAGCGCCCCAAGAGGAACACGGGGCGAGGCTCGAGGCACTCCGCGTCCCTCTTAGGGCGCTGAAACTGAATATCGCAACGCAACGTGCCGCGGCGCACTGCGGTACTGCAGGCCTTCCTCCCATTCTTAAGGGGGAGGGGCCTGCACCAGCGCGATCAGAGATCGCGAGTGCCGGCAAAAGAGCCCGGCACCGAGGAGAAGTGCCGGGCTCTCGGGAAACAGCCGGCAATGCCGCGGGGGTCGATCAGGAGGCCGGGGACGGAGGTGCTGGCAGGTGGCCGCCGAAAAAAAAGGCCGCCCCGCACCTCCACCTTAATTTGCGCCACTGCCGCCACAGGTAGGCCCCGTGACCCGGGTGCCATTTGCGAACGGTGCTACAGAGGCGGTCGCTGCCAAATATCGCGATCGGGGCGGTAGCAGGGCGCTGCGCACACCAATGACGTCATCGGTGGCGGCGCAGTGCAACAGGCTAACGCCACCATTAGCGCCCCAGCTAAATATCACGGGAGGCGCGGCCAGTGGCGCTAAAGCCACTGAGTGCCCTCTTTAGGCACTAACTGGTGGCGCTGCCCACCGAATTTCTAGGCCTATGTACATAAGACATATCATAAAGCAGTGAATATTAGGAAGGTGCCCTCAGTCAAGTCCTGTCCTTGTGTCAATAGCTTGGAACACAGGCATCACAGCTCTGCGAAATATGGGCACAAGTCAATTCGACAGTTTTATTTGGTTGCTTGATATTTTACCAAATAAACCAGGAGGGGGAGAAAGACATCATACATTGTTATTTGAACACACTAAAATTAAATTTGTCAATCACCACTACAGCTTGTTGCTGACTGTAGCAAGCAGTTAACAATTCTGCCACTCACAAAGGGGCAATTGAGATAAAAATGGGACTTTGCAATCGTGTACTATTATGGTAGGAACTTTACTTCAGATGCTGGATTAATTTGAAACTTCCCTTTTTATATCACAGAACAGGATGGAGAAACTTGGATAGCAACTGAATGGCTAAGAAGTCTTGCAAAACCCTTGAAAGCAAGATTTGCATCGTAACTTGGTTACACCAAGGCATTAAGTAAAACATAGAGCACAGCAAGGAGATACTGGTACAAGGTTGCTCCATTTACATCCGGGGGTGGGGGGGGGGCAAAGGAAGAGAGGGAAACAAACAATATGTCACTTTGGAGAAGTTATATTTCTCTCTTTCAGCTCTTTAGGTCTCCATCATGGCTGAGCAGAATGAGCACATGTCCTACACCTCTGCCTCTGCAAGTTTGATTTAGTTTGGTCTATTCATAAGGGCCCATGTTGATTCCAGATACCCTTTGTGGAATGTCTCCATAACAACCTGAGCTAATTGTCCTCCAATTTCCCCCACCCACTTTGCAGGGGAAAAAGGTTATGCATGAAAATGCGCCAGCCGTGGCTCAGTTGGTAGCACTCTCGCCTCCGAGTCAGAAGTCAGAAGGTTGTGGGTTCAAGTCCCACTCCTGAGACTTGAGCACAAAACTCTAGACTGACACTCCAGTGCAGTACTGAGGGAGTGCTGCACTGTCAGAGGTGCTGTCTTTCAGATGAGACGTTAAACCGAGGCCCCGTCTGTTCTCTCAGGTGGACGTAAAAGATCCCATGACACTATTTCGAAGAAGAGTAGGCGAGTTATCCCGTGTCCTAGCCAATATTTATCCATCAATCAACACCTAAAAACAGATTATCATCATCACATTGCTGTTTGTGGGAGCTTGCTGTGCACAAATTGGCTGCCGTGTTTCCTACAGTACAACAGTGACTACACTTCAAAAGAGTACTTCATTGGCTGTAAAGCGCTTTGGGCCGTCCAGTGGTCGTGAAAGGCGCTATATAAATGCAAGTCTTTAGGAACATAGAAGATAGGAGCAGGAGTAGGCCATTCGGCCCCTCGAGCCTGCTCTGCCATTCAATGCGATCATGGCTGATCATCCAAATTCAGTACCCGGTCCCTGCTTTCTCCCCATATCCTTTGATCCCCTTAGCCTTAAGATATATATCTAACTCCTTCTTGAATGTATTTAATGAATTGGCCTCAACTGCCTTGTGTGGTAGAGAATTCCACAGGTTCACTACTCTCTGGGTGAAGAAATTCCTCCTCATCAGTCCTAAATGGCTTACCCCTTATCTTTAGACTGTGACCCCTGGTTCTGGACTCCCCCGCCATCGGGAAACATTCATGGCAATTTTACACCACAGTACCTCACCACCGAGCATTTACATTGGTAACCTGCAGGTTATACTGGATTTACCCTCTATAAACGCTGAAAGACTTTTGTCAATTTTTCAAAATATGTATAATTTTTTTCCCCCAGACATCTGGAAAAGTGATTCTGTGCAATTTTCCACTGATGGGTATTAAATTTAAAGTTACAGAAGCTTTAAAAAAAAAAGCAAAGTCTCTTACTTCACTACTGCGAAGCGATTCATCATTAACTTTTGTTGCTGGTATGAAGCTTGCAAATAGAATGAGAAACACATTTTGTTTAGGAAGAAACCCACTTGGAATGCAGCCGGTTATCTGCAATGGTCTCCACGAGACAATTCAGTTTGTGTTCCTTCTTTGAATACTCAAAAAGTCAGACAAATTCGGAAGCCACAGCACGCAAGAACATAAGAATTAGGAGCAAGAGCAGGCCACACGGCCCCTCGACCGTGCGCTGCCATTCAATAAGATCATGGCTGATCTTCAACATAACATAGGCTGACACCTCAGCGTAGTACTGAGGGAGCGCTGCGCTGCTGAAGGTGCCGTCTTTCGAATGAGACATTAAACCGAGGACCCGTCTGCCTTCGCAGGTTAAAGGTCCCATGGTATTATTTCGAAGAAAAGCAGGGAAGCTCTCCTCGGTATCCCGGCCAATAATTATCTCTCAACCAACATCACTAAAAGAAAATCTGACCATTATCACATTGCTATTTGTGGGAGCTTGCTATGTGCAATTTGGCTGCCGAGTTTCCTATATTACAAAAGTAACTACACTTTAAAAGTACTTCATTGGCTGTAAAGCAGTTTGGGACATCCTGAAGTAGTGAAAGGCGCTATTATATATACACACACACACACACACACTTATTTCCCCCCCCCCCCCCCCGCCCGCAAGAGCAAAAGTGTCTGCCATCCACCGTCTGCCCCACCTGTGACAGAGACTGTAGGTCCCGCATTGGACTCATCAGTCACCTGCAAACTCATTTTTAATGTGGAAGCAAGTCATCCTCGATTCCGAGGGACTGCCTAAGAAGACAAATGAAAAATTATTTCCATCAATTATGTCATTTATCTGTATAGATGAGACTGACAACGGAGTTCTGATCTTTTTCTCAGCAAGTGCCAAAGAATTGGAGTAGCACTGTAGATAAGAATATATCCCTCAAGGGGTTCAACAGTGAATCCCAATTCTGGAAAGTGACGAGGATATGAAACCTAATGGCCCGGAATTTGCGGCTGCAATGACGGCGAATCTGTCAGTGTTCGCAGTCACTAACTCGCACCAAGTCCCGTTCGCCCATCACCCCTGTGCTCGCTGACCTACATTGGCTCCCGGTTAAGCAGCGCCTCAATTTCAAAATTCTCATCCTTGTTTTCAAATCCCTCCATGGCCTCGCCCTTCCCTATCTCTGTAATCTCCTCCAGCCTCACAACCCCACCCCCTCCCGCCCGAGATATCTGTGCTCCTCTAATTCTGCCCTCTTGAGCATCCCTGATTATAATCGCTGAACCTTTAGTGGCCATGCCTTCTGTTGCCTAGGCCCTGAGCTCTGGAATTCCCTGCCTAAACCTGTCTGCCTCGCTACCTCTTTTTCCTCCTTTAAGATGCTCCTTAAAACCTACCTCTTTGACCAAGCTTTTGGTCACCTGCCCTAATTTCTCCTTGTGTGGCTCGGTGTCAAATTTTGTGTCTTAAAATACTCCTGTACAGCGTCTTGGGACGTTTTACTACTTTAAAGGCGCTATATAAATACAAGTTGTTGTTGCTTTGTTATTATTACTCTGTTAAACGGACAGCAACTGCTGGCGACCGCACATACGCAGCTAAACACGGAAATCCAGAAGTTGCTGTCAGTAATGCCCTGCTCCTCCACAAGGTGCACTGTGGCAGCCTTCACAGATGGAATCAATCAGAAATCCTTGAATTTACATGAAGTTCAACCTTTTACGCACTATTCTCGCTGCAAAAACCCTTGAAAAAGTTAAGCCTTGTTGACTGAGGTGTAACTGAGTTTTGTTAACTGTGTATTAAGTCAGAATTTCTGCTGAACCACCTCTCTGGGTCCAAAAAATTAATTTTATATTGTGGAGTATAATTTTCTCGACATGATAAAAAAATCCATAGATTTATAAAGTTTGTTTATGATATTTCAGCTTCTACCTTAATCCCATGTGTATATCCCAATTTTTATTTCACTTTCTGTGAAATTGAAAAGTGAATGACAAAACCTGCTTTTTACTTCCTGGTTTGCTGTCTGAGACTCTTCAATCCCCTATAGGTGGCGCCAGATGGAACATTGCGCCAGAAAAGGTGAAATCAATGACACAGAGCCCGCTAAAAGCTTGTGGGCAGCTTTTTTCGAGGTCAGTGGTGGGCTGACTGCAAAATCCAGGCCATTGAGTTTTGGAAAATGGACTGCACAAACTTTTAAAATTCAAGCCATGCTGCTTCTCAAACCCTCAAGTGTCCCAAATGGCTCCGCTAATGCTGACCATGATTTCCAGACTTGGCTATATCCATTACAGGCAAACAAACCATGCAAAAGTAATTTAACACAATTGATATGAGCAAGTGGTGCCTTGAACTGTGTAAATAATTGTGGATTGCCATTTAGCTTAAGTGTGCCTTATACAATTGGTCTCAATAATTGCATTCATCAATATAGCAATCGCTAAATGAAGTGATTTATGAACGATTTTCTTTGAATTTAGTTTTTGGGGGGGGGGGGTACAAATTTTCCCCTCCCTATTAATGATGCAAAAAATAAAAATCCCAATAAATCAAACAAAAATGTTTTAAATCATCAATAAAAACTAACTGCAATGATCCTTAAGTGTAGGTCACTAACAATAGTGCATGGTTTAGAGTGAGAAATAAGGCAGGCAAAACAGGCATCATTTGTACATGGAGATTAAAGAAATTCACGGTTGCTTACCAAAAAAACTTGCTATTGGAGGGACGTCTCCATGCTAAAACATGGCAAAAGAGGTCATTCAACGAGTTAGAGCAGCAGCCTTAAAAGCCTTTAGAGCACAGGATTGTTGGTCTTACTGTTAAATAAATGTTCATCTGTTTAAACGGAGAACTGCTGATTGCAGTCTGTTGTGGGGAAGAAGTAAGAACAACACTGATTTGCAATACAATTAGTGAGGTCGGCAGGGTGAAGAAGCTGAATTAATATCAGTGGAGATGTAGTAATTAACAGAAGATGCTGTTGCTTCAACTGTGTATATTAATTCAACTCCCTATCTGGTTTGTTTCGCCTTCAGTCTCACTAATGAAGTTATCAGTAAGTGCTCTTTCTTTTGTTCGCAGGATGTGGGTAACACTGGCAAGGTCACATTTACTGCCGTACCGAGTTGCCCTCACAAGATGGCGGTGGGCATTTTCTTTGAAACTTCACAGTCCTTGTGGTGATGATGCTAGGTAGGGTATTCCAGAATGTTGACCAAACAATGATGAAGGAGTGGAAGTATCTAAAGAGAAGGAACTCCAGAACCTTGGATTTATGGGCACTTAGGCAGCGGGAGTTGGGGAAAACACAAGCGCTCAAGGCAAAGGTAGGAGCAGCGAGAGGTGGCCAGCGGGGGGAGGGGAAAACAGGTGCTCTGAGAAAGTGAGAGCAAGAGCATCATGAAAGTACAGGAAATGGGAGGCACACAAGCACTACGGCTCAGAGGCAGCAGAAGGGATCAACGAGCAGGAGAAAAGGTGGCAACCTGGGAGGGGGTTGCGGGGGGGTGGGGGGAAGAGTGGGGAAGTGTCTGGAGCTGCAGCTGGGGGGAAGCACAAGTACAAGTTAATGGGAATGTGGGGATAAAGAGAGAGATGCTGTAAGACTCATTAATTCCCTTCCCTCAAGTCAAGTATATTATTTTGTAACTCACCTCTTCAAATATATCTTCTTGTTTTATGGACGCTGTTATAACCTGGATTCCTGTGCGCCAGATAGTCAGATAGAGCTGTTTCAGCGAGCCGGCGCAAACATGATGGGGCAAATGGCCTCCTTCTGTGCTGTCTGATTCTATGGCCTGGACTAGAGGGAGCATGATTTTAATTAACATGAGAAATATTGGCAGCAGTAGGCCATTCGGCCTGTTGAGCCTGCTCCGCCATTCAATAAAATCAGGGCTCATTTCCTACCACAACTCTACCTTCCCGTGCTATCCCTATATCCCTCGATTCCCTTAATATCCAAAAATCATATTGAACATATTCAACGACTGAGCATCCACAGATCTCTGGGATAGAGAATTCCAAAGACTCACAAGCTTTTGAGTGAAGAAATTTCTCCTCATCTCCTAAATGGCCGACCCCTTATTCTGAGACTGTTCTTGACTCCCCAGCCAGGGGAAACATCCTCCTAGCATCTACCCAGTCAAGCCCTGTAAGAGATTTATATGTAAAAGATTATTAATAGTTCGTATTTAAAATTCTCAAACACTACCAACTATCACCAGATTAGTCACCGCTCATTCTTCTAAATTCTAAGGAATATAGGCCTAGTCTCCTCAATCTCTCCTCATAGGACAATCTCCCATCCCAGGAATCAGTCTGGTGAACCTTCGTTGCACTCCCTCTATGGCAAGTATATCGTTCCTTGGGTAAGGAGACCAAAACTGTACACAGTACTCCAGGTGTAGTCTCGCCAAGGCCCTAAATAATTGCAGTAAGACTTCTTTACTCTTATACTCCAATTTTGTAATAAAGGCTAACATACCATTTGCTTTCCTAATTGCTTGCTGTAATTAATTAATGCTTCCTGCCAAATTCCAGCATTATTGGCGAACGGCAGGCATTTGAGACTTGCAAGCGATCGTGCCACAACGCTCAACTGACGTCATGTCATGCTACTGCTACCCAAGTACAGAATATTATCAATTCATTGAATTATGAAGGCCAGTGGTAATCTTCACCTGCTGTTATTACAAAATTAATTCTCAGAAGCATGTTCTTAGTTTTAGAGATTTTAGTGTGTCCGATTGTGCAGATAGTGAAGAACCATTTCATGGGAACTGAAAAAATACTCCCAGATTTCAAGCATGATCTGTGAACTGAAGATTTCTCACTGAGCCAACTGCACAGCTAGATTTAACTTTGTGTTTTAAAAGAAACAATGGAGATCATGTCTGCAGCACTGAAAATGTGTGATCATGCATCAAAATTTTACTAGAACGGAAATACTGATAATAGGCAGATTATTAATAGTTCGTACTTAAAATTCTAAAATACTACTACCAACTATCACCAGATTAGAGCCCAGATACCCATGCACAGGAAGCTTCCATAGCTACTCCACTGTTCCATTAGGCTAATCTAATAACTTGCACAACAGCTTCTCCTTTTGTTCCATAAGCTGCAAGATGATTCAGAAAAATGGAAGATAAATTGCAAATAAATTCCAAAAAAAGGAGCAGTGACATAATAACTAAAGTTTACATTTACTACAATGGGTAACAACATACGTAGGTCGAGTACCTTTTAAGGGCATGGGATTGTACAGGACCAGAAAAGTTTATTGCGGTTCATCTGGTCAGTCCGCAATTTATATTTATATTTATACGAGTACATAAGAGATTTACTAGAATTGTTCCAGGGACGAGGGATTATAGTTACGTGGATAGGCTAGAAAAGCTTGGAGCAGAGAAGGCTAAGAGGAGATTTGATAGAGGTGGTTCTACAGGGTTTTCCGCAATAATATTTACAGTACATTGAAAGCATGCAGGAGAGATCAAGAGATGAGGAAACACCAGTGAGGACTGCATCAGGCATAGAGGTGTCTTCAAATTATGTACACAAATGCAAGGAGCATTAAGAATAGAATCATAGAATGGTTACAGCACAGAAGGAGGCTATTTGGCCCGTCAAGCCTGTGCCGGCTCTCTGCAAGAGCACTTCAGCCAGTCCCACTCCCCTGCCCTTTCCCCGTAGCCCTGCAAATATTTTTCCTTCAGGTACTTATCCAATTCCCTTTTGAAAGCCACGATTGAATCTGCCGCCACCACCACCCTCTTAGGCAGCGCATTCCAGATCCTAACCACTCGCTGCATCAAAATATTTTTCCTCATGTCGCCTTTGACTCTTCTGCCAATCACCTTAAATCTGTGTCCTCTGGTCCTCGACCCTTCCACCAATGGGAACAGTTTCTCTCTCTCTACTCTGTCTAGACCCCTCATGATTTTGAACACGTCCATCAAATCTCCTCTCAACCTTCTCTGCTCCAAGGAAAATAACCCCAGCTTCTGCAGTCTATCCACATAACTGAAGTCCCTCAACTCCAGAACCATTCTCGTAAACCTTTTCTGCACCCTCTCGAAGGCCTTCACATCCTTCCTAAAGTGCGGTGCCCAGAATTGGACACAATACTCCAGTTGAGGCCGAACCAGTGTTTTATAAAGGTTCATCATAACTTCCTTGATTTTGTACTCTATGCCGCTATTTATGAAACCCAGGATCCCGTAAGCTTTTTTAACCGCTTCCTCAACCTGCCCTGCCACCTTCAATGATTTGTGCACATATACCCCCAGGTCTCTCTGTTCATGCACCCCCTTTAGAATTGTACCCTTTAGTTTATATTGCCTCTCTTCATTCTTCCTACCAAAATGCATCACTTCGCACTTTTCTGTGTTAAATTTCATCTGCCACGTGTCCGCCCATTCCACCAGTCTGTCTATGTTCTCTTGAAGTCTATCACTATCCTCCTCACTGTTCACGATACTTCCAAGTTTTGTGTCATCTGCAAATTTTGAAATTGTGCCCTGTACACACAAGTCTAAGTCATTAATATATATCAAGAAAAGCAGTGATCCTAGTACTGACCCCTGCGGAACACCACTGTTTACCTTCCTCCAGTCTGAAAAGCAACCGTTCACCACAATTCTCTGATTCCTGTCACTTAGCCAATTTCGTATCCATGCAGCCACTGTCCCTTTTATTACATGGGCTTCAACTTTGCTGGCAAGCCTATTATAAGGCACTTTATCAAATGCCTTTTGGAAATCCATGTACACCATATCAACTGCGTTGCCCTCATCAACCCTCTCTGTTACCTCATCAAAAAACTCAATCAAGTTAGTTGAACACGATTTGCCTTTAACAAATCCATGCTGGTTTTCCTTAATTTATCCACACTGTCCAAGTGACTGTTAATTTTGTCCCAGATTATCGTTTCTAAAAGCTTCCCCACTACCGAAGTTAAACTGACTGGCCTGTAGTTGCTGGGTTTATCTTTACACCCTTATTTGAACAAGGGTGTAACATTTGCAATTCTCCAGTCCTCTGGCACCACCCCCATATCCAAGGGGGATTGGAAGATTATGGCCGCAATTTCTACCCTTACTTCCCTCAACATCCTAGGATGCATCCCATCCGGTCCTGGTGACTTATCTACTTCAAGTACAGCCAGCCTTTCTAGTACCTCCTCTTTATCAATTTTTATCCTATCCAGTATCTCAACTACCTCCTCTTTCACTATGACTTTGGCAGCATCTTCTTCCTTGGCAAAGACAGATGCAAAGTACACATTTCGTAACTCAACCATGCCCTCTGTCTCCATGCATAGGGCTTCATTTTGGTCCCTAATCAGCCCACCCATCCTCTTACTACCAGTTTACTATTTATATGCCTATAGAAGACTTTTGGATTCCCTGTTATGTTAGCTGATTTGGAGCTCGATGCTGGCAACAAGAATTATGTCATTATAGATATCACAAAGTCATGGCTAAATAAGAATGCAGGTTAGGGGGCTAGAACACAAAGGATATAAATTGAGGTGCAAGGATGGAGAGCATAGGCCAGGAGGAGGTATGAAGACGAGAGAAATAATTAATCCTGAATTTAGAACAGATAAGGTTAATGTATTATGGATTGAGATAAGGAATAAAGTCAATTTATAGCACTGGGTAAGAAACACAATAGGAAGAAAAAACCACCCATGTGGGGAACAAAAAGGAATAGGCAAAAAAAAGCAGACATTCCTGAAATTACATTTTCAGGTTTACTGGTAAGATGAGTACAAGGATAGGATGGAGACGCTTAGGAAAAAAATTCAAAAATGGAATTTCAGGGAACATAAAAAATATAAAAAGGAATGCCATCAGGATAGAAATATCACTGCAGGAAAAGGGCATCCATCACTAACACAAATGGTCCACCCAAAGTATACAAAATAAAAATGAATACTAATCCAGCTCCTTTCATTGCTAACACAGTTGACATCGTGCAGTTCCCACATGTCATGGAAGGCCTTAAATATACCAGGAAAATTATGAATATTTTGAACAATTTCTTGTATTAGGTTTCATGGAATAAGCAGCTGAATCACTTCTGGAAGCAGGGTTAATTTTCTGGGAAATGAGGAAGGAATTTTCAGGATCAGCAAGTGACAGAAAGATTGAAGCCACCGAAAGGGGGTAAAACCCTGCAGCCAGAAGGGACTTAAGAAAAGGACCAATTAAATTGGCCGCAGTCCAATGGTGATCTTTAAGGAATCATAAGAATTGGGGCATGAACTAAAGGACTGGAGAAAGGGGAACATAAATCTAAGGGCAAAATGACCATCATGGAGATTACAAGTTTACAGTGAGCCTAACATTTATTGCTGGTAAAGCATTGCAGGGTACCTTGCATAATGCTCTTGTGAAACACCTAAAGTTTCAAATTATCAGAGCAAAACAGCATGGCTTTATGGGGGGGGGGGGGAACATGATTGACAAAAGGTGTCAGAATTCTCTCTGAAGGTATCAGAACTTATAGATAAAAAGGGAATTCTGTAGACACTGTTTATCTAGATTTCAGAAAGTCTTTTGATATAGTGACACATGGGAGGTTGGTCTGCAAGGTAGAAAATAATGGAATAGGTGAGCAACTACTGAAGTCAATATGCAACTGGCCTCGTCTAAGGAGAGTGGTCACACAGGAAGCTCTGACAAGAGTGCCATGATTAGAACTAGGACCTTTGCAATTCATGCATATCCATAATTTGGAAATGTGGATAGAGACACAACTGTCAAAATTTGCCCATGATACCAAGGTAGGATGGGAGGGGATTACAGACAAATCAAACAAGCTGCTCGATGTAGATAGATTGGGAATTGGGCTGAATTGGGCCTGTAAACTACATAGAAACATAGAAGATAGGAGCAGGAGAAGGCCATTCGGCCCCTCGAGCCTGCTCCGCCATTCAATGAGATCATGGCTGATCATCCAAATTCAGTACCCTGTCCCTGCTTTCTCCCCATATCCCTTGATCCCTTTAGCCTTAAGAAATATATCCCACTCCTTCTTGAATATATTTAATGAATTGGTCTCTACTGCCTTCTTTGGCAGAGAATTCACCACTCTCTATGTGAAGAAATTCCTCCTCATCTCTGTCCTAAATGGCTTACCCCTTATCCTTAGACTGTGACCCCTGGTTCTGGACTCCCTGACCATTGGGAACATCCTTCTAGCGTCTCGTCTGTCTAGTCCTGTTAGAATTTTATAAGTTTCGATGAGATTGTTTTTTTTTTCAAAAGAATGAGAGGAGATCTCATTCTTCACATGGTGTGCTGTTTCCTATAAACTAACAAGAAAAGCATTTGGGGGTACTACTGAACAGTTCATTGAAACCATCTGCAAAGTGTGCAGCAACAGTAAATAAGGCCAACAGGATTTCGAGTTGTTTAGCGCTTAGAAAGAACACAGATCAGAGGATAGAGACAGAGTTACATTTACTATTTCTCAGCCCAACTTCCTAATCTATCTACACCTTTATAGTTGATCAGTCGGTTTGATTTGTTTGTACAGGATATTGGTTCATCCCCAACTGGAGTACGGTGTGCAGTTCTGATCACGATATTGCAGGGAAAGGCGCAAAGAGCTACCCATTTGATACCTGGCATCAGACAACTAAGCTACAAGGAGAAACTGACGTAATAAAACTCACTACGCACTTGGTTTGAGTATAAAGCAAGGCTTTAATCAACTTGTTTCAGAACATGGAGGTCTAGTTGTACTTCACTAGTTCCTTGTCTTACAAAATGTCCCTGGAAAGCTGGGCCCACGCCCGAGTATTTATACTCCTTGGACGGCGCCACCAGCTGGCCGTCCAGCGTTATTTCATGAGTAGTTTCTTGATGATGATGTGATTTATAACAGAAACTACAGAAGGTGAATTTGTTTATAGTAGAATAGACTGATAAGGGACCTTAGTGAGGTATGCAAGATCCGTAAAAGAATCAACCTGATGAACCCTCAGAGACTGTTTATCGTGACTCCTAGCATGACGATGAGGCACACTGGTTGAAGTTCAGAAGGGGGAAAGTAAATGGACAGATCAGATAAATAACAATTTCCACAGAGGGTAGTGAATATTTGGAATGAACTACCAGGGGAGATAACCAAGGCTGATAACGAGAAATTTTAAGACGAGCTGGACAGGCATTTGGCATGAAAGTCTATCGAGAGGTAGATAGTGAAATGTGTATTCTGTTTTTGAACCCCGAGGCCAACCAGATGGTACTGTGCATTTCTATGTGCCTATCTGCCTCCTCCTGAGCAGTCTGTTCCATACAATCACCACCCTATGTGAAGTAGTTAAATTTAGCCTCTTCGGAGGTGGAATCTGTTCCCCCTCCATTTTTGTTACTTCAAACAATTTACCTATACATTTAGATCCTTGAAAACTTCAGTAAGTTCTCCACTGAGCATGAAAATATTATATTCACGTATCTTATATTTTCCATGACTCGGAGATTTAACAGAAAAGCGCTGCTAAACTTTTACGTGGAAGTTCATGTCGACGGGAAGAATTCTTTGACAGATTTCAGCACTTCAACCCAGGAATATTTCATTATAATGTAGTTTCACATCAACAAAATGGCACATCTGGTTGAATAAAGCAGAAAAATGTGACAGGGATGAAAAATGTTGGCTTATTTTGATATACATGTCCAGAATGCACACAAGGAACTCTAAAGTACCTAAATATCGATTTAAATCCAATACAGACAGCTATGTCAAAAAAGACCCTATAAACCTGCCCCCAACAAATGACAATACACCAGGGTAAAAATAAATTACGTTACTCCAAATTGACATCTGTGTTAGGACAGTAAATATTTAAGCCAGTTGGCAGCTTGGTAACAAGTCCGAGACTCCAACCCATGCTTCGTGATAGATACCTAACTCATGCCTAGATAGCTGATTAAGTAACTGTAAATGTGGCAACATCATACAACACAGTGAACACCAGTAAAAACAGTTCCAAAAGACCACTTTGGCTAAGGATACTACATGAACCTCAAAGTGAAGGCATAAAAATAAAGCATTTCACCTGCAAAACTAATTAATGTAACCTTGATGTATAGAGTCTATTCAGTGTACAACAGTAGAAGCTGTATTCCCTAGCTTCTAGTGATGGACAGGTTTATTCTAAGAAATGTTTGTTTTAGTATATGCCAGTAAAGATCAAGTACCAGAACAGTTACATTATTGATCTGACACCACTGTAAAACGGTGAAGTAGCATATGTTTAGGAGCTGACTGCGCAAGATATGCCAGCAGTGCAAACGGGCAAAAGCAAAACAGGGCCTCAGTCAGTATTGCTGTGGAGTGAAGTGAAGTCAGGATGACCCCAGTGGACTAGGGTCAGGTATCGGGTTATAGAAAGATTCAGTATTTGTACTTGATGGCCATGATCACCAAAAAAGACATCACTTGTCAGATTGCCAGTGTGAACTCCTTCAATGTAGGATGGGAAGGGAGGGGGGGGCTTTT
Source organism: Somniosus microcephalus (assembly GCF_052327205.1). Lineage (NCBI taxonomy): Eukaryota > Metazoa > Chordata > Chondrichthyes > Squaliformes > Somniosidae > Somniosus > Somniosus microcephalus. The sequence goes on along the minus strand of NC_140992.1, from coordinate 262,793,200 downwards.
TTATGAACTGCAAAACTGTTATTTTTCCTTAACTACATTCAAATATTGCCAATTTGGCAAATGTGCAGCTGAAAAAATCCAAATTAGAAAATTTGGTTCAATATATAAGTGCTGTATTTTCAAGACACTAAAGTAAAAATATGAAACAGCAACTTGGTAAGACTGCAGAGTTTTCTCATCCTCAATGTCATTTATGCAGGTTTTCTTCAGAATGTTTTGGTCTTCCACCTTGAACATCTCAAAGCCCTGAAAAAAATACTTCTCAAAAGGAAAGAAAGCTGCAGCATTACACTTTCTCCAATACATCTCCAGTATCAGTCATCAGAGTCACAGCAGAATATTACATCAAGACATACAGGAAAGAGGCAAGTAAGTACACATCTTGGGCAAACTCAAAAAGGTATAACGTCTCTGAAATACACACCTCACCAAAATCATTAAGGCATTCTTTGCACAAGCACCGCTCACCCTTCTTTTCAAAACTGCCATCATCTCCTCCTCAAAAAGCCCATCAATGACCGTCACCTTTTTCAACTAACACTCTATATCCAATGCCTCCCCCCACCCTTCCCCACACATCCTCCAGGCCATTTCCATCCCAAGATCTTCGAACACATCACAAACAGCTCCATGCGCACTTCTCCCAAAATTCCCTTTGACCTCCTTTCCATTCAGCTTCTGCCATGACCACAGCATCAAAATCACCCTGGTCAAAATTATTAATGGCATCGTTTGCGACTGGAACCATGGTAGATTACCCGTCCTTGTGCTCCTCAACCTCTCCGCTAAGTTGGAAAGGTTCAGCTAAGCCATCCTCTTCCAATCCCTCTTCTCCGTGGTCCACTTCTGTGGAATTGCCCTATCCTGGCTCCACTATCATGTCCCAACATAGGAGGCAGAGCTTCAGCAGAGGCTTCTCACCCCTGCATGGTCAAAGCCAGAGCATGCTCAGATTCCATCCTTGGCTTTCTCCTTTCCTCATTTATATGTTGTCCCCTTGGTGACATCGGCCCAGTAATTCCGGTCCCAACGCGTGAGTACGGACGGGGTACTCACGCGTGGGCCCGTTGGAAGTGCTGGATTTCAGCATGCACAGCGCATGCACGGAAAACCGGCATTTCTTCTCCTCTGAACCAAGGGGTTAAGAGGCGGTTCCCTAGCGACGTTTGAGGCAGCGCGTACGCGTTGAACTTCGTTTTTTTTGACAGGTTTGTCCGTGCGTGAAGGCCTCCACTTTTTACGAATGTAAAAAGCAGACGTAAGGACGTAGTTTTAAAAGGTAAGTGGTCTAATAATTAAAGTTAGAACATTTTTTCCACAGGTTATTATTTTTAAAGAATTTACAGTAAGGTAAGTGTATTTTTGGACCCAATTTCTTGAAAAAAAAATTTTGGCAGAAATTTGAATAATTGTTTAAAATAGTTTTTTAAAGTTATTAATAGTTAATTTAATTACTGGAATTTTTAAAAAACTTTTATTTAAAGTTTAAGTAGTGCTTTGGGCGCCCGGACTTTTCATGAGTTTGACAGGTCTTATGTCTAACTCATGAATGGACTTTTGTAAACTCCCATTGGTTGCCCAGCGCTCACGTGATCCCAACCGGCTCATCGCAATAAGTACGCCGCTGGATCACGCACGCACAGCGCGCCGGGAGCTGAACCGGGCCACAGACCGGAAATCCACACAGGCCCAGTCTTCAAATGTCAGCGCGATATGTAAGTGTCGGTCGGGGGCTTGCACCCGCGGGAAGCCCCCGACCCAAATTTCTGGGCCATCATCTCCAAATAAGAAGTCGATTTCCACAGGTACGCTGACAGCACCCAGCTGTAGTTCTCAATCACCAGCCAAGACTTTGTGACCTCCTGTCAGATTGCTTTTCTAACATCAAGCTTTAGATGACCAACAACTTCTGCACAACCTTGATGTCCTGTTTCTTCCCAAGCCAAGTTCCATTCTATCACCAAGACCGTTTACTTACACCTCCACACTGACCTCACCCCACTGCCACTGAAACGTTTAGCCTCATTTTTATTACCTCCAAACCTGACTTCTCTGACACTCTCCTCGTCAGTTCCACCCGACATTAACTTTAACTCATCTAAAACTCCTCTGCCTGAATCCTGTCCCGCACCAATTCCCGTATGCCTATTATCTGTCTTCATCAACTCCTATTAGGCTCCCTCTGCTCAACACATTAAATTCAAAATGCTCATTTACTAATCATATTCTTGCACCACCTGACCACTTTTCCAGCCCTATGGTCCTCTGAATCTAGCACCCTATGTATTGTCTCCCCCTACCCCATCATTGGTAACAGACCCTTCAGCTGTCCTAGCCCTACTCTCCAGATCGCCCTCCATAAAAATCTCCACCGTGCTATTTTCAAATCCGCTTTTAAAATACTCTTCAATACATTTCTCTTCAACCATGCTTTTAACCATATACTGTCCTGCAACTGCGCAGCATCCTTATCTCCTCTGTGAAGTGCCTTGACGTTTACCAACTTAAAAACTATAGGAATGGAAGTTGGTGTCATGAATTTCCAGATATAGACAGAGACTGAAAACCCACAAACAAAAGCAAAATTATACAAACGGTCTATCCGCACTGGAGCTGGTACAACTTCTCAGATGTACAACTGAACTGGACACAAGAAATATTTTTAGAATACAAACTTATAACCCAGGGGGGAAAAATGAGGAAAGCCAAGAACTACAAATATTGTAACTCAAATGCCTCAAGTAATTTACCAAACTACATACCAGAAAATTGTCACACCATTAAACAAACACACAATATACTACGAAAGATGCAAAGTAACAGAAATAAAGCGCAAGGTTTCACAAAATTCATGACAATTGCATCCGCGAGTTTCGCTCCCTCACGACACGAGTCGGGAAAAATCTGAACTGGGGCCATTTGACAGTAAATGCTTCTAAACAAATCATCTATGAGAATGCATGTTCACTGCAGGGAATACTTTCCAACTCCTCCCCCACCCATTACCATCAAGAAAATCCAGATGCAAAACCACCAATCCTTTCACTAATTGAATCATCTTAAATTTCACCATGTCCAATTTTCCACTTGTTTTGCAATTTTAGATCTCTGAGCTTTGGGAAACCTGTGGATACTTAGCACTTACATTGGCACAAATCAACAGAGAAATTTCTGGATCAAAAACAACTCTTTAAAAATCAGCATAAACCTGGAATATAAACTCCCATTGTTTATTTATTTTAAACAAAAGTTGCCTCAAAAAAAACCACATGTTGGTACCACGAAGCAGCTAAATTGTTCAAATTGAAATAGTGATTATTCATTTTGAGATTTAGAACCATAACTAGAGCTTTAGTTAAATGAAAATGTAGAGGGAGCACAGCTAACCCCGACTCCCTTGAAAGTTATTGTAGATAATTCAAGCTTTTAAAGTGTATAAAGTCACTGAAAAAGCTTGGGTCTTCACAAGTTCCATTTCAACATCTCAAAAACCACTTTTCTTCCACCCTCTTCTTGTGAGCTTGTGCCCAACTGTAACTCCGGTAATTGATCCGGTTCTGGATACCTTTGTATTCCTGTCCAACCACATCCTGCCCTAGCCCTCATCTTTTAAAACAGAAACACTAGTTATTCTTGGAAAGGAAAATAACTCGCGAGAGCCAACCAAAATGAATTTTGAACGGCAATGTACAGGGACAGTTTCTTTTTAAATTAAAAAAAATAAAACGTTATTTTACCAAGCAACCTTGTAATCAAACGGATTTTACACAAGATTTGTTGTTTTCCACAAAAGACTGAAATATTAATACAGGAGATTTATTTATTTTGTAAATGATACCTTAGCTCCAAATACTTTGAAATAAAAAATGTTCAACTTAACTAGTTGGGAACCATCATCAAGGCCAGTTTATACAATTGTGTTATGAAAAAAAGACTGGAGAAACTTGGTCTTTTCAGCCTTGAGAAGAGGCGACCAAAAGGTCATCGTATCCCCGCCACAAGGTTACATATGCCTTGACATTATCATTGTATTTGGCAAGGTCAATAGCTTTACAAGACTCAGACAGGAGTTGGCAAGGGAGCAGATGGTCCATCATTTGCGGCTCATCACCACAGTTGCACATCACTGAATTACTGTCATTGTAACCCCATTCCCATATCATTACTTTTGAAAGATCAGTACCAGTGCGTAGGCAATTGAAGCGTTGCCAGATTGGTCATGGTTCAGAGGCTCCAGCTGGGAGATGCTCATCAGGTTCGATATTCAGACAATGAGGTTAATTCTGTAGATGTGGTCTCCAGGTGTTAATTCTCCACTATTTCACACTAGAGTCGAGAGAGTTGACAGTGCAGGAAGTTGCTCTCGACTTCAGTTTACTCTGAGCAAGGTGGTGCTGGAACAATGGATGGCGAGGATCTTAGATTGTCTATTTCTTTTGGCTCTGGCTGTTCTCCATATGTCGAGAGGTGCTGCACCCAACAGCAGCTAAAGATCATCTACCTTGGTAGGTTCAAGGCAGCCAGTAATGCAACGGCAGCAGGTACAGCATTTAGAACAGAGTTCAATTTCTTTGCATAGTGGAGCGTTACCATACCGGGCAAGCATATTCGGCTGCAGAGAAACAGAGTGAGAGAGTTGTAGTCTTGATCGTGTTTGGATCAATGCCCCACTTGGAGTTAGCCAGATTTCATAGGATGTTATTTCTAGCACCTTTAGCTTTGGTCCTGATGATGTGCTTCTTGTAACCCAAAGTGCAATCCAATGTCACACCAAGATAGACAGGTTGAAATAATGATCAAGTCTTCTCCTGTACCACTCAATATGTAATTTAAAATTTGGCTTCTTTATTCTCAACCTGTGTCTTATCCAGATTGGCCCTCAGATAATTGGAGGTATAGTATTGTCAGGCTAGCTGGGGCATCGTTCGTGTTACTTCGATCCTGTAAAAGGTTGGGCTTTGAGCAGTAACACAAAGATCATCTGAAACTTCTGACACCAGGATGGGTGGGTTGGTCATTGGTGTGTGTATATATTGAATAGCACAGTGCTAGCACACTGCCTTGTGGCAGCCCATTCTGTTGCCTATGCCAACAGCTTGCCTTTATAGAGATATATAAAATAATAAACAATGTAGTAACGGCAAATCCAAAACACTGCTTCATACTAAGCCATAACAGTAAGACAAAAGGACACAGGTTCAAAGCAGTGAAGGGAAAATTTAAGACCAAGATCAATAAATTTTTTTACCACAGAGTGATCAGTACATGAGATGGACTTCTGGGTAGGATAACTAAGATAACAACTCTGGAATAATTAAAGAAATGGATGCTGCAATGGAGAAGGGTTGGGGAGAGAAGAAACTGAAGTGGTTTTCTGGATCAATGAACAAAGATTGGCCTACTGCATCCTTAGCTATCTTGTGGTGTGGCATTCTTCAAAGTCTGAAGAAACAATAAGATCAACATGGATTTTTTTTATGGTAGTAGTGTCAGTGTGAAGAAATTTCACATTGCACCAATGTTGAAACTAACATAAATCTGGAGTCAGGGCCTGACTTGACTCTGGAGCATAATTGAGTGCTACCCTTTGAAGGAGAGTCTCAACCTTTCTCATTCTAGACTCAGGTCCAGCCCAGCTCAGACTCTGGATTTCCATTACAATGTTTTAAGTGTTGGTGTGAATGCTGCAACTGTAGGCTAAATTTAGCCTTCAAGTGTCACAAATCCTAACCAGACCATAACAGTGTGTTACATATCAGTATAGCTTCTGGAAAAAAAAAGTTTAAAAGAAAAATCATGAAATCCTTTTGCCCACTTCAATCTTTCTCTTGACTCAGTGAAATAGGTTTTGCTGTAAGCAGCGAGTGCGAAAAACAATGTTGAGGAAGTAAGAAAAACTGGTTGAAAAGAGTTGCCAAGTTTAGCAACTTGAGTGATCTGAATTAAGGTAAAAATACAGTCATTAAACAGTTCTGATGAAAGATCATCGACCTAAAACGTTAACTCTGGTTCTGTCTCTCTCTCCACAGATGCTGCCTGGCCTACCGAGTGTTTTCCAGCATTCTCTGTCATTAACTTAGGACGGCATATGGCAATTCAACTCCATCTCACAAACTTCCTAACTTCTGGTCAGTTCCTGTGATGAGATCAGTACCACACATTGTTGTTTTTATTTTAGAAGGGAGGGGGCTGCAGGGCAGGGAGAAGCAAAAAAGATGTTCAAGTTAATAATTTCTTACAACTTACCCTCCCCCTCACCCCCAAGGACAAGACACTTGAATTTTTAAAAAGGTACTTCCATTCACTCCTGTTAACTGAAGTCAGATTAATTTCTGTTACATGAACATTTTTTGCCACTTACTACACATGCTGTGTAACTGCTCCTAGTCCTCTGCTAAAGCCACTCTGAAACCAGGCACAAAGAGCAGAACAAGGGAGACCCAGGTGACCATCCCTTTGGTTTTTATCTCGCACTGCTAAGTGCACCCAACACCTACACTCACTACAACTGCATTGCTGAGAATAGAAATCGGTGATCGGTGTGAAGAGGATATCGGTGGCTAATCAGCATCTTACCACCTCATGGCCTGACACACTGCGACTCCAACATGCTGCATTGTTCTACTTAACCTTTAAGAAGCTCTCTCCTTAAAGTCCTTTCTACGTCTCAAAATCACAATCCACGTGAAGCAGGATTTTTGGAAGCTAAAATTGAAATAAGGGTAAACTAATTGTGCACAACTTTTCCGAATTTTCTACACTCCCAATTTTTAGGCCAGTATTTGCTATGATTGAATTAGGACTCACACTTCATTTCACTTCTGGGTTCAAATCCAAGATGCAGATAGCAGGATAGTCCCCTTCTGACAGCTCGTAAGGGTCTAAATGAAATATAGTCTTAATCCATAAACAAAACTAGGTATACTCCACAATTCTCAATTGCAGAAAAAAATTGTGGAACAAAAATCAAGCTCGAACTACAAAACATTTGTCATGATGGTCTAAGAAATCTTGGTAGATAAATAGCACAATTCATGTATTTGTACAGAAATGAGATCTCACGCAGTTAGCCACCAGGATTGGGTCTAAAGTTTCACTCCAAAAGGCTTTAACAAATGTTAGGTACATTTCTAAATCAATCATCTCATGAATCCTTTAAAGGAGTCCTAAATTTATATACAGTTTACATTCTGCATCCCCTGACCAGAAAGGAACTCTACATCACAAATGTAAGTGATGTTACTTTGCTTTTTTTTAAAAAAACTTTTGTTATCCGGATTGCAGTTACAAAAGAGAATAAGAGCTAAACTAAAGAGCCAGAATTTGATTAAAAATTGCAGTTCAAATCAGAACACATCAGGGCCATCTTTAGTTGGAAGTGTGCGACAATTGTGGCTGCTGACATCACCACAGACTGCCATCGGAGACTATAATATAGAACCGAGTGAATGAAAAAAAGCTTGCACCAGAAGCACAGCAATGAACCTTTACAAAGTCATAAGTTACACAACAGATTCTTTATTTTGCTGGTGTAATACTTTTAGCTTATACAGCAACTAGAAAAATAAATTAATCCACGAACATACAAAGATTTTTCCCCAGAACTTATAATGCCATCCCAAATATTTCATAAAGGTCTCTTTTCATATATCATTTGAACACTAGTAATGTGAAGAAAACAAACACTACACCATCAAAGACAAATTTTTAGTGAACATCTGGGAGTCCACTATACCGTTACATGGACATAGATGCCCTTTTAGTAAAATACATGGTATCTATTAAAATATCTACAGAAACAAGCAAGTTATCTCAAAAATACTCATTCCCATATCAAATCAAATCAAGCATCATACATGTCTATTTATTAAATGCGTCTTACCAGATGTCATAAAAAGCAACAAGCCAGTAAGATACAGTACTTGCTCATGTGCCCCATAAACAAACAGGTAACTCAAACTTTATCAACCAGACCTTAATAATTACAACAACCTGCATTTACATAGTGCTCCTTAGCAGAAAGGCATTTTACAAGGAGAAAAAGGATAGCGTGGACACAGAGCATGAAGGAAAGTAGGAAAAATGGAGAAGCAAGGATCGGGAACCAAAGGGCACAGTTGATGAGTAGGGTTTTGAGCCATTTTGTAAGTTCTGAAAGAACAAACACAAAGGGAAGATGAATCAAAGCACATTTCATCCCTGGGCCATTATGGCACATTCCACGTAGTCAGTGCAGTATCAGTGGGGATGAACTGTGAGCAGGTCATCTGTGCTCTTGGCTCCAGGTGATATATGGCCTGGAAAAAACTGGAGAGAAAAAAAAAAGAGATTTTGTAATCTCACAAAAAGTTTACTTATATTTTTTTAACTGGTATTTTATGGAATGCTCACATCAATCCTAGAATTTAAGTTAATATATATCTTGAAATAAAGCTCTACTTTCCTGTAATAGGAATCTAGGAATCCATTCTGATTCCAAGCAGTGTCGAGCAAAGGACAAGATTGCCCTCTAATGGAAAGAAGCATTCAGTGCTGTGAAGATGCATTATCTAAACTGCAATTGTACAGCTTGAAATTGATAGACGCTGTCTCTTTGGTTTCCTACTGGAGGTATTTAAAGAACCTAAAATTGGAGGACATAAAAAAGGCTAGCCAACTCCTCCCGCCCCCCGCCCCCACCCCCCGACATATCTGCGCTCCTCTAATTCTGGCCTCTTGAGCATCCCCTAATTTTAATCGCTCAGCCATTGGTGGCCGTGCCTTCAGCTGCTTAGGCCTTAAGCTCTCGAATTCCCTCCCTGAACCTCCTGCCTCTCTCTCCTCCTTCAAGACGCTCCTTAAAACCTACCTCTGTGACCAAGCTGTTGGTCACCTGCCCTAATATTTCCTTTTGTGGCTCGGTATCAAATTTTGTTTTATGACACTCCTATGAAGCGCCCTGGGATGATTTATTACGTTAAAAGGTGCTATATAAAATACAAGTTGTTGATGTTGTTGTTGTAACCTTCCCCCCACCCTCAAAGGGTCAAATTTATGTTGGGTATAATTGCACTGGAGAGATGCGCACAACATTTAAGGTTTCCTAAAAAAATTTCCACAAGATCTACCCTTTTTTTCCTCCTTAATTGACCATAGAATTCCCCAAGATATTCTTGAATGATTAAATGAGATACGGCAAGCAAAGTTAGACCACTCCTTCATTACGGAAGGCTCAAAAATCTCCATCTTACTTTTCATCATTTGGGGTACTTTCTTGATGTAAGTAACCAATGTCCCCTGTAAGCTACGCTTTGTTCTGTGCGGCTTGTTTCTTTTAATACATGGTACGTTTAAATTTCTGCGCATGCGCGGTATTTACAATGCAAAGGCCGGTGAGCGGCCTGCACAGGGCCTTTCCCATTACTCCGCGGCTGCGCAGCTTAGAGGGAACATTGTAAGTAAATATGTAAAAGTTTTTCTTCCCTTATAGGTTATTTGTGTTAATGAGTTTTAACAGAGTCTGAATATTTTATCATTACAAGTCTGCATTCTTACATCCTATTGCACAATGCTGGGATTTAACACCTGCCCTCTTCAGCTGCTTCATCAATGGCCACTATCATAAGGTCATGAGTGGAGCTGTTCACTGACTGCCTAAAAGGTGTTCAGCTCCATTCACAACTTCTTTGATAATGAAGCAGCACATGCCAACCTGCAGCAGGACCTGGACAACATCCAGGCTTGTGCTGATAAGTAGCAGATACGATTTGCACCAGATATTGACCATCAGACCAGCCACATCAATACTGAGGCTGCAAGGACAGGGCAGAGGCTTGGTACTTTGCAACGAGTGACTCGCCTCCTGACCCCTCAATGCCTCCCTATGAACTACAAAGCTCCAATCAGGATTGTGATGGAATATTCACCACTCATCGGAATGGGTGCAACTTCAACTACACGCAAGAAACTCAACACCTAGGAGAAAATATTCTGCTGGATTGGCACTCCAGCCACTGGACAATATCCACCCCCTCCATCGCTGGCGCACTGTGGCTGCAGCATGCACAAGATTCTGACCAAGCACCTCCCAGCCCGCAACCTCTACCACCAGGAATGAGAAAGGCAGCATGATCACAAGACCATCATCACAAGAAAATCACCACCTCCAAGCCACACACCATCCTGACTTGGACACATAACGCCATTCCTTCATCATCACTGAATCGAAATTGTGGAATTCCTGACCTCACATCATCATGGGAGCACCATCTGCGCAAGCACTACAGCAGTTCAAGGAAAAGCCCCCACCCCGCCACCTTCACAAGGCAACTAGGAAAGGCGAATAAAAATTCAGCTTTGCTAGCATCACCTACAACAAATAACAAAAACGTACAATAGCCAAAATGTAAAATAAGTGCACATTTTAAAGCAGATTATAAAAAGATATTGGAAATTGTAGAACAGGAAAATGCCATTTGGCTCATAAAACGGAACCCTTCCACAGACGACGTACAATCGATCTTGGATTTAACCTCACCGATTTCATCTTGCCAGAGGTAATCGAGCAAAATTTCAGAATATGGAGCCATCCTGTATCTCCATTATCCCGCCCTGGCTAACAATTCTCCACTTACATTTTCCTCCCGCCCCATTTTCTCCCTCACTGACAGCACAAAAACTATTGAGTCTCATAAATCACCTCAGTGTACAGCTATCCCAATAACCTTAGATCCTACTCCAAACCAGGTATTTATTCAGCTCTTTTCCGAAGGAGTTAAATCAGCATCAGGATCGAGAAACGACTTTCACAATCAAGCCAGCAAAACTATTTAAAATTCACTGTGTAGCGGTTACAAAGCCGCTTTTGTTACAAAAGAAAATGGAAGTATTTGATACACAGCAATCAATAGTTTATTTTGTAGAAAGTAACTGGAAAGGTTCACAGATTAGAATATATGGGACAAATGCTAAGCAACAAACCTCTGGGAGGTAATGGCCCCTGAAATTCATGAGGAGAACATATATACACAAAAGACTATGGGGGGGTGATTTTGCCAATGGGAAGCTTTTGGAGGTGGGACTCCCACTTGTCGGGTTTCAGCCCCGCCTCCAACAACTTCTGGCCAACCCAAAAAATGTTTGACAGATGAATCGTCATCGTTTGACAGCTCTGTGAAGCTGTCAAACAGTGACATTCTCTGTAGTTTGATGAGGTCTTCAATTCAAGACCCCATCAAACTTCTTTCTTTTACAGAAATGAGATGGTAGTTGCATTTGATAATGCAACGGCCACCTGTCATTCCCAACGCGGAGGTGCGAGACTCTCCGCATACCCACCGACTGAAGCCTGCAGGAAGAAACAAAGGTAAGTACACTTTTAATAACACTTTGCACTTACCTCAGATACTCACCTCTACACTCTTGCACCCATCATTTACCTTCGCAGCACACTTTTTGCACCCGACCCCCGCAAACCCCCTCCTCGCCTCGCTGATCTGGCGGGTTTCAGAGCCTTTGGGAAGCCCGCACTTGCGAGGGCAAAAAGGGGATAATCCTATTTTCTGCCTGTTAACTACCTGTTAACAGGCAGTGAATAGGCTTTAATCCCTTCCCGCCTCCAAGGAGATGGGACCTGGCGCGGGGCTGCTACCCGCCTCCTGGGAAGACGGCATGGAGGCAGGTTGGGCACCCGCCCCCAAATTCTGCCATTTTACTGGCAGTCCCGCCTCCATAGGGCTGGCAAAATCAAACCCATTCTTTTTAAATGCACGCCACCAAGGTACAGTAAACTCTTTTGTATCCGGCACCTACGGGACCGGGATGGTGCCGGTTGATTAAAAATTCCGGAAAACGGAGAGGTACACCCACCGAGGCAATTTATATATCGGCCGACCTCAGATCAGAAGAAGAGACATGGAGTGACAATGGCCCAAGGTACGAGAGCCCCATTACACAGCCACAAGTGCTGGAGCCCCAGTTACACGGCCACAGGTACAGGGGACCCGGTTACACAACCAGAGGTGCAAGAGCCATGGTTACACGGCAAAAGGTACGAGAACCCCGGTTACACAGCCACAAATATACAGTGTACGGAAGCCTCAAAACCGACTCCTGAATTTTGCCGGTTATTAGAGAATTCCAGGTAATTAGGTGCCGTTTAAATGAGAGTTTACTGTAATTCTTTCCATGGATATGATCTTAGACAGAAGGAAGACTGGGAAAAGGGAAGCATTGCATCCTTAAGAAAATCCAGGAAGAGGAGCATAGCTTCAGGAAACTAGCCGTTGGAGGTTTAAATATCAGTGTAGCTCTTTCCACCCAAGAGGAGGACCGAGGGAGTGGGCAGAACCAGTGAATACTTAGAAGTAGTCCTAGTTGCTTATATTGCCTCTGGCAGTCAAGAAACATTCATCGATGTATACCATGAACAATGCTGGGTGTACAGTACCATTAGTGAAATATTTTCAACAAAAGATACTTTGCTCCAGCAAAAAGGAGAATTCCGGTGACTTCTCAATGTGCTGATCGCCAACCTATTTCCAATTTGGGATAGAAACATATATAGAAACATAGAAGATAGGAGCAGGAGTAGGCCATTCGGCCCCTCGAGCCTGCTCCGCCATTCAACGAGATCATGGCTGATCATCCAGACCCTAGCACCCGGTACCGACAGCCATCCCACCCAAGCCCTATCCCCGTAACCACGTAACCCCACGTATTTAATCCCCCCTAACACTAAGGGCCAATTTTTATCATGGCCAATCAACCTAACCCGCACATCTTTGGACTGTGGGAGGAAACCGGAGCACCCGGAGGAAACCCACGCAAACACGGGGAGAATGTGCAAACTCCACACAGACAGTCCCCCGAGGCCGGATTTGAACCCGGGTCCCTGGCGCTGTGAGGCAACAGTGCTAACCACTATGCCACCGTGCCACCTCTCAGATCACAAAATTACATTAAAACAAACTACTTTTTAAATGCTTTTATTGTGAAATCACAATACTGCTCAATACAGTACTTGAACATTTTATTTCCGTGATGGGCAGCTCAGAATTCAGGAGAAATGGTTTGAACATCATTGGTGAAAAAGGTCATACAGGAAACTTTCGTTTAACCAGAGGTTAAATGTCCGGAAAGCTCTATCTACCGGCAAAATTCAGGAGCCGTTTCCTATAATTTTTTTACTTCTCATTGCTTTTTTTTTCCAGTCAGGCTCTGCAAGATCTAGCTGAAGCTGTTGCTTAGCTACAGAGACGCTTTTAAGCTGCCGCCGGCTGTTTTGAAGCTGTTGCTAAGCAACAGGGTTTGTTGATTCACACGGAGCTCAAAAGCTCCGTATGTTTTAACATTAGCGCTGGTTTCTACGGCAGTTTTGATGGTACGGCACCAGCTCGGTCCCGTCAGTGCCGGATACCAGAAAGTTTCCTGTATTTAACAATTTTCAATCCCTTTGATTTCACCTGTGGCAATGCTGTCATGCAATCTGCACTGAATCAAAGGCATGCCGTAGGAAACTGGTGGTAAGGACTAAATAGAATTTCAAAGTTTTGTTACTTCAATGTTTAATTGAGGAAACATATGATACTTGCAGTTTTCCCAACTCAATAACCTTCAAATTTTCAAACATCAACCAAACTGTACATTTGATTTAAACCATTTGTAATTAGCATAGAGCAGTACCTGCAGTTTTTTATGCACTTGCTAATTAATATGACAACCAAGATGTCAGTATCAACATATTAAGTAGAAAGTCCTGTATTAAGGTAATTTTTTTTAATGATGGTATGAAAGATGAACCAAACCAATGTGTGAAAAAGTTACAGTTCTGTCCAAAGCCAAGAGCAAGAATAATTTCCAATGTAATGCTGTGGTTTAACTATCAAAATAGCATTAGTAAGATCCAAAATGACAAATTTTAGAATCTAAAATAAAGTACCTTTTAAGCCGTCGGTTTAACATAAAAAAAGCTGGCATGCAAATTGAAAAGTACCGCCCTTTTTAATGTACAATTTTCTTCACAGCAGATTTGAATTCTTACCAAATGAGTAGAACTAAATCTGTACATCGACCATTAAAGTAATAAACAGAACAATGGCTCTTTCAACTGTGTGCACTCCTAATTTCTTTAGCAGGGAAAGGATTTTTTTTACGAGTCGTCTTTGGGATAAAACCAAGCTAGCTAGTTCAAGTCGTAATTTATGCCTAATATTTTTTAAATGAGTATATAATGTGCCCCCACACACCTCTAGAGAATACAAAGCCAACTTTGTGTCTTTATGAATCCAGCACAACTCTAAACTAACTAATTTAGCCTCTCTCCAGATCAATCCAGTTACATACTCACTGATCTTACCACAATTCATCACTATATTACACAACACCTGCAAAATGAGGTCAAGTTGCAAGTTGGCAGGTACACACAGCTGTAGTCTGTATAGTGCATCCGGATTCTAAACGCCAACTCCTGCGAGGTGGTCGGTGTTTATTCAATTTTTTTTAAATTTGATCTTCAGTTGGTTGAATGATTGTGATTCTCCTGCCAACTATGTCAATCAAAGCACAATAGTTCTTTCAAATTGTTGAACGCGGGTGACAAATGGACATTTCTAGGTCTTTAACCCACCAACAGGCCTGTTCTGACAACCTATACAATCAATTGATCGCTTGTGTCTACATGCTACCCATTATTGATCAGACCATTGGCAAGGGAGATCTGTTAATACAAGTTGCATCAGATTTTGCTCACTACAATCATTCTGCACTAGAACTATTCGAGGTTGTGGAAGAAAAGAAAATATATCCTTCCTGACCAGTGAGCTTTGAAGGAACAAATCAGAATTTTCAAATTATAACTTATATTTGTGTATCAACCATTAAAGTGCTTCAACAATGATCTTTCAACTACGTACACTGTCAGAATAGGTTTCACATATATAGTGACTGCATTTAAAGGTGTCAAAGAGTTACAGTGTTTTTCGACAACTAATTATGACATAAGTATTTGGATACTTCATTCAACCTCTCCAGGCTAGAGAAGTAAAGGCTCTCTTAAGAATCATTTTTAATGGCTGGTGCAAGCCTGGAGAAAATACTGTTCTTTGGCTTTTAAACACAGCTATGGCTCTGTGCATTTTTCTCTAAGCCAACTACAACAAACTATCAGCACTGGGACATCTATGTTAAAACACATTTGGACAAGCATCAGTTTGAACGAATGAATGCCTGTGCTTGTGACCTCTGCATTTATTCAACATATGGGAGCCATTTAAACTCTTGCTAACTCATGGATTTCCAAGTTCATCTTTTTCTTCAAAAAGTGTAGTGCCAGAAATTTACATGCAAATACGACAATCAGTTTTGCTTCAGTTTTTTTTTGCTCTCCCAGTTTTATCCCCTTATCTCCTGAAGGCAGCAGCTCTTGCTGGGATAGAGTTTCAAATGCAGTGCAAGTGCCTTCCTATACTTCACCCAAGTGCCTGTTCTACATTCAACAGCGAATGTCAGCAGGTTATTTGACGTCACAGCTAAACCAGGCCCTCAACAGACATCCGCAGACTCGCACTTTGCAGCAAGAGTCACTAAACAACATTCAGGAGTGCAATGTTGGCTAAATATTGCTGTACCCGGCCCTGGGGCACCAACTGTATCTCCCCAATGGAGACGAGTTAATTCAGTACATATTGCCTACCGAAACTGGGCCTGCTTATTCGTATGGCTTAGTGCCACACTGGATGGTGCCTTAACCCACTCGGCCAAAACTATGCTTTAGTGAAGTGACAGAAAATGTAGATTAGCAAACTGGAAAGCAGCCATTGAACTGAATGACTGAAGAGGCTCTAGCATGAAAGCCTAATGACAGCCCATTGTATTAAAACACAGCAGAGCACAGGGTTGATTCAATCATTACCCGCATAGTGAGAAGACAGTCAGAATATCATCTCATTTTCTGCAGTGAGTTCTTTGATGACTGACGAGAACGATTTTTGCTAGGAATGGGCGTCCACAGAGTGAACAGTATATCGCGGATACCAGCTTGGTGATCTTGTTTTTTCAGGCGAGACTTCCTCAACTAGCTTCCTCAATAGAATTTACAAAATGGAGATTGGCATATCTTTACTAGAATGCTCCTGTACCTCTAAAGAGAAGCTATTAATAGATGATTGGGACCATGTTGGTCTGCCTTCCCTAATAATGTGCAGCATAAAAAGAAATAAAAAAGGAAAAAATATCATCCATTTAAAATTTTTGATAACTAATTGAGAAACCAAGGTTAAGGGCCGAGGTCCATTGCTCGAGTCACCACCAAGATTGAAAGTCAACAAGTCGCAATTAGACTGAGGGAGGCAAAATGTTCGATAATTTCCAACTATAAAACAGTATTTTCTATTGATCAAGATGTTGGGTATCAAATTGGTGCGACTTACCAATCCCTGAATTGGCTCCAGTGACAATGACAACTTTGCCACTTAGATCTCGACCTTGTAAAATTTCCATAGCAGCACTGTTTCCATCATACCTCTGCCGAATATTTGGTTTCTCAGATGTCTCTTCAACAGTAAATGCTAAACGTGGGTCCAGGTACGTGGTCCTTTTGTTTATGTGACTAAGAGGAGAGATTTTATAAGCAACTTCAATAACTAACTTTAAAGAAAGATCTGAACAAAGTCAAATGGAGAATTAAATAACAAATGAATCCATTAGTCCCAACTGTTTTACTTTTCCCCCCACTAACTTTCTAATTGTTTACATCTGATTATCAAATTCTGATTACCAAATTAAAATTGAGCTGGAGTATCATCTTTACCACCTGTACAGAATTAATCCCTTAGCCATAAGCAGATCTAAACACATCTATTTGTTCTTGTAGGAACTAGTGCTTTGGAATGTGGATTTGTTGCCTTTGTAAAGTTGTGCAAGTGATTCTCTACGCTGCACACATATCCATTTCAGATAGGGTACCCATCAAAAATGATGAAAGAAAATGTTCCATCATCAAAATAAAAGACAAAGCACAGGTTAATGTTTCAGGTAAAAACACTTTGTTAGGACTGGAATCTAGAAGATAACCAAGCTCCTTTATACTGAACAAAACGAATAGGGAAGGTTAAAAGTCAAGAGCCAGGCAGGCGAACTGCTAAGATGCCACCTGCAACCCGTAGCAAATGCAACACCTGCCCATTCACGTTTTCCTACCCTATTTTCCAGGCCACAATAACATTTGCCCCGTGTGAGATAGCAATGTACAAGTACTTCACCCAATCTAGTGTCCCCCACTACACCAAATACAGCTTGGGTAACCATCCTGCCAAACATCACTTGTTCTGTCCACAAATTTATTCTGATTTCCCCATGGCTCGTCGCTTCAATTCCATCAACCATTCATACTCCAATTTTTATATTCTATGCCTCAGCTAATAAAGGAAAGCATTCCGTATGCCTTTTTAACTACTTTATCGACCTGTCCTGCTACCTTTAAGGATCTGTGGACATTCACTCCAAGGTCCCTCTGTTCCTCCACACCTCAGTATCCTCCCATTAATTGTGTATTCCCTTGCCTTGCTGCCCCTTCCCAAATCCAATATTGATTTTTCTCAAATCTCTATTCCAATCCCAGTCCACCCACAAATCTATCACATCACAGTCCACCCACAAATCTATCACATCATTATCCCAAGCTGAAAGATGCAATTCTCATTGGCTTCATCCCTCTGTGTACTTACTCAACAAAGTACACCTGACCATTTTCATCTGTTTCTTGTTCCCAACCATATGGCAAATCTGTAACAGAAAAAGGGTGCAAATGTTACATCACTGTGGAGTTCATTCTACAACTAAACTAACACCTATACTATGTTAATATACTCTACTATAACTCCAAAATATTGGAATATTGCCACATTTGTAGTGCAATGATCTAATCTATGATCCTTAGTTTAAATACGGCATTCTTGAACTTACAGACTCACTTGAGGTGCAGAGTTTGTAGGGTCGAGGATGAACATTTATGGGCTAGGTCACATTCTGCAGCACCCAAAAGATTCTACAAAAGCCTCCGGCTCTATACCGAATGTTTGATTGAGGACAGAGAAAGACTCTACACTGCAGCATATTTACAGTAAATAGCCGTCTGACTGGTTTTTTAGGTTTATGGGGTGGTGAGGAGAGCAATCTAAGCATTTCATAAAAAGGTGCTACAATTAACTAGCTGATCTCCCACAGCATTGTTCAACAGTAGTCTGGCATCTGTGGCACAAATGTAATGTTTCAGTGCTAAAATGGAGCCACATTTAACATGGCCCATCCTTTAAGGCCATTGCTTGGGGAATGCTTTTGTGGAAGTGGCCTCAGTCAGTAGAACTTCAAGTTAATTAGAGGCTATTTCACAGAAAAGTCTCTGTAGATTGTCGGATATTGCAAATTCCTGGCTCGTGCTCTTGGGAAGTGGCCAGGGTTACCACGGTCAGAGAAAATACCAGGAAATTATTGTCTTTCTACCTTTTACACTTGCTACTGTCTGAAGTGCAACAGACATACTGCAGAAATATATAAATAGATCAATGATGCATGACATAGTACATGCATTCTGAAACATCTTTAAAGGGCTAATCCTTGTATCCTGGGATCTTTATTAAGACATATAAAATATGCACACATTCTGGTATAGCCAGGTGTCTTCTAATTACTTGGCAATACCAGAATGTGTGAATGCCCTGCATTTGTACCAGCTTGAGCTGGGCCCTGTTAAAAGCAAAGAACAAAGTCAGATTATTATGCTATGTTCTTTGAGTAGATAGTTTTCTTCCCAGGCCTTGCTGGGATGATCCGAAAGTATATCTCCTTATCGTGATTTCAATGCTGGAAAAGAGCAAGAAGTAAAGAGGAGTAAAAAGAATAATGGTGCGCATATCATTTGTTGAACTAATTAAAATGTAGCAATTTAGTCCGTGCCACAGGTCTCTTTAGTTTAATAACACCTTTGGAAGTGATCCATGTGACTTAATTGATCATTTTGTTTGGCCTGTGCACTTTTTTTTTTGCATTAGGTCGGATTTTGCTATGAAAATAACAGTAAGACTAACAGCGCTCACTGTTATTTGCGTGCAAATTGGACAGCAAGCGCACATGCGGTGTTAAATGCGAATATCCAAGTTGCTGTCTGAGATGCGACGTAAGCTTCCTGAAATGTATTTAACGGCGTGATGTTCCTGTAATTACCTCAAATGCGGACTAAACTCACTCAACAAAGTTAGGACTTGTCCACAAGTACCCTTTAAACAGTGTGGTAAGACTTAATTACTGCCAAACAACCTCTCTGGCACTGAAAATTAACTTTTATAAATGTGGAGTCTCATTTGTTCAGATTTTGTGTGTTGGAGATTTTTAAAATAAAATTAAACTTTTTCTTAGTTCCTTTATCCTCTCTTAATCCAGTCTCTCTTTATTTTGCTTTCTGTACCTGATTTGACATTGAATTAACAATTCTAACTGACACTTCCTAGTTCAGACTCTGCGCTGCTCATTAACGATTCTTCAATCTGATTGGTTAAGGAGATACACAGTTGCTTGGCCTGTTCACACAGGTCTCAGATGCCCTGTAGAGGGCAGTGCACTGTTTAGATGTTTGGCTGACAAAGTTGCCATGCAAACCCCATAGAAAGACTATAGGAAAGTGCAAGTCTAACGAACAGCTTGTGCCATTATTTGGCCATTCACAGCAAATTCCAGCCCAATACATTTTCATGCTTCAAACTGAATTACCATGCAACCCGCACAAAGAACCATACGGGAGAGTGCACTTTACATGGAACGCCAAGTTTGTAGGTTCATGCATGCAGCACTAAGGCCTAGAAGACACAATTCATCATTTATGACCATGGTCATTTTCCAGGAAGAGGAACTTCTTTTGAGATGTTTAAGCTCAGAGATTGTTGGGACGGTGTGAAAAGCATCAGAAGGCTGAAGGAAGCTGTTGAAAGTTCGAAGAAAGTAGTCAAGAGTGAAAAGTTTGAAGGTTCAGGAAAGGCAACATTTTTCGGATCAAAATAGAAAACAACAAAGTGTAACAGTTACTGTAAATGCACAAGATTCATAGCACAGGGTACAGCATAGCAGCAATAGGGAAATAGAAGCAAGGTTTGCTGGAAAGGCATAACGAAGACACCTGCTGCAGGGGTCTCCAGAGCCAAAACCAGAGTGTTCTGCCCAACAACAGCAGCCTACTATTTAATCATCGAGATTGAATGATTTTATGCTTTCGTTACAAAGGGACAATCTCACAATGAAAACCTGTTACAGATCGTAACTTTAATCTTGCCTGGTCCTACTGTAATCGCATTTAGCCAATGTAACTTCATTATACTGTTACTAAGTGAAAGCCAACTCCAACAGAGATAGTGATACACAAACTATCATTGCACATGATGGTTTTGCTTCTGTTAATGAATATTAAGGATTAATCAGTCCTTAACCTTGTGGCTGTACTAACCTTGTGCGTTATCAAGATGTTGTTAAATAAAGTGTTTGTTAATGCGGGGTGTGTGTCCAACTCAGTCAAATAGGAGTTAAGTTGCACTTCACTCAGGTTTGTACCTGGGTGTCCTTGTGCACCAGTCGCTGAAGGTAAGCATGCAGGTGCAGCAGGCGGTTAAGAAGGCAAATGGTATGTTGGCCTTCATAGCAAGAGGGTTCGAGTACAGGAACAAGGATGACTTGCTGCAGTTGTACAGGGCCTTAGTGAGACCGCACCTTGAGTATTGTGTGCAGTTTTGGTCGCCTTATCTGAAGAAGGATGTTCTTGCCATGGAAGGAGTGCAGCGAAGATTCACCAGGCTGATACCTGGGATGGCAGGAATGACGTATGAGGAGAGATTGTGTCGATTGGGCTTGTACTCACTGGAGTTTAGAAGATTGAGAGGGGATCTCATCGAAACCTATAAAATTCTGTCAGGCCTGGACAGACTAGATGCAGGAAGGATGTTCCCGATGGCCGGGGAGTCCAGAACTAGGGGTCACAGTCTAAGGATAAGGGGTAAGCCATTTAGGACTGAGATGAGGAGGAATTTCTTCACCCAGAGAGTGGTGAACCTGTGGAATTCTCTGCCACAGAGGGCGGTGGAGGCCAGTTCATTAAATATATTCAAGAAAGAGTTGGATATATTTCTTAAGGCTAAAGGGATCAAGGGATATGGGGAGAAGGCAGGGACAGGGTACTAAATTTGGATGATCAGCCATGATCTCATTGAATGGCGGAGCAGGCTCGAGGGCCGAATGGCCTACTCCTGCTCCTGTCTTCTATGTTTCTATGTACTGTTGTCCTGGTTTTGACTGATCTAGCTATATTCAAACCAGATTATGTAGGATGTTTTGAAATAAGTTAATTTCAGTATCAAATAAGAAACTTCAGATACAAGTATTAAATTTTAATCTAATTTTCAAAATGTATACGTTGGTAATGGAAGGGCAAGATTCGTTTTATATCTGCCAACAGATTATATATTAAAATTCTGGGATACAATATTTCTTACATAAAATGTTGGCACTCATTTTGTATAGCAGTGTTTGTATCCCTTTGTACAGCACTCATTTTTTTTTAGGAATTAATTAATATAAACACTATTCATCTTGTATCATCTTGGGTGAGTATTAGCTGTAAAAAGTGAAATTTAGTTTAACATTTTGAATTTAGCTTAGAACTTTAAAAACTGTAGTTAACAGAAATAGCCGGTCAGCGGCAGTTAACTATCAGTCAGCTGTAAGTGTTTGTCTTGAATAGGTGCTTATTACTGTCAGCAGTGAGCCCAGACAGCACTTGTAACTTAGGTGTGGCTCCAAAGGTATAAAAGTAAACACTGTCTGCTGAGGCACAGAATGATCTTAAACACAGTGTGAAACTTGGGAATTTAGAGAGAGACTGGGAATTCTCTGCAGAGGGGGAAGGAGATGTTGTTTTTGCCTCCATAGGATAGCAGGTGGGTGATCAGTTCGTGAGTACAGGAAACTCTTCTTTATCCGGCACCGACGGGACCGGCGTGGTGCCGGTTTATCAAAAAGTCCGGATTACAGAGAGTTAAAGTTAAGAGCTCCGTACACAGCAACAAATCCAGGCTTCCCTGTTGCTTAGCAACAGGTGCAAGAAGCCCGGCCACAGACCAAGCGTCCCTGTTGCTTAGCAACAAGTGCAGGAACCCCCGATTACACAGCCAAGAATCAAGAAACGGCCACTAATATGAAGAAAAACTTAACTGAACCTATTCCTGAATTTTGCCGGTTAACCGAGATTTCCGGTTGTTTGGGTGCCGGTAAATCGAGAGTTTCCTGTATTACAATTTTTTTCTCTAAGCTAGGCAGTGGTTTAAACTAAGAGCAGGGGAACTATAACTAATACTTTATTAAATTAATAACTTAACTAGATAATCTAATTAATATAACTAAATAATTGTTTGAATAAAAACTTTAATTAAATTAATTCAGGCCATCAATAAGCAAATAAATAAAAAAGATTAGAGATGGCAGGGCAGGCTGTGTGTCGGGACTGTAGTATGTGGGAGTTTGTGAACAGCGAGTCTGTCCCGGATTCCCACGTCTGCAGGAAATGTCTCTGCCTTCAGTCACTCCGGCTCAGAGTCATTGAGCTGGAGTGCGAGTTAGACGCACCGAAACATAAGGTGGGAGAGGAATTTCTGGATAGTTTTATCCAGAAAATCATAGAGGAAAGCACAGGTTCAGGAAAGGGAGGGTGTGACT
Organism: Somniosus microcephalus; assembly: GCF_052327205.1. Taxonomy (NCBI): domain Eukaryota; kingdom Metazoa; phylum Chordata; class Chondrichthyes; order Squaliformes; family Somniosidae; genus Somniosus; species Somniosus microcephalus. Next base: position 262,770,475 of record NC_140992.1, on the reverse strand, counting down.
GTTAGAGAGCTGGGTAGTGAGGACTTAAGAGGTTGAGAAGGAGGTCCTGCAGACACTGGTCCTGTCCAACAGGTACGATGTACTCGCTACTTGTGAGGACAAGGAAAAAGACTGCAAGGAGGATAGCCACAATACAGACCAAGGCACCGTGGCTCAGCAGGCTGTCCAGGGAAGAGCAGAATAGAAGTCAGGCAGCGATAGGGGATTCAATAATTAGGGGGATAGATACTGTGTTCTGCAGCCACGAACGAGAATCCCGAAGGGCGTGTTGCCTACCCGGTGCCAGGGTAAGGGATATCTCGAGGCGGCTGGAGAGGAATTTGGAAAGGGGGGGAGTAAACCCAGTTGTTGTGGTCCATGTCGAAGCAAACAACATAAGTAGGAACAGGGAGGAGGTCCTTTTGAGGGAGTATCAGAAGTTCGGAGCAAACTTAAAAAGCAACAGCTCGAACCACGTGCAAATTGGCATAGAAACAGTCAGATCAGGAGAATTAACATGTGGCTAGAGGGCTGGTGTGGGAAAGAGGGGTTCCTTTTCACAGGACACTGGCACCAGTACTGGAACAGGAAGGAGCTGTACCGATGGGACGGGCTCCACCTGAACCGGGATGGGACTGGTGTCCGAGCGGAAAGGGTAAATATGGAGGTGGCAAAGGCTTTAAACTAGTAAGACGGGGGGAGGGATCTACAAGAAATGAAACCAGCCTAAACATAAACAAAGGAGAGCACAGGGAAGAATAAAGTAAGGGAGGACATTGATGGCCAAGAAATAAATAGAGTTATAGAACAGGAGTGTAAAAAGATGGTTAACAATAAAGTGAGAGGAACTGCTATTAAAAGTGAGTTAAACTGTCTGTACAGCAATGCACAGTGTCTGTAATAAAACAGGGGAACTGAAGGCAATAATACGTTGCGAGGAACCAGACATAGTATGGATTACTGAGACATGGCTACAGAAAAATCAGGACTGGGAATTAAACATTGCAGGGTATAACATATTTAGAAAAGATAACGAGGGGGGAAAAGGGGGAGGTAGAGTAGCTGTACCTATTAGGGAATAACATAATGGCAGTAGAAAAAAGTGACGCAGCTATCAGCAAGACAAAAATAGAATCCATGTAGATAGAGGTAAAAGATAATCTTGGATCAATCACAATAGGGGTAGTCTACAAACCACTTAATAGTGGAAGGGAGGTGGAGGAAGAAATATGCAAACAAATTAGGGAAATTAGTTAAAAAAAACAGAATAATAATCATGGGCGATTTCAACTACCCCGATATTAAGTGCCCAGAAGAGGTAGGTAAAGGGGATGGGAATGGAGTTCCTACAATGGGTATAGGACTCCTTTCTAACCCAATATGTAAGGGATGATTCGCTATTGGATCGAGTAATGGGAAATGAATCAGAGCAGATAAAAGTAAAAGTATGGGAACATCTAGGCAATAGTGACCATCATATAATATGCTTCAAGATAACAACTGAGAAGGACATAAGTATGACGAAGACCAGGGTAATAGATTGGAGAAAAGCCGATTTTTTGCGGGGCTGAGAATAGAACTTGGGAAAATAAAATCGACAACAATGATGTAGAACAGCAATGGGAAATATTTAAAACGGTCCAACAAAAATATATTCCGCTAAAAAACAAGAACAAGCTAAACACTAATGAGACACCATGGATGAATAAAGACGTACGGGAAAAACTGAGGGTAAGGAAAGAGGCATACACTAAGTACATGGACAGCAGGGGAGAGCATGGCAAGAGAGAATATGAAGAGATTAGGAGAGAAGTCAAAAAAAAACTAGAAAGGCAAAAAGGAACTATGAAATTAAATGATCAAGGAACATGAAACAAAATAGTAAAATATTTTATAGGCACATCAATAAAATAAGGAAGGTTGGGATGGGAATAAGGCCATTAGGGATAGACAGGATAATACCACGGTAACGATAGCAAGATGGCAGAAATATTAAATAATTATTTTGCTTCAGTATTTTCCAGGGAGATGGAACAGGTGGACATGACATTGGATGATGAGATTAGTAATGAGATAACTGCATTTAAAATAGAGGAGAAATATTAAATAAACTAAAAACTCAGAGGATAAAACCCCTGGTCCGGACAGATTACATCCGCGCATCGGAAAAGAATCTCGGGAAGAGATAGCAGTGGTATTACTACACATATTTAATAACTAATTAGAACAAGGTGTAGTGCCAGAGGACTGGCGGATAGCTAACGTAATACCTATATTTAAGAAGGGAGATAGAACATGTCCAGGGAACTATAGACCAGTCAGCTTAACATCGGTGGTAGGAAAAATAATGGAATCCCTACTAAAGGAGAAAACAGAACATCTGGAAACCAAAAATAAAAATGAGTCATCAGCATGGATTTCAAAAGGGAGAATCTTGCTTGGCCAACCTCATTGAATTTTTTGAAGAGGTAACAAAGAGAGTAGACAAGGGTAATGCAGTAGATGTAATTTATCTAGATTTTCAAAAGGTCTTTGATAAGGTACCCCATAATAGACTAATGAATAAGATCAGAGCATGCGTAGTCAGGGGACAAGTAGCAGAATGGATAACTGTCTGGCTTCAAGGCAGAAAGCAAAGAGTAGGGGTAAAGGGTAGCTATTCAGAGTGGCAGAAGGTGAGAAGTGGTGTTCCACAAGGATCAGTGCTGGGACCACTGTTGTTCACAATTTATATTAATGATTTAGATTTTAGAATCAAAAACACTTTCTAAATTTGCAGAGGAAACCAAATTGGGGGAAGATAGTCAATACTGAGGAGAACTGCAACAAATTACAAGACAACATTAATAAACTTGCAGAATGGGCATATACTTGGCAAATGAAATTCAACACAGATAAATGTGAGGTATTATATTTTGGTAAGAAGAATAGGGAGGTCACATATTACTTGGAAAATAAAAATCTAAATGGGGTAGAGGAACAAAGGGATCTTGGAGTAAAAATACACAAATCACTGAAAGTAGCAGCACAGGTTAACAAGGCCATTAAAAAAGCAAACCAAGCACTCGGGTTTATTTCTAGAGGGATTGAATTGAAAAGTAGAAAATTTATGCTAAACCTATATCGAACCTTGGTTAGACCACACAAGAGTACTGTGTACAGTTCTGGTCACCATATTATAAAAAGGATATAGAGGCACTGGAGAGGGTGCAAAAAAGATTTACAAGGATGACACCAGAAAAGCGAGTGTGTACCCATCAGGAAAGGATGAACAGGCTGGGTCTCTTTTCTCTTGAAAAGAGAAGGCTGAGGTATGACCTAATAGAGGTTTTTAAAATCATGAAAGGTTTTGATCGAGTGGATACAGAGAGAGTGTTTCCACTTGTGGGGAAGAGCAAAACTAGAGGCCATCAATATAAGATAGTCACCAAGAAATCCAATAGGGAATTCAGAAGAAACTTCTTTACCCAGAGAGTGGTGAGAATGTGGAACTCGCTACCACAGGGAGTGGTTGAAGCGAATAGTATAGATGCATTTAAGGGGAGGCTAGATAAGCATATGAGGGAGAAGGGAATAGAGGATTATAGAAGCATAGAAGATAGGAGCAGGAGTAGGCCATTCGGCCCCTCGAGCCTGCTCCGCCATTCAATGAGATCATGGCTGATCATCCAAATTCAGTACCCTGTCCCTGCCTTCTCCCCATATCCCTTTAGCCGTAAGAAATATATCCAACTCCTTCTTGAATATATTTAATGAACTGGCCTCCACCGCCCTCTGTGGCAGAGAATTCCACAGGTTCACCACTCTCTGGGTGAAGAAATTCCTCCTCATTTCAGTCCTAAATGGCTTACCCCTTATCCTTAGACTATGACCCCTGGTTCTGGACTCCCCGGCCATCGGAAACGTCCTTCCTGCATCTAGTCTGTCCAGGCCTGACAGAATTTTATAGGTTTCGATGAGATCCCCTCTCAATCTTCTAAACTCCAGTGAGTATAAGCCCAATCGACACAATCTCTCCTCATACGTCATTCCTGCCATCCCAGGTATCAGCCTGGTGAATCTTCGCTGCACTCCCTCCATGGCAAGAACGGCCTTCCTCAGATAAGGCGACCAAAACTGCACACAATACTCAAGGTGCGGTCTCACCAACGCCCTGTACAACTGCAGCAAGACATCCTTGTTCCTGTACTCGAACCCTCTTGCTACGAAGGCCAACATACCATTTGCCTTCATAACCGCCTGCTGCACCTGCATGCTTACCTTCAGCGACTGGTGCACAAGAACACCCAGGTCTCTTTGCACTTCCCCCAATCTATTGCCATTCAAATAATAGTCTCCCTTCCTGTTTTTGCCACCAAAGTGGATAACCTCACATTTATCCACATTATAGTGCATTTGCTATGTTTCTGCCCAATCATCCAACCTGTCCAAATTGTACTGGAGTTTCACGACATCCTCCTCACAGCATACCCTCCCACCCAGCTTTCTGTCATCTGCAAATTTGGAGATATTACATGCAATTCCCTCGTCCAGATCATTAATATATATTGTGAACAGCTGGGGTCCTAGGACCGATCCTTGCAGTACCCCACTAGTCACTGCCTGCCACTCGGAAAACGACCCGTTTATTCCAACTCTTCGCTTTCTATCCGCCAACCAGTTCTCTATCCAAGTCAATACCTTGCCCCCAATCCCATGTGCCTTAATTTTGCACGCTAATCTCTTACGCGGGACCTTATCGAAAGCCTTCTGAAAGTCCAAATATACCACATCCACTGGTTCTCCCTTATCTATTTTACCAGTTACATCCTCAAAAAATTCCAGTAGGTTAGTCAAGCACGATTTACCTTTTGTAAATCCATGTTGACTTTGTCCAATCCCGTCACTGCTTTCCAAGTGCTCTGCTATTACATCTTTTATAATGGACTCTAGCATTTTCCCCACTACCGATGTCAGGCTTACCGGTTTATAATTCCTCGCTTTTTCTCGACCACCTTTTTTGAATAGTGGGGTAACATTAGTTACCCTCCAATCCATGGGTACTGTTCCAGAGTCTATCGAGTTCTGGAAGATGACCAGCAATGCCTCTTCTATTTCTAGGGCCACTTCTTTAAGTACCCTAGGATGTAGATTATCAGGCCCTGGGGATTTATCGGCCTTCAGTCCCATCAATTTTCCTAACACCATTTCCCTACAAATACTGATTTCTTTCAGTTCCACCCTTTCATCAGACCCTATGTTCCCCAGCATCTCTGGGAGGTTATTTGTGTCCTCCTTTGTGAAGACAGAACCAAAATATGTATTTAGTTGGTCTGCCATTTCTTTGTTCCCCATTATAAATTCCCCTGATTCTGACTGCAAGGGACCTACGCTTGACTTCACCAATCTTTTTCTCTTCACATATCTATAAAAGCTTTTACAGTCAGTTTTTATGTTCCCTGCAAGCTTACTCTCATATTCTATTTTCCCCTTCTTAATTAATCCCTTTGTCCTCCTTTGTTGAATCCTAAACTGCTCCCAATCCTCAGGATTATTGCTTTTTCTGGCCAATTTATACGTCCTCTCCTTGGATCTTATGCTATCCCTAATTTCCCTGGTTAGCCACGGTTGAGTCACCTTTTTTGTTTTATTTTTATGCCAAACTGGGATGAACAAATTCTGTAGTTCATCCATTCGGTCTTTGAATGTTTGCCATTGCCTATCCACCGTCAACCCTATGCAGATAGAGTTAGACGAGGAAAGACGGGAGGAGGCTCAAGTGGAGCATAAACGCTGGCATGGACTGGTTGTGCCGAATGGCCTGTTTCTCTGCTGTATATCCGATGTAATCATGTTATGATTTAAACAGATTATAAGACTGAGTGTTATAGGTGCTCCTCTACACCCATTAACTACAGTCAAATGTTGGGTCTTGAAATTCGCACTGCCTAATTTGCAGCCAAATTGAAAATGAATGTTGTACCCAGTACGGTAGCGAGGTGGTTGTTACGTTATGGACTCGTAATCCAGAGGCCTGGACTAATGAGCCCGAGACGTGAGGTCAAATACCCCACGGCTGCTGTGGAATTTAAATTCAGTTAATTAAACAAATCTGGAATAAAAAGCTAGCACCAGTTATGGTGAAACTGTAAAAACCCGTCTGGTTCACTAATGTCCTTTAGGGAAGGAAATCTGCCATCCTTACCTGGTCTGGCCTATATGTGACTCCAGATCTACAGCAATGTGGTTGACTCTTAACTGCCCTCTGCAGTTCAAGGCGGCGGCTCACCTCCACCTTCTCACGGGCAATTAGGGATGGGCAATAAATGCCGGCCTTGCCAGCGACGCCCACATCCCATGAACGAGCATTTTAAAAAAACTGTCCCAGGGAATGAGTCTCAACTTCAAATTGTTGCTAGCCACAAAATGTGTGGTGCAGAGTTGGCAACAACCCCAAGGCAAATCTTACAACATTGGGGAGGTAGTTGTCTTTGTGCTTCCCCATAATCATCAGCACATATGTAAAGGATCATAGAAATTTACGGCACAGGAGGAGGCTGTTCGGCCCGTCGTGTCAGTACAGGTGTTCTATCTGTACAACTTGATATTTACAAATTAGTTTACTAATGCATCATCTTTTACTTTTCCACAATTTCCAATCATTAATTACTCCTTCATGGTCAATCAACCCATTGTGTATAATCCTTTGCCGCTGTCAAAATTTGCATACTTCAAATTTGTTCCCTGGAATTAAGAAATTCATGTAGCTGGGTATTTTTTTTCTCAGTTTTTAGGGTAAACTCCCTCAACCAAGAGAGCAGGAAACCTGCTTCTGGATATTCACCGATATTGTTCTGTAATCCATTGCTAGGGGGTGTGTCTATCCTGCAGCCTGGGTTGAATTGCCCTTCAGCTAACCATCTAGGGACAATCACAGATGCAAACACATATCGGACAATTCTGCAGAACAACATTTGATGCTTTTCAGAAGCGAGATCAAATACTGTTATGCTCAACATTTGAAAAAAAAAAATGGCATTTAAAAATGCACACGTCACAAACACACGCACAAAAAAAAACATGTTTTATTAAAGCATCATCATCAGGACCCTTTTTCAAAATGAAACCATTCACAAATAAACCTAGAGTCCCTACTTATTTTGCTTGGGCAATATATATATATTTTATTAAACTCAGTAGAGGTAAAAAGTGAATCCTAGCTTGGAAGATTGACCTGTATCCTTTCCTGTCCACTCATCATCCCTGTGTTCGCTCCCCCAAACACCTCAAATTTCAAATTCTCTTCCCCATGTTTAAATCGTTTCACAGCCTCGTCCCTCCCTAATCTCTGTGACCTTCTCCAGCTCTACAATCCTCTCCAAACGCTGCATTCCTCTGACTCTGGCCTTCTGCATTCCCCACTCCCTTTACCCCAACAAAGGCAGCTGTGCCTTCAGCTGTATAGGCCCTAAACTCTGGAATTCCCGCACTCCTTTAAGACCCTCCTTAAAACAACAACTTGTATTTATATAGTGCCTTTTAAAGTAGTAAAACGTCCCAAGGCGCTTCACAGGAGTGTTATAAAGCAAAATTTGACACTCAGCCACATAAGGAGATATTAGGGCAGACTTGGTCAAAGAGGTAGGTTTGAAGGAGCGTCTTAACGGAGGAAATAGAGGTAGAGCGGCAGAGAGGTTTAGGGAGGGAATTCCAGAGCTTGGGGCCTTGGCAGCTGAAGACATAGCCGCCAACGGTGAAGTGATTAAAATCAGGGTTGCGCAAGAGGCCAGACTTAGAGGAGCGCAGATATCTGGGAGGGTTGTCAGGTTAGAGGCGATTACAGAGATAGGGAGGGGCAAGGCCGTGGAAGGATTTGAAAACTAGGATGAGAATTTTAAAATTGAGGTGGTGCTCAACCGGTAGCCAATGTACGTCAGCGAGCACAGGGGTGATGGGTGAACAGGACTTGGTGTGAGTTAGGTTACAGGCAGCAGAGTTTTGGATGACCTTAAGTTTCTGGGGGGTGGAAGATGGGAGGTCGGCCAGGAGTGTGTTGGAATAGTCAAGTCTAGAGGTAACAAAGGCATGGATGAGGGTTTCGACAGCAGATGAGCTGAGGCAGGGGTAGAGTCGGGCGATGTTCTGGAGGTGGAAATAGACGGTCTTAGTGATGGCGCAGACATGTGGTCGGAAACTCACCTACGGGTCAAGTACAACATCAAGGTTGCGAAAAGTTTGGTTCAGCCTCATACAGTTGCCAGAGAGAAGAATGGAGTCGGTGGCTTGGGAATGAGTTTTTGGTGGGAACCGAAGACAATGGCTTCGGTCTTCCCAATATTTAATTGGCGGAAATTGCTGCTCCTCCAGTACTGTAAGTCGAACAAGCAGTCAGACAATTTAGAGGCGGTGGAGGGGTCGAGAGAGCTGATGGTGAGGTAGAGCTGGGTGTCGTCAGCGTACATGTGGAAACTGACGTCGTGATTTCGGATGATTTCGCCGAGGGGCTGCATGTAGATGAGAAATAGGAGGGGGGGGGACACCAGAGGTTTAACAGTGTGGGAGCGGGAAGAGAAGCTATTGCAGGTGATTATCTGGTTACGACTGGATAGATAAGAAGGAACAAGGCGAGTGCAGTCCCACCCAGCTGGACAACAGTGCAGAGGCATTGGAGGAGGATGGTGTGGTCAACCATGTCAAAGGCTGCAGACCAAGCTTTTGGTCACCTGTCCTAATATCTCTTTCTTGGCTCAGCATCCATTTTTTGGTAGTGGTGGTGGTGTTTGTTGTTGTTGTAGTAGACCGTGTGAGCGAGCTAAAGTAACATCAGTTCATACTTCTGCTAACCAGGAAAGCTCGAGTTTTATTTTTAATTCATATCACTGGGTGCAGAAATTTCTTCAAGCCACACACCCTTTTTGCACCCTGTCCAACCCACATCCCCTCCCCCTTTCTGCCCCCTCTCCCCCATAATATCGGCACTGACTGTAAACAAAAAACAGTCTTGTTAACTTGATTTTGAAGTTTGAACATTGTGCCAATGATTTAACATTTAAGCAATACTAAAAGCGCAACTGCTCTGGAATAAACTTTTAAACTCATTCCACGATGGCAAATAAAATATATGACAGAAATGTAAGCAACAAAATGTTTTCCCATATAAAAGCCTTCTTACATTTCTAGATAGCCAAAATTAAATATCAGTAAGAAATTACAACATGAGACTCAACTTTTAAACTTGTTTTATAATTCATTAGTTTAAAACGAAGCACAGAAACAGAAAACAAAAAACAAATCAGACCAGTCTGCTTTTTTGCTCCCTGCCAATTTCCTCCCCTCTCAGGAGACATCAATCCCTTGCTGACGAGCTGACAACACAGTTGCATGAGCAGCGGTCGTTCTCTGCAAGCTGGCTCGAAAAGCATGAACTTTGATAGTGATTTGGCTGTGTGCGGCATCACAGCAGAGCCTGGCTGTGTCCTCACCTGATATTCATACACAAGGATTTCCTGCAGTGTTCACTGGATAGCAATCAACAGCAGGAACCTTTATTTACAATCCCGAACCCTGTGGTGCTTAGGCCAATTGTTGCTTCCCTACCACTATCTCAACTCAGATCACCTGGCTCGGCACAGTTCAAAGATTGAGCTTGGAACCTTCCTGGTCTCTATGGCTCAGCTACTCACTGCGTGAAATCAGGGACCCATCGGGAAAACTCAAATCATTAGTCATTTATGAGACACATACAGGGCAGGATTTTCATTGGGCCGTGGAGGCGGGATTGGAGGCGTGTGGGGGGTTAAAATCTTGAAATCGGGGGGGGCACGAACCCATCCCGCCCCCAACCCGCCTCCATGCCAGTTTCAAAGGAGGCAGATTCCCGACCTGTACTGGGAGCCACCTCCCCGAGGCGGGAAGGGGATTAGTGCCAATTAACTGCCTGTTAACAGGTAGTTTTTTGCCTAATCCCTATCTTTATTGCTGAAGTGTGGGATTCCCGACGGCGCCAAACCACGCCAAGTTAGCGAAGCGGACCGTCGGGCTGAAGGGCTCGAGATGTCCGGTGTTCAGGTGAGTGATGGGTGCATGAGTGCAGAGGTAAGTGTGTTTGGTGTGTTTAAAGAAGTTTTACTTACCTTTACTGCCTTCCTTCCTTCAGGTCTTGGGAGTCCCTCATCCCACCGGCACAGAAAGCAGAATGGCCGCGAGCTGTCAAAAGTTGCAGCATTCAGCTTTCTGTTCCGGAGAGATCTCTAAATCAGCCTGAGAGGAAGGAATTAACTTGGAGTACAGCTGTCAAACGCTGATATTTCATCTGTCAAAAGCTTTTGACAAATGAAATGTCAATCTGTGACGTCACCTATTGCCGGGTGGGCCTTAATTGGCCTGCTGAGCCCGCTGGGCGGGCTCAACAAGGTCAATCAAGTGAAAATCGCGTGGGTTGGCCACAAATCGATGGAGGCGGGACTACAACCCCGAAAGTTGTAGTCCGGCCTCCTACACGCCTCCTCAATGAAAATCCAGCCCACAGTGTCTGAGGAGAGGACATTTAATAAAAACCAACAAAGCATTTAACAGAAGTAGCAAGCTATCAATCCAGTAACATCAAGTGACTGGCATACCACTGAGGTTTGCATTCCTGGGGTCCTGGCCATTTTTACGACACTGAACTTCTAGGACTCTCAGCTGAAAATCCCAGGATTTTGGACTTAAAGTGCACTTCTAACTGCAGTATTATATGATATTTCTTTTGTCATTACGTAAGCAAATTAGAGGCACAAGCATTATTGCAAGTCAAATATTCATTGGGGTCTAAAATTGGGTTACTTGATTCTAAACTTCAATTTGAAAGTTTTCTAAATAAAGAAACAAAGAATCAAAATAAAATACAATAGCACTGTGAGCAGAAATGATAAACAGTATAACAGAGATTTTACTGATTGCCAACACTGATTTCGGCCCCTTTGCCGCCAGAAATGAACCCACAAAATTGTAAACTTGCACAACAGAAACTGAACTATAAATGCCAGAGAAAGCTAGTCAACAGATCAGTCACACAGAAACGGTTATACAATTTTTTACAAGTACTTATTCAGAAACTGTTAAAGTAAAACTAATCATGGTTGTTTTTGAACTGTAAATCGCCAATCTAGTCATTTCAGAAAAATGTGCTACTGGAAACTGTGAAACAATCATAAATTTGAGTGTCACCAACTCACAAAGGTATAAGAAAATCTTGCAAATAGCTTTTGTCACCCTGACAAACCTGAAATCTAAAGAAATGATGAAGAAATTCAGGTGTTATTTTTGAATTGTTGCAACCAGTGATTGTTCCATTATGTCCCAAGTTATTTTTTGTTCGTTTATGGGATCTGGGCGTCACTGGCAAGGCCAGCATTTATTGCCCACCCCTAATTGTCCTTGAGAAGGTGATGGTGAACCGACTTCTTGAACCGCTGCAGTCCGTGCGGTGAAGGTACTCCCACAGTGCTGTTAGGGAGGGAGTTCCAGGATTTTGACCCAGCGACGATGAAGGAACTTGCAGGTGGTGGTGTTCCCACGTGCCTGCTGCCCTTGTCCTTCTAGGTGGTAGAGGTCGCGGGTTTAGGAGGTGCTGCTGAAGGAGCCTTGGCGAGTTGCTGCAGTGCATCTTGTAGATCGTATACACTGCAGCCACGGTACGCCGGTGGTGCAGGAAGTGAATGCTTAAGGTGGTGGATGGGGTGCCAATCAACCGGGCTGCTTTGTCCTGGATGGTGTCGAGCTTCTTAAGTGTTGTTGGAGCTGCACTCATCCAGGTAAGTGGAGAATATTCCATCACACTCCTTACTTGTGCCTTGTAGATGGTGGAAAGGCTTTGGGGAGTCAGGAGGCGAGACACTCGCCACAGAATACACAGCCTCTGATCTGCTCTTGTTGCCACAGTATTTATGTGACCCTCCAGGATGTTGATGGTGGGGGATTCAGCGATGGTAATGCTGGTGAATGTCAAGGGGCAGTGGTTAGACTCTCGCTTGTTGGAGATAGTCATTGCCTGGCACTGGCAGGTAACATTCGCGCCACGCATCAGCCCAAGCCTGAATGTCGTCAAGGTCTTATTGTATGCGGGCATGGACTACTTCATTATCTGAGCAGTTGCGAATGGCACTGAACACTGCATCACCAAACGTCCTCATTTTTGACCTTATGATGGCGGGAAGGTCATTGATGAAGCAGCAGAAGATGGTTGGGCCTAGGACACTGCCCTGAGGAACTCCTGCAGCAATGTCCTGGGGCTGTGATGATTGACCACCAACCACCACAACCATCTTCCTTTGTGCTAGGTATGACTCCAACCAGTGGAGAATTTTCCCCCCGATTCCCATTGCCTTCAGTTTTACTAGGGCTCCTTGATGCCACACCCGGTCAAATGCTGCCTTGATGTCAAGGGCAGTCACTCTCACCTCACCTCCAGAATTCAGCTCGTTTGTCCATGTTTGGACCAAGGCTGTAATGAGGTCTGGAGCTGAGTGGTCCTGGTGGAAGCCAAACTAGGCATCAGTGAGCAGGTTATTAGTGAGTAAGTGCCGCTTGATAGCACTGTCGATGACATCTTCCATCACTTTGCTGATGATTGAGAGTAGGCTGATGGGGTGGTAATTGGCCAGATTAGATTTGTCCTGCTTTTTGTGGACAGGACATACCTGGGCAGTTTTCCACATTTTCGGATAGATGCCAGTGTTGTAGCTGTTCTGGAACAGCTTGGCTAGAGGCGCGGCTAGTTCTGGAGCACAAGTCTTCAGCACGTTAGCCGGGATGTTGTCAGGGCCCATAGCCTTTGCTGTATCCAGTGCGCTCAGCCGTTTCTTGATATCACGTGCAGTAAATCGAATTGGCTGAAGACTGGCTTTTATTTTGGGGGACCTCAGGAGGAGGCCAGTATAAATCATCCACTCGGCACTTCTGACTGAAGATGGTACCGCACAGCACAATAATAGTAATATTCCTCTGATTCAACATTAGAAATAATGTTCCTATACTGCACACTATGGAACCAGAGAACCCATCTGAAATTCCCAAACTTCTGTAAATGCTGCTGCTGGAACGAAGGACCATTCCCAGGCTTTTGTTGGTACTTGTTCCTTATTTCAGGATTTGCAAGACTGAATACTGAAATCCTAGGATTACAATATGCATCCAGGATTGCAAATCCCAACCATAGTAACAGTGGGTTAACTGCTATGTCCTCTCTGAGAAAAACCAGATGAATGCGATAAAAGTCTTCTCTCTCCGATGGTTGCAGATATCCCAAGTAAATTGAGCAACTGCAGTTTTGTTCCCTGTATCAGTGACTAGAAACATAGAAGATAGGAGCAGGAATAGGCCATTCGGCCCCTCGAGCCTGCTCTGCTATTTAATGAGATCATGGCTGATCATCCAAATTCAGTATCCTGTCCCTGCATTCTCCCCATATCCCTTGATCCCTTTAGCCTTAAGAAATATATCTAACTCCTTCTTGAATATATTCAATGAATTGGCCTCAACTGCCTTCTGTGGTAGAGAATGCCACAAGTTCACCACTCTCTGGGTGAAGAAATTCCTCCTCATCTCAGTCCTAAATGGCTTACCCCTTATCCTTAGCCTGTGACCCCTGGTTCTGGACTCCCCTGCCATCGGGAACATCCTTCCTGCATCTAGTCCTGTTAGAATTTTATAAGTTTCAATGAGGTCCCCTCTCATTCTTCTAAACTCTAGCGAATATAAGCCTAATCGACCCAATCTCTCTTCATACGTCATTCCTGCCATCCCAGGTATCAGTCTGGTGAATCTTCGCTGCACTCCCTCCATGGCAAGAACATCCTTCCTCAGATAAGGCGACCAAAACTGCACACAATACTCAAGGTGTGGTCTTACCAAGACCCTGTACAACTGCAGCAAGACATCCTTACTCCTGTCCTCGAACCCTCTCGCTATGAAGGCCAACATACCATTTGTCTTCTTAACCGTCTGCTGCACCTGCATGCTTACCTTCAGTGACTGGTGCACAAGGACACCCAGGTCTCGTTGCACTTCCCCTTTTCCCAATCTATTGCTGTTCAGATAATAATCTGCCTTCCTGTTTTTACCACCAAAGTGGATAACCTCGCATTTATCCACATTATTACACTGCATCTGCCATGCATCTGCCCAATCACCCAACCTGTCCAAATCATACTGGAGTTTCTCTGCATCCTCCTCACAGCAAGCACGCCCACCCAGCTTTGTGTCGTCTGCAAACTTGGAGATATTACATCTAGTTCCCTCATCTAGATCATTAATATATATTGTGAATAGCTGGGGTCCTAGCACCTATCCCTGCGGTACCCCACTAGTCACTGCCTGGCACTCGGAAAAACACCCGTTGCTTCCTGTCTGCTAACCAGTTCTCCATCCAAGTCAGTACCCTACCCCCAATTCCATATGCTTTAACTTTGCACACTAATCTCTTATGCGGGATCTTATCGAAAACCTTCTGAAAGTCCAAATACACCACATCGACTGATTCTCCCTTATCTATTCTGCCAGTCACATCCTCAAAAAATTCCAGTAGATTAGTGAAGCATGATTTACCTTTTGTAAATCCATGTTGACTTTGTCCGATCCTGTCGCTGTTTCCCAAGTGCTCTGCTATTACCTCTTTTATAACTGATTCTAGCATTTTCCCCACTACCGAGGATAGGCTATAATTCCCCGTTTTCTCTCTACCACCTTTTTTAAATAGTGTGGTTGCATTAGCTACCCTCCAATCCATGGGAACTGTTCCAGAGTCTATAGAATTTTGGAAGATGACCAGCAATGCATCTACTATTTCTAGGGCCACTTCCTTAAGTACCCTAGGATGTAGAATCCAGAGCATAAAACCAGTCAAGTCGTAAATTGGCAATCAAACTCCTGTTGTCATGTACATTGGTTGTGCTTGCTTCCAGCGAAACTCAAGAGCACCACCACATAAGAATCTACGGGACCCTGAATGCCTACATACACGTGGTGGTGCTTAGAATTTCAGGAAGAGGCGAGAGTATTGAATGCACCAGTATACATCACATTTGTCGACTGGTACATTGTCTGTCAACCCGAGAAATTTTACCTGCACCGTTAAGCATAAACAGTGGCACTTTTGCACCTAATGGCGTTATGTGGATTGGAATATGCAACATCATGTCAGCTGTTTGTGCCAAAATGGAGTCCAAAGAACATTATTCCATGACTGAATTAAGAGTCAAGGAGTTTCAGTTTGGTGGGTCTCTCTTGCACTGCATTTACAATCAGAGTCCAAATGCAAAGTGCATCACAATGTCATGAGGATGGTTGGTGTGAGCAATGAAACATTAAATTGATGCAGTAGGAGGTGCTTTTCTGAGGCTCACTGCTCAGGTAAAGTAGAGGGTATTTTACTCAGCATCACTTGAGCTGGTATGTTGGGTGCAGAAAAAAAATTGGAAAATATTACATTCCTTCAGACTGATATTGTTCACTTTGACATGCACACAAAAAGTGGTTCACAGCATAACTGTTCTCAAAAGGAACAATGCCCCGAGGTTAAGGGAATTATGAAGTTCAGCTAAAATCTTACCATATTTTTATAAATTAGTCACAGAAAAAGTAACTGTCCACACAAAGCTCCACATTGCAACATAAATCCAGTCACCTCTCTGGCTACTGATGAACCACACAACCAAAAACCACAACAATATATAAATGTGTGCTATAGACATATAAAACACGGACAGATTAATTCTCAATTGCAAACTCACTACATTGTAGTGTCTCTTTAAAATGTCTCTTCTACTCAAAAGGTTCATTTTCATTTTAAGCACATAAGGGTTATTTATGTTTAGAAATTAAAAAATGCATTGAAGGGGAAGAGACACTTGTAAAATTTTAATTAATAGATCCCTTATCTGAAGAAAATTCGTGCATAATTTTATCACTTCATCACAAATCTTCTGACGGGGGTTCATAATTATTATTTTGTATGCAATTTTTCCATTCAGACCAAGTATAAAATTGAATTTCCCTAGACTGCAACTGATAGAACAGAATATTTTTGAGGTTCCAACTTAACAAAATCTTGGTCAAAACTAATGAATTTTATACTGGATAGATTTAATCAAAAGACTTAGAATGCCACAGAGCAGCACTGAAACTCCCGGGGAGAATGCAAAGTATTTGATTATACTGGAAACTAAGTGCTTGCACCATTTAAACTTTTAAGATACTGTATCAATCATTTTTACCACCTTGCCTGTGTGTGGTTTTTACACTCCGAGTGTGAGCAGAAAAGAAGATTTTTAACAACAGGCTCATCACAAAAAAAAAGGGTTTTAATATTTTTAAATTGTGGTTTATAATACACACCTCCAGCTACACGTTTCTTTTTTCCTGTTTTTGGATGGTCCCATTGGGTCTTCAGCTCAACATGACTGTTGGATAAAGAGAAAATAAAGAGTAAAACATTTGCTGGCACTTAAAACTCTTAAGTAGCAACAGGAGGAGGCCATTTAGCACCTCGAGCCTGTTCTGCCATTCAATGAGATCATGGCTGATCTGCGACCTAACTCCTTTTACCCACCTTTGGCCCATATCCCTTAATACTTTTGGTTAACAAAAATCTATCAACCTCAGATTTAAAATGAACAACTGATCCAGCATCAATTGCCGTTTGCAGAAGAGAGTTCCAAACTTCTACCACCCTTTGTGTGTAGAAGTGTTTCCTAATTTCACTCCTGAAAGGTCTGGCTCTAATTTTTAGATTATGTCCCTTGGTCCGAGATTCCCCAACCAGCAGAAATAGTTTCTCTAGATCTACCCTATCTGCTCCCCTTAATATCTTGAAAACTTCGAACAAATCACCCCTTAACCTTCTAAATTCCAGGGAATACAACCCTAATTTGTGTAATCTATCCTCGTAAATTAACCCCTGAATTTGCAAATTAAAAAACAAAACTCAAGAATTTGTATGCATTTGTGAAAGAGAATGACAAAACAATGTAAGCATTACAACAGAGAGATTTCAATGAAGGTAAAATTATAAAGAGGAACAACAAAAATAATGCTGCAAGCTAAAATACTTTACTTAAGGAAGACACATTTATTTGATGATGTTTTATATGAGTTGTACAGCCCAAAAAGGTATCCTCATTATCCAATGCCCAGTACAACTGGGATTGCCAAGCCAACAGCTAAACTACAGCCGCAGGCTGCAAGCACTTCCTCTGATATAGTCTGCATCTCTGCACAGTGCAAGGATCCAACCCTTGCCTGCATAGCGGTTGACTTCTCATACTAATGCAATATTAATTCCTGATCCCTGCCTAAAAGAAACTAAGCCCTACAGTAATCTTTTATTTTAAAAATACAAAATTTCTACCTGTCACTTGTAATACAGATACAGGAAACTTTGTGTTATCCGGAGGCTAACTGTCCGGAATGCTCGAGCCACCGGCAAAAATCAGGAGCCGTTTTAGTTAGGTTTTTTTCTTCTCGTTGCTTTTTTTCTCAACAGTCAAGCTCTGCAAGGTCTGCTGAAGCTGTTGCTAAGCTACAGAGACGCTTGGGCTGTTTAGAAGCTGTTACAGGGTTTGTTGACAGATACGGAGCTCAAAAGCTTCCGTATCTTTCAACATTAGCGCTGGAGTGTCCGGCAGTTTTGAGGGAACGGCAACAGCTCGGTCCCGTCGGTGCCGGATAGCACAAAGTTTCCTGTACCACATAAGGTCCCAGTATGATGTTATTGTACATGTAACATCAAGCAGACATCATATTGACTTTATGTGGTGTATTTTACTCATTTTGGTATTAGCACACCAAGGTTTTTGTGGTACCCTTGATCTAACCAAAAATAACTAATATTGCTTTCATCACGGAGCTCAAATACTTACGCCAGTCTAAACACTTTACTGTCTCTAGCCTCAGTCCTTCCTTACCAAGTGCACTTTCTGCATCTTCTTCATTGCCAATGTTGCCTGCAAGAAGCTCAGTTTCTTTTCTCAGCCATACACTTCTATTCCCCTCCTAATTGACTTACAGCCCAAAGATATTGATGTAATACTGCTTCCATATCAGTGAGTCCTTTCCAGCACCCCCTCATACTCCTAGAAAGAAAACAAAAAGCAAACTTTGTCTTTCTCTATTTTATCCATACTTCCATGGTCTTGGTTTCCCTAAACTTTCTTTTCTCAATCAACCTGAGCTCCAACTATGCCACCTACATATTTTAACTTCTCCCTACATGTGCATTTGGCTGATATGAAGACTCACTGTAGACTATTCTACTCTAACTTTTTTTTTTACCCTATGTCACCAAATTGTGAAATTCCTTACCTTTATCAGTCATTCCTTGCCTTTTCAACCCCAAGCTTAACATCACTTAATCTTACTTCCTGACTTTCTATGCCTACTCTTTCACTTTTGAATCTTGGTGGTGTCTTGCGCTATGAGTCTTAAAAGAAACAATTTGGTAATTGAAGTAAGGGTTTAGAATTTCAACAAGCACCAGGCAAATGTAACAAAGCTGCAAATCAGTGCGTTAATGCAATTCATTTATTGAGCAAGTCAAATCAAAACAAAAACATCTACGTACAAAAATCTGTTAGATTTCTTTTTGAACAAGTGCTTCTGTCTCTAAACTTGATAAACCTGGCAACAGTTTCAACTGGTAATGTAACGAACATTTAAAACCCAAACTAAATTGAATATTTTGTGGTTGTACCAACATTCCACACTTAGAAATGTTTGGCTTACATCAGAAATTTCTACACAAAGCTTATGAGTAGGTAACAGTTGAGTACCCTGGAACTTTGCAGCTGTAAAAGGAATCCCTTTCTGTGGCTGTCTGTACCCTCAATTCTTGTCGGCTGCTTAAATGGATTACTCATAGTCATAACGGCACAGGAGGAGGTCATTTGGCCCATCAAGTCCGAGCCGGCTCTCTGTAGGGCAATCGAGTCAGTCCCATTCCCCCGCTCTATCCCCGTAGCCCTGCAAGTTTATTTCCCTCAAGTGCCTATCCAGTCTTCCCTTGAAAACAGTGAATGTCTCCGCCTCCACCACTTCCGTCGGCAGCGAGTTCCAGGTCATTACCACGCGCTGCGTAAAAAAGTTTTTCCTCACATCCCCCTTGTATCTCTTGCCCAAAATCTTAAATCTGTATCCCCTCGTCCTTGTACCATCAACTAGTGGGAACAGCCTTTCCCCGTCTAGCCTATCCAAACCCGTCATAATCTTGTACACCTCTATCAAATCACCCCTCAACCTCCTTTGCGCTAATGTAAACAAATCCAGCTTCTCCAATCTGTCCTTGTAGCTAAGATCCCCCATCCCCGGAACCATTCTGGTAAATCTCCTCTGCACCCTTTCAAGTGCCTTCACATCCTTCCTAAAATGTGGTGACCATAACTGGATGCAGCGCTTTATAAAGGTTCAGCATAACTTCTCTGCTTTTGTACTCAATATATCTATACAGGTACACTATCCCTTATCCGAAAGCCTTGGGACCAGCTGAGTTTCGGTTTTCGGAATTCAGAAGGTATTTTATAAGACTGGGAAATTTGTCGGGGGTGGAGGTCGGCGGGGGGTCGGGGTCGGCGGGGTCGGGGGTTGTGGGGGGGGGGGGGGCGGAGAAAAGAATATCGGACGGGCCGCTGTATTGTTGGGTTCACTCTCCCGGTACCTCACAGAACAGATCACAGAAATCACAGAAACCCCACAGTGCAGATAGAGGCCATTTCGGCCCATCGAGCCTGCACCGACACATATCCCACCCGATCCCCGTAACCCCTACACCAACACATATCCCACCCTATCCCCGTAAACCCCACGTATTTAATCCCCCTAACACTAAGGGTCAATTTATCATAGCCAATCAACCTAACCCGCACATCTTTGGACTCCTTCACACTGCCCGGCTCGGCCTGCAATCTCCTACCCAGGAGGGAACTCTGTGACCCTCTGCCCTGCTCAGCGTAAGTCATGCGCCACTCTGGTCATGTCATGCGCACGACTCACGCTGAACGAAAAAACTTTCGGTTTTTTAGAGGTTTGAGGTTTTCGGAAGTTCGGATAAAGGATAGTCTACCTGTATATATGAAGCCCAAGATCCCATATGCTTTGCTAACCTCTCTCTCAATATATCCCGCCACCTTCAGGGACCTATGCACATTAACTCCCAGGTCCCTCTGTTCCTGTACACTCTTTAAAACTGTGCCATTAAGTGTATATTGCCTCTCCCTGTTCCTTCTGCCAAGATGCATCACCTCACACTTCTCTATTAAATTCTGTCTGCCCATTCTGCTAGCCTTTCTGTGTCCTGTTGCAGTTGATTGGTATCATCCTCACGGTTTCCCACACACCGAAGTTTGGTGTCATTGGCAAATTTAGAAATTCTACTCTGTATTCCAATAACCAGGTCATATATATCAAAAAAGCAGTGGTCCAGCACTAAAACCCTCACCAAGAACTTTCCATATCTCTAACCGGGCTCTTGACATTCCTTCCAACCCCCCTTCACCTCACCAATGACAACTTTGCCTTCAAAATACCCAAGTCTCACTTCACTGGGGTTGTCTCGTTAAACCTTTCCACTTCCCTATCCTTCTTCAAGACTCTCCTTAAAACCCACCTCTTTGGCCAAGCTGTTGGTCACCGCTCTTAACCATTTTTTCTTTGGCTCAGTGCTCATTTTCCTCACACCTCTGTAAAGCACCTTCGAACATTTTGCTAGGATAACAAATTACGGTCATTGCAGATTGAAATAATTCTCTTCCCTCGTCACTGGAAAGGTTTTCTGCCAATGAGAATCATTTTAGGATACATCTCTTAGGAGTCAGTAACAGAAGTGAATTGCCTCAGTGCAAGCTGCAGGGCAAGAAAAAACTATTGGGAATTTTTTTTTTTTAAGAAAGCTTACACATGAGTGGCACTGCACAGAAATGCTTTCAATACAATACTAATTGTAATGTATTATCACATGGTTTAGTATGAGCATGCTCAGTTCACTCTGGCCTAGTAAACAAGCACCTTGACTAGCAACTCATCGTGTCTCTGTCCTTCATTTGTTCTATAATCATAGCCACGCCTACGGGATTCATCGGAAGCCTCGGCATGTATGACCGAGCTCGCGAACCACTCAGTTCTTACATTGAGCAGATGGAGATGTTTATTAAGGCCAATAACGTTATTGAGACCGAAGGTATAGATGAGAATGTTCAAGCTCAAACGGAAATCAGGCCAGATGTCTACAGAACATTGATAAACCTACTCACGACAGGAAAAGCAAAGAATGTGTCATTTGAAGATATTGTCGAGAAAATCGGACTATTTCGACCCAAAGCCATTAGAAATAGCAGAGCGCTATAAGTTTGGTACCAGAAACCAAAAACAAAGCGAAACCATCAGTGAGTACATTGTAGCTCTTAAAAGCCGGTCTTTGCATTGTAACTTCGGCACATTTTTGGATCGTGCGTTGCAAAATAGGTTTGTGTGTGGACTGGTGGATGAGCACACATAGTCCAAATTCTTTTTCTTAGGCAGTCCCTCACATTAAAAATGAGTTCTCAGGTGACTGTTGGGTCCAATGCGGGACCTACAGTCTCTGTCACAGGTGGGGCAGACGGTGGTTGAAGGGGTGGGTGGGTGGGGTGCTTGGGTTGACGTGCTCTCCTTCCATTGTTTGCGCTTGGCTCCCACTTGCTCCCGGCAAAGAGACTCGAGGTGTTCGGCGCCTTCCCGGATACTTCTCCTCCACTTTGTGCGGTCTTGGGCCAGGGATTCCCAGGTGTCGGTGGGGATGTTGCACTTTTTCAAGGAGGCTTTGAGGGTGTCCTTGAAGCGTTTCCTCTGCCCACCTGGGGCTCTCTTGCCGTGTCGGAGCTCCGAGTAGAGCGCTTGTTTTGGGAGTCTCGTATCGGGCATGCGGACGATGTGGCCCGTCCATCAGAGCTGATCGAGCGTGGTCAAAGCGTCGATGCTGGGGATGTTGGCCCAAGCGAGAACACTGACGTTGGTGCGCCTAACCTGCCAATGGATTTGCAGGATCCTGCAGAGGCAGCATTGGTGGTACCTCTGCAGAGCTTTGAGGTGCCTGCTGTACATGGTCCATGTCTCTGAAGCATACAGGAGGGCGGATATTGTTGTGTATGTACCTTTAAGAGAAGAACTGATTTTATACTGCAGTACTGGCAGTGACCACACCTGTATAAAAAGCCCTAGCAGGCTTCTGTACTTCAGTCTTGAGTTACTCTCTGTTCAGTAAATACCTGTTTTATTGTTCTCCTGCAGTCTGAGTATTATTGATCCTCGGACACTGCACTGGCGACGGGCAGGTTCGAACTCACCTGCAGTACTGCATCACCTCACGGGGATCTTTTCCCTGAAGAGAAGCTTCTTGGAGGTCGAAGTCAGAACGGCGGGCGTCGACCGCGGGCAACCACCCAGGGATCCATCGGAGAGTTGCAGGGGAGGCTGTGGAGAGCTGGGCCTGGCTCCCCAGTCGAGGTGTTCCAGCAAGTCGTGCTGGTAGCAGGTAGTGCGCTGACCCTTCCGGACTGCGGTGGGCTCGGGCTCGATCGAGCGGCTCTGCAAAGGGGCCGTGCAGCGTTGTCGGGAGGAAGAGAGGGTGGAGCGCACAGGGCGCGGTCGGTGCTCAAGAACCGGGCAGCATGGAGAGGATAGAACGCGGGGAAGGAAGTGAGACGTGCTGAAGCCGCAGGTCGCCGCCATTACCCTGTAGAACGCTAGGAGCAGCGTGGCAGCAAGGGGAAGAAGGAAAAGCGCGGGAGGCGCCATTTTATTTAATTGGGGAAGAAGAAAAAGCGCGGGAGGCGCCATTTTAAATCACTCAAGATGCCGAAGAGTGGCAGTATCACTGCTTTCGACGACGAGGTAGAAGACTGGACCACGTATGTGGAAAGAATTGAAGTGTACTGCAAGGCAAATGAGGTGGCCGATGGAAAGAAGGCATCAGTATTATTAAATTTGATGGGCGCGAGAATGTACAGCCTATTGCGGAATTTAATTACCCCAGCTAAACCAATGGAGAAAAGTTTTGAAGAGATTGTTAATATCTTACAGGAACACCTAAACCCTACACCGCTGCTGATAGCAGAAAGATTCAAGTTCCATAAAAGAAACCAGCACAAAGATGAGAGCAATGCTGGCTATCTTACGGAACTACGCAAGTTATCGAAGCACTGCCAGTTCGGAGCAGGACTGGCAGACACCTTACGGGATAAGTTTGTCTGCGGGCTCCAGAGTGAAGGAACCCAGAAACGACTACTTTCGGAAAAGGACCCGACGCTAGAACAGGCTTTCAGCGTGGCAGTATCCTACGAAGCACCAGCACGGGGAGCTGCGGAAATACAACAGAAACCACATGAATACAGCGCTAACGAAATGGCGTATGGAGCAGAAAAGTGCTATCGCTGCGGCAGAACAACCCATGATCAGAAGGACTGCTGGTTTAAGGACGAAGTATGCAGGCAATGCGGGAAAATGGGACATATAGCAAGAGTCTGCAGGTCGGGAAAGAAAACCAACACTACAAGAACTACTAAGGAAAAGTACAAGAAAGTAAAAAAGACAGACAGTAGTTCGGAAGATCAGGAGAGTGATAACGACTCCGGGAGCAGGAGACTAAGTTGTCTAAAGTTACACAACGTGATCGCAAAGGAGGATCACCGAACCATTTGGGTCACCCTCATGATAGCAGGGTCCCAAGTAAAGATGGAATTGGATACAGGATCAGCCCTAACTGTCATGAATCAACGAGACTATGAGCGGCTATTCTCACACATACCCTTGAAGGACACGTCCATTGTATTGAAGACATACACGGGGCAAAAAGTCTACCCCAGAAGAAAAATAAGGGTGCCAGTTAAATACAACGGCAAGGAAACACAGAAACTGTATCTATATATACTACAAGATGGAGGACCCTGTTGAGATATTCCATGCAACCATAGTCGAATGTCTGCCTGTTACAAACTCAAGTATAGAGAAGGAAACCCGAAATGACCCGACACTCTCTCGGGTCTATGATTTGACGGTGAAGGGATGGCCAGCACATGGCGACTCACTGTTGCCAGCATTCTCGCCAAGGAGAGAACAGCTGTCAGTGTGCCGGGGGACCTTGATGTGTGGATCCCGAGTGGTAATTCCACCCAAGTTGAGAGATAAAGTGCTCAATGAGCTTCATGAGGGTCATCTGGGAGGGGTAAAAATGAAAAGCCTAGCCAGGGCGTTTGTGTGGTGGCCGGAAATCGATAAAGAAATCGAGGATATGACCAAGAGATGCACAGGATGCCAGAAGGTCCAAAACGCTCCACCACAGGCCCCGCTACACCCATGGGAGTGGCCCTCATCTCCATGGCAACGGGTACACATTGATTTTGCTGGTCCATTTATGGACTCAATGTTTCTAATCGCCGTGGATGCCCACTCGAAATGGCCAGAGGTCATCAAAATGTCCTCCACCACCACGGAGAAAACTGTTGCAGTCCTACAGAGCATCTTCGCCAGGAATGGCTTGCCAGAACAGATTTGCTCCGACAATGGGCCACAGTTTGTGTCCGAGGATTTCCGGAGGTTTCTGAGGAATAATGGGGTGAAACATTACACATCTGCCCCATATCATCCAGCCACAAATGGATTGGCTGAGAGGTTTGTTCAGACCTTTAAAAAGGCAATAAAGGCGATGTATAACGACGACATACCACTACAACACAAGGTAGATAATTTCTTGTTTACTTACCGGAATGCGACACATACAGTCACCAACCAAGCTCCAGCCATAATGTTCTTCAACCGAAGGCTAAGATGTCGCCTGCATTTGCTCAAACCAAACATAAGACGAGATGTTGAGGATAAGCAATTCCAGCACATCAATGAGAAGCCAACCAGGAGCTTCAAGATAGGGCAACCAGTCTTGGCCTGCGACTACTGAACAGAAAAATGGCAGCCAGGAACGATATGCACACAGCAGGGACCACTAATGTACACAGTGGACGTTGGAGAGAGCATCGTGAGACGCCATGCTGACCAGATTCTAGAGTCACAGGAACAAGCCAACCCTACACCACGAGCATGTACACCTGGTAATGAACCCGAAGTACAGATTGCGTCTACCTCAGAAGCAGTGGTATTGGAAGCTGACGAACCAACCAATGACAATGAGCCAGAATCGACTCTGCCGCAAGAACAGGATACTCGAGAAAGGCGCTATCCAGTCAGGATCAGGAAGCCTCCTCAAAGACTGAACTTATAAATAATTATTTCAGTTGATGTATATAGTACAGAGAAAATTGTAATTGTAATTAGTTATTATTTAGTTGTTAAATGAATGTTATGTACTGTTTATCTAAAAGGGGAGGAATTGTTGTGTATGTACCTTTAAGAGAAGAACTGATTTTATACTGCAGTACCGGCAGTGACCACACCTGTATAAAAAGCCCTAGCAGGCTTCTGTACTTCAGTCTTGAGTTACTCTCTGTTCAGTAAATACCTGTTTTATTGTTCTCCTGCAGTCTGAGTATTATTGATCCTCGGACGCTACAGATATCACTACTGCTCTGCAGACCATGAGCTTGGTACCGGATGAGGTCCGAGTCTTCAAACACTCTCTTCCTCAGGCGACCGAAGGCTACACTGGCACAGAAGGCAGTGTTCGACTTAGTCATCGACGTCTGCCCTTGTTGACAGTGGGCTCCCGAGGTATGGAAAGTGGTCCACCTTGTCCTCGTCGTGGATTTTGATAATCGGGGGGCAGTACCGTGTGGTGGGGTCAGGTTGGTAGAGGACCTTTGTCTTACGGAAGTTTAGTGTAAGGCCTATGCTCTCGTACGCTTCGGTGAAGGTGTTGACGATAGTTTGGAGTTTGACCTCTGAGTGCGCGCAGACGCGAGCGTCGTCTGCATACTGCAATTCGATGACAGAGGATGGGACGACCTTGGATCTGGACTGGAGGCGACGGAGGTTGAAAAGTTTCCCGTTTGTTCTGTAGATTAGCTCCACTCCAGCAGGGAGCTTACTGAGGGTGAGATGGAGCATTGCAGCCAGGAAGATCGAGAAGAGCGTTGGTGCGATGACACAGCCTTGCTTGACCCCAGTCCGTACATGAATTGGGTCTGTGATGGATCCATTGGTCAGGATCACAGCTTGCATGTCGTCGTGAAGCAGGCGGAGGATGGTGACAAACTTTTGAGGGCAGCCAAATTTGAGGAGGACACTCCATAATCCCTCACAGCTGACAGTGTTGAAGGCCTTTGTGAAGTCAAAGAAGGCCATGTACAGCGGTTGGTACTGTTCCCTGCATTTCTCTTGTAATTGACAGTCCAAATTACTGAACAGTCCAAATTGTAACAGTCCAAATTACTGAACACTCGAAACCAAATGTTTGACACGGCATGCAAAATTGCCCTATCTGTGGAGATGGTGTCTAAGAAGGTTAAGGATAGGGTTGCGAAGGGGTGGAAAGTTTCCGGTAAATTTCCGGAAATTTTCCACAGGAAGTTTAGCTTGGAAATTTTGCCCAAAAAAGCACATGCTAGCATAATATTGTTTTTTTTTTGTATTTCTTTCATTTTTTTCTCCACCGGTCCCCTCTTAAAATTACTAACAGAGATGGAATCTTAATTATTAAGGAATTTCTTAATCAATATATGTTTATCTTCTTACTTGGCTTGTTTTAATAATTACAAGTTTTGTGTGTGACTGTGAACAAGTGTGTCCTGATTGGTTGGATGAGTGGATGAGCGATTAGCTCCCTCTATTGGTGATGTAGCGTCGTGCGTGCACAGGTCATGCTTCCATCACATGGAGCATCAGGAAAAATTTACTCACCCTGTTGCAATCGTGCTGATCGCCCACAGCTTGACACAGAGACGAATGCCCTTTACTTCTTTGCATAGAACAATGCCACGTTTACCGTCGGATGTGTGGAAGCATTTTACCCCAGGCATTAAAGGTGGAAAGACTGTGTCCATGTGCAAACACTGTTCAAAGCCATATGTAAAGAACGCCACAAAGATGCAGCGGCATTTATCCAAATGCAACAACTTCACTCAAAGCTCACAGCAGTCAGCCCAGAGTTCCTCTGCTTCCATTCAAGAAGATGATGGTTCACATTCAGCATCAGGCTTCTTATCATCAGCAACTCCCGGCCCACTTGGAAGGTTCTTTGATACAATGGATAACCATAGCCAGAAGAATGCAGATGAGTGCCTTGCTCGAGCTGTATATCGACAGGCTCACCCCTCATGCTCACAGCCAATGTGTACTGGAAGAGATTTTTCAATGTTATTCGCCCTGCATACTGTCCTCCCACCAGACATGCTTTGTCTACTTATTTGCTGGAGGCTGAGTATAACAGAGTCCAAGGAAAGCTCAAAGAAACGATAGAGATGGCAGACTGTGTTGCAGTTACCTCAGATGGGTGGTCAAATGTACGAGGGGAGGGCATCATAAACTACATCATCTCCACTCCTCTCCCAGTGTTCTTCAAGAGCACAGACACGAAGGACAACAGACACACAGGCACATATATTGCTGATGAGCTGAAAGCGGTCATCAATGATCTTGGATCACAAAAGTTCTTTGCAGTAGTTACTGACAATGCTGCGAATATGAAGGCTACTTGGGCTCAAGTGGAGGAGGCCTACCCTCATATTACGTATATTGGGTGCGCAGCTCATGGGCTCAACCTGCTCCTCAAGACATCATGGGTTTGAGAACCGCGGAAACACTGTACAAGAGAGCCAAGCAAGTTGTTAAGTACGTCAGGGGAAAACAGATAGTTGCAGCAACCTACAACTCCAAGCAAACAACAAAGAACAAGAACACCACACTGAAGCTGCCCAGCAACACTAGATGGGGTGGCATTGTCATAATGTACAACAGCCTTCTGGAGGGTAAGGAGTCGCTGAAAGAAATGGCAATATCCCAGACTGGGGATATGGAAACCACCATCAAGAAAATACTGCTGGATGATGTGTTTTGAGAGAGAGTGGTTAGCAGCCTTAAACTACTCTCACCAGTAGCATCTGCAATTGCTCAGATTGAAGGAGATGACGCTGTCTTGTCAGATGTTCTCAGGCTTTTTGCTGATTTAAAAGAACAAATCAGCATTGCCCTATCCACATCCCTGCTGCTCAAAGCAGAGGAGAAAGCAACTGTTCAATTCATACAGACATTTCAAGGATTTTGTGTCAAGCCGATTCATGCTGCAGCATACATGCTGGACCCAAAGCATGTTGGGAGACCAATATTTTCTGGAGAACAGATCAACAGCGCTTAGTGTGATTTCTACCCTCTCACGCCACCTCAATCTGGACGTGGGCAAAGTTCTGGGAAGTCTGGCAAAGTTCTCTACCAAGCAAGGTCTTTGGAATGGGGACAGGATATAGGAATCATGCAAGCATATCAGTGCACATACCTGGTGGAAGGGACTTTGTGCATCTGAGGCCCTGTCACCCATTGCATCGGTGATACTCCAAATCCCACCTTCATCAGCGGCCTCTGAACGAAACTGGTCATTTTTTGGGAATACGCATACAAAGGTGTGCAACAGGCTGACTAACAAGAGAGTGGAGAAACTGGTGGCTATCCGGGCGAACCTACAACTTATTGAGCCAGATACAGAAGTATCCTCCACACAGCTAGACACTGACACAGAGGAGGAAATGGACACGTCAGAGTCAGAATGTCAGGAGGAGCAATGATGAGTAGAAGACTCAAAGAGACAAAATAAGGACAAATTACAGGCTAAATAAGCTGACGCTCTTTTTATTTTATTTTAGATGGGTCTTTTTTGTGGGGGTTCAATAAAGTTCAAAATTATAACCTAAATAAAGTTTCGAAAGCCTGTTTTTATTTGTATGGAACAGTATGTCTATTTTGATGACAAAGATAATATAAGGGTCAGAGACAAAAATCATCAGTGTGCAAAAAAACTCAAAATTCCCATAAATTCCCATGGAAAGTTTCCTCTTTTAAAAATTCCCGGAATTTTGCAACCCTAGTTAGGGAGCTCCGTCCAACTCAAGTGACTAGTGCAGCTGAGGTCACAAAGCCACCGCCAAACCTAAAGTTGTGAGACCAAGTCAAAAGTATGTAAGTGAGAGCAGTTCAGTGAATTGTTATCGCTGCAATAGAAATCACTCACCACAGTCCTACCAATACAGAAATGCCAAGTGTTTTCACTGCCAGAAGCAAGGCCATGTTTCAACAGATTGCAGATCTAGATCGAAAGCAGGAAGTAAAAACCATTCTAGTGGTAATGCAAAGCAGCGACAACAAAAGCGAGGAATTTGCAATATTGAAGTGAACACACCTGATGTTGAAGGAATCTAGAGTATCTGGGCCACTCGCGGCAACGCTAACAATTGTGAGAAAGAATTCCGTACAAAACCTTTGATCAACGACCAATATATTGATATGTGTATCGACACAGTGGCGGACTGCTCCATCATGAGTAAGGACACAAATGAGAGTAAGTTTAATCAAATACCACTTACAAAGAGTACCTACTCCAGAGAAATCCCAGAAACATGTGGACAAATAGAATGTACAGTTCAGCACAATGGGCAAAAGGGCATGTGTTGCATCTCCTGCGCTTGCACAGGAAGGTGCCGGGCGAAGGGGAAGGGGTGTTGGG
The DNA here is from genome assembly GCF_052327205.1 of Somniosus microcephalus. Classification (NCBI taxonomy): domain Eukaryota; kingdom Metazoa; phylum Chordata; class Chondrichthyes; order Squaliformes; family Somniosidae; genus Somniosus; species Somniosus microcephalus. The sequence continues at coordinate 262,740,855 of NC_140992.1, read as the reverse complement.
GGTGATAGAGGGGTGGGCCAGGGTGTCGCGGAGGGAGCGGTCCCTTTGGAATGCTGAAAGGGGAGGTGAGGGGAAGATGTGTTTGATGGTGGATCACGCAGGAGGTGGCGGAAATGGCGGAGGATGATCCGTTGAATGTGGAGTGAAAGGTGAGGACAAGGGGAACCCTATCATGGTTCCGGGAGGGAGGGGGGGGGGGAGGTGAGAGCAGAAGTGCGGGCACCTTCATGTGCAAGTGCAGGAGATGCAACACATGCTCTTTTACCTCCTCCCTTCCCACTGTCCAGGGCCCCAAACACTCCTTCCAGTGAAACAGCGATTTACTTGTACTTCTTGCAATTTAGTATACTGTATTCGCTGCTCACGATGCGGTCTCCTCTACAATGGGGAGACCAAACGCAGATTGGGCGACCGCTTTGCGGAACACCTCCGTTCAGTCCGTAAGGGTGACCCCGAGCCTCTGGTCGCCTGTCACTTTAATTTTCCACTCCACTCCCACTCTGACCTCTCCTTCCTCGGCCTTTTATACTGTTCCAATGAAGCTCAGCGTAAGCTCGAGGAACAGCACCTCATCTTTCGATTAGGCACTTTACAGCCTCTGGACTCAACATCGAGTTCAACAATTTCAGATCATAACCTCTGCCCCCCATCCTTTTTATTCCATTTTTTTCTCTCTCTCTCACATGGCAGCTGTCGATCATTCTGCCATTGCCATTTACACTTCATCTAGAGTCATCTTTTGTTTCTTAACTTGTCCCATTACCATCTCATTTTGCCTTGCATCATCATCCCTTTTGTCTCTTAATCTCTCCTGCCTTCCATCCTATCACAGGCCTTCCCTTTTGTTCTTTCCTCCCCTCCCCCCTTTCCCTGCCCCTGCACTTACGTAAAAACCTGTTCCATCTCCAACTTTTTCCAGTTCTGACAAAGGGTCATCGACCTGAAACTTTAACTCTGTTAAATTAACGCTGGAAAAACTCAGTAGGCCAGGCAGCATCCGTGGAGAGAGAAACAGAGTTAACGTTTCAGGTCGAAGACCTTTCGTCAGAACTGGAAAAAAGCAGGAAATGGAGCAGATTTAAAAGCAAGTGTAGGGGCTGGGAAAGGGGGGAGGGGATGAAAGAACCAAAGGGAAGGTCTGTGATAGGATGGAAGGCAGGAGAAGTAAAGAGGCATTAAGAGATATTCAAGGCAAGCGGAGATAGTAATGGGACAGGTTAAGGAACAAAGGATGGCTCTAGATGAAGTGTGAATTGCGCTGGCAGAATGAAGGACAGCTGCCGTGTGGGAGGGAGAAAAAAAAAACCACAAACAAAAAGTGTGGATAAAAAAATATATAAATATGATAGGGGCCGAGGTTATGATCTGAAATTGTTGAACTCTATGTTGAGTCCGGAAGGTTGTAAAGTGCTGAATCGAAAGATAAGGTGCTGTTCCTCGAGCTTATGCTGAGCTTCTGTGGAACAATGCAAGAGGCCGAGGACGGTGAGGTCCGTCTAATCTGTCAGCCTATCTAATCTTTCCTCATAGGTAAAATTCTCCAGTCCTGGCAAAATCCTCATAAATATCCTCTGTATCCTCTCTAGTGCAATCACACAATTAAGGAAAAAATGCAAAATAATCTTACATTCTTAATTTCCAACAGACTGTATAAGTTTTACACCAAAAAGACTTAAAAGTTAGATAGGGAGCAAGAAAATTTAACGCAATTTCTAAAAACATAAACCAGACATCAAAGGGATATCTTTCCTGCTCTTGTTCTGAAGATACAGATCTTGCTGGGGTATGACCAACAGCCCTCCAGTACCTTGCCAAGGTGGCTGTTCCTCATTGGTGCCCTAAGGGCATTACGAGTCAACCATGTAGTGTGAGACTGGAGTCACATGTAGGCCACATTCCCTTTGCCATACTGTCTATTTCCACCTCCGTAACATTGCCCGACCCCGCCTCTGCCTCAGCTCATCTGCTGCTGAAACCCTCATCCATGCCTTTGTTACCTCTAGACATGACTATTCCAATGCACACCTGGCCGGCCTCCCACGTTCTACCCTACGTTAACTTGAGGTCATCCAAAACACTGCTGCCCGTGTCCTAACTCGCACCAAGTCCCATCCACCCATCACCCCTGTGCTAGCTGACCTACATTGGCACCCGGTTAAGCAGCGCCTCAATTTTAAAATTCTCACTGTTGTTTTCAAATCCCTCCATGGCCTTGCCCCTCCCTATCTCTATAAACTCCTCCAGCCCTATAACCTTCTGAGATATCTGCTCTCCTCCAATTCTGGCCCTTGAGTACCCCCGATTTTAATTGCTCCACCACTGGCGGCCGTGCCTTCAGCTGCCTAGGCCCCAAGCCTTGGAATTCCCTCCCGAAACCTCTCCACTTCTCTATCTCCCTTTCCTCCTTTATGACGCTCCTAAAAACCTATTTCTTCTGCCCTACTATCTCATGTGGCTTGCTGTCAAATTTTGTTTGATAACACTCCCGTGAAGCGCCTTGGGACGTTTTACTATGTTAAAGGCGCTATATAAATACACAAGGTGTTGTTGAAGGACATTTGTGAACCAGCTGTGCTTTTACAGCAGCTTTTATTGTGCTAGCTCACAAATTAACTGATTTATTGAGTGCAATTTCATAACTTGCCATCATAGGATTTAGACAGAAACTCTGGATTGCTAGTCCTGTACCTTAACCACTAGGCTACCATACCCTACTGCCCTCTGCTACCAACTGCGCGCATATATTTAACAGCAAGAATCACTCGGGATCAGCAGCAGGAATCTTGGCTGACATTTTCCCTCCCCGCAGCCCCTAATAGCCCAAGGAACTAACAGCAATTATAGAACCCCAATCAATGCTAAGCTGAGAGCAACTAACTCAGCACAGACACAATCAAATCTAGGGTTGCCTGGTCTGTATGGCTTGGTACCACACTATATATTGCCTTTATCCCTGAACCGTTAGATGAATTCCAGAAACCTTTAAAAAGAGTCAATTTTTCCAGCCATCGCTAGCTTTTATAGTTAGTCTAAGTTCTCAATTTATCATTAACTATCAGAACTCCAATCTACGATCCTAACCCTTGCCCTTCCCTGGTTTTGAACTCGGATAAAAAGGCGACAACCACAAGTGGGACTGAATCAACAACACTCGAGGTATTCTCAGTCACCTGTTTAACATAACCATCAAGCAATCAAAAGTCGAAAAAACTAAGCAGAAAGCACAGGCACAGCATCAGCTCTAGAGACCTCAAGCATTACAACAAAAAATCAAATATCCGCTCTCACCCCGAGCCCAAAGATGGTTATACTTCAGACTATCCAAAAATAGAAGATCAGGTCCACAAATGTTTTTCAGATTATCCAGTCCCTGCAATTCTAGCATACAACTAAAATACAATACATAAATAATAAAAAAGTCAATATCTCTTTACTTAGAGACTAAAATAGTCCAGTCTACAGAAACAGGATTGGTTACAGTTCAAGGACAACTTAAGAAAATAAGGAACATTATTCACCTCCTAAACCTTGAAAGCATTATAATGACAGTCTCCACAATAATGGTTATGACTTGTGCAAACTATTGTATCAAGTTTTCTTAACATTTAAAACACAAATAGTTCCTCCAGTCTAACAGTAACTATAACTTAATTACAAGGCATGGAACAGATGCATTTTCACTAAAAGTATACGAGCTGTGACTGCTTTTACAATTTTATCCTCTAAAAGGTAGTGGGTACAATTCAAGAACAGTATATAAAAACAAAGTAGCATCATTGAGGGTACCTGTTCCCAGATACGAGAGAAAATTAATGGTTTTAATAAAATAAATAAGAAACTGTTTCCACAGGAGGAACAGTAAGCAAAGGGCACAGATTTAAGATAATTGGCAAAAAAAAGAGGGGAGAGGAGGGGCATTTTTTTTTAAACACCATTTATTATGATTTGGAATGCACTGCGTGAAAGGGTGGTGGAAGTAGATTGAATAGTAACTTTCAAAAGGGAATTGGATAAATACTTGAAGGGGAAAAATTTGCAGGGCTCTGGGGAAAGTGCAGGGGAGCGGGACTAATTGTCAGAGGACCATACATTTACCCAAGTGTATGAAGTTACTCTGACAGTATGAAGGATTTTTTTTTATGTAAATTTGGGTAATTGTGTATGAAGAGGATTCCTGCTTGGATGGTTTCCTTGTTAAAATACCAACAGTTTAGAAACATAGAAGATAGGAGCAGGAGTCGGCCATTCGGCCCCTCGAGCCTACTCCGCGCCATTCAATGAGATCATGGCTGATCATCCAAATTCAGTACCCTGTCCCTGCTTTCTCCCCATATCCCTTGATCTCTTTAGTCTTAAGAAATATATCTAACTCCTTCTTGAATATATTTAATGAATTGGCCTCAACTGCCTTCTGTGGTAGAGAATTCCACAGGTTCACCACTCTCTGGGTGAAGAAATTCCTCCTCATCTCTGTCCTAAATGGCTTACCCCTTATCCTTAGACTGTGACCCCTGGTTCTGGACTCCCCGACCATCGGGAACATCCTTCCTGCATCTAGTCTGTCTAGTCCTGTTAGAATTTTATAAGTTTCAATGAGATCCCCTCTCATTCTTCTAAACTCCAGCGAATACAAGCCCAATCGACCCAATCTCTCCTCATACGTCATTCCTGCCATCCCAAGTATCAGCCTGGTGAATCTTCGCTGCACTCCCTCCATGGCAAGAACATCCTTCCTCAGATAAGTTTGAATAAAATTAAGTCCTAAGTTAGAAGCATCAAATCAAAAATCACAGAAAAGAAAATTGTAAACAATAAGTTTCATTCACGACTACTTCCATACATTTGTTTTACCTCATAGCAACAGCCATTTATTTTAAAAAGCCCATCATTTGTGACGCATTTCCATGGGAAAGTTCCATCAAACAGAGCCCCTGAAATCCATCGTAATTTAAAATTCCCATTGGGTAAAACATTGAGTAGATGCTCAAGTATAGTAAAGATTTGTGCATTTATGTAGTGTTTTATCACATCCCGAGGATTTCTTAAAGCACTTTATGACCAATGGATAACCTTTGCAGTGCAGTCACCATTATTATGTAGGCAAACACAACAGCCAATCTTCCCACAGCAAGGTCCCACAAAATAGCAAACGAATAACTCAATAATCTGTCTTCAGTGCGATTGGTTGAGAGGAATGTTGGTAAGGACACGAGGGAAAAACTCCCTGATCACCTTTGAATAGTGCCATGGCAGTATTAGCATCTACCCAAGCAGGCAGACAGGCCCTCGATTTAATGTCTCTTCTGAAATACAGAACCTCTCAACAGTGCAACGCTCCCCTCAGTACTGCAGCTAAGATTATGTACTTGGGTCCAATGCTCCCTTTAAGCTGTGTGGCCATGTGGCCGCACAGCTGTCTGGGCCTTGCACACAGCCGGCTCACCAGCTTTCAAATGCAAAAACCGCGCATCTCTTTGGGGTTGAGCTGCTCCCATTGGCTAAGGCTGACAATGGAAGTTTGGAATCAAACCAGGTTTCTGTGGTAGGCATAATAATTGGAGCTCACAGTACTCCACAGCTCAGCTGATAGAAAGAATGTAAGAAATAGGAACAGGAGTCAAATAAGATCATGGCTGATCTTCTACCTCAACTCCACTTTCCTGCACTATCCCCATATCGCTTGATTCCCTTAATATCCAAAAATCTATCGATCTCTGTCTTGAATATACTCAATGACTGAGCCTCCACTGCCCTCTGGGGTAGAGAATTCCAAAGATTCACCACCCTCTGAGTGAAGAAATTTCTCCTCATCTCAGTCCTAAATGGCCGACCCCTTATTCCGAGACTGTGACCCCTGGTTCTAGACTCCCCAGCCAGGGGAAATATCCTCCCTGCATCTACCCTATCAAGCCCTGTAAGAATTTTGTATGTTTCAATTAGATCACCCTTCTTTCTTCTAAACTCTAGAGAATATAGGCCTAGTCTACTCAATCTCTGGCTGGCTTGTCGTATACTGGGAGCTAAGAAGCAGAAGTGCTAACAAGTAGAGTGGTCCTATCTGGAAGGTTACCAGTACTTGGTACTTGTACTGCATGTTTTTTCTGCTGGTTAAATACCAAGAATTCCCTTGCATACACTTGGCATTCAGCGCACTCTTCCAACGCCCTCCGCCACTTTAACAGTTTCCAGTTTCCTTGCCCCAACTGTCTCTTTTTCACTATGGACATCCAATCCCTCTACACCTCCATCCCCCAACAGGATGGCCTGAAGGCACTCCGCTTCTTCCTTGAACAGAGGCCCAACCAGTCCCCATCCACTACCATCCTCCTTCGCTTGGCTGAACTTGTTCTCACATTGAACAACTTCTCCTTTGACTCCACTCACTTCCTCCAAATTAAAGGTGTTGCTATGGGAACCCGCATGGGTCCTAGCTATACCTGCCTTTTCGGGGGTATGTGGAACATTCTTTGTTCCAGTCCTACTCAGGTCCCCTCCCTCACCTCTTTTTCAGGTACATTGATGACTGTATCGGTGCTGTTTCTTGCTCTCGCCCTGAACTAGAAAATTTCATTCACTTTGCTTCCAATTTCCACCCTCCCCTCATCTTCACATGGTCCATCTCCGACTCTTCCCTTCCCTTCCTCGACTTCTCTGTCTCCATCTCTGGGGATAGGTTATTGACCAACATTCACTACAAGCCCACTGACTCCCACAGCTACCTGGACTACACTTCCTCCCACCCCGCTTCCTGTAAGGACTCTATTCCATTCTCCCAGTTTCTCCATCTCTGCCGCATCTGTTCTGACGATGCCACCTTCCATAATAGTGCTTTCGACATGTCTTCCTTTTTCCTCAACCGAGGATTCCCCTCTACTGTGGTTGGCACAGCCCTTGACCGTGTTCGTTCTATTTCCCGCACTTCTGCTCTCACCCCTTCCCCTCCCTCCCGGAACCACGATAGGGTTCCCCTTGTCCTCACCTTTCACCCCACCAGCCTCCACATTCAACGGATCACCCTCCACCATTTCCGCCACCTCCAGCATGATCCCACCACCAAATGCATCTTCCCCTCCCCTCCCCTTTCAGCATTCCCAAGGGACCGCTCACTCCACGACACACTGGTCCACTCCTCTATCACCTCCAACACCCCTTCCTCTTCGCCCGGCACCTTCCCCTGCAAGCGCAGGAGATGCAACACATGCCCTTTTACCTCCTCCCTTCCCACTGTCCAGGGCCCCAAACACTCCTTCCAGGTGAATCAGCGATTTACTTGTACTTCTTGCAATTTAGTATACTGTATTCGCTGCTCACGATGTGGTCTCCTCTACATTGGGGAGACCAAACACAGATTGGGTGACCGCTTTGCGGAACACCTCCGTTCAGTCCGTAAGGGTGACCCCGAGCTTCCGGTCGCCTGTCACTTTAATTCTCCGCTCCACTCCCACTCAGACCTCTCCGTCCTCAGCCTCTTACACTGTTCCAATGAAGCTCGAGGAACAGCACCTCATCTTTCAATTGGGCACTTTACAGCCTTCTGGACTCAACATCGAGTTCAACAATTTCAGACCATAACCTCTGCCCCTATCTTTTTTTTTCCATTTTCTCTCCCACATGGCAGCTGTCGATCATTCAGCCATTGCCATTTACATTTCATCTAGAGCCATCTTTTGTTCCTTAACTTGTCCCAATATCATCTCCTTTTGCCTTGCACCATCATCCCTTTTGTCTCTTGATCTCTCCTGCCTTCCATCCTATCACAGACCTTCCCTTTTGTTCTTTTCTCCCCTCCCCCTTTCCCTGCCCCTATATTTGCTTAAAAACCTGTTCCATCTCCAGCTTTTTCCAGTTCTGACGAAGGGTCATCGACCTGACGCGTTACCTCTGTTTCTCTCTCCACAGATGCTGCCTGACCTGCTGAGTATTTTCAGCATTTTCTGTTTTTATTTCTTGCAAGCACTTGGTGGTTCCTAAGCCGCTACCAACCTGCACCTAAGCACTATGGACTTAAATCAGTGGAGTGTGCCCCTATGGGGAAAGTGTATGGACTTCATGTCGAGCAAACAGAAATTGTGTTGTGTACATTTCTCAGGGATAGTTTTGGTGACAAACACAGCGATGAGTTTCCAAATACATCAGACACTCAGATGACCAAAAAAAAAAGCTTTTTCTAGAGAGCATCTGTTGAATAAATGCAACAGTGCTGTTGATAATGGCAAATAATAATGGAGAGAGAATCGGAGCTGTGAAGGAGCAAAAGGATTTGGGTGTCCACGTACACAAATCACTAAAAGCTCGTGCACAGGTATAAAAAGGCTAATGGAATGTAGGCCTTTATCTCACAGAGGTTAGAATTCAAAAGGGAGGAAGTGATGCTTCAGTTGTACAGAGCCTTGGGCAGACCCCATCAGTTTTGGACACCGAACCTCAGGAAAGATATATTGGCCTTGGAAGGGATGCAGCACAGATTCACCAAAGACACCAGGGCTTAAAGGGTTAAATTAAGAGGACAGGTTGCGTAAACTTGGATTATATCCCCTTGTGTTTAGACGGTTGAGGGGTGATCTAACTGAAGTGTTTAAAATGATAAAGTGATTGAGTAGAGTAGATACAGAGAAATTATTTCCTCTGGCGAGCACGGTGGCATAGTGGTTAGCACTGTTGCCTCACAGGGCCAGGGACCCGGGTTCAAATCCGGCCTCGGGTGACTGTCTGTGTGGAGTTTGCACATTCTCCCCGTGTTTGCGTGGGTTTCCTCCGGGTGCTCCGGTTTCCTCCCACAGTCCAAAGATGTGCAGGTTAGGTTGATTGGCCATGATAAAAATTGGCCCTTAGTGTTAGGGGGGATTAAATACGTGGGGTTACGGGGATAGGGCTTGGGTGGGATGGCTGTCGGTGTAGGGACCGGGTGCTAGGGTTTGGATGATCAGCCATGATCTCGTTGAATGGCGGAGCAGGCTCGAAGGGCCGAATGGCCTACTCCTGCTCCATGTTTCTATATTTCTATGAGCGAGTCCAGAACAAGAGGGCATAATCTTAAAATCAGAGCCTAGGCCATTTAGGAGTGAAATCACACAAAGGGTAGCGAAAATCTGGAACTCACTCCCCCAAAAGACTGTGGACGCTGGAGCAATTGAAAATTTCAAGAGTGAGATCAATAGATCTTTGTTAGGTAAGAGCATCGGGGATAGGCAACAAAGTGGGTAAATGAGCCTTGATCAGCCATGATCTAACTGGATGGCGGGAAAGGTTCGAGAGGTTGAAAGCCCTCCTGCTCTTGTTCCCACGAAGTAAATAAAATGATTGCGCATTTAAGCATGAATAAACTTTCGGTTGCAGCGGTTTGGTTGTTCAGGCAGGCGCCGAAAAGCATGGTTTTTAAAAACAAAACAACACAGGCCTGTAATTTGCGGTCAGCGGCGAAGCAAAGGCACTCGCCGCTGGCCCCGAAGAAAGCTGCCCACAGAGATCCCTGTGGCGAGAAGTTTGCCTTTCTCGACGTGCAATTGGTTGTAGCGCTGTGAATAGGGGGTTCCCAGCGAAGAGCTGCCGTGACGTCAACAAGCTGTCCAAGCAGCCAATCACATTGAAGAATTCTCAGACAGCGAACCGGGAAATGAGAAGCTGATTTTGGCCCCACTTTTTAAAAATCTTAGAGAGCAAAATAAAGATTGGGTCTTTCACATGGAGATAAGGTAGAAGCTGAAATATCATGAACAAATTTGAAGTTTTTGAAAAATTGTAATTTTTATCATAATGGAGAAATTTGACACTCCACAAATATAAATGCCAGAACATTTGTTTAGCAGTCAATGCGCTGTTAAAACCCCAGTTACACCTATTCCAACAAGGCTTAACATTTAATGGGGTATTTAACAGCGATAGTAGCACGGTAAAGCCCAAGTTTTCAGCAGTTTCACTGATTGCCGGCTATGGGGCGGGGGGGGGGGGGGGGTTGCACAGTGCAGTCAGTGTCGGAGCAGTGAATGACTGACCGCAACTTCAGGATTTCCGCGTTTATCTGCACATGAGCTAAATCCGGAAGTTGCAATCAGTTTCAGGGGGGTAATGACGACGAACGCTGACAGTTCGCCGTCATTACCCACCGCAAATTATATCACGGCATGCAAGCTAACTTGAGTAATAGTAGAATGCGCTGAAACACCAATGTACCCTGGAACAGTTTGGTGTGATGCATTTTGGTTGCAATCCCCCACATGCTAAGTTGATGACCACTAGGGGGGGCGGGGGTGGGGGGTGGGCGGTGGAGGGGGGGATTGCTGTGTTTAATTAAGGTGAATTAAAAACAGCCTCCCTCCTGGTGATTGAGCAAGGTGAAAAGTTGGGGAGGGGCAGAAGGAGAAAGAAGAGAGGTTTCCTGATACTTCTAGGAGTGTTGAGCAACACAAGATAAACCTTAAAACAACGCAAGATGAATTTTAAAAAAGGTAACTCGGAAAAAATAAACAAAGAGTTAATGCTGAATTTTTCATACCACAACTCAGGACAATAACAGACAGCACAGAGAACTGGACACAGCGCAGAAAGAAAAAAGTGTGGGATAAAAGGTGGCAATAAAAAATGTACAGTCTGAGAGATGGGTTTTTAGAAGCTCTTCAAACTAGGGAGGGAGGTAGTCAACCAAAAATGGTCCAGGAAGAGAATTCCAGGGGGCAGGCACTGAGTGAGTGACTGAATGAATGGCCTACAATGCTGAAGCAGAGTGCATGAGAAACAAGCAGTGGGAGGAGTGTGTGGGCAGGAATAGGTGGCCAAGATCACTCAAATAGGGCAAGGCCATGGGCAAATTTGAAAAATAGGCTTGGGATCTTGAAGTTGACTTGCTGGGGCCCAGTGGACCCTGGCAATGACAGGGGTGATGAAACAGCAGGGCGTTCCACAGGAAATGGCACTTCTGGATTAAAGTTCACGAGATGTGGAGGCAGGGATGTCAGTGAGGTTGTTATCAGTAGCAGAGGTTGTCATCAGTAATGCAATATTCTATTAGCGGGATGAATCAAAATCAAAAAACAAGTAATGGCAAATGACAAATACTTTTCTGTGCTAAGACAAGACGGTGACCCTCACCGAAAAAAATGTTTGCTGGTGGTTGAATGCTCATCAAGAAATCTGAAAAATCTCAGGTACTTTTGGCTGGTCTGTTAAATTTGAGCTATGCACTGGAGGTTATTCAAACTGCATGCAGTTTTCAGAGTAATTCAGTGCTCCATATGTTTGCAAAACCAAATAGGCACTTTTTTCAGGTCCTTGCTGCCTGTATATAAGCAGCTTAGGCTCCTTGAACGAGAGCACTGCTGGAGGAGGAATATTAACAGTAATAAATGAAATAAAAGACAGTAGCTTCATTGGAGGGCATTTAGGTCAAGGCTTGTATTGTCACTGTTATTGGTCCAAATGTCAATCCTGGGTTAATTTCACCAATCAGAATGCTCATGAGCTGATGGGGAGGAGCTGAGTGTTTATAAATAGAAATGCCAAGTTTAGAAACAATTATAGGATTTCTGGTATCTATAGTATTTCAGTCCCTTTGAATCACAAATTAATTATACAAACAATTATCCACAGTATGTTGAAGCTTACTTAGCACTCTGGATTTTGGGAAAGGAGGGAGAATAAATCACATTCCATTTTAAATAGGAACCTTTTATTGAACACGAGCACCCAACAAAAAAAAAATCTTTTACCAAAAGTCCTTAGCACTCAAGTAATAATTAACACCCATAATTTAACATTGAATTAAAAGAACACATCTGAACTTTGTGACCACCCCTTCTCATCAGCACTGACTTAGGACAACTACTTTCCCTAGGGTGCTGTGGTGACCTGATCAGCCCACTGCAGAGTTAGAACAGGAGGAAGGTTATCTTTGCTGAATTCCATTTAGAAGCAGTTGGTCAGCTCTGGTAGGAGGGCAGAGAGTTGTGGAAACAGAAACACTTGCTTTGTTTTACCCAAGCAAATTTAGCAGCAGTCGAAATTTAAACACGAGCAAGGTGTTAAAACTCTTTGAAAGGCTTTGAAAAGAGCAATCTTTTCTGCTTCCTTCCAACTGTGTCCCTTTCTCCTCCTCTCAAAAGGCAGTGCCTTGTACAGAGGTACAGCTCCACAGTAATAACAGACTGCCTGTCACTGTGCAGCATGATTTCTGCTGTGGATTTCAGAAGTGACAGCTATCTCTCAGCAACCTAGGAAGGGAAGCAAAACCCTTTGCATGGGCAATCATGTGGTGGTAACAAAGCTCAGACGACCTATCTTTACCATTATTAAAAATTCAAAAGTTGCACCTTGCTTTTCATACAGGCCTGGCTGACGAAGCCAAAGATTCCCAGTGGGATGGCAGTGGTAAAAGCAGCTAGATCTCAAATTTGGATTTAACCTAGGTAAACTGTTAGCGTGTGCACAGAAGGCAGGTAAAGCTTCTACTAGTGGATGGACTCCAGGGAGAGGAGACAAGCTGCTTGAAATAGAAACCCATGAGATTGCATTTAATCACTTGGAGCTGACAGCACCATATTATTAGTAAACAACCCATGTGTTAAGTAGAATGATGGATTTTTCTTTTAAAATTTGCTTTCAAGAAATGAAGCCAACACTTTCTCCCTTGCAATTGAGCTGAAAATGGGACCAAGAGGAAGAAAGCATCACTGTTTTTACTGGAGTTTTAATTAGGTGTATTACCCCCGATTCAAAAAATGCCCCATAATATATTTTTAAGAAGTATGATGGCCAACCACCGTGCAACGTGGCGCATGTGTCAACCACTGTGCAACGTGACCCATGTGTCAACCACCGTGCAACGTGGCACATGTGTCAACCACTGTGCAACGTGACCCATGTGTCAACCACTGTGCAACGTGACCCATGTGTCAACCACTGTGCAACGTGACCCATGTGTCAACCACTGTGCAACGTGACCCATGTGTCAACCACTGTGCAACGTGACCCATGTGTCAACCACTGTGTAACGTGACCCATGTGTCAACCACCGTGCAACGTGACCCATGTGTCAACCACCGTGCAACGTGACCCATGTGTCAACCACTGTGCAACGTGACCCATGTGTCAACCACTGTGCAACGTGACCCATGTGTCAACCACTGTGCAACGTGACCCATGTGTCAACCACCGTGCAACGTGACCCATGTGCCAACGACCGTGCAACGTGGCGCACGTGCCAACCACCGCGCAATGTGGTGCATGTGCCAACCACCGTGCAACGTGACCCATGTGTCAACCACCGTGCAACGTGACCCATGTGCCAACCACCGTGCAACGTGGCGCATGTGCCAACCAGTGCAACGTGACGCATGTGTCAACCACTGTGCAACGTGACCCATGTGCCAATCACCGTGCCACGTGACCCATGTGTCAACCACCGTGCAACGTGACCCATGTGCCAACGACCGTGCAACGTGGCGCACGTGCCAACCACCGTGCAACGTGGCGCATGTGTCAACCACCGTGCAATGTGGTGCATGTGCCAACCACTGTGCAACGTGACCCATGTGTCAACCACCGTGCAACGTGACCCATGTGCCAACCACCGTGCAACGTGGCGCATGTGCCAACCAGTGCAACGTGACGCATGTGTCAACCACTGTGCAACGTGACCCATGTGCCAATCACCGTGCAACGTGACCCATGTGTCAACCACCGTGCAACGTGACCCATGTGTCAACCACCGTGCAACGTGACCCATGTGCCAACGACCGTGCAACGTGGCGCACGTGCCAACCACCGTGCAACGTGGCGCACGTGTCAACCACCGTGCAATGTGAAGCATGTGCCAACCAGTGCAACGTGACGCATGTGCCAACCAGTGCAACGTGACGCATGTGCCAACCACCGTGCAACGTGATGCATGTGCCAACCACCGTGCAACGTGATGCATGTGCCAACCAGTGCAACGTGGCGCATGTGCCAACCACCGTGCAACGTGACGCATGTGGCAACCAGTGCAACGTGACGCATGTGCCCACCACCGTGCAACGTGATGCATGTGCCAACCAGTGCAATGTGGCGCATGTGCCAACCACCGTGCAACGTGACGCATGTGGCAACCAGTGCAACGTGACGCATGTGGCAACCAGTGCAACGTGACGCATGTGGCAACCAGTGCAACGTGACGCATGTGCCAACCAGTGCAACGTGACGCATGTGCCCACCACCGTGCAACGTGACACGTGCCAACCGGGCAACGTGGCGCATGTGCCAACCACCGGGCAACGTGGCGCATGTGCCAACCACCGGGCAACGTGGCGCATGTGCCAACCACCGGGCAACGTGGCGCATGTGCCAACCACCGGGCAACGTGGCGCATGTGCCAACCACCGGGCAACGTGGCGCATGTGCCAACCACCGGGCAACGTGGCGCATGTGCCAACCACCGGGCAACGTGGCGCATGTGCCAACCACCGGGCAACGTGGCGCATGTGGCAACCAGTGCAACGTGACGCATGTGCCAACCAGTGCAACGTGGCGCATGTGCCCACCACCGTGCAACGTGACGCATGTGCCAACCGTGCAACGTGGCGCATGTGCCAACCGGGCAACGTGGCGCATGTGCCAACCACCGGGCAACATGGCGCATGTGCCAACCACCGTGCAACGTGGCGCATGTGCCAACCACCGTGCAACGTGGCGCATGTGCCAACCACCGTGCAACGTGGCGCATGTGCCAACCACCGGCCAACATGGCGCATGTGCCAACCACCGGCCAACATGGCGCATGTGCCAACCACCGGGCAACGTGGCGCATGTGCCAACCACCGGGCAACGTGACACTTGTCGTGTTGCACAGTATCATGATGCACAAGCGCACTACATTACAAAAAGAAACTTGCGAGCAATTAAATAAAGTTAGATACAGCCCCAAAAATTGCAAAGTTTTAAGCAAAGAGAGAAGGAAATTGGATAGTGAGGGGTGGGGTGGGGGGGGTAGTTTCAGCGATGCATTTGGTTCGGTTTGCTTTCCAGAAAATTGTGACAGTTAACACACACACACACTCTCTCTCTCTCTCTCTCTTGCAAATTAAATGGATTTTTTTTGGGAGGGGGGGGATGATTTTTTTTCTCCTTCCTCTCTCTCGGTCTTTTCTCTGTTTTCCTTACTTGGCGTAGTAAACCCAGCCGTCTTTCGTGGTTCTCTCCTCCCAGCCGGGAGGCAGCTCGTCCTCACTGTCGGTGTCGTCGAGGCCGGCGTACCTCAGAGCGGACATCGCGCTCCCTGCGCTCGAGCCGCTGTTGTCAGAGCAACTCGCCGGGCTCGCGCCTCCCGCCGACTGTTTACAATCGTCACTTCCGCCTGGCTCCCCGGGGCAGGAGCCGGTGCCGCCGCCACTGGGCATGCGCGCCCGGCGCGCTGATTTGTGGGCCTTGTAGTTTCTCCACGCGTCCAGGCCACCTGCAAGCAAGACTTGCATTTCTATAGCGCCTGTCATGATAACCACCTGACCTCCCGCAGCAGCTTTACAGCCATTTTGAAGTGGAGTCACTGTTTTAATCGTTTATTTTATGTTTTGTTATTTTGCTGTTATATCACTGTTGTAATCTTTGGAATTCTCTGCCGCAGAGGGCTGTGCATGCTGAGTCTTTGAGTATGTTCAAGGCTGAGAGTGATAGATTTTTGGACTCCAGGGGAATCCAGGGATATGGAGATCGGGTGGGAAAGTGGAGTTGAGGTCGAAGATCAGCCATGATCTTATTGAATGGCGGAGCAGGCTCGAGGGGCCATATGGCCTACTCCTGCTCTTATTTCTTATGTTCTTATGTAATGTGGGAAACGTGGCAGCCAAATTGCACACAGCAAACTCCCATAAACAGCAATGTGATAATGACCGGAAAATGTTGGTTGAGGGAAAAATATTGTCCAGGACAACGGGGATAACTCCCCTGCTTTTCTTCAAGTTCACAGAGCTGAAACATTAACTCTCTTTTTATCTCTGTCCACAGATGCTGCTTGACCTGCTGAGTATTTCCAAACATTTTCTGTTTGTAATTATTTTTTTAAAAGACTTGCATTTATATAAAAGCAGAAAATGCTGGGAATACTCAGCGGGTCAGGCAACATCTTTTTTTATTATTCGTTCCTGGGATGTGGGCGTCGCTGGCAAGGCCAGCATTTATTGCCCATCCCTAATTGCCCCGGAGAAGTTGGTGGTGAGCCGCCGCCTTGAACCGCTGCAGGCCGTGCGGTGAAGGTACTCCCACAGTGCTGTTAGGGAGGGAGTTCCAGGATTTTGACCCAGCGACGATGAAGGAACGGCCAATATATTTCCAAGTCAGGCTGGTGTGTGACTTGGAGGGGAACTGTGGAAAAAAGAAAGACTTGAATTTCTATAGCGCCTTTCATGGCCACCGGATGTCCCAAAGTGCTTTACAGCCAGTGAAGTAATTATGAAGTGTAGTTAGTGTGCAATGTAGGAAGCACGGCAGCCAATTTGCGCACAGCACGCTCCCACAAACAGTGATAAAGAAATGAGAAACAGAGTTAACGTTTCCGGCCGATGACCTTTCATTGGAACTGCAGAACCGTAGTATTTTGCTTTTGCATTTATATAGTGCCTTTCACGACTTCAGGATGTCCCAAAGCAGCTTTACAGCCAATGAAGTACTTTTGAAGTGCAGTCACTGTTGTAATGTAGGAAACGCAGCAGCCAATTTGCACACAGCAAGCTCCAACAAACAGCAATGTGATAATGACTAGATAATCTGTTGTTACTGATGTTGGTTGAGGGATATATATTGGCCAGGACACCAGGGATAACTCCCCTGCTCTTCTTCGAAATAGTGCCATGGGATCTTTTACGTCCACCTGAGAGAGCAGACGGGACCTCAGTTTAACGTCACATCCGAAATACGGCACCTCCTACAGTGCAGCACTCCCTCAGCACTGCCCTGGAGTGTCAGCCTAGATTTTTGCACTCAAGTCATGGAGTGGGACTTGAACCCACAACCTTCTGACTCAGAGGCGAGGGTGCTAGCAACTGAGCCACTGACTGACAAAACATATACAGCACAGAAGCAAGCCATTCGGCCCAACCAGTCCATGCCGGCGTTTATGCTCCCCTCAAGCCTCCTCCCATATTTCCTCATCTAACTCTATCAGCATAACCCTCCATTCTCTTCTCCCTCATGTGCTTATCTAGCCTCCCCTTAAATGCATCTATACTATTCGCTTCAACCACTCCCTGTGGCAGCGAGTTCCACATTCTCACCATTCTCTAGGTAAAGAAGTTTCTTCTGAATTCCCTTATTTGATTTCTTGGTGACTATCTTATATTGATGGCCTCTAGTTTTGCTCTTCCCTTTGGAAATCCTTTTGGGATCTTTTACGTCTCACTCGGAAGACGGCACCTCTGACAGTGCAGCACTCCCTCAGTACTGCACTGGAGTGTCAGCCTAGATTTTTGTGCTCAAATCCCTGGAGTGGGACATTATATACATTACATAGAACATACAGCACAGAAACAGGCCATTCGGCCCAACTGGTCTATGCCTGTGCCTATGCTCCACACGCGTCTCCTCCCACTCTACTTCATCTAACCATATCAGCAAAGTTTCCCCCATCGCGAAGTCCCGCGCAGGTACTCACGGAGATACCGCACGGCCACGCAGCAAATTTAAAGGGCCCATGCAGGGAAAAAAAAAGGGGAACATTGCCTATCAGCATATCCTTCTATTCCTTTGTCCGTCATTTACTTATCTACCTTCCCCTTAAATGTATCTGCGCTATTTGCCTCAGTTACTCCCTTGTGGTAGCGAGTTCCACATTCTAACCACTCTCTGGGTAAAGAAGTTTCTCCTGAATACCTTATTGGATTTATTAGTGACTATCCTATATTTATGACCGCTAGTTTGAACTCCCTTCTTGCGGTGTCCTGCAGCATTGTAGTATGGGCAATGGTACCAGCTGAAGGTTAAAAAAAAAGTTAAAAGAGCTTTGATGGTTTTCAGATTTCTGCTTTGACTTAGTCGAAGTGACCATTTAGATTCTACCACCCCCTCTATAGAGAGAGTGAGAGTCAATCCATTCTTGTGTGTAGTCTGGGTGTTTATTGCTTGTGGCCCTTTAAAATGGGGGCACTTTTTGTTAAATTATTTTTGATTTGGGTTGATGACCCAGTGTCATCCTAATCAGCAATTAAGAGAAGAGGGTGGAATAAGCTTTAAAATATAAGCAGAAAATGCTGGAAACGCTCAGCAGGTCAGACAGCATCTGTGGATAGAGATGGTTTTTCTTTTTCCACAGATGCCTTTTCTTATAAAACTCATAAGGAGACACTGAGTTGCCCAGCAAATTGGCTGCTGCGTTTGGGCCTAAAATATGACAAGTCCCCTGGACCAGATGGCCTGCATCCCAGGGTCTTAAAAGAAGTGGCTGCAGAGATAGTGGATGCATTGGTTGCAATATACCAAAATTCCCTGGACTCTGGAGAGGTCCCAGCGGATTGGAAAACTGCAAATGTAACACCCCTATTTAAGAAAGGAGGGAGACAGAAAGCAGGAAACTATAGACCAGTTAGCCTAACATCTGTCATTGGGAAAATGCTGGAGTCCTTTGACGTAAGAATGTGAAGGAATAGCCATGATTCAGAGAAATACACGATACCATGAACAGATTTCTAATATTATTAATATAAAAGACATACTGGGTTTAAAAGACACAAGTCTCAGCAGACAAGGCTGTAAACAGAAATACAGGCTTCTGAGAAAAGATCAGTTGATAACAAAGTTGTAAACAAGCTTGGAAATGGGAATTACTTAAATATACCAAAACAATGGAAGATTGAAGCAAACCATTGGTGCTTCCGAAGAGTCTAGAGTTTGGAACGAACACAATGAGAATGCCCAGTTTAAGTGTGAAGAGCTAACACGTTGGAACAGAAATACAAACATTAAAAGAGGCATGTGCCTTTGAAAACATGACATCAAGTAAAAGAAACACCTGCTGGTCAAATAGTTTTATGTTAAACTTGGAAAACAGGAACCATACGATTAAATATGCAACCAATTGAGATAGCTAGAAATGCATGAAACATTCAGTTGAAGTGTCTTTCATTTAGATATAGTAAAAACCATACCAACAAGAAGACTTTGAAGATATGACATCAAATAGATGACACCAAGCAATTGCATTGTTTTTGTGTTGAACGTGGAAAACCACGGAGACACAATGTCTGATAATAAGAATTACATCAAGGACATAAATCGATAGTAGCTATTTTATGATACATATTTGGAACACCTAAAGGTAGAGAAATAATTATGCATGCAATAGTTGAATTGACAGTAAGAATAGAAAGCATTCGAAAGAGGTATCAATAAAGACAATTAGCTAACATCAGCAGAGAACATCAAAGAAGAAACCACTGCCAAAAGAGTATAAAACATAAGACTTTTTAACAGAAGTCAGAACACGCTGAACGGGCAGGGCGTTTCTCAACTTTCCAGAGGCATCTCTGTAAGTCTTTAACTATGAGTCTCGGGAAGTCAAAAGTGATTGATTTTGGTGGATGTTCTGGATTTAGAAATAAGTAAGAAATAAGAAATGTAACGAAGTAAAGATTTGAGAATAAGGATCTCTGAGAAATAAGAAATGTAAGCTAATTGTATTTTGAATTGTTAATGTTGCGGCCGATTCAACAGATGTTAGCTGAATTGTACCATTAACTGTAATTGGACCAAACATAACCAAGATTGCTAGCAGAGATGTGTGCCAGATAGTTAATAAATTGTTCAAAAGGTCAGTGCCTGAAAAGCTTGTGTTCATTAACACCAACTTCCTACCTCCTTGCAATTTGCTGGTTTATGCAAAATGGAACCTGCAATTAGCAAGCATGTAATGGCATAAATCCACTATGCTTCAGGTGATAGGAGCTCACAGTCTTGGTCGACATCCTCACCAAGATGCAAAAAAACTCTGATTTCAGACCCTTAGGACGGGGAGAAGCCCATTCACGGGCAGTGGGAGTCCACGGTGAAGATGACAACAACTAAGTTGGAAGATCCTCCAGAACTGCCAATGTCACCACCACAAAAGGATTTTGGGAAACCCATCATGTTTTTTACTCTCCATCACACTTTAATAGCAGAACACAATCAACAGGCACATTTCCCATTAAGGCTGCCAACCTAAACAAGGAAATTATAAATAGTTTGTAGATTTTCACTGAGTGATGTTCTGTTATGTATGACATTATTCTCAAATATGTGGGAGTAATTACTGCTGTGCATGCAATCCATTCTATTTACTATAAACCATATGACTCAACAGTTTTGTAAAGTTATCAGGAGAGCGATTTAAAAAAAAATTAGTTCCTGAAATGTGGGCATCGCTGGCAAGTCCTTAATTGCCCTTGAGAAGGTGGTGGTGAGCTGCCTTCTTGAACCGCTGCAGTCCGCGTGTTGAAGGCACTCCCACAGTGCTGTGAGGGAGGGAGTTCCAGGATTTTGACCCAGCGACGATGAAGGAACGGACGATATATTTCCAAGTCAGGATGATGTATGTGACTTGGAGGGGAACTTGGAGGCGGTGATGGTGTTCCCATGTGCCTACTGCCCTTGTGCTTCTAGGTGGTAGAGGTCGCGGGTTTGGGTGATGGAATATTCACCACTCGCCTGGATAGGTGCAGCCGCAATAACACTCAAGAAGCTCGACACCATCCAGGACAGGACAGTTTGCATCTTTGATGCCCTTGTCACTGAACACAATATCCATCCCCTCCAGCACTGTGGCTGCAGTATGTACGATCTACAGGATGCAATGCAGCAATTTGCCAAGGTTACTTCAGCAGCACCTCCTAATATCTACCACCAAGAATTACAAGAGCAGCAATGTTGTGAGAACACCATTGACATAAGAAAACTCACTAAGCACTTCGTTGAGTATAAAACAAGGCTTTAATCAACTGTTTCACAGCCATGAGATTCTAGTTACATCACTAGTTCCTGGTTACAGAAACACCCTGGGCAAGCTGGGGCCACGCCCGAGTATTTATACCCCTTGAATGGCGCCACCAGCTGGCCGCCCAGTGTTATTTCATGAGTCATTTCTTCATGAATGATAAGATTCATGACAACCATTACCTCTAATTCCCCTCCAAGTCACACACCATCATGTCCTGGACATATATCGTCATTCATTCATCATTGCTGGATCAGAATTCTGTAATTCTCTGCCTAAAATCATTACTGGAGCACCATCTCCACAGGGACTGCAGTGCTTCAAGGCGAAGTCCTGTCACCACCTTCTCAGGGCAACTAGGGAGGGGCAATGAAGGTGAAGTTTCCAGAGTCATCCACATCCCAAGAACAAATATAAAATAAAATACTTTTCTTCGTTGATGTCCACCTAAAAGCAATCATTTCATTTGATATCAGAATTTCTCTATATTTCAACAATTGTTACTTTTTTTCCTGAAAACAAAAATGCTACAGAATTGTCCAACCGAAGGCACTCCTGTGAAATAAATAACTCAAGATTTTTTCTGGACGAGCCAGGAAAACTCGCAATATATCCATTATTAAAGAGATTTGTTCTATACTTTCTAGAATGCCAGTTAGTTTGAAGGGAGAATTACTAGTCCTAGCCCTTTTCGGGCTACTCCGGATCAGGCGTATTTCCCCAGATGTTCACCTTCAACTAAAGTTAGAGATAGCCGAATTCTATAAGATGCTTAATTGGGTCTAAAGGTTCAGACTATCTCTCCCTAAAGGAAAGAAATGACTTGAAGATGTTAGGGTCCTCCCGATAGCACTTTTGATAAGTTTAACTAGACTGTAACCTTCCGGATATTATATGGGTCCGGAATACTCCCCCAGAATTCTGTAACTCCTCACCAAAGTGTGTACAGAGATTGAGTTCACAAGTTTGATACAGAAGTACTCTGTGAGACAATTCTAAAAATATATAGATTTATTAAAGAACCAACATGTATTTAACAGCTGGTGATTTCATCGCAACTTTAACAGTTCAAAATACAAATAGCTTACATTTCTTATTCTCAGAGATCCTTATTCTCAAATCTTAACTTTGTTACATTTTTACATTTCTTATTATTTCTAATCCAGGATATCCACCAAAATCAAATAAGAGTACCTTTTGATCCCCGAGACTCAAAGAGTTAAAAACTTACAGAGCCTGCCTCTGAAGTTGAGAATCGTTTGGCCCTTCCAGCGACTTCTGACTTCCTATCTGAAAGTTCCATATTTTATACTCTTTTTGCAGTGGTATATCCTTTGAAGTTTTCTGCTGATGTAAGCTAATTATCTCTAGTCATTCTTTCTAATCTCAGTTCAGCTGTTAACTTGCAGAATCCTGTCTCTACCTTTAGGTGTTCAAATTTTATCATAAAAAATGGTTATGACAGATGTACCTATTTGATGCCATTCTTATGATGTTCTTTCATTCAATTATTAAATCACCTTAGCTGGTTGTAAGCAGACGTTGTGTCTCCTAACTGTTCCATTTTCAACACAAACACAATGGGATTGCTTGGTGCATCTACTGAAGTCATATTTACAAAGTCTTCTGTTTGTATCTTTTACAACATGTAAATTAAAAACACTTCAACTAGGGTGTTCTATGCATTTCTTAGCTAATTCAATTGGTTGTATTAAGAATGATGTCTCCTGTCTTTCATTTGATGTGATATTTATGAAGGCATATGTTTCTTTAATGTTCTGAGTTTCTGTTCAAAGTGTTAGTTTTTAACACTTTAAACTGGGTAATGGTATTGTGTTTCTCCCAAACTGCAGACTTCTTGGAAACTCCAACCCTGTGCTTCAATAGGGCCATTGTCTCAGTTTAAACAACCAATTCCCATTTCAAAAGCGTGTATGGTGTTTACAGCTTGTGTTAACATGTCATCTTATCTCAGAAGCCTTTATTCTGTTTACAGCCTGTTCATAGGATGGTTTTTCTTTCTGAAATATGGCTATTCCTTTACAAGTTTCTGAGAGAATTACAGAATTTTACAGCATAGAAGGAAGCCATTCAGCCGACTGCGCCTGTGGCATCTTTCTCAATTTGTCCCATTCCGCTGCCCTTTCAATTTTTCTTTTTCAATTATCTCTCTACTTCCCTCTTGAAAGGTATTATGGATTCTGCGTCCACCCCTGTTTCTGGTAGGGCAATTCATGTCCTAACAGCTCCCTGCATAAAGTAAAATCTCTTAACCACTTCCCTCAAGGTGGTGATCTTAATTTATGCCCTTTACTTACCAACTGACTGACCAGTGGAAATAGTTCTTCCAAATTTACCCTATCAAAACCTTCATCAGTTTGTATACCTCTATTAGATCGCCTCTTAACCTTTTCCATTCTCCTGAAAAGATCTCCAGTTTCTCCAATCTCTCCTCTAATCTTAAGCCCCTCAGCCCTGATATTAACTGGACCAGCCACATAAATACTGTGGCAACAAGAGCAGGTCAGAAGCTCAGTATTCTGTGGCGAGTGTCTCACCTCTTGACTCCCCAAAGCCTTTCCTCCATCTACAAAGCACAAGGAGTGTGATGGAATACTCTCCACTTGCCTGGATGAATGCAGCTCCAACAACACTCAAGAAGTTCAACACCATCCAGGACAAAGCAGCCCGCTTGATTGGCACCCCATCCACCACCTTAAACATTCACTCCCTCCACCACCGGCATACCGTGGCTGCAGTGTGTACCATCTACAAGATGCACTGCAGCAACTCGCCAAGGTTTCTTCGGCAGCACCTCCCAAACCCGCGACCTCTCCCACCTAGAAGGACAAGGGCAGCAGAGGCATGGGAACACCACCACCTCCAAGTTCCCCATCAAGTCACACATCATCCTGACTTAGAAATATATCGGCGTTCCTTCATCGTCGCTGGGTCAAAATCTTGGAACTCCCTACCTAACAGCACTGTGGGAGTACCTTCACCACACAGACTGCAGCAGTTCAAGAAGGCGGCTCACCACCACCTTCTCAAGGGCAACTAGGGATGGGCAGCGACGCCCACATCCCATAAACAATTTTTTAAAAAGCCCTGATATTATCATTGTACATCTCTTCTTTACTCTCTCCATAGCCCTGACATCCATCCGACAATAGGAAATCCAAAACACATCACAATAACTGTTCTCCAACCAATGGTTTGTATTTATAAAGCTAGGATACAAGATACTTTTGTTTGCACAGCTTTATCAATTTGCATTCCCACTTCTAAAGCAGTGTGTACCTGAACCTGTAAGTTCTCTGCTCTTCTACTCTTTTTCAGGTTTTACCATTTAGTTCATCTTTCCTCTCCTTATTCTTCCTTCCAACATATATCCCCTCAGACTTTACTGCATTAAATTTCATCTAACATCTATCTGCCCAATCTGCAAACCTGTCTACAGTGTTCTCATTACAGTTAAACAGACTGCCTTTTTTTTAATAATGTCTGCAAATTTTGATTTGGTGCTCGTTGTACACAAGACCATGGGCTGGATTTTGCCGGTGCTCAGAGTGCGGGTTTGGAGGCGGGTCCACTGTCAAAATAGCAAAGATAGGAAACCCGCTATCAACCCGCTTCCACACGAGTCTCCCAGGTGTCGGGTCTGTCAGTGGAGTACTGACCCGACACCAAGTAACGGGGGAGACAATTGAGATAATGAAATGGCTTGTTAACAGCCAATTTAATGCTATTTTGAGGCTTCTTTCCAATTTGACGTTCTCCCCCATGGGATACCCACTGCTCGGGGAACACGCCAGCTCAAGCTGGCATGTTTTGAGTCTGCTCTGATGTTTCTGATAAGCTGACAGCTGCAGAAGTGGTGTAAAGGAAGCCATGTTGCAGACGGTCAGTTTCAGAGCACAGAAAATGTTGGTTACTGCATTTGTAAGACATAGAGATTTCTTTAGCTTGCAAGTGTTTAGAGCCAACTGTATGTCCAGTGCCACCTCATTGGAAGAACCTCTCTCACCATTGACAGATCGCTTCAGTCATTTTACCTGCAGCTGCCATCTATTGCAGCAACATCGGTGCCCTTGAAACTATTTCACCTTGCTCCTCTGATTCCTTCCACGATCAGCCCCAACATCAACATCACCAGGCACACCAGCAGCACCAACAACAACACCAACCTTCACCACCATCACCTGATGCTGCACAGAACACAAGGCATCAGCCCCTGACAAAATTGTTGCCTGGGAGGCCAGCAATGGCATCACCATGGCCAGATACTTCACTTGATGTTGTAAACCCTGGCTGCCACATGATGCGCCAGCTTGACACCATCCCACACCAGCACCGTGAAGCATCCCTTTAATATCCAAGCCATTCCATGCACACTCATCACTATGGGGGGGGGGGGGGGCAGAGTTATGTCTCAATATTCACTGGAACTCAGTAAGACACTTCTCAAGGTGCACACAGATCTGTCCACTAAGGTGAAGTGTGGAAAATATAGATTTCACTTTATGGCAACAAATTATCAGAAACTTCACATGATCATTGGCTAAACCTCTCAAGTGCCTACCCTTGTGTGTTGTTAAGAACATAAGAACATAAGAAATAGGAGCAGGAGTAGGCCATTTGGCCCTTCAAGCCTGCTCCGCCATTCAATGAGATCGTGGCTGATCTTCTGCCTCAACTCCATTCACCGGCCCTATCGCCATATCCCTTGATACCCTTACTAGTCAGAAATCTATCGACTTCTGTTTTGAATATACCCAATAACTGCACCTCCACAGCCCTCTGGGGTAGAGAATTCCAAAGATTCACCACCCTCTGTGTGAAGAAATTTCTTCTCATCTCAGTCCTGAATGCCCTACCCTTTATCCTGAGGCTGTGGCCCCTGGTTCTAGACTCCCCAGCCAAGGGAAACATTCTCCCAGCATCCACCCTATCAAGCCCTGTAATAATTTTGTATGCTTCAATGAGATCCCCTCTCATTCTTCTGAATTCAAGAGAATACAAGCCTAGTTTACTCAATCTCTTCTCTTATGACAGTCCTGCCATCCCAGGAATCAATCTCGTGAATCTTCGTTGCACTCCCTCTATGGCAAGTATATCCTTCCTTAGGTAAGGAAACCAAAATTGTACACAGTACTCCAGGTGTGGCCTCACCAGGCCCTATATAATTGGAGTAAGACTTCTTTACTCCTGTACTCAAATCCTCTTGTAATGAAGGCCAACATACTATTTGCCTTCCTAATGGCTTGCTGCACCTGCACATTCACTTTCAGTGACTCATGTACAAGGACACCCAGGTCCTTTTGAGCATCTGCATTCCCCAATCTTTCACCATTTAGGAAATACTCTGCCTTTCTGTTTTTTCTACCAAAGTGGATAACTTCACATTTATCCACATTATATTCCATCTGCCATGTTCTCGCCCACTCGCTGAGCCTGTCGAGATCCCCTTGAAGCCTCTTCACATCCTCTTTGCAACTGACACTGCCACCTAGCTTTGTATCATCAGCAAATTTGGAAATGTTACATTTAGCCCCCTCATCCAAATCATTGATATAGATTGTGAATAGCTGGGGCCCAAGCACCGATCCTTGTGGTACCCCACTAGTCACAGCCTGCCATCCTGAAAAAGACCCGTTTATCCCTACTCTTGTTAGTTGGTATGCTTGCAGTAGGATGAGGGTGAGTGTGAGGGGTGGCTAGTGAGATGGGGAAGTGATAATGTAGATAGAGAAGGATGGGTGGAGGTGCAAGTTAAGTTGGTGTGAGTAAGGATGTGCAGGAGAAGGGTATGGAAGGCAGAGTGATGGGGATGTGTTGAGTGGCACAGCAGGGTGAGTTTGAGTGCGGCTTTGCAGTAACATTACGTGATCCACTGAGATCATTGAAGGTTGGCGCCACTGCAGCCAGAGACCCCTGACGACATCCCTGCTTTTGCCCTCCTGTACAATGTGCAACCAGGCTGTGTTGGTGTCCTGGGGAGGTCTCCTCCGCCCTTGGAAGGGAAGTGAACCTCCCTGCGTGCTGTGACTCCCTCCATAAGCATATGGAGGGAGTCTTTGGAGAGCCTGGGTGCAACCGTCCACCTTTGTGCAGTGCTTGTCAGTGCCTGCAGCAACTCAATGCTGTAGAATACTCAGCACGACTGTCAAACTCAATGTGGCCGTGGTCCCTTTAAGGAAACTGGCTGATGACCCGCTTCCTATTAATTGGCCGGGAAGCCCACAGGGCAGGCTTATCAAGGCCAATCATGGGAAAATCTCTTTGACAGAGTGGCTGCGGCCGGGAGTGGAACCGGAACCCGGCAACCAGCTATTCCGCCACCATCCCGCCTCCGCAGAGAAAATCCAGCCCCATATTTTTTTATATTTTATATAAATTGAGAAGAACAATGGTCCTAATAGTGATCCCCTGGTACGAATAACATCCACCAACCACTGCTCTGCTTTTTTTGTCTTTTGCTAACTTCCTATCCATGTTACCACATTCCAGTTTAACATCATGTACCTTACGTTTATCAACAAGCCTCCTCTCCAGCACCTTATCAAAAATCTTTGGAAAATCCATATACATAACCGTTATTACCATGGTGGGATTTGAACTCGTGATCACTGTGTTGCTAATCCAATACCATGGTGGGATTTGAACTCGTGATCACTGTGTTGCTAATCCAATACCATAAGCACTAGGCTACTAAAAGAAAAAAAGAAAGATCTTTCAAGCTCTCAGGACGTCCCAAAGTGCTTTACAGCCAATGCAGTACTTTTTGAAGTGCAGTCACTGTTGTAATGTAGGAGATGTGGCAGCCAATTTGCGCACAGCAAGCTCCCACAAACAGCAATGTGATAATGACCAGATAATCTGTTTTGTTATGTTGATTGTGAGATAAATATTGACCAGGACCAGAGATAACTCTTCTGCTCTTCTTCAAAATAGTGCCACGGGATCTTTTACATCCACCTGAGAGAGCAGACAGCGCCTCGGTTTAACGCCTCATCTGAAAGACGGCACCGCCAACAATGCAGCACTCCCTCAGCACTGCGCTGGAGTGTCAGCCCAGATTTTTGTGCTGGACCCACATACGTGTATAGTGTGTGTTGGTTTTACATGGGAATAGCAGTATGAAAATAATGAATCACAAAATGAGAAAGGATCCTTTATCAAATAAAGGTCCTTCCATTTAGTGGACTGGTCTGCAGACTGCCAAACAAACTAAATCCCCCACAGTTGCTCATTTTGGGAGCTTGATCCCCCCCCCCCCCATCCCCCCATTGCCTGGAAAAACCCACGGAATCAACCTTCATGGAAGCAGGCCCTTATACCCTTTCAAATCACCTGGAAAAAGGCAGCAAATGCTACAAAGCACAGCCAAAAAGTCATTAGCACTAAACAAAACGGCTGACACCAGTGGTTGATTCGACAAACTGATTATCTGCTTTTTAAATTATCTGTTGTTTATCTCAAATTCTAATTTTCCAAGCGAGTCTATTTTGTTTTTTTAAATAACATTTTAAAATGATATGTTTATTGCAAGTTTCTCTTGTGGAGAACAGATACACAACGTGCCCTCAGGACACAAGAAGACAAGGTAAACAACAGCAGGCTTCCCCGATCCAAAGTCAAAAATATGGCTTAACAAGTCCCTGGAGAACAATATCCTGAACTATATGCAGCAACCATTCACCTGGAAGAGCACAAGTGTTCCAGAGGGATGACAGCGGAGAGATAGCCACGTCAGAGAGCAAGAAAGAAAAGAAGCAACAAAATTAATCTAATCAAGCTGAGCTGTTTCTAATCTACGGGATAAAAGAGTATGAAATTTCCGCACGCCACACATACTCCCGATCCCTTACAACAGAGCCTGGATTCAGTGAGGGAATTCTGTAGAGTGGGATTGAAGCAGCTGAAGGCACAGCCACCAATAATAGAGCAAATGGACGGAGGGACAAACAAACAAGATCAGTCAGAGGAATGGAAAGTACGGAGTGGGGGGGGGGGAGCGGTGGAGAGGGGAGCTGTAGAAGATTGGCGAGATAATAAGGCCCTGAAGGGATTTAAACACAAGAATGAGAATTTTTTTAAGTGGGGGAACCAGATAATAGGTTAGTGAGAATGGTTGCAATGGGCACACATGACTTGGCGTGGGGTGGGATAGAATAGGGGCAGCTGAATTTTCAATGAGCTTAAGTTTATGGAGGATTTTCTGTAGAGCCAGGAGCAGCAGCAGCAGCGGCAGCAACATGGTGAGTGGGAAGAGTGCCGAGGAGTAGCAGCCAGTGAACGCGAGAATGAAACCTGGGGACTTTACTGTGCGTTAACAGAAAAAGATGGTTTCCACTGGTGGGCGAATGGGGAACAAGGGAACAGAGACTGAGGATTTTCATCGGAAGAACCAAGGGAGAAGGAAGAAGGAAGGGGTTTTTGTTCTAAGGGCTAGTACCCCATGGGATGCTTCAGCACAAGTGGCTATTGAGTTAGAGGCCAGGACATAACTTCAAATGAAATGGGATCATTACTTGAAATGTTGGAATATAAAAGGATCTGAGTAAATGGGTTTGCAGAGAGAGCACCATCATCAGCACAGGCACCAGGGGGCCGAATGACCTTCTCCTGTGCTGTAATTTCTATCATTCTATGAAAACTCTCCCTTTATTGAGTCCAAGCCCAGGGAGGAGTTTGGAAATGTTAGTGCTGAGCTGATTTTAGGAAGGTGTGCCCTGTGAAAAGTGCCCCAAACACCGATCCCGCTGCCCTTTGTGCCATCTCTTGGTTTGTTTGAGGTCGGCTGCGTGACGTCCAAGTACAGATTGGCTCTGACTGAGGTTCAAAGTTCAGAATCGTCACCTTTACACACAACCTGAGTGCAAAGCGAGAGGAACAGAGATGGGGGTCTGTCAAAAGTAGCATCAACTGGGGAGCCTGACTGCACTTTGCGGATTCAGGGTGATTATAGGATTACTACTAGTTACAGGTAGGATACTGGGGCATTACGCCTAGCTATCAGTGAGTTATTGTAATACTGTTGGTTATGAGGAGAATCTGTGTGTTACCAGTGACGTAAGAAAACTACTAAGCACTTGGTTTGAGTATAAAACAAGGCTTTAATCAACTGTTTCACAACCATGAGCTCTAGTTACATCATTTGTTCCTGGTTACAAAAACGTCCTGAGCAAGCTGGGCTCACGCCCGAGTATTTATACTTTCCTTGGACGGCGCCACCAGCTGGCCGCTCAGTGTTATCTCATGAGTCATTTCTACATGAATGGTAAGATTCATGACAACCAGTATTACTGTGAGTTATTGGTACAATTTCAGTCAGTTAATATTAGTTATTGATGGAATCAAAATCCCTCCCCACTTTCGGTTTCCCCACTTCTACAGTGTCAGCTGTGTCTCAGTGGTTGGCACCCTTGCCTCTGATTCAGAAGGTTGTGGGTTCATAGTCCCACTCCAGAGACTTGAGCACAAAAAATTAGGCTGACACTCCAGTGCAGTATTGAAGGAGTGCTGCACTGTCGGAAGTACCATCTTTCAGTTGAGATGTTCAACTGAGGCCCCGTCAGCCCTCTCGGGTGGATGTAAAAGATCCCATTGCGCTATTTTGAAGAAGAGCGGGGGAGTTATATCCGGTGTCCTGGGCCAATATTTATCCCTCAATCAACATCACTAAAAACAGATTATCTGGTCGTTATCACATTGCTGTTTGTGGGAGCTTGCTGTGCGCAGATTGGCTGCCGTGTTTCCTACATTCCAGCAGTGACTATACTTCAAAAAGTACTTCATTGGCTGTAAAGCACTTTGGAACGTCCAGTGATCGCGAAAGGTGCTGTATAAATACAAGTCCTTCTTTCTTCGCCCTTGGTTTCCTTTCTTCGCCTGCTCGCCGGTGGCCTCCTGGTTCTCAGAACTTCTCACACAACAGCTGCTGGTGCAAAGCCCAACCTCTATAAGGTAAATAACGCTTATAGACATTGCATTATCAAACCTTCAGGTATTCCTCCTGCCAGAGTTGGCAACCTTAGCATGAGCTGACGGAAGCAGAAATAAATGTGTTTCACCCTGCAACCCGCCCCCCGCCAATTACCTCTGTGTATAATGATTTAAACAGATTAGTTGTTCAGGCTTTCAATTAATTTCTATCATTAGTAAAGCATACTGCATAACTCAGCCATGACTCAGTGGGTAGCACACTTGCCTCTGAGTGAGAATGTTGTGGGTCCAAGTCCCACTCCGGAGATTTGAGCACAAAAATTTAAGCTGACACTCCCAGCGCAGTACTGAGGAAGGGCGACACTGTCAGAAGTGCCATCTCTCAGGATCTAAGAGACGCCGCAATTGTGACCATCTTCAAAAAAGGTGACAAGTCTGATTGCGGTAATTACAGAGGAGTTTCCCTGCTGTCTGCCACAGGGAAAGTCATCGCAAGAATCCTCCTCAATCGCTTTCTCCCAGTGGCTGAAGAGCTCCTCCCAGAGTTGCAATGCGGATTCTGTCCACTAAGGGGCACAATGGACATGATCTTCACCGCACGTCAATTACAAGAGAAATGCAGGGAACAGCACCAACCACTGTACATGGCCTTCTTTGACCTCACAAAGGCCTTCGACACTCTCAGCCGTGAAGGATTATGGAGTGTCCTCTTCAAATTCGGCTGCCCTCAAAAGTTTGTCACCATCCTTCGCCTGCTTCACGATGACATGCAAGCCATGATCCTGACCAATGACTCCACCACAGACCCAATTCACGTACGGACCGGGTTCAAGCAACTCTCCTTGCTGCAATGCTCCATCTCACCCTCAGTAAGCTCCCCGCTGGAGTGGAGCTAATTTACAGAACAAACGGGAAACTGTTCAACCTCTGTCACCTCCAGATCCAAGGTCGTCCCATCTTCTGTCATCGAATTACAGTATGCAGACGACGCTTGCGTCTGCACACACTAGGTGGTCGAACTCCAAATCATCGTCAACACCTTCACCGAAGCGTACGAGAGCATGGGCCTTACACTAAACATTCGTAAGACAAAGATCCTCTACCAACCTGCCCCCGCCACGCAGTACTGCCCCCTGATTATCAAAATCCACGACGAGGCCTTGGACAACGTGGACCACTTTCCATACCTCGGGAGTCTACTGTTAACAAGGGCAGACGTCGATGATGAAGTCCAACACCGCCTTCAGTGTGCCAGTGCAGCCTTTGGTCACCTGAGGAAGAGAGTGTTTGAAGACCAGGACCTCAAACCCAGCACCAAGCTCATGGTCTACAGAGCAGCAGTGATACCCGCCCTCCTGTATGCCTCAGAGACATGGACCATGTACAGCAGGCACCTCAAAGCACTGGAGAGGTACCACCAATGCTGCCTCCGCAAGATCCTGCAAATCCATTGGCAGGATAGGCGCACCAACATCAGTTTTCTCGCTCAGGCCAACATCCCCGGCATTGAAGCTTTGACCACGCTCGATCAGCTCCGAGAGACGGGCCACATCGTCCGCATACCCGATACCAGACTCCCAAAACAAGTGCTCTACTCGGAGCTCCGACACGGTAAGAGAGCCCCAGGTGGGCAGCGTAAACGCTTCAAGGACACCCTCAAAGCCTCCTTGAAAAAGTGCAACATCCCCACTGACACCTGGGAATCCCTGGCCCAAGACCGCACAAAGTGGAGGAGAAGCATCCGGGAAGGCGCCAAACACCTCAAGTCTCTTCGCCGAGAGCAAGCGGAAGCCAAGCGCAAACAGCGGAAGGAGCGCATGTCAACCCAAACACCCCACCCACCCGCCCCTTCAACCACCATCTGCCCCACCTGTGACAGAGAATGTAGGTCCCGCATTGGACTCATCAGTCACCTGAGAACTCATTTTTAGTGTGGAAGCAAGTCATCCTCGGTTCCGAGGGACTGCCTAAGAAGAAGAGAACAGCAGGTACCTCAAAGCACTGGAGTGGTACCACCAACGCTGCCTCTGCAAGATCCTGCAAATCCATTGGCAGGATAGGCGCACCAACATCAGTGTTCTCACTCAGGCCG
Organism: Somniosus microcephalus; assembly: GCF_052327205.1. Taxonomy (NCBI): domain Eukaryota; kingdom Metazoa; phylum Chordata; class Chondrichthyes; order Squaliformes; family Somniosidae; genus Somniosus; species Somniosus microcephalus. Next base: position 262,707,892 of record NC_140992.1, on the reverse strand, counting down.
ACATCCCCAGCATCGAAGCTTTGACCCCACTCGATCAGCTCCGATGGATGGGTCACATCATCCGCATGCCCGATACGAGACTCCCAAAACAAGCGCTCTACTCGGAGCTCTGACACAGCAAGAGGCCCCCAGGTGGCAGAGGAAACGCTTCAAGAACACCCTCAAAGCCTCTTTGAAAAAGTGCAACAACCCCGCCGACAACTGGGAATCCCTGGCCAAAGGCCGCACAAAGTGGAGGAGAAGCATCCGGGAAGGCGCCGAACACCTCGAATCTCTGAAAGGATATTTAGTAGTCCTAGCCCCTTTGGGGCTATCCTGGATCAGATGTATTTCTCAGATGTTTACTCTCAACTAAAGTTTGAGGTAGCCGAATCCTAAAGACGCTTAACTGGGTCTAAAGGTCCAGGCTATCTTTCCCTAAAGGAAAGGAACAACCCAAGAATGTTACTGTCCTCCAGATAGCGCTTTTAATAAATTTAGCTAGATTGTAACGTCCCGGATATTATGAGGGTCCGGAGAACTCCCCGCAGAAATGTCACTCTCCACCAAAGAGTGTACAGTGATTGAGTTTGAGAGTTATTAATACAGAAGACTTATGTGAGACAATTCTAAAAATATATAGAGATTTATTAAAAGAACCGACATGCAAATTACAGTTGGTGAATCAGTCAATCGCAACATGAACAGTTCTAAAAAGAGAAAAAATACGATCTTTTTAACAGAGAATCTTACTTTTAAATCTTAACTTCGCTACAGTAACACAGTTCTTAACGTTTTCTATACAGGATATCCATCAATATCAAAATACCTTTGATCCCCGAGGTACAAAGAGTGGAAGACCACAGAGCCACCTCTGTAGTCGAGAATCGCCTTGTCCGATTAAAGCGACTCTGCTATCTCATTTGAGACTTCAATATTTATACCCTTTTTCAGTTGTATTTCCTTTAAGGTTTCTGCTGATGCAAGTTAATTGGTACTGTTCATCTTTCTGCTGACCTCTGCAATTCTTTACTGCCACATCAGCTTGTAATATTCCAGAATCTGTCACATCTCCAGGAGTTCTGGGTTCACCATATAAAAAGGTGTGAAAGGCAGGTGTTTGTTGGAGTTCTTTGAGGAGGTAATGAGTAGGGTGGACAAAGGTGAACCAGTGAATGTGGTGTATTTGGTTTTCCAGAAGGCATTCGATAAGGTGTCACATAAAAGGTTAATGCATAAGATAGGAGCTCACCGAGTTGGGGGTAATATATTAGCATGGATAGAGAATTGGCTTACTAACAGAAAGCAGAGAGTCGGGATAAATGGGTCAATTTCCGGTTGGCAAACGGTAACTAGTGGGGTGCCACAGGGATCAGTGCTGGGGCCTCAACTATTTACAATCTACATTAATGACTTGGATGAAGGGACCGAGTGTAATGTAGCCAAGTTTGTGGATGATACAAAGATGGGTGGGAAAGCAAGTTGTGCAGAGGACTCAAAGAACCTGCAAAGGGATATAGACAGCTAAGTGAGTGGGCAAACATTTGGCAGATGGAGTATAATGAGGAAAAGTGCGAGGTTATGCACTTTGGCAGGAAAAATAAAAAAACAAATTATTATTTAAATGGAGAGAGATTACAAAATGCTACAGTTCAGAGGGACCTGAGGGTCCTTGTGCAAGAAACACAAAAAGTTAGCATGCAGGTACAGCACGTAATCAAAAAGGCAAATGGAATGTTGGCCTTTATTTCGAAGGGGGTTGGAGTATAAAAGCAGGGAAGTCCCGCCACCACTGTACAGGGTATTGGTGAGACCACACCTTGAGTACTGCGTACAGTTTTGGTCTCCTTATTTAAGGAAGGATATACTTGCATTGGAGGCAGTTCAGAGACGATTCACTAGGTTAATTCCAGAGATGAGAGGGTTGACTTATTAGGAAAAGTTGAGCAGGCTGGGCCTATACGCATTGGAATTTAGAAGAATGAGGTGATCTTATTGAAACATATAAGATACTGAGGGGGCTCGACAAGGTCGGTGCAGAGAGGATGTTTCCCCTCGTGGGGAAATCTAGGACGCAGGGGCACAGTTTTAGAATAAAGCATCGCCCTTTTAGAACTAAGATGTGGAATTTCTTCTCTGAGGGTCGTAAATCTGTGGAATTCTCTGCCCCAGAGAGCCGTGGAGGCTGGGTCATTAAATACATTTAAGGTGGAGATAGACAATTTTGCAAGGTAAGGGAGTGAAGGGTTATGGGGAGCGGGCGTGGAAGTGGCTTTGAGCCCAAGATCAGTCATGATCTTATTGAATGGTGGAGCAGGCTCGAGGGGCCAAGTGGCCTATTCCTGCTTCTATTTCTTATGTCCTTATGTGACTCAGTGGGTAGCACTCTTGCCTCTGAGTCAGAATGTTGTGGGTTCAAGTCCCACTCAGGAGACTTGAGCACAAAAATTTAGGCTGACACTCCTAGCGCAGCACTGAGGAAGGGCGACACTGTCGTAAGTGCCGTCTCTCGGATGAAACGTTAAACCGAGGCCCTCTCAGGCGGCAGTAAAAGACCCCAGGACACTATTTTCGAAAGAAGAGCAGGGGAGTTCTTTCCCGGCGCCCTGGCCAAAAGTTGGCGGAGTACAGTTCAGCCACACACGCCAACTGGACAAGACAAACTCAAGTCATGATCCTGTCCCTTTTTGCTCTGCACCTCCCACCTCTCTCATTTATTCAGCTTGGGAATTTGACAAACAGTGACAATGCTATGATTGGTTTTAGTGAGCCTTTTTCAAGGCTGAACAGCAATTCACAGCTGCACTTGCAACTCTCCAGCAATTGCCCAACAATGCAGCCTCAATGACATCATCCAAGCCGAGTGTATCCGAGTCAAGAGTCATTTCCGCTTTCCCCTAGCAACCGGTCGTCGCTCGGGTCTCTGTGTGTGTGTGCTGTTTCGTTGTTGGATTTCGGGAGGAGACGATGGTAAAATATATATAATCAGTTTGATAAAAAAAAATAGCTCTTGTGTCGAGGCAGCCGTGGTGGGGAAGAAAAACCCGTGGGTTGGTGAGCGAGGTTGTGGTGTCTGCTTTCGTCTTCCTGGCCCTCTCGGGTCTGTCACTGAATGCCCAGCACTAGGCCCGAGTAATTGCATCCACTGATTAGGTTTGGTTTAAAAGTGTGTGTGTGTTTTTTAACATTATGTTCTCGCAGACCCAACCTCTTTTTTGCTAACCCCGTTTAATTATGCTTGAAGCAACAACAAGAAACCGACCAAGTTCTTGTCGGTTTAAATGACAAGTTTTCATTGCAATGATATTTTAGAAAATGGCTTTTGTAAGGCTTTGTTTTTGTGTGTGTGTGTGTGTGTGTGTATATGTATAGCTGTATTGATTTTAAGGCAGTACTAAAGCTTCAACATTTTGCAAATAACCAATGCCTAATTACCCCAACCACACCTTTTTTATAAATATCTATCTGTGGGCTGCTGGAAGTGCTCTGTCCAGATTCTTTATAAAGGATTAGCCGAATCTTGGACTCAGCAATATGGTAAATTAATTTATTGTCACTGGGATTGTATTTATGGTGGGTGTGGGAGTTATTGGTGGTACGTTCGTTTAGAATAACCCCTAGCAGTCTGATTACAAGCTTTGGCCTTTCAAATATGTGTTTATGGAGAGAGAGTTTTGAGCTGGAGAATACTAAAGTAAAGCGCCGGTCATTGCAGGCCTGTCACTGCTGTTGGCAGCAATTTGAGGTACTGATTTAAGAGCATTGCATGTTGATAAGTGCTTTTTCCCCAACTGCGTTTTGGTATCGATATGCTAAATAATCCTACTGATAAAATTGAAAATGTCAAAATAATTGCAATATTGTTAGTTTTTAAAAATTCACTTACAGATGTGGGCGTCGCTGGCAAGGCCAGCATTGATTGCCCATCGCTAATTGCCCTCGAGAAGGTGGTGGTGAGCCGCCGCCCTGAACCGTCACAATCCGTGTGGTGAAGGTACTCCCACAGTGCTGTTGGGGAGGGAGTTCTAGGATTTTGACCCAGCGAGCTTGGAGGGGAACCTGGAGGTGGTGGTGTTCTCGTGCGCCTGCTGCCTTTGTCCTTCTAGGTGGATAATGCACTCGTAAATAAAAACAATGATAAATAGAATTGTGCTTGTTGGAAAACTCTAAACTGATGTCCATAAATTTGCTTTTGTAACTGCCTTTGTTTGAAAGCGGCTCAAGAAGGCGGCTCATCACCACTTTCTCAAGGGCAATTAGGGATGTGCAATAAATGCTGGCCTTGCCAGCAACGCCCACATCCGTAAATTAATTTGTTTTTTAAACTAACAATATTGCGATTATCCTGTCATTTTCAATTTTAGCAGTAGGATTATTTACCATCCTTAAGACTAAAGAGAATTTAAAGTCTGGTTCAATTAAAGTAAATCCCATCCTGCACAAAAAGTACATTGATCTTTTTTGACACAAAGTGTGTTGATGCAAGTTGCTTTTAGTGTCTTTGGTAAAGATGGTACCTTCATGATTAGGTGCCTGTTAATTCATGGCTAATGCAACATTACAGACTTTTGGGCCTAATCCCTTTTTTCTGCTCCGAACAATTCTTGCATACAATAAATACATTTTTTCCCCCTTCTGCTTTCCCCCCCCTTCCCCGCCTCTCCCAGTAGTACAGTATTTTGCTGTTCCACAGTGTAATGGAATATGGGTTGTTAACTACCAACCTGGATCTCGGGGCTATCGGTGAAGGGCCAAGTGAAAGTCTGGTGCTCCTCTTGATGAAGAGGGAAAATTGGAGTGTCACTGTCCCTGCATTGTTACCTGTCTGACTCCTCAGTAGAGCATAAAGTTGATGGGCTGGAAATTTAAAAAAAAATTTGAAATGAAACCTACATAGTTTTTTTAAAATTGCAAACTCCCTTCTGCATTGTTTACAGATGCTAAGAGTGGCGCGAAGTGTAGTCACTGTTGTAATGTAGGAAACACGGCAGCATATTGCGCACAGCAAGCTCCCACAAACAGCAATGTGATGATGACCAGATAATCTGTTTTAGTGATGTTGATTGAGGGATAAATATTGGCCCAGGACACTGGGGATAACTCCCCTGCTCTTCTTCAAATAGTGCCGTGGGATTGTTTACGTCCACCTGAGGCAGCACTCCACTGGAGTGTCGGCCTAGATTTTTGCGCTCGAGTCTCTGGAGTGGGTCTTTAACCCACAACCTTCTGACTCCGAGGGGAGGGTGCTCCCAACTGAGCCACAGCTGACACTTCGACCCAGCTGTAAACTTTTGGTTTTCTCTGCCCCCGATTGTGGGGTGATGCCTCTACTCCCTAATCCTTCCTTGCTATTTAGCCGAGATCTTGGAGGGAATTACAAGTGGAAGCTCATGCACTATCTGTGGCAGAGCACATTTCAAAGCCACCTGTTTTTTCTAATTATTCCATTGACACCTCTGAAAGCTACATTGTGTGTGTCTGTGTACTCTGATCCCAGAATAATGCGTGCTCAAGTGAAATGTTTCTGGAGGGGTGGGTTGGCTGACTCCTTTAAACTTCTGGTAACGTTCTGTCCCTGTGTGTAGCACAGCAGGTTTCATAATGTAGCCAGCTGCCAGCTTAGTGTGGCCTAAGTGTTTTGTCACTGCTGTTTCCAATCCAATTCACCAGTGGGTGAATCAAGTGTGTTTCAAGAGAAATTAATTAGAACAATTTTCTCCTACAATATGATCAAACAAATGTTTGATTACAAGACTATCAAACATTGTTAAAGGTGCAATAAGTTAAGTTTTGACCAGACATTAATCATTTATTGCAATTGAGAAGAGTGTAAAATTGCTTCAGGATCTTTGGTTAGTTTTTAGGATTATTGGCTGCTATATGGAACTGACTTTGAAAGAATGAGTTTTTTTCCTTTTAGCATACCACTGGTAGATTTTTCTTTTCCTCGCTTTTGCTTTTTGTGGTCTGTCTTCTGCTCCACGTGCTATTTTCCCACTCGAGCTGGCCTCTTGCCAAGACTACTTTTGAGATAGCCATCAAGATGCTATTTGGGTTGACTTATCAAAATAAAGGGGGGGGGAAACAAAATTGTTAAGTATTTTCCTCAGATGGGTCGGCCAAGGTTTGAAATATTTGCATTCATGTGGAATTATAAATGTTATACTTTCCTTGGGCTCAATACTTTTTCTCTGATACCTGTGCTGTTCATCGCTGCGGACTTGAATCTAGGTCTTGCCCATATGTCCCCTTGTCTCTTGGGGACTTGCTTCTTCTGCTTGGCGTTCCCAGCAGGGTCTCGCCATCACACTTCTGTGCCTCACTCACATCTTCCCCATTGAGTCCTGCGCTCATTGTCTTTCTTACTTTTTGATTCCTCTTTTTCTTTGCCCTACCTGGCTCTGCAATCTTTCTCTTAACCTTTTTTTGCTTTTTTATGTACCTTTCTCACTTGTTCATCTCATTTTAGAAAGCTGGGTCTACTTTCGTTCAGTCTCGTCCACCCCATATCAACATTTGAAAACCTTAACATTAAATACACTGTTGCAGAGTTCGTTGTAGCAGGCCATTAATTCGAACACATGTCCATCCTGAAGGTTCCCACTTTCTCCAGTTCGTATGATTATTATACCAGTCAACACACTTTAGAAGAACTGTGATGTGAGATTTTACATTCTATATAATGCCGTCTTGTATTAATCTGTTTTCTCTCATTTACAGAGTGAGGTAGAGGAAACTCTGAAGAGGATTCAATCTCACAAAGGTGTGATTGGGACTATAGTTGTGAACTCCGAAGGTATGTTGCTCTTTATATGTCTTAATGCATTTCTAAGTTACTGTGTGCACCTAGACATAAAACAAGACGTACAGATCTGCTTTTACATTCATGTCATTATAATTTGGATCCTAGGGGACCAGTGGCCACAAACCAGCTTCCTTAACACGGCACATTTGTACATCCTGTTATTTATGGGTCAACAAGTCTGCCGATGTGGTAAAGGAGTTTGTAGAATCATAGAATTATACAGCCCAGAAGGAGGCCTCAGTGCATAGACGGTTAAGAGGAGATTTGATAGGTGTTCAAAATCATAAATGGTTTTGATAAAGTGCAAGGGTCAAGGATGTCTTGGGGCGGCTGCAGGGCATTCTGGAGGGGGAGGGTGAACAACCAGTTGTGGTGGTGCATATAGGTACCAATGATATAGGTAAAAAACGGGATGAGGTCCTAAAAGCTGAATATAGGGAGTTAGGAGGTAAATTTAAAAAAATAGGACCTCAAAGGTAGTAATCTCAAGATTGCTACCAGTGCCACGTGCTAGTCAGAGTAGAAATAGAAGGATATTTCAGATGAATACGTGGCTAGAGGAATGGTGCAAGGTGGAGGGATTCAAATTCCGGGGAGCTGGGACCAGTACAAACTGGACGGTTTGCACCTGGGCGGGACCGGGACCGATGTCCCAAGGGGAGTGTTTGCTAGTGCTGTTGGGGAGGGTTTAAACTAAAATGGCAGGGGGTTGGGAACCTGTGCAGCGAGACAGAGGAAACGGAAGCAAGGATAGAAACAAAAGACAGGAAGGAGAAAAGCAAAAGTGGAAGGCAAAGAAATCAAGGGTGTAAATCAAACAGGGCTACAGTAAATAATAATTCTAAAAGGACTAAGAGTGTTTTTATAAAAAAAAACAAGCCTGAAGGCTTTGTCTTAATGGGAGGAGCATTCGTAATAAGGTGGATGAATTAGCTGCGCAAAAAGATGTAAACGGATATGATGTAATTGGAATTATGGAGACATGGCTCCAGGGTGATCAAGGCTGGGAATTCAACATCCAGGGGTATTCAATATTCAGGAAGGACAGGCAAAAAGGAAAAGGAGGTGGAATAGCATTGCTGGTTAAAGAGGAGATTAACACAATAGTAAGGAAGGATATTAGCTCTGATGATGTGGAATCTGTATGGGTAGAGCTGAGAAGTACCATGGGGCAGAAAACGTTAGTGGGAGTTGTATACAAACCCCCAAACAGTAATGCTGAGGTTGGGGATGGCATTAAACGGGAAATTAGTGACGCATGCAATAAGGGCACAGCAGTTATCATGGGTGACTAATCTATATATAGATTGGGCTAACCAAATTAGTAACAATACTGTGGAGGAGGAATTCCTAGAGTGTATACGGGATGGTTTCCTGGACCAATATGTCGAGGAACCAACTAGAGATCAGGCCATCTTAGACTGGGTATTTTGTAATGAGAAAGGATTCATTAGCAATGTTGTTGTGCGAGGCCCCTTGGGGAAGAGCGATCATAATATGATCAAATTCTTCATTAAGATGGAGAGTGAAGTAGTTGACTCAGAGACTAGGGTCATGAATTTAAATAAAGGAAACCACGATGGTATGAGTCGCGAGTTGGCTAGGATGGATTGGGGAACATTACTTAAAGGGTTGATGGTGGATAGGCAATGGCAAACATTTAAAGATCGCATGGATGAACTACAGAATTTGTTCATCCCTGTTTGGCATAAAAATAAAACAGAAAAGGTGACTCAATCGTTGCTAACAAGGGAAATTAGGGACAGCATAAGATACAAGGAGAAGACATATAAATTGGCCAGAAAAAGCAGTAAACCTGAGGATTGGGAGCAGTTTAGGATTCAGCAAAGGAGGACAAAGGGATTAATTAAGAGGGGGAAAATAGAATATGAGAGTAAGCTTTCAGGGAACATAAAAACTGACTGTAAAAGCTTCTATAGATATGTGAAGAGAAAAAGATTGGTGAAGTCAAGTGTAGGTCCCTTGCAGTCAGAATCAGGGGAATTTATAATGGGGATCAAAGAAATGGCAGGTGAATTATAAATACATACTTTGGTTCTGTCTTCACAAAGGAGGACAAAAATAACCTTCCAGAGATGTCGGGGAACATAGGATCTAATGAGAGGGAAGAATTGAATGAAATCAGTAATTGTAGGGAAATGGTGTTAGGGATATTGATGGCATTGAAGGCCGATAAATCCCCAGGGCCTGATAATCTACATCCTAGGGTACTTAAGGAAGTGGCCCTAGAAATAGTAGATGCATTGCTGGTCATCTTCCAAAATTCTATAGACTCTGGAATAGTTCCCATGGATTGGAGGGTAGCTAATGTAACCCCACTATTCAAAAAAAGGTGGTAGAGAAAAAACAGGAAATTATAGACCGGTAAGCCTGACATCGGTAGTGGGGAAAATGCTAGAGTCCATTATAAAAGATGTAATAGCAGAGCACTTGGAAAACAGTGACAGGATTGGACAAAGTCAACATGGATTTACAAAATGTAAATCATGCTTGACTAATCTACTGGAATTTTTTGAGGATGTAACTGGTAGAATAGATAAGGGAGAACCAATGGATGTGGTGTATTTGGACTTTCATAAGGCTTTCGATACGGTACCGCATAAGAGATTAGCGTGCAAAGTTAAAGCACATGGGATTGGAGGTAAGGTACTGACTTGGATAGAGAACTGGTTGGCAGACAGGAAGCAAAGAGTTGGAATAAATGGGTCTTTTTCCGAGTGGCAGGCAGTGACTAGTGCTTTACTGCAGGGATCGGTGCTAGGACCCCAGCTATTCACAATATATATTGATGATCTAGACGAGGGAACTAGATGTAATATCTCCAAGTTTGCAGACGACACAAAGCTGGGTGGATGTGTGTGATGTGAGGAGGATGCTGAGAAACTCCAGTATGATTTGGACAGGTTGGGTGATTGGGCAGATGCAGTATAATGTGGATAAATGCGAGGTTATCCACTTTGGTGGCAAAAACAGGAATACAGATTATTATAGACATAGAAACATAGAAGATAGGAGCAGGAGTAGGCCATTCGGCCCCTCGAGCCTGCTCCACCATTTAATGAGATCATGGCTGATCAACCAAATTATCTGAATGGCAATAGATTGGGAAAAGGGGAAGTGCAATGAGACCTGGGTGTCCTTGTGCACCAGTCGCTGAAGGTAAGCATGCAGGTGCAGCAGGCGGTTAAGAAGGCAAATGGTATGTTGGCCTTCATAGCGAGAAGATTCGAGTACAGGAGCAAGGATGTCTTGCTGCAGTTGTACAGGGCCTTGGTGAGACCACACCTTGAGTATTGTGTGCAGTTTTGGCCGCCTTATCTGAGGAAGGATGTTCTTGCCATGGAGGGAGTGCAGCACCAGAAGATTCACCAGACTGATACCTGGGGTGGCAGGAACGACATATGAAGAGAGATTGGGTCGATTACCCTTATATTCGCTAGAGTTTAGAAGAATGAGAGGGGATCTCATTGAAACGTATAAAATTCTAACAGGACTAGACAGACTAGATGCAGGAAGGATGTTCCCGATGGCAGTGGAGTCCAGAACCAGGGGTCACAGTCTCGGGATAAGGGGTAAGCCATTTAGGACTGAGATGAGGAGGAATTTCTTCACCCAGAGAGTGGTGAACCTGTGGAATTCTCTACCACAGAAGGCAGTTGAGGCCAACTTATTGAATATATCCAAGAAGGAGTTAGATATATTTCTTAAGGCTAAAGGGATCAAGGGATATGGGAGAAAGCAGGGACAGGGTACTGAATTTGGATGATCAGCCATGATCTCATTGAATGGCAGAACAGGCTTGAGGGGCTGAATGGCCTACTCCTAACTTCTATGTAAACCAGGAGAAACTGTTCATCATACCTATGCCGGCTCTTTGGTAGAGCTGTTCAATTAATCCTGTTCCCCTGCTCTTTCCCCATAGCCCTGTATATTTTTTCCCTTGAAGTATATATAATTCTCTTTTGAATGTTACTATTGAATCTGCTTCCACCACCCTTTCAGGCAGTTCTTTCCCGATCATAACTCACTGTGTTTATATTTAAAAAAAAAAAAAAAAAAAATCATCTTGCAACTGTGTCCTCTGCTTACTGACCCTCTGCCACTGGAAACAATTTCTCCTTATTTACTCTATCAAAACCATTCATGATTTTGAACACATCTATGAAACCTCCTGTTATCCTTCTCTGCTCTAAGGAGAACAACCCCAGCTTCTCCTGTTTGATGATGTAGATGGTGGGAGCTGATTCACGTATCGGTCTACCAGAATTCAAATAAAAATGCTACCAGTACAAAAGCCGCTTCTATACCCTTTGGATGTTCAAAGTAGGATGTTTGCCTTTGGCTCCAGTCATTATTGTGGTGGTCTTTGGCTTACTATGGAGAGTTCAGTTACTTACCCCTGGTCCAGTATCACTTTCCTGCTCTCCCACTTGCCTCTTCCACTTCCTGGTCTTCTGCTCCCTGTTTGCACAATATTAACAATACATGGACCAGTTGGCACAGGTTAAAGTCAAATGTTCTGCCCTCTAGGGAGCTGCAGTGACTGCTGTGGTGTCTTTTACATGAGTTTCAGTTTCTTCCACTCCCTGCCCCCCCCCCCCCCCAATATTTTGAATCCAAAATATGGTACACTGACATCAACAACAGTTTAGGATTGTAAAATGTGGATGAACGGAAGAGTGGGAAAATGGTGTCAGTGACATGGTTAATAAACATTGTGTGAAAGATCTTCCAATTTACTCAAACCAAATTGTTCAATATTTTAGATATAATCAGTTTATATAAAGTGTGAGAGGAGTAAATACCAGCCTACATTGAATGAAAATGACACGGGCTAAAACATCATCTAATTCAAGAATGCTTGCTAACTCCATTATTTTGTCTGTTCCTGGCAAAGCCAATTAACTCTGGCAGTGACAAAGGCAATGGATGAAACACAACCTTGTTAGGGAGCACTGTCCTTGAAGCAGTAAATGGAGCATTTCTTCATGTATGGGTTCCAAACACTAACATTTCTATTTTAACAGACTGAGGGCAAATTGTGAGCTTAAGTAGTTTGTAACACACTTTTCTGGGACTTGGAAGTAAACTCTTGAGAACCTGTGGCAACATGAAGAGAAATCACAGAGCTCTGACTGGTGTTGCTTGACCCACAATTTTGAGCACAGCAACATGGGAAGATAACAACTCGTCTACTAAGCTGAGAGGGTCATAATCTCATTCACTGGCTGTTTTTGTGTTTTGGGGGGTCAGGCGGGGTGTGGAGGGAAGCGTTAAAGGAGGTGGTTCCACAAAGTGGGTTCAGTAAATACTTGCGTTTGGGCTGGGTTGCATGGAGGATGTGTGTCCAGGATGGTGGTTTATGGAAAATAAAACTTCCAAGGGTGTGTTCAGGCTATAACTGAAGTGTGAAGCAGTTTTGTATCTTTTTCTGCGTCCTTATTTCAGATGCTAAGCCTGATTGCCTGCAGATATAATGAAAATGCAACCTGAACCTGGTGTCTGGTTGAGTTCTGACACTGGAATGGAGTGAAGTGAGACTCCTGGAGGAGGTAGTAATCTCCCTCTGATTTACTTTGGGGTATATTTGGGCCTTGATGCCCAATTCACACTGCCAAGTTTAGTGCTTGTGAAGTGTAATTGCACTGTAATATTGTCTGCTTAACTCATGGATACCAGAGGTACAAGGGAGAATTTATTTGACTGCAATATGAGGAGTTTATTGTCTCTGAACATTCTGTTTCTTTCTTTCCTTCCCCCACCCCCTCCCTCCCTCGTTGGGATAGGACGCGATGGTTAGACATACTGTCCTTTCATGTCTAGAGTCTGTGTTTCAATCTAGACAGACTGATGGTCAATGTTCCCTTTAATTATTTTTGGTTGCGCGGCCCATTCAAAATATCGCGGTGAGCCAGCTGCGCGGGAGTCGCAGAGCGCTGCGCGGTCGGACAGTTTAAAGGGGTCATTGCTGGTGGTATCCAGGCACACTCTTTCTGTAGACTTTTTGCAAAATGGGGTTTGAGGCTCATAGTACAAACACAGTCCTTAATTTGGCACTAATTGGTGAGCTGATTCAGAGAGGCCACAAAGATGGTTGACTTAAGTGGGAAAAATTCACAGTGGTCCAAAAGTGACTGCTCTTGAGGTTGGGGGCTTGGGTATATTGTGACAGACTAGAGGGAACTTTGTTTAGCATCTTTTTCTGTATCCTTATTTCAGATACTAATGCTGACTATCTGTAATAACAGAGTGCTCCATTCATCAATGCTGACATCTCTTGCCTTGATCAGCACAAAATCTCACTGGATTTTTAAAAAAAAGACTAACACCCATATGTATCCTATTTATACAATATCATGGGTGGATATTGAAATGTACTTTAAATATTTATAGTATGTTGCTGTTTTTGTGACACACTTACTGTTACTCTATGTTGAGTGTTACATCATTTTATGATTTAGTTCTGCACATTTGTTCAGTGTCAATCTGAGGCTGGAGCCGAGAAGGTGAGATTGTACAGCAAAGCAAAAAGCAGCGTCTTCCACCTTACCAGTCAGCACAATTATGTCAGTCCATAAATTACTCTACTCTCTCCCCTTCGTTTCACTGGGGAATATTGTGCGGTGTTTACTATTCCCAAGTGAGGGTAAATCTTGGGAATGGATTAGAAAAATGTCTGAATGGTAGAAAATAGCAGTTGCCAGTTATAGGAAGATTGTCAGGGTGGTGGGGCGAAGAGGGGCTGCTGACTATAATGCTTCAGTATTGGGACCCCTGTAATGAATAATTTCAATTCAAATTGGTAACATTTGCAGATGATACCAAACTCCCAAAGGGTCAATTTTTAAAAAATATTCGTTCATGGGATGTGGGCGTCGCTGGCAAGGCCAGCATTTATTGCCCATCCCTAATTGCCCTCGAAGGTGCTGGTGAGCCGCCTTCTTGAACCGCTGCAGTCCGTGTGGTGAAGGTGCTCCCACAGTGCTGTTAGGGAGGGAGTTCCAGGATTTTGACCCAGCGACGATGAAGGAACGGCCGATATATTTCCAAGTCAGGATGGCGTGTGACTTGGAGGGGAACTTGGAGGTGGTGGTGTTCCCATGTGCCTGCTGCCCTTGTCCTTCTAGGTGGTAGAGGTCGCAGGTATGGGAGGTGCTGTTGCAAAATCTAAGGAGGCAGGTTGGCAACTACAAAATGATTTGAACAATATAAAGTGATAGAACAATGCCAGGTTAAATTTCATGCAGACAAGAATAAAGTGCTGCTTGTAGGAATGGATAACATAAGTAGTTCATGGATGATGCTGAAATAGCTGGGGGATGGAGTTGAGAAATCTAGGGATCTTAGTAAATTTGTAGATCAACGTGTCTCACCATGTCGGGGCAGCAATCTTAAAAGCAATTAGAATACTGAACACGCTAGCTGAAAGAATGGAGTACAAGCCTGACAAAGTCATGTTCAAACTGTACAGACCATGAGTATGGTATCCAGTTACCAACGGATAAACTTCAGTCCTGGAGGCTGTTCAGAGAAGAGCCACATGCCGACCCTGACTGGCGGAGAGCTGAGGTGTGAAGAAAGACAGGTGAAACTTGAGCTTATCCATGAATGGAGGCGAGTGAGGTGTGACATTATAACACACGAAAAAAACCATCTAGTACATCGAGCCTGTCCCAAACAGGTAATAGTATGGCAGATCTGGGAAATTACTTGGAACTAAATCATGACAATAAGACAGTCAAAGTTCACAGTTCAAACTTGTAAAAGGCAAATTACGAGAGATATCGGGAAGGTCATCTTGACCCAGTGATTGATGCATGGAATGAACTTAGAGTAGAGTCGTGGAAGTGAAAACCATGGCATCATTTAAACAGTTGAATACTGTGAGGGTCTTTCTAGATGGTTTAACTGGGATAGGTTGATTGTCTTCCCCACCCATATTTATCTTATGACCGAAACATTTGTTTTCTTGTGTCCGAATTCACATCACCTTTTTTGTTTCTTTTTCTCAGTTTGAGAAAATTTGCTCCATCAAAATCAAAAGTAGTTGCATTTTTATAGTTGGATACCTGAACCCAATCAGACTCTCTCCAGATTGGTTGGCAGCAAACATATGATGTTAAACATCACCTCGCTGACTGAGTAGCAGGAGTGGCACTACTCCATTTTCTTTAATTTTTTGGGCAGAATTGCATGTTTATAAAATCGCTGTCATGGTTCAGGATTCTTTGGCCATTTTTCCACAAAGAAGACTTGGATGTATATTTTTAAAAAATCTGTATTCTAAGCAAAAGCTGCCAGCACTGACTGACTGAATTCATTTTGCATAGGGCCAGTGAAGCCAGCCGAGAAAGAGGAGATAGGTCAGGTATAGTATGGATTAGATGCATAGTAAAGCTCTCCACAAAAAGCCCTTTACAGGAAAGTTTGTGCTATCCAGCACCGACGGGACCGAGCTGTTGCCGTCCCATCAAAACTGCCGGACAAACCAGCGCTAATGTTGAAACATACGGAGATTTTGAGCTCCGTATCTGGCAACAAACCCTGTTGCTAACAGCTTCTAAACAGTCGGCCGTACCTTGCAAGCGTCTCTGTAGCTTAGCAACAGCTTCAGCGAGACCTTGCAGAGCCTGACTGGTGGAAAAAAAAGCAACGAAAAAAAAACCTAACGAAACGGCTCCTGATTTTTGCCGGTGGCTCGAGCATTCCGGACAGTTAACCTCCGGATAATATAAAGTTTCCTGTACTTAGAACCTCAGAAGTGCACTTCAGATTTGTACACGAGCTGTGTTTGTGGCCTCTGAGACTGCCAATTTCAGTGTTGTGTCTTCATACTTGAATTCATTTCCTTTAAGACTTGTACATCTTTTGGGAAGGGAAGAGGCTTTCATCACATCAGTCTGGATTCAAACCCAGGTCCCAGAGAGGAAGCAGCATTGTGTTATCCCATTGTCACCTGTTGAAGTATTAGTAATACTGTTGCTGGCATAGAAACATAGAAGATAGGAGCAGGAGTAGGCCATTCGGCCCCTCGATCCTGCTCCGCCATTCAACGAGATCATGGCTGATCATCCAAATTCAGTACCCTGTCCCTGCCTTCTCGCCATATCCCTTGATCCCTTTAGCCTTAAGAAATATATCCAACTCCTTCTTGAATATATTAATCAAATATTAATATGTACTCTTCTTGAATCAATAACTGATGGTGAAACAGACAGAACTCTTTGAACATAAGAACTTAATAGGAGCAGGAATAGGCCATTCAATAAGATCACGGCTGATCTTCAACCTCAACTCCACATTCCTGTGCTATCCCCATATCCCTTGATTTCCTTAGTATCCACAAATCTGTAGTAAACCTGTAGCAACTTGAAAAGCCTGGCAATCATGAATATTCTGGCCAAATTAAAAATCTTCCATTGCTTATAGCCTGTTGGGATACTTTGGGAGCAATACATTCTAACAAATAAACCGTTGAGATTTTGTATTCAAGGTCAAGTTGAACTAAATTGAAAATTACAGCAACACAAAGTATTGCAATTAGTTCCTTTATTCCCATATTTCCCTGCACAACAAATTTTCTATCTTAGCTGTGCTTTTTGAACTGCCGAGAGAATCCCAAGCACTTCCTCACAAGGTACCTCTTAGCAGCTCCTTGTAGGGCAGCAGTGGCAGACACTAGGATGGATAATAATGTGCATCGTTTTTTTTTTGGGGTGGGGTGATGGAGGAGGGAGAAAGAAGCAGTGGAAAGCAAAGCTGGAAAGTAAAGATGGAAGAAAAAGTGGGAAAGAAAACATGTATTAATGGAGCAATAAATAGTTTATATGTATTTTCTAGTATTGTGAAGTACAACTAGTGAGCTTGATCAATTTTCTCTGGGGTAGACTCATAGAAATATCATTTGTTGGAGCATGATACTAAGTAATCCGGATGGTTTTTCTAATTATCTGACTAGTAAATGCAAAAGCTGCTCATAAGGGGGAGCCAAAAGTCTTTATCCGCCACTGTCGAGTTCCCCCCCACCCCTCTTCACTCTGCCTTGCCATTTCAGTACTAAGTTGTTGCTTGAGTGAAGCTCATTAAATAATGCTGCCTCAGTGGCACCAACTGCACACAGTTGGGTGCTTTGGCTTCTTTCCAAACTCACACGGCATGGGCATGTACGTATTGCATATGTGTGCATCATCGGTGCTGCAGCTGGAGGAAGCTGAAGTGCACATGTTTGACCAATATAACTCGCATAGAGATGTATCTTCCTATTGGTGCACTATGTGCAGCCCCAACAGATAGAACTGATGAGATAAGTAGCTATGGGGAGACTACAATGTGTATCGTAATGTCACAGCATTCAGAGGATTTTAGAATATTGTACCAGTTATACCGGTTAGGCTCACAGTAGGAACAGATTTAGTGGCTCTTGACTGTCATTTCTACACTGCATCTACACTACAGTGGCTTTAAATGTGGTGTGAAAACTTGTATTACAATGGTCTCTCCCTCCCCCCCCCCCCCCCCTCTCTCCATCCTCCCTCTCTGTTCCCCTCTCTCTCTCTTCGCTCTCTCTCTTCGCTCTCTCTCTTCGCTCTCTCTCTTCGCTCTCTCTCTTCGCTCTCTCTCTTCGCTCTCTCTCTTCGCTCTCTCGCGCTCTCTCTCGCGCTCTCTCTCGCGCTCTCTCTCGCGCGCTCTCTCTCGCGCTCGCTCTCGCGCTCTCTCTCTCTCTCTCTCTCTCTCTCAAATTCAAATTTAAATTCAAATGCTTTATTGGCATGAAAGTTTACAGAGAACCATATTGCCAAAGCTTACATAGCAAAAAGGTACATTTTCAAACATTTTGTAGGTGTCAATCGATTTGACATTTGTTGGGTACATACAATATTACTTTTGAACAATATTAATTTTAAACAGTCTTTGTACTTCATTTGGTACGTTCAATATTAATTTTAAACAGTCTTAATTTTAAACAGTCCTCAGGTTGTGACATGTTGTTACATATTTGGCCCCAAGGTATGGTCTGTCTCCTTCTCCCAGGACTAATCTCAATTTTGACAGGTCATCCAATTCCTTGAAATCTGGGGTTGTTTGGCTTAGCTTGTTGAATAATATGTTTCTTGATGTGTTGAATTTTTCGCATTTTAGGAGGAAATGCATTTCTGTTTCAACCTCGCCGGCCAGACATTGATCGCATATTCTATTCTCTCTAGGCTGCCAGGATTTCTTGTATCTGCCTTTTTCAATTTCCAGTTGGTGGTCGCTTAGTCTGTACCTGGTGAGGGTCTGTCTCTGTTTTGTGTCTCTGATGGTCGTGAGGTAGTCTGCCAGTTTATATTCTCTTTTTAGGGCCCGGTAACATTCTAATCTGCTTTGGCTTTCGGTTATTTTGTTCCAATGTTCCAGGTAGGTTTCTTTGCATTTTTTAATGATTTGGTTCACTCGGATTGGTGTTTGGACGGCTGTGTTGGTCTGGGGCTGGTCAGGGTCCGGCTGAGTACTTAGTTTCAGTAGCAGCTGACTCAGGGGACTCTTTTCTGGGTTTAGCTCTTGGGTCTGAAAGGCTTTGAAATGAAGGGTGTCTGGGGAGCTAGATTTGAGGTGATTTAGGAAGTTTAGTGCTCGTTTTTGGATGTTTATTATCAGTGGGTATCTGCCTAGTTCGGCTCTGCATGCATTTGTTGGCGTTTTTCTTTGGGTGCGAAGGATGCTTCGGCAGAATTCTGCATGTAGGGCTTCTATTGTGTGTTTTTCCCATTTAGTGTAGCTTTGGTGATTTAGCGGGCCCCATACTTCACTACCGTACAGTGCAATGGGCAGGATTATGCTGTCAAATATTTTGAGCCAGATTTTGATTGGGATTTGGATGTTGTAGAATTTTCTTTTTATTGCATATAGGGCTCTTCGGGCTTTTTCTTTTAGTGCATTCACTGCTATGCTGAAGCTCCCTGATGCTGTAATAGTTAGACCAAGGTAGGTGTAGCTCATAGTGTGTCCTATAGTGGTATCACTGAGGGTAAACTGGTATTTGTTTTCCTGACATCTGGGCCTTTTTTGAAAAATCATGATGTTGGTTTTTTTTAGATTTACTGTTAGAGCCCAATTTTGGCAGTATTTGTCGAGTAGGTCTAGTTGTTGCTGTAATCCCTGTTCTGTGGGAGACAGCAGAACCAGGTCGTCCGCATAGAACAGGGACTTCACTTCTCCATCCAGGAGACGGAGACCTGGTGACTCGCTTTGCTCCAGCATGTCTGCTAATTCATTTATTTATATGTTGAACAGGGTCGGGCTCAAATTGCAGCCCTGCCGGACGCCTCTTCTCTGGGTGAAGAAATCGGTGCGTTTGTCTCCAATTTTGACCTCGCATTTGTTTTTCAGATACATTGATTTAATAAGGTCATAGACTTTGCCCCCTATTCCACACTGAAGAAGTTTATAATAGAGCCCTTCGTGCCATATAGAGTCAAAGGCTTTCTTGAAGTCGATGAAACAGGCGAATATTTTCCCATTTTTTGTTTGGTGTATATGTTTTTCAATGAGGGTGTGAAGGGTATAGATATGGTCGGCGGTGCGGTGTTTTGGAAGAAAGCCTATTTGTTTTTTTCTGAGGATATTATGTTTGTTAAGAAAATCAAGTAATCTACTATTTAGAATACTGCAGAATAACTTCCCTAGACAACTGTTGACACAGATGCCGCGGTAGTTATTTGGGTCTGATTTGTTTCCACTTTTATATATGGGGGAGATTAGTCCTTGGCACCAGATATCGGGAAAACAGCCTGAACGTAGTATGATGTTGAATAATTTGAGTACCGCACCCTGCATCTCCATATTGCTGAACTTGAGCATTTCATTTTTGATGTTGTCTGGGCCACAGGCTTTCTTTAGGTGGAGAGATTTTGTTTTTGTGGCCAGTTCTTTCCATGTGATTGGGGAGTCTAGAGGGTTTTGGTTGTCTTTAATTGTTGCTTCTAATGTGTGGAGTTTTTCTGTGACCTGATGTTGACTTGGGTTTGTTTCGTTTATTGGGATGTCTTTGTAGAGGTTTTCAAAATGTGTTCTCCAGATGTCGCCATCTTGGATTGGTAATGCTTGCGATTGTGTTGTACTCGGGTTATTCCACATTTCCCAGAATTGTTTTGGATTGGTGGAGTTTTCAATTTCTTCGAGTATTTTGTGGGTATAGTTTTGTGTTTTGTTCCTAATGGTGTGTTTATATCTTTTGAGGGTTTCATTGTATCTAGTACGTAGGTCCGGATTGTTTGGATGGCGATGCTTTTGGTTTGATATTTTTCTCAGGTCTTTTCTGGCATTTTTGCATTCGTGGTCAAACCATTTCTTATTTTTATTTTGTCTTTTGTGGCGCTTCCTCTTCTGTTTCACAAGGTCGGCTTTTACAGCTGCCTCATGGAAGATCATATTTATATCCTCTATGGCCATGTTTACACCATCTCTGGTGATCTCGTATGGGTTTTCTTTAAATTTTGATATTTTACTTGTGAGATCAGGTGACTTTAGTGCTGTGATGAATTTTTCTCCACTGTCTGGGGCCCATCTGTATGTCTGGTTTATTTTATGGAGCTTACTGGGTTCCTTTTTTGTGTCTGTAGTTTGGGCAGAAAGTTTAAGGTACATATTTATTTGGTTATGGTCTGAGAGGGGGGATTGCTGCCTGACAGTGAATGAGTTGATATCGCAGGGGTCCAGGTCAGTGATTGTATAGTCCACCACACTAGACCCAAGAGTTGAGTATGTGAGTCTCCCTAGGGAGTCCCCTCTGAACCTACCGTTAACTATGTACAGGCCTAAGGCTCGGCAGAGTTGCACTACCTCCCTACCGCTTTTATTTATTTCACGATCAAGGTTGTTCCGATTTGCGATGGCTGGTGTGACATCTAAAGGGGTCTGGCCAAACACATGGTTGTTTCCCTGTGGGTCTATGAAGTCAGGTTCACAACCGGTCCTTGCATTTAGGTCCCCACATATTATCACCTTTCCTTGGGCCTGGAAATGGCTGATTTCCATGTGGAGAGTATCAAATAACTCCTCTTCGAAATATGGCGATTCTATTGGAGGTATGTAGATCGCACATAAGTAAACATCTTTTTTTGATATTCCTATATTTTTATCTAGTTTTAGCCATACGTGTGATTTTCCCTGTTTTACCGGTGAGATGTGTTTGTCCAGTTCTCCCTTATACCACACCAATATTCCCCCGGAGGTTCTGCCCTTGCGTGTTTTAGTGTTCTTTACTGAGGGCACAATGATTTCATGGTACATTGGAGGACAGTGGGTCGGCACGTCCTTTTGGCACCATGTTTCTGTTAACACAATTATATCAATGTCTTTTATAGCTTTTAGGAATTCAGGGTCTGTACTCTTCATCCCAAAAGTTGAGGAGCGGAGGCCCTGGATATTCCAGCAGCTTATGTGGAAAGAACGCATTTATATAGTTCAAAAAAAACGAAATAAAATGGACCTATTTTGTGGGATGAGTGTGGAAACACTATTTTCTATAATGCTAAATGATGATTTAGTATAAATTTCATGAGGCATGCACATATATCTATCTAATAATAGTAATAATACTGATCAATAATGATAATGACAAATAACAATATTAATAATTTCTCCGGCTTTCTATCAGGCTGTTCAGCATCGCCATGATCTTTCTCAGTTCTTGGTCTACAGTCTGTGGTCTAGAGGGGGGGTCTTGGGTCAGGTATAAAAGCACGGTTCTGTTGTTCGTTTTGTAATGGGGGGTGGGGGACATTGGTGGTCCTGTTTGGGCTCCCCAATGGTAGAGGGGGTGGAGGGCTGCGTCTTTTGGCAGTGTTTATGAGGTTTCTTGCGAAGACCCACATCCGCTGTTTGAGTAGATGTATTTCGTCATAGAGGTCCCTTGTGTTGATGTTTGGATGATGGGCCAGGGAGACGTTGGGGAGGACAGAACATCTCGTGTCGATCTCCCTGTTGGTGTTGTGGATTATATAGCTGGGGGGTGTCCTTTCTGGGCAGTTGTGTGGAGATCACGATCCGCGCCTCGGGGAATTCCCTGCTGGCCTTTTCCGCCATCCTGCTCACCGCCCGAGCAGTGCCTTCCTGTAGGGTGCGTAGGTCGTTCGTGCCTGTGTGGATCACAATCCATTTGGGGCTTCCAAGGGATTCTTTGTTCAGGATCTTCATTGCTTGGTCTGTGTTGCTGCACCATTTTTTCAGGACTTGATGGTCTGGGAACAGCCTCTGGGGGTCCAGAAACTTTCCGTTGGAGTCGGTCAGCAGGACCGCCTGAGGGGCTGGTTTTTCAGACTGGGTAACAGTAGTCTGGGTAGGACTCGCCTGGTGGCTGGTTGTTGGCTGGGTTTCTGGGATATGTTGTGTGGCAGGAGCGGGGTTTGGGGCTTTCGGTGTGTCCTCGTTTGGGGGGTATCTGTCGGTTTTTGTGTTCCTGTGTGTGAGGACTGGGTAGCAGTAGTCTGGGCATGATTCGACTGAGGGCTGGTTGGAGCGGGGTTTGT